>NC_086322.1:159350983-159969108 GCF_036172605.1 Pelobates fuscus | reverse complement strand
TGTGCACAAATCTTTTTCACTTGCGACAAACAAATCAAATTCCTGTTACGCCTATCTGTGCTTAAACAAATTGATCTGCACAATTTAATGTGATAGATTGATTCGTTCGGCTGTAAGTTAACAGGAATTCGAGTTAAGGAGTCACTACTCATACTGCATTATGTTCATGGAAAAGTGATGAAAAAGACCTGTATTCAAATTCATTGCCATAAAGTACTTTATTTATTTTTAAATATTTTAAATATTTATTTACATATATTTTTTACATAGTTCTACGTGATATTTTAACTGTGAATGTCATAATACTGTTTGCTTTTACTGCAATAAAATACACCTATTTGTATTCACCGATGTCTCACGTGTAAAACAGTACCCCCTATGTACAGGTTCTATGGTGTTTTGGGAAGTTACAAGATCAGAAATGTTAAATTCTTCTGTATTTTCACATTGAAATTCGACAGATTGGTTACGTTGCCTTTGAGACCGTTTGGAAGCCCAGCAATGAGAATAACGCCCATGATGGCATACCATTTGCAATAGAAGACATCCCACGGTATTGCAAATGGGGTATGTCCAGTCTTTTTTAGTAGCCACTTGGTCACAAGTACTGGCCAAAGTTAGTGTTAATATTTGTTTGTGTGTGAAAAATGCAAAAAAACTAATTTGAACGCCAATTTTAGCCAGTGTTTGTGACTAAGTGGCTGCTAAAAAAGATTCAACATACCCCATTTGCAATATCTTTGGTTGTCAACTATTGCAAATGGCATGCCATCATGGGGGCAATTTTCATTCCTGGGCTACCATATGGTCTCAAAGGCAATGTAACCAATCTGGCGAATTTCAATGTGAAAAAACTGAAACGCAAGCCTTATATTTGACTATGTACCTTTTTAAAACACCATAAACCCTGTACATGAGGGGTACTGTTATACTCGGGAGACTTTGCTGAACACAAATATTTGTGTTTCAAAACAGTGAAACTTATCACAACAATTATATCATCCGTGTAAGGGTCATTTGTGTGTGAAAAATGCAAAAGAATGTCACTTTCACTGACAATATCATCGTTGTAATACATTTTACTGTTTTGAAATACTAATATTTGTATTCAGTAAAGTCTTCAGAGTAAAACAGTACCCCCGTGTACAGGTTTTATGGTGTCTTGAAAAGTTACAGGGTTAAATATAGTGCTAGCAAATGAAATTACCTGGACTTTCGGCCTGGGTTGTCAGGCAGGTCCCGCAAATTGTAATTAAAAAAATGTCCTAAATATGTAAAATTATTACATAAATCTATACGTAGAAATATTATATATATATACATCTTGCGTCGGTCTGGCCAACACTTTCATTTTGACTCTGGCTTTCTTACGACCCCATAGAAATTTGCAAAATGATGAGTGTAGCAAGGATAACCAGTTAAGTGGGATCATTCTCTATAAATACAGCATTTTGGTAATATATATGCTTTTAGGATATTGATTCTGCCTGACCAGGAAAATCCCATCCCTTTCCAGTCTTTGAGATTTTTATTGGTTTGGATTATTAAGGGTAAGGAATTTGCTTCTACCAGATCTTTTAGTTCTGAGGTTAGTGTTATGCCTAGGTATTTTAGCTTGTCCTTGTTTTCTGGAAGCCCCAGGTTTTGTACCAGGAAGTTAATTAGAATGGTGTTCAGGTTTTTGGCTATACATATTGATTTTTCTATATTCATTCGTATCCTGACACATTTGAGTATTTGTTTATCTCCCTTAGGATCTCTGGGACCAAGGTTTTAGGTTCTTCCAATGTTAATAGGATATCATCTGCATAGACATTTAATTTGCTTTGTCCTAAGGAATTTGTGAATCATTTGATTCTTTTGTTTTGTCTTTTTAAAATTGTGAGAGGTTCCAACTCTATTATATATGAGGGGGGAAAGGGGACACCCTTGTCTAATCCCATTATCGATGTAAAAGTTTTGTGATGTGAATCCTGAGCCCATTACTTTAGCTGTTGGATAGCTGTAGAGAGCGGACATTGCCTGTAATATTGGTCCGTTGAATCCAAAATGTTTTAAGGTGGCAAACATAAAGTCCCATCCAACTCTGTCAAAAGCTTTCTCTGCGTTTATTGACAGTAACATTAATGGGGTTCTGTTGTTCTCTGTTTCCTCCAATATGTTTATTATTTTTCTAAGAGTGTTTATTGGGGACCTTCCTGCTATAAATCCTACCTGGTCATTATTAATTAGTTGGGGTATGACTGTTTTTATTCGATCAGCAAGAATGGGAGATATTATTTTAATATCTGTATTGATTAATGATATGGGTCTATAGTTACCAATCAGTTCTGTATTTTTACCTGATTTTGGGATAGGAACAATGTATGCCCTCAACAGCTCTCCAGGACAGTTTCCTGTTTTCATTATAAAGTTAAAAATATCAGTAAGTTCCCCTTTTAATTGGTATTTCATTATTTTATAAAATGTGTTTGTGAAGCCATCTGGGCCTGGGGATGTTTTTATTTTCAACTTATCTATAGACTTACTGACTTCCGTTTCTGTAATGGGCTCATGTATCTGCTTTAGTTGGTCAAGTGGGATTTTTGGTATAGATACATTTTTTAAGAGTTCCTCAATCTCTTTCTCCTTACCAAATGTTTTTTTTGGTAAGTTATATAAATGTTGATAAAACCTTTGGAATGCTTTGCCTATTTTTTTCTGGAGACATTAAGTAAGTTTCTTTATCTTTTATATTGGTGATTACTCTTTTATGTTTCTCTTTTTTTAGTTTATTGGTCATTAACATTTCTGGTTTGTTGCCTTTAAGTACCTTTAAGTACCATCTGGATTGTAGTGCTTCTAGCTGCTTAGTTGCTTAATTCATTTGTTGGAAATTTATCTGTTTTTCTATTTCCCCAATCTTCCTAGCTATTTGTGTGGAGGGAGTTGATTTGTTTTGCCTCTTATATTCACCTAATTTTATATACAGTTAAGAAAGCGATGGTAGTCCTTTTTTTTTTTTTGCAATAGCCGTCATTTTTTCAAAAGGCCTCTTACTACACTTTTATAGGCGCACCAAACCATTATGTCTGATGTACCTTTATCTTTATTTTCTAAGAAAAGGTTATTTATTATATTCTTAATTTCTTCCACATTGCTTTTTTGTGTGTAATAAAAAGGTCTTTAGACGCCATTCTTTTCGCAATGTGTCGAAGTTATCTTTATATTCCAACATTATTGGGCTGTGGTCTGACCAAGCAATATCCTTTATCTCTTCTCTTTTAACAAGGTATTGCGTGGACACGTTGCCCAAGATAAGATTGCTTCTTGAGTATGAGTTGAATGTTCTGGAATAGCATGTATAGTCCAAGTTTGAAGGATGGAATGTTCTCCATATATCTCCTAGATTGTAATTATGTAATAGGTTTTGAAGTCAATTTTCTGTTGTTTTCTTACTTATCATGTCATTTTGGCTCTTTTTGTCCTTGAGAGAATCCACTGCGCAGTTAAAGTCACCCATAATTATTATCAACCATTGTTTTATCTGCTCTATTTTCTGTAGTATTTTTGTAATAAATTTTATTGTAGATTTATTTGGTGAGTAGATGTTTACTAGTGTAAATAGCTTGTTATTTATTTCACATATTAGAATGATATATTGTCCTTCTGGATCTAAATCGTGGTATTTTATAGTTAGTGAGACATTTTTTGCAAACATAAATGCCACGCCTCTTTTTTTTTGTGTTTTCTAGAGCTGCACTTATAATGGTAGGGTATCTTGATGAGTTAACCATATTTTGTTTAGTTCTTGTCCAGTGGGTTTCTTGAAAAACACAGATTTTTATTAGGAAATCTAGAATTATGGATCTTTTGCATGGTGTGTTGATCCCCTGGGCATTTATTGATATTAGCTTAATTTATATATTTTTTTTCATCGGTTTTTGAGGCTCTCTCCCTCCTAGAACTCCCTACTAGAATTTCCAAAGCATTTTAAAAAATAATATGAACTTTCTTAATGGTGACTACATAGAAAAAAAGACGGGTTGATCCCAAATAATGGTGACAACCTAAGACAAATAAGATGTATGGCAAAAACCCAAGCCATACAGTATCACGGTAATTTATAGCATTAATGAGATAAGAGTCCTACATATGTTGTGGGATAGGCGTACTGAGGGAAATGATCTAGGGAGAGTCTGCCTAGAAGGGCTGCATTTATAAAAGGGAATATATATGTGTATAAATTATATAAGTCAGTATCAGAATTGAAAATGTGCAATATTGGGAGGTTACCCAACTATATCCTAATATTCCTATTCAGGGCGTGTGTTGGGGTGTGAGCCCTCATCGTGCTCTCGATTTTTTGTGTTTTTTTTTTTTGCAAAATTTGTATTATTTAATGTGAACCCTTCTTTACAATTACAATTCCATTTATTTCTTGTGATCCTTAGTATATATTATGTGTTATACCTTAGTTTATCACTCTTTCCCTTAACCTTTTCTTTCTTGTCTTTCCTGAGTGTATGTGACCGTTCTTTGCAGTTATATTTTAATTTATTCCATGTGATCTTTAGTGTACGTAATGTAATTTTGCTCTAATTAATATGGATTTTATATAAAGTTAATTTTACTTCTGTCTGTACGTTACTTATCTTATTGTGTGATGGTTTACTTAATTTTTTTTAACTGTTTTGTGAATCTCTTTATTTTTCTTTTTTTCTCCCCCCCCCCTTTTTTTTCCTCTTGTTTCCCCCTTTCTCTTCCTCTTGTTTCCCCCTTTCTCTTCCTCTTGTTTCCCCCTTTTCCCACAGTTCATACTTCTCCCTTAACTTCTCTTTGGTGCTTTTTATATCTCGCTAGAATCCCATTATGCTGGAGAACAGAAGTAGAAAAAATGACATAGAAAAACGGAATAAAACATATACGTTCTTTCTCCTATTTCCTATCTGTGGCGAAACCAACTTCGCCACTGTGGGCTGGAGAAGCCTGGCTGCTAGCCTCCTGCCCGCTGACTATGGCCCCTGGACATATTGCACTCTAAAGACTATATTTGAGCATGTAATAATTTATATTGCTGCTACTGGCCCTTTAAAATCAGCGATGGACATATTGGGACTTTTGGGACTAATGTCCCTTTAAGACTTTGTAACATATCACAGTAATACTATCTTAAATATTATGTAGGTATTTATGTGTTCAGTTAAACTGGGGATATGTAGAAATGTGTGTTTTGTGTGTTAAATGTATCAGTATGTAATTTTATGTCTTTTACTGTCTTTTTGCAACCATGTGGTTAATGGAGTCTGACTCTAGTCCTAGATAATTGGATTACTTCTCCAATTATCTCCAGGGCAGAAGGGAGGAAGCCGGGATGCATTGTGGGGGATGTTTTACTTCTGTTTGGGCCAAGCAGGGCCCAAAAGATACTTTTAGTAACTTTTAAACCCCTGGTCGGATTCATGCCATTTTTTAATATGTTGTTCCCCTGAATGGATTGATTGTGGATATGTATTTTTATGTGAATGTGATGTATGGTTTTAAAGTTATGAAAGTTGTGTAAAAGTATATTTTACTCTGTATGCATAATGGGATTATGTGTCACACTAAGGGGAGGGGATGTGTGGGAGGTAACATCTATGTCATTGGTTCTTTTATGCCTCCCCCTGGGTGTGGCCTGTATGTGTGAGTTGGAAATAAAAGCCAGACTGGGTGTCCCAGTCTAGAGTTCTTGCTTAACCCTCAAAATGAAGTGTCGTCTCGTTCTTGGGGGGGATTGGATTGTAAGCTGACTGCCAAGAGTGTAAGCCGATTGTATGCTTTTCTTGTTCAGCTGTTCCAGTTCGGAGTGTTATTTCGTATCCAGATCGGGAGTGTGGTGTTCTGCAGTAGCTGTGCCTGTATCCAGAAAAGGGGATTATCGCCTAAACGGATTTTCCCCCTTTTAGGCTGAAACGGTCCGTTACAATTGGTGGCAAGCGGTGGGATCGTTCCTACAACCAGAGGGACAGCTACAGACAACACCATTCCTGGATTACAAAGTGAGGGCAACGCCAGTACCCGTACAGCGCCCCTATCTACAAGGAACCAACTGCAGCAGAGCAAGCATGGCACCCAGCTACACTCAAGAGGCGTATGACAGAGAGGTCACCAAGATACTGGCTTTATGCGGACCCAACCCCTCAGAATATAGAGTGCAGCGTGTGAAGCAAGCAGTGCGAGAGTACTTGCCGTGGGAATCAGAGCGGGCCAGGGGGTTTGCAGACCTCCCTCCCCAGCGGCAATGTGTGGCCCAGGGAGCTGATGGTGTCGTCCATCCTCCCCAGCAGCCGTGTGTGTCCAAGGGAGCCGAAGGTGCAGTCCTTCCTCCCCAGCGGCAGGCTGAGTTACAGGGGGCAGAGGTTGTTGTTCCTGCCCCCCAGCAGCAAAGTGAGATGCCAAGAAGGCAGTGTGAAGTGAAGGGAGAGGAGAGCAGCGTCCTCCCTCCCCAGCGGCAATGTGTGCCCCAGGGAGCTGATGGTGTCGTCCATCCTCCCTAGCAGCCGTGTGTGTCCAAAGGAGCCGAAGGTGCAGTCCTTCCTCCCCAGTGGCAGGCTGAGTTACAGGGGGCAGAGGTTGTTGTTCCTGCCCCCCAGCAGCAAAGTGATATGCCAAGAAGGCAGTGTGAAGGGAAGGGAGAGGAGAGCAGCGTCCTCCCTCCCCAGCGGCAATGTGTGCCCCAGGGAGCTGATGGTGTCGTCCATCCTCCCCAGCAGCCGTGTGTGTCCAAGGGAGCCGAAGGTGCAGTCCTTCCTCCCCAGCGGCAGGCTGAGTTACAGGGGGCAGAGGTTGTTGTTCCTGCCCCCCAGCAGCAAAGTGAGATGCCAAGACGGCAGTGTGAAGCGAAGGGAGAGGAGAGCAGCGTCCTCCCTCCCCAGCGGCAGTGTGTGCCCCAGGGAGCTGATGGTGTCGTCCATCCTCCCCAGCGGCAGTGTGTCCTGCAGGGAGCAGAGACAGTCAGTCTCGCACCCCAGCAGCCGGACAAGAGAATGAAAGGGGAGACAGCTGGTCCCCCTTTCCACCAGCAGAGAGAGTGGCAGGGAGAGGAGCCTGCTAACCCCCCTCCCCAGCGGCAGTTTACCGTCCAGAGAGAGGAGCTTGTTACACCCTCTCTCCAGCGGCAGCCTAACCCACCAAGGGGAGATGTTAAGCCCCACATCTGTGCAGATGGGACCGTAGTCTCTGCACTTACAGCACAAGGGATAGGGACGGTCGGTCCTGTCCCCCAGCCACAGAGCGATATATCTAAAGGGGAGACAGTCGGTCTCCAGCAGCCAGGCTCCCACCAGACTACTCCCGTGGTAGTGCTGGCAACAGGACAGAGTACCGCTGGTCTCTGCCCCCTCAGCAACCCACCAAGGCAGCCTATCAGTCTCTCACCCAGCCGTGGGGAGGCACCTGAACTTGGACAAAATTCTCCCTCACCCAGGTGTGGTAACTGTTTATTATGGGTGGGCTGCTCTACTACTTCTGTTCTGTGGGTGGGTTGCTGGACTAACCAGGGCACTGACCGGCAGGAGGTCAGATACCCTGTTAGTCTAATTGGTAAAGGGGAGAATTGTGGCGAAACCAACTTCGCCACTGTGGGCTGGAGAAGCCTGGCTGCTAGCCTCCTGCCCGCTGACTATGGCCCCTGGACATATTGCACTCTAAAGACTATATTTGAGCATGTAATAATTTATATTGCTGCTACTGGCCCTTTAAAATCAGCGATGGACATATTGGGACTTTTGGGACTAATGTCCCTTTAAGACTTTGTAACATATCACAGTAATACTATCTTAAATATTATGTAGGTATTTATGTGTTCAGTTAAACTGGGGATATGTAGAAATGTGTGTTTTGTGTGTTAAATGTATCAGTATGTAATTTTATGTCTTTTACTGTCTTTTTGCAACCATGTGGTTAATGGAGTCTGACTCTAGTCCTAGATAATTGGATTACTTCTCCAATTATCTCCAGGGCAGAAGGGAGGAAGCCGGGATGCATTGTGGGGGATGTTTTACTTCTGTTTGGGCCAAGCAGGGCCCAAAAGATACTTTTAGTAACTTTTAAACCCCTGGTCGGATTCATGCCATTTTTTAATATGTTGTTCCCCTGAATGGATTGATTGTGGATATGTATTTTTATGTGAATGTGATGTATGGTTTTAAAGTTATGAAAGTTGTGTAAAAGTATATTTTACTCTGTATGCATAATGGGATTATGTGTCACACTAAGGGGAGGGGATGTGTGGGAGGTAACATCTATGTCATTGGTTCTTTTATGCCTCCCCCTGGGTGTGGCCTGTATGTGTGAGTTGGAAATAAAAGCCAGACTGGGTGTCCCAGTCTAGAGTTCTTGCTTAACCCTCAAAATGAAGTGTCGTCTCGTTCTTGGGGGGGATTGGATTGTAAGCTGACTGCCAAGAGTGTAAGCCGATTGTATGCTTTTCTTGTTCAGCTGTTCCAGTTCGGAGTGTTATTTCGTATCCAGATCGGGAGTGTGGTGTTCTGCAGTAGCTGTGCCTGTATCCAGAAAAGGGGATTATCGCCTAAACGGATTTTTCCCCTTTTAGGCTGAAACGGTCCGTTACACTATCTATTCCCTTTAATAGGATATTATCTATCACTAATGCACCCTCTCTTTTTATCTTATTTATTTATTTTTTATTTTTTTGTGTGTGTTTGGGAACTCCCCCTATATTAATTAGTGATGAAGAAATAAATAATTTGTTTAGCCAGTTCCTTAGGTCTTCTGCATAGTTACATGTGGTGGTCTTCCCTTCGTGGGTTATAATAATTCTCGTAGTGAATCCCCAGCGGTAATTCATATTTTTCTGCCTTAGAATTAGCGTGCCATCAGAGAAGGTCTTCCTTTTTTGTCTAGTTTGCCAATATTTTCAATATTTCGTATTCTTCTGAGCATTTATTGTTTCTTATGGCTTTCAGGATTTGAGATTTGATTCTAGAGGAGGCGCAGTTCTGGGAGACAGTTGTTCTGGGAGACACTTAGGTTTGTTCACTCTATGACATCTTTCCATTATGGGAAATCTGGGGTCCCACGTGACCATCAGATTTTTAAAGAAATCCTCTATATATGATTCCAGATCTTTTGAATGTATTTGTTCTGGTACATCTCTAATCCTTAAGTTATTCCATCTGGACCAATCCTCTAGGTCTATCAGTTTGTTCTATATGTCAGCCATTTTTTTTATCCAGCCCCCTGTGCTCTTATTTATGGACCTTTTCTTTTTGTTCTAATCCATGTATTCTTTTCTCTATGTCTGAGAAGCATTTAAAAACGACCAATCTTTCTTGATCTCTTGGGTATTAGTTTGGATCTCTTCTTTCAGGTTTGCTAATTGTATATCTAAGTGTTTAAGTCTTCATATTCCTTTCTTCCTTCCCTTAGTTGTTGAATTTCTTCCACTTGTCCTTTATTTAGATCTTCCTTTGGGGGTGTTTCGGAGAGAAGCGATTCCTCCATGTTAGTCTTATTGCTTGGCAGGTTTGATGAAAAGAACGATATGCGTTTTTCTGTTTTATTTTCAGGCTTTTTATCTTTTAGGTGTTTTCCATTTTGTGTTTTTTTTTAAGCCATGTTTGTTTATTTAGTTTTTCTATTTATATTAGCTCTTGGTGTGAATGGCATTATTAATGGCAGAGACCGCTAGGTAGTTACTCTTTGCTCCCTGCAGGTTTTTTTAGTAATGCTCCTGTGGGAGGGAGTGCCCTTAGGTTGTCTGGTTTTAGATATTCTTTAGGTCTTATGTCCCCTTATATATCTTACGTTATCTTGTTCCTGCTGTTGTGAGGTATTAATTTAGGATGCTAATTAGTAAATCTGGTGCTAAAAAGTGGTGCCTGTCCAAACAGTGTTTTGGACAAACACCCCTTTCAGATATATCTTTTTTTCCAGCTCTCCCTTTCTTGTTTTTTTTTATTAATTTTTTCCTTTTCCTCCCTTCCTCAAATCTCAAGGCTCTATATGGCTTGCTTCATTTGTGATTGCAAGCAATCTAAATTGCAGAGTCTATGTTAAGTACTGGAAATAAATTTGCTTCGTTTTTTCTCTCCCTTTTTTTTTTTTTTTAACCTCCCTGGCGGTATTCCCGAGCGTGACTCAGGGTTAATTTTCGCTGCCAGAAGCGGTAACCCCGAGTCACGCTCGGGGTAGATAACAGAGCCCCCGTTGGTAAGATGTACTTACCTCCGCCGCGATCCGCTTCGGGAGGACTGCCTCACAGCCCAGGCAGCCCTCCCACGGCAAATCAGGCCCCCGGGGGCCATGTGATCGCTCTCAAAGAGCGATCACATGGCCCTCTATAGCTGGCTGTGGATCTGCCAGCAGGGGGACTGTGAAATATCAGACAGTCCCCCTGCTGGTGGGAAGTATAAAAAAAAATAAAAGACAAGTGTAAAAATAAATTAAATATATTTTTATATATATATAATATGTATATATATTATATATATAATATATATACATATTATATATATGTAACGTCATACAAAGTGTATTTTAATATTAATATAAGTATATATATTAATATTAAAATACACTTAGAATGACGTTACATATATATAATATGTATATATATATTATATATATAATAGATGTACATATATATATAATATATAAATACGTATAATTAAAATAATAAATAAATAAAATAATAAAATAAATAAATACAATATTGAAACAAAATGTAATATAAATTATATATGCATATGTAATTTCATTCTAACTGTATTTTGTTATTAATATATATATATATCGGTAACAAAATACACTTAGAATGACATTCTATATATATCTATATATATAAAATACAAATAACCGCAAATATATATATATAGATAAATACATATAATTACATAAAAGATTACATTAGTATACACATAGAATTTAAATACCTATAAATGCATATATATTAAAATTCTACATGTATATTTAAATAATCTTTTAACGTAATTATGTGATTTGATTAATTAAAATTTGATTGACATGCCTGACATGGGGGCGGAACTGGGCGGGTAATTCAAATGCAAAAAAATGGTACCACTTTTGGTACAAAATTCCTGACATAATCATACCGCCAGGGAGGTTAATACCCCCTAACTGGTCTCTGCACAATCCTCTGCTCTCCTTAATTACCAGCCACTTTCACAGACTCCTTTTATGTGTTTATGTTTAGTGGTTTAAATAGGGACTTAGCTTGTTTCAGATGTACTCCAGGACTTTACTCTTCCAGTTTACCACTCTTTAGGTAGCTGGCTTGTCTCTCTCCCCGGCATTTATTTTCCTGCTTCACTGCCTCCCCAGGCTCTGTCAAATCTTCTTCCAATTTACACGGGATATCCCCGACCGCTGTCAATTCACTCTCACCATGCTCTCATCACTGCTTCATGCTCCCTGATCTCACCGCAACCGCACTCCACGAGGACACAGCTACACCTGCCATGTCATCTCACTCTGCCCCCCTCTGTAACTTTACACATAAATAAATATATATTCATTTTAAAATACAGTTAGAATGAAATTACACACACACACATATATATCTATATATATATATATATTTAAAATTAATATATATTTATTTATGTGTAAAGTTACAGAGGGGGTTTAAAATAAAATATATACTTAGATCATATATATATATTTTATATATATATATGATCTAAGTATATATATATATATATATATATATATATATATCTACACACACATATATATATATATATATATATCTCAAAATACACGTACAATTATATTGATTAAATATATGTATAATTATATATATATATATATATATATATATATATATATATTCTAAAATAAATATATGTAAATACATAAAAAAATAAATTAAATAATTTTAAATAATTAAATTAAATATATATATATATATATATATATATATATATATATATATATATGTGTGTTTAATTATTTTAAATTATTATTATTTTTTATGTATTTACATATATATTTATTTTATAATATATATATAATTATATATATATATATATATATATATATATATATTTAATCAATATCATTCTACGTGTATTTTGATATTTATATATATATATATATATAAAGACGAGAAAATATTCTTGCACTCCAACAAAACTATAAAGTGGTACCTGGTGCTCTGGTAGCAAAAATCATAAATATCCAAAAAATACCGGCACTCCAGGAATTCTCAGCGATACAAATTTTCTTTATTCAGTTAAGGACGTCAACGTTTCAGCTCCTCATGGAGCTTTCATCAGGACAACTTAAACAATAAAACAAGCAAGCTTATATAGGGAGAATCTCAATTAGTGTACTTACATACTCAGGTGTTTCACCTCCATTCCCGCCATCAAACGGACCGCAGCTGCCAACCGTATCAGCACACTCCACTTCCGGGTTCCTGGCCCACATGACCAGGTTCGAGGTATCTGATTCGCCGACTGACGTTACCGGGCAACCAGGGACGCCAACGTCACTTTGGTCAAACCCTTTACTTACGGACTGCGGCATGAGTCAAACCTCCCGAGCCCTTCAGTGTAAAAAAGTGTTGCCGTGGCAACCGGACCGTAGGCAGACAGGAGGGAAGGGGAAACAGGAGGATGCGAGCAGTAACAGAGAATCAATAGAATCTAGGGAATGCTGGGACAAATACATATATGGCATATATCCAAACCAATAAAGTGTTGTATCATATCGTGTCTTAAGTGAACGATCTGGTCATAATTCCATTTATTACGTGAATACAATATTGTATAGGTATAAGGTATAGGTATGTGATCCATGATCTCGTAAGATCTATGTATTCTTTGTAATGGAAGGCGAAATATCTGCCTATATGTGAGGTGTGAACTTAAATATAATGAACTATCTCTAGAATAGTTACACTTACCTACTAGTGAGACAAAGATCTATATCTGAGTGTGAGATGCTTTGTCTATGTACAAAATAATAGTGAAATAGTGAAAAAATGTTAAACATATATCAAAGATGCAACAAGTGGAAAATGTAATAAAGTGCTACTGTATGCAATATAAAAAAACATTATATCTATATCTAGTGAGAAATGAGAGGCATGAGCAAATAACCTATATGCAACAGGCCCAATATTAGTATATAACTGTAGAACAATTGACATAATCTCAGATTCCCGCTCAATCCCCATGGATATGTAAGTATCAACAAAATTGTTTTTATAACCAAGAAATCCTCTTTGTATTAAATAGAGGCTAAAATTTCTAGTAAAAAACAGTACTACATAATTATTTAAACTGATGAAGATAGACAGACCAATCCTGTACCTCAGGTAATCATAAGAGGCTCTGTACTCTAATCAACCTAATACTAGGATATCATAGAAACATAGTGAAAGAACATTTTTCGTTCAGACCCCTGGGCGAGATAGTGTCCAACCGTGTTATCCAGTACGTTTCTCTCTGTAACAGGAGTTTGCCCCGGTCTCCCCCCCGAAGAGGGGTCGGTACATGGTCAATGGCCACACATCTAAGTGAAGCCAGGGGATGTGATAGTTCCAGAAAATGTCGGGCCACAGGTTTGTCCGACTTGCCATCTCGATAGGCAAGTCGGATACTCGATCTGTGGCCCCTAATTCTTTCACAGAGTGCCGTCTCTGTTTTGCCAACATAGTTCAAGCCACAAGGGCAAGACAGTTTATAAATTACAAAATCACTCCGACAGTGAATCCGATGTTGGATTCGGAACGTCTGTCCCGTGTGTGGATGACTAAAGGTTTTGGCAGGGATAATGTGTCCACAGGTGACACACCCCAAACACCTTACACATCCCGTGTTTTTGGAGTCTTGAGATGTCGGCTTGTAGCAATGTATAGGGTCTGTATTCACCAACATGTCCCTTAAATTCCTGTTTCTACGATAACAGAACAGTGGTTTCTGGCGTAGACTCTTGGGGAGGGATGGATCCAGTGTAATGATATTCCAGTTGCTTCGGACCGATGTAGTTAGTTCCGTGCTGGCGGTGTTCAAAAGCATTGGAAAGATTGGTCTAGTATTGGTTAATTTGTCAACACGTATTGCAGGAACAGTGTGGGTACTTCTGGCTCTCTTAAGAGCTTCTTCAAGTATTGGACGCGGATATCCTCTTGTTTGAAATCTTTTATACATAATCTCAAGTTGGAGATCACATTGACTTGTTTGAGAGTTGTTACGTAACACTCTCAAAAACTGGGAGAACGGTAGTGACATTTTTAAATGCCTGGGATGGAAGCTCCCGTAATGTAGGATAGTATTACGGTCGGTTGGTTTAGTAAAGAGTTTATAATATATATATTATTTTTATTTTGTGCACAAATCTTTTTCACTTGCGACAAACAAATCAAATTCCTGTTACGCCTATCTGTGCTTAAACAAATTGATCTGCACAATTTAATGTGATAGATTGATTCGTTCGGCTGTAAGTTAACAGGAATTCGAGTTAAGGAGTCACTACTCATACTGCATTATGTTCATGGAAAAGTGATGAAAAAGACCTGTATTCAAATTCATTGCCATAAAGTACTTTATTTATTTTTAAATATTTTAAATATTTATTTACATATATTTTTTACATAGTTCTACGTGATATTTTAACTGTGAATGTCATAATACTGTTTGCTTTTACTGCAATAAAATACACCTATTTGTATTCACCGATGTCTCACGTGTAAAACAGTACCCCCTATGTACAGGTTCTATGGTGTTTTGGGAAGTTACAAGATCAGAAATGTTAAATTCTTCTGTATTTTCACATTGAAATTCGACAGATTGGTTACGTTGCCTTTGAGACCGTTTGGAAGCCCAGCAATGAGAATAACGCCCATGATGGCATACCATTTGCAATAGAAGACATCCCACGGTATTGCAAATGGGGTATGTCCAGTCTTTTTTAGTAGCCACTTGGTCACAAGTACTGGCCAAAGTTAGTGTTAATATTTGTTTGTGTGTGAAAAATGCAAAAAAACTAATTTGAACGCCAATTTTAGCCAGTGTTTGTGACTAAGTGGCTGCTAAAAAAGATTCAACATACCCCATTTGCAATATCTTTGGTTGTCAACTATTGCAAATGGCATGCCATCATGGGGGCAATTTTCATTCCTGGGCTACCATATGGTCTCAAAGGCAATGTAACCAATCTGGCGAATTTCAATGTGAAAAAACTGAAACGCAAGCCTTATATTTGACTATGTACCTTTTTAAAACACCATAAACCCTGTACATGAGGGGTACTGTTATACTCGGGAGACTTTGCTGAACACAAATATTTGTGTTTCAAAACAGTGAAACTTATCACAACAATTATATCATCCGTGTAAGGGTCATTTGTGTGTGAAAAATGCAAAAGAATGTCACTTTCACTGACAATATCATCGTTGTAATACATTTTACTGTTTTGAAATACTAATATTTGTATTCAGTAAAGTCTTCAGAGTAAAACAGTACCCCCGTGTACAGGTTTTATGGTGTCTTGAAAAGTTACAGGGTTAAATATAGTGCTAGCAAATGAAATTACCTGGACTTTCGGCCGCAAATTGTAATTAAAAAAATGTCCTAAATATGTAAAATTATTACATAAATCTATACGTAGAAATATTATATATATATACATCTTGCGTCGGTCTGGCCAACACTTTCATTTTGACTCTGGCTTTCTTACGACCCCATAGAAATTTGCAAAATGATGAGTGTAGCAAGGATAACCAGTTAAGTGGGATCATTCTCTATAAATACAGCATTTTGGTAATATATATGCTTTTAGGATATTGATTCTGCCTGACCAGGAAAATCCCATCCCTTTCCAGTCTTTGAGATTTTTATTGGTTTGGATTATTAAGGGTAAGGAATTTGCTTCTACCAGATCTTTTAGTTCTGAGGTTAGTGTTATGCCTAGGTATTTTAGCTTGTCCTTGTTTTCTGGAAGCCCCAGGTTTTGTACCAGGAAGTTAATTAGAATGGTGTTCAGGTTTTTGGCTATACATATTGATTTTTCTATATTCATTCGTATCCTGACACATTTGAGTATTTGTTTATCTCCCTTAGGATCTCTGGGACCAAGGTTTTAGGTTCTTCCAATGTTAATAGGATATCATCTGCATAGACATTTAATTTGCTTTGTCCTAAGGAATTTGTGAATCATTTGATTCTTTTGTTTTGTCTTTTTAAAATTGTGAGAGGTTCCAACTCTATTATATATGAGGGGGGAAAGGGGACACCCTTGTCTAATCCCATTATCGATGTAAAAGTTTTGTGATGTGAATCCTGAGCCCATTACTTTAGCTGTTGGATAGCTGTAGAGAGCGGACATTGCCTGTAATATTGGTCCGTTGAATCCAAAATGTTTTAAGGTGGCAAACATAAAGTCCCATCCAACTCTGTCAAAAGCTTTCTCTGCGTTTATTGACAGTAACATTAATGGGGTTCTGTTGTTCTCTGTTTCCTCCAATATGTTTATTATTTTTCTAAGAGTGTTTATTGGGGACCTTCCTGCTATAAATCCTACCTGGTCATTATTAATTAGTTGGGGTATGACTGTTTTTATTCGATCAGCAAGAATGGGAGATATTATTTTAATATCTGTATTGATTAATGATATGGGTCTATAGTTACCAATCAGTTCTGTATTTTTACCTGATTTTGGGATAGGAACAATGTATGCCCTCAACAGCTCTCCAGGACAGTTTCCTGTTTTCATTATAAAGTTAAAAATATCAGTAAGTTCCCCTTTTAATTGGTATTTCATTATTTTATAAAATGTGTTTGTGAAGCCATCTGGGCCTGGGGATGTTTTTATTTTCAACTTATCTATAGACTTACTGACTTCCGTTTCTGTAATGGGCTCATGTATCTGCTTTAGTTGGTCAAGTGGGATTTTTGGTATAGATACATTTTTTAAGAGTTCCTCAATCTCTTTCTCCTTACCAAATGTTTTTTTTGGTAAGTTATATAAATGTTGATAAAACCTTTGGAATGCTTTGCCTATTTTTTTCTGGAGACATTAAGTAAGTTTCTTTATCTTTTATATTGGTGATTACTCTTTTATGTTTCTCTTTTTTTAGTTTATTGGTCATTAACATTTCTGGTTTGTTGCCTTTAAGTACCTTTAAGTACCATCTGGATTGTAGTGCTTCTAGCTGCTTAGTTGCTTAATTCATTTGTTGGAAATTTATCTGTTTTTCTATTTCCCCAATCTTCCTAGCTATTTGTGTGGAGGGAGTTGATTTGTTTTGCCTCTTATATTCACCTAATTTTATATACAGTTAAGAAAGCGATGGTAGTCCTTTTTTTTTTTTTGCAATAGCCGTCATTTTTTCAAAAGGCCTCTTACTACACTTTTATAGGCGCACCAAACCATTATGTCTGATGTACCTTTATCTTTATTTTCTAAGAAAAGGTTATTTATTATATTCTTAATTTCTTCCACATTGCTTTTTTGTGTGTAATAAAAAGGTCTTTAGACGCCATTCTTTTCGCAATGTGTCGAAGTTATCTTTATATTCCAACATTATTGGGCTGTGGTCTGACCAAGCAATATCCTTTATCTCTTCTCTTTTAACAAGGTATTGCGTGGACACGTTGCCCAAGATAAGATTGCTTCTTGAGTATGAGTTGAATGTTCTGGAATAGCATGTATAGTCCAAGTTTGAAGGATGGAATGTTCTCCATATATCTCCTAGATTGTAATTATGTAATAGGTTTTGAAGTCAATTTTCTGTTGTTTTCTTACTTATCATGTCATTTTGGCTCTTTTTGTCCTTGAGAGAATCCACTGCGCAGTTAAAGTCACCCATAATTATTATCAACCATTGTTTTATCTGCTCTATTTTCTGTAGTATTTTTGTAATAAATTTTATTGTAGATTTATTTGGTGAGTAGATGTTTACTAGTGTAAATAGCTTGTTATTTATTTCACATATTAGAATGATATATTGTCCTTCTGGATCTAAATCGTGGTATTTTATAGTTAGTGAGACATTTTTTGCAAACATAAATGCCACGCCTCTTTTTTTTTGTGTTTTCTAGAGCTGCACTTATAATGGTAGGGTATCTTGATGAGTTAACCATATTTTGTTTAGTTCTTGTCCAGTGGGTTTCTTGAAAAACACAGATTTTTATTAGGAAATCTAGAATTATGGATCTTTTGCATGGTGTGTTGATCCCCTGGGCATTTATTGATATTAGCTTAATTTATATATTTTTTTTCATCGGTTTTTGAGGCTCTCTCCCTCCTAGAACTCCCTACTAGAATTTCCAAAGCATTTTAAAAAATAATATGAACTTTCTTAATGGTGACTACATAGAAAAAAAGACGGGTTGATCCCAAATAATGGTGACAACCTAAGACAAATAAGATGTATGGCAAAAACCCAAGCCATACAGTATCACGGTAATTTATAGCATTAATGAGATAAGAGTCCTACATATGTTGTGGGATAGGCGTACTGAGGGAAATGATCTAGGGAGAGTCTGCCTAGAAGGGCTGCATTTATAAAAGGGAATATATATGTGTATAAATTATATAAGTCAGTATCAGAATTGAAAATGTGCAATATTGGGAGGTTACCCAACTATATCCTAATATTCCTATTCAGGGCGTGTGTTGGGGTGTGAGCCCTCATCGTGCTCTCGATTTTTTGTGTTTTTTTTTTTTGCAAAATTTGTATTATTTAATGTGAACCCTTCTTTACAATTACAATTCCATTTATTTCTTGTGATCCTTAGTATATATTATGTGTTATACCTTAGTTTATCACTCTTTCCCTTAACCTTTTCTTTCTTGTCTTTCCTGAGTGTATGTGACCGTTCTTTGCAGTTATATTTTAATTTATTCCATGTGATCTTTAGTGTACGTAATGTAATTTTGCTCTAATTAATATGGATTTTATATAAAGTTAATTTTACTTCTGTCTGTACGTTACTTATCTTATTGTGTGATGGTTTACTTAATTTTTTTTAACTGTTTTGTGAATCTCTTTATTTTTCTTTTTTTCTCCCCCCCCCCTTTTTTTTCCTCTTGTTTCCCCCTTTCTCTTCCTCTTGTTTCCCCCTTTCTCTTCCTCTTGTTTCCCCCTTTTCCCACAGTTCATACTTCTCCCTTAACTTCTCTTTGGTGCTTTTTATATCTCGCTAGAATCCCATTATGCTGGAGAACAGAAGTAGAAAAAATGACATAGAAAAACGGAATAAAACATATACGTTCTTTCTCCTATTTCCTATCTGTGGCGAAACCAACTTCGCCACTGTGGGCTGGAGAAGCCTGGCTGCTAGCCTCCTGCCCGCTGACTATGGCCCCTGGACATATTGCACTCTAAAGACTATATTTGAGCATGTAATAATTTATATTGCTGCTACTGGCCCTTTAAAATCAGCGATGGACATATTGGGACTTTTGGGACTAATGTCCCTTTAAGACTTTGTAACATATCACAGTAATACTATCTTAAATATTATGTAGGTATTTATGTGTTCAGTTAAACTGGGGATATGTAGAAATGTGTGTTTTGTGTGTTAAATGTATCAGTATGTAATTTTATGTCTTTTACTGTCTTTTTGCAACCATGTGGTTAATGGAGTCTGACTCTAGTCCTAGATAATTGGATTACTTCTCCAATTATCTCCAGGGCAGAAGGGAGGAAGCCGGGATGCATTGTGGGGGATGTTTTACTTCTGTTTGGGCCAAGCAGGGCCCAAAAGATACTTTTAGTAACTTTTAAACCCCTGGTCGGATTCATGCCATTTTTTAATATGTTGTTCCCCTGAATGGATTGATTGTGGATATGTATTTTTATGTGAATGTGATGTATGGTTTTAAAGTTATGAAAGTTGTGTAAAAGTATATTTTACTCTGTATGCATAATGGGATTATGTGTCACACTAAGGGGAGGGGATGTGTGGGAGGTAACATCTATGTCATTGGTTCTTTTATGCCTCCCCCTGGGTGTGGCCTGTATGTGTGAGTTGGAAATAAAAGCCAGACTGGGTGTCCCAGTCTAGAGTTCTTGCTTAACCCTCAAAATGAAGTGTCGTCTCGTTCTTGGGGGGGATTGGATTGTAAGCTGACTGCCAAGAGTGTAAGCCGATTGTATGCTTTTCTTGTTCAGCTGTTCCAGTTCGGAGTGTTATTTCGTATCCAGATCGGGAGTGTGGTGTTCTGCAGTAGCTGTGCCTGTATCCAGAAAAGGGGATTATCGCCTAAACGGATTTTTCCCCTTTTAGGCTGAAACGGTCCGTTACAATTGGTGGCAAGCGGTGGGATCGTTCCTACAACCAGAGGGACAGCTACAGACAACACCATTCCTGGATTACAAAGTGAGGGCAACGCCAGTACCCGTACAGCGCCCCTATCTACAAGGAACCAACTGCAGCAGAGCAAGCATGGCACCCAGCTACACTCAAGAGGCGTATGACAGAGAGGTCACCAAGATACTGGCTTTATGCGGACCCAACCCCTCAGAATATAGAGTGCAGCGTGTGAAGCAAGCAGTGCGAGAGTACTTGCCGTGGGAATCAGAGCGGGCCAGGGGGTTTGCAGACCTCCCTCCCCAGCGGCAATGTGTGGCCCAGGGAGCTGATGGTGTCGTCCATCCTCCCCAGCAGCCGTGTGTGTCCAAGGGAGCCGAAGGTGCAGTCCTTCCTCCCCAGCGGCAGGCTGAGTTACAGGGGGCAGAGGTTGTTGTTCCTGCCCCCCAGCAGCAAAGTGAGATGCCAAGAAGGCAGTGTGAAGTGAAGGGAGAGGAGAGCAGCGTCCTCCCTCCCCAGCGGCAATGTGTGCCCCAGGGAGCTGATGGTGTCGTCCATCCTCCCTAGCAGCCGTGTGTGTCCAAAGGAGCCGAAGGTGCAGTCCTTCCTCCCCAGTGGCAGGCTGAGTTACAGGGGGCAGAGGTTGTTGTTCCTGCCCCCCAGCAGCAAAGTGATATGCCAAGAAGGCAGTGTGAAGGGAAGGGAGAGGAGAGCAGCGTCCTCCCTCCCCAGCGGCAATGTGTGCCCCAGGGAGCTGATGGTGTCGTCCATCCTCCCCAGCAGCCGTGTGTGTCCAAGGGAGCCGAAGGTGCAGTCCTTCCTCCCCAGCGGCAGGCTGAGTTACAGGGGGCAGAGGTTGTTGTTCCTGCCCCCCAGCAGCAAAGTGAGATGCCAAGACGGCAGTGTGAAGCGAAGGGAGAGGAGAGCAGCGTCCTCCCTCCCCAGCGGCAGTGTGTGCCCCAGGGAGCTGATGGTGTCGTCCATCCTCCCCAGCGGCAGTGTGTCCTGCAGGGAGCAGAGACAGTCAGTCTCGCACCCCAGCAGCCGGACAAGAGAATGAAAGGGGAGACAGCTGGTCCCCCTTTCCACCAGCAGAGAGAGTGGCAGGGAGAGGAGCCTGCTAACCCCCCTCCCCAGCGGCAGTTTACCGTCCAGAGAGAGGAGCTTGTTACACCCTCTCTCCAGCGGCAGCCTAACCCACCAAGGGGAGATGTTAAGCCCCACATCTGTGCAGATGGGACCGTAGTCTCTGCACTTACAGCACAAGGGATAGGGACGGTCGGTCCTGTCCCCCAGCCACAGAGCGATATATCTAAAGGGGAGACAGTCGGTCTCCAGCAGCCAGGCTCCCACCAGACTACTCCCGTGGTAGTGCTGGCAACAGGACAGAGTACCGCTGGTCTCTGCCCCCTCAGCAACCCACCAAGGCAGCCTATCAGTCTCTCACCCAGCCGTGGGGAGGCACCTGAACTTGGACAAAATTCTCCCTCACCCAGGTGTGGTAACTGTTTATTATGGGTGGGCTGCTCTACTACTTCTGTTCTGTGGGTGGGTTGCTGGACTAACCAGGGCACTGACCGGCAGGAGGTCAGATACCCTGTTAGTCTAATTGGTAAAGGGGAGAATTGTGGCGAAACCAACTTCGCCACTGTGGGCTGGAGAAGCCTGGCTGCTAGCCTCCTGCCCGCTGACTATGGCCCCTGGACATATTGCACTCTAAAGACTATATTTGAGCATGTAATAATTTATATTGCTGCTACTGGCCCTTTAAAATCAGCGATGGACATATTGGGACTTTTGGGACTAATGTCCCTTTAAGACTTTGTAACATATCACAGTAATACTATCTTAAATATTATGTAGGTATTTATGTGTTCAGTTAAACTGGGGATATGTAGAAATGTGTGTTTTGTGTGTTAAATGTATCAGTATGTAATTTTATGTCTTTTACTGTCTTTTTGCAACCATGTGGTTAATGGAGTCTGACTCTAGTCCTAGATAATTGGATTACTTCTCCAATTATCTCCAGGGCAGAAGGGAGGAAGCCGGGATGCATTGTGGGGGATGTTTTACTTCTGTTTGGGCCAAGCAGGGCCCAAAAGATACTTTTAGTAACTTTTAAACCCCTGGTCGGATTCATGCCATTTTTTAATATGTTGTTCCCCTGAATGGATTGATTGTGGATATGTATTTTTATGTGAATGTGATGTATGGTTTTAAAGTTATGAAAGTTGTGTAAAAGTATATTTTACTCTGTATGCATAATGGGATTATGTGTCACACTAAGGGGAGGGGATGTGTGGGAGGTAACATCTATGTCATTGGTTCTTTTATGCCTCCCCCTGGGTGTGGCCTGTATGTGTGAGTTGGAAATAAAAGCCAGACTGGGTGTCCCAGTCTAGAGTTCTTGCTTAACCCTCAAAATGAAGTGTCGTCTCGTTCTTGGGGGGGATTGGATTGTAAGCTGACTGCCAAGAGTGTAAGCCGATTGTATGCTTTTCTTGTTCAGCTGTTCCAGTTCGGAGTGTTATTTCGTATCCAGATCGGGAGTGTGGTGTTCTGCAGTAGCTGTGCCTGTATCCAGAAAAGGGGATTATCGCCTAAACGGATTTTTCCCCTTTTAGGCTGAAACGGTCCGTTACACTATCTATTCCCTTTAATAGGATATTATCTATCACTAATGCACCCTCTCTTTTTATCTTATTTATTTATTTTTTATTTTTTTGTGTGTGTTTGGGAACTCCCCCTATATTAATTAGTGATGAAGAAATAAATAATTTGTTTAGCCAGTTCCTTAGGTCTTCTGCATAGTTACATGTGGTGGTCTTCCCTTCGTGGGTTATAATAATTCTCGTAGTGAATCCCCAGCGGTAATTCATATTTTTCTGCCTTAGAATTAGCGTGCCATCAGAGAAGGTCTTCCTTTTTTGTCTAGTTTGCCAATATTTTCAATATTTCGTATTCTTCTGAGCATTTATTGTTTCTTATGGCTTTCAGGATTTGAGATTTGATTCTAGAGGAGGCGCAGTTCTGGGAGACAGTTGTTCTGGGAGACACTTAGGTTTGTTCACTCTATGACATCTTTCCATTATGGGAAATCTGGGGTCCCACGTGACCATCAGATTTTTAAAGAAATCCTCTATATATGATTCCAGATCTTTTGAATGTATTTGTTCTGGTACATCTCTAATCCTTAAGTTATTCCATCTGGACCAATCCTCTAGGTCTATCAGTTTGTTCTATATGTCAGCCATTTTTTTTATCCAGCCCCCTGTGCTCTTATTTATGGACCTTTTCTTTTTGTTCTAATCCATGTATTCTTTTCTCTATGTCTGAGAAGCATTTAAAAACGACCAATCTTTCTTGATCTCTTGGGTATTAGTTTGGATCTCTTCTTTCAGGTTTGCTAATTGTATATCTAAGTGTTTAAGTCTTCATATTCCTTTCTTCCTTCCCTTAGTTGTTGAATTTCTTCCACTTGTCCTTTATTTAGATCTTCCTTTGGGGGTGTTTCGGAGAGAAGCGATTCCTCCATGTTAGTCTTATTGCTTGGCAGGTTTGATGAAAAGAACGATATGCGTTTTTCTGTTTTATTTTCAGGCTTTTTATCTTTTAGGTGTTTTCCATTTTGTGTTTTTTTTTAAGCCATGTTTGTTTATTTAGTTTTTCTATTTATATTAGCTCTTGGTGTGAATGGCATTATTAATGGCAGAGACCGCTAGGTAGTTACTCTTTGCTCCCTGCAGGTTTTTTTAGTAATGCTCCTGTGGGAGGGAGTGCCCTTAGGTTGTCTGGTTTTAGATATTCTTTAGGTCTTATGTCCCCTTATATATCTTACGTTATCTTGTTCCTGCTGTTGTGAGGTATTAATTTAGGATGCTAATTAGTAAATCTGGTGCTAAAAAGTGGTGCCTGTCCAAACAGTGTTTTGGACAAACACCCCTTTCAGATATATCTTTTTTTCCAGCTCTCCCTTTCTTGTTTTTTTTTATTAATTTTTTCCTTTTCCTCCCTTCCTCAAATCTCAAGGCTCTATATGGCTTGCTTCATTTGTGATTGCAAGCAATCTAAATTGCAGAGTCTATGTTAAGTACTGGAAATAAATTTGCTTCGTTTTTTCTCTCCCTTTTTTTTTTTTTTTAACCTCCCTGGCGGTATTCCCGAGCGTGACTCAGGGTTAATTTTCGCTGCCAGAAGCGGTAACCCCGAGTCACGCTCGGGGTAGATAACAGAGCCCCCGTTGGTAAGATGTACTTACCTCCGCCGCGATCCGCTTCGGGAGGACTGCCTCACAGCCCAGGCAGCCCTCCCACGGCAAATCAGGCCCCCGGGGGCCATGTGATCGCTCTCAAAGAGCGATCACATGGCCCTCTATAGCTGGCTGTGGATCTGCCAGCAGGGGGACTGTGAAATATCAGACAGTCCCCCTGCTGGTGGGAAGTATAAAAAAAAATAAAAGACAAGTGTAAAAATAAATTAAATATATTTTTATATATATATAATATGTATATATATTATATATATAATATATATACATATTATATATATGTAACGTCATACAAAGTGTATTTTAATATTAATATAAGTATATATATTAATATTAAAATACACTTAGAATGACGTTACATATATATAATATGTATATATATATTATATATATAATAGATGTACATATATATATAATATATAAATACGTATAATTAAAATAATAAATAAATAAAATAATAAAATAAATAAATACAATATTGAAACAAAATGTAATATAAATTATATATGCATATGTAATTTCATTCTAACTGTATTTTGTTATTAATATATATATATATCGGTAACAAAATACACTTAGAATGACATTCTATATATATCTATATATATAAAATACAAATAACCGCAAATATATATATATAGATAAATACATATAATTACATAAAAGATTACATTAGTATACACATAGAATTTAAATACCTATAAATGCATATATATTAAAATTCTACATGTATATTTAAATAATCTTTTAACGTAATTATGTGATTTGATTAATTAAAATTTGATTGACATGCCTGACATGGGGGCGGAACTGGGCGGGTAATTCAAATGCAAAAAAATGGTACCACTTTTGGTACAAAATTCCTGACATAATCATACCGCCAGGGAGGTTAATACCCCCTAACTGGTCTCTGCACAATCCTCTGCTCTCCTTAATTACCAGCCACTTTCACAGACTCCTTTTATGTGTTTATGTTTAGTGGTTTAAATAGGGACTTAGCTTGTTTCAGATGTACTCCAGGACTTTACTCTTCCAGTTTACCACTCTTTAGGTAGCTGGCTTGTCTCTCTCCCCGGCATTTATTTTCCTGCTTCACTGCCTCCCCAGGCTCTGTCAAATCTTCTTCCAATTTACACGGGATATCCCCGACCGCTGTCAATTCACTCTCACCATGCTCTCATCACTGCTTCATGCTCCCTGATCTCACCGCAACCGCACTCC
The DNA here is from genome assembly GCF_036172605.1 of Pelobates fuscus. Taxonomy (NCBI): domain Eukaryota; kingdom Metazoa; phylum Chordata; class Amphibia; order Anura; family Pelobatidae; genus Pelobates; species Pelobates fuscus. The sequence continues at coordinate 159,943,350 of NC_086322.1, read as the reverse complement.
ACGAGGACACAGCTACACCTGCCATGTCATCTCACTCTGCCCCCCTCTGTAACTTTACACATAAATAAATATATATTCATTTTAAAATACAGTTAGAATGAAATTACACACACACACATATATATCTATATATATATATATATTTAAAATTAATATATATTTATTTATGTGTAAAGTTACAGAGGGGGTTTAAAATAAAATATATACTTAGATCATATATATATATTTTATATATATATATGATCTAAGTATATATATATATATATATATATATATATATATCTACACACACATATATATATATATATATATATCTCAAAATACACGTACAATTATATTGATTAAATATATGTATAATTATATATATATATATATATATATATATATATATTCTAAAATAAATATATGTAAATACATAAAAAAATAAATTAAATAATTTTAAATAATTAAATTAAATATATATATATATATATATATATATATATATATATATATATATGTGTGTTTAATTATTTTAAATTATTATTATTTTTTATGTATTTACATATATATTTATTTTATAATATATATATAATTATATATATATATATATATATATATATATATTTAATCAATATCATTCTACGTGTATTTTGATATTTATATATATATATATATATAAAGACGAGAAAATATTCTTGCACTCCAACAAAACTATAAAGTGGTACCTGGTGCTCTGGTAGCAAAAATCATAAATATCCAAAAAATACCGGCACTCCAGGAATTCTCAGCGATACAAATTTTCTTTATTCAGTTAAGGACGTCAACGTTTCAGCTCCTCATGGAGCTTTCATCAGGACAACTTAAACAATAAAACAAGCAAGCTTATATAGGGAGAATCTCAATTAGTGTACTTACATACTCAGGTGTTTCACCTCCATTCCCGCCATCAAACGGACCGCAGCTGCCAACCGTATCAGCACACTCCACTTCCGGGTTCCTGGCCCACATGACCAGGTTCGAGGTATCTGATTCGCCGACTGACGTTACCGGGCAACCAGGGACGCCAACGTCACTTTGGTCAAACCCTTTACTTACGGACTGCGGCATGAGTCAAACCTCCCGAGCCCTTCAGTGTAAAAAAGTGTTGCCGTGGCAACCGGACCGTAGGCAGACAGGAGGGAAGGGGAAACAGGAGGATGCGAGCAGTAACAGAGAATCAATAGAATCTAGGGAATGCTGGGACAAATACATATATGGCATATATCCAAACCAATAAAGTGTTGTATCATATCGTGTCTTAAGTGAACGATCTGGTCATAATTCCATTTATTACGTGAATACAATATTGTATAGGTATAAGGTATAGGTATGTGATCCATGATCTCGTAAGATCTATGTATTCTTTGTAATGGAAGGCGAAATATCTGCCTATATGTGAGGTGTGAACTTAAATATAATGAACTATCTCTAGAATAGTTACACTTACCTACTAGTGAGACAAAGATCTATATCTGAGTGTGAGATGCTTTGTCTATGTACAAAATAATAGTGAAATAGTGAAAAAATGTTAAACATATATCAAAGATGCAACAAGTGGAAAATGTAATAAAGTGCTACTGTATGCAATATAAAAAAACATTATATCTATATCTAGTGAGAAATGAGAGGCATGAGCAAATAACCTATATGCAACAGGCCCAATATTAGTATATAACTGTAGAACAATTGACATAATCTCAGATTCCCGCTCAATCCCCATGGATATGTAAGTATCAACAAAATTGTTTTTATAACCAAGAAATCCTCTTTGTATTAAATAGAGGCTAAAATTTCTAGTAAAAAACAGTACTACATAATTATTTAAACTGATGAAGATAGACAGACCAATCCTGTACCTCAGGTAATCATAAGAGGCTCTGTACTCTAATCAACCTAATACTAGGATATCATAGAAACATAGTGAAAGAACATTTTTCGTTCAGACCCCTGGGCGAGATAGTGTCCAACCGTGTTATCCAGTACGTTTCTCTCTGTAACAGGAGTTTGCCCCGGTCTCCCCCCCGAAGAGGGGTCGGTACATGGTCAATGGCCACACATCTAAGTGAAGCCAGGGGATGTGATAGTTCCAGAAAATGTCGGGCCACAGGTTTGTCCGACTTGCCATCTCGATAGGCAAGTCGGATACTCGATCTGTGGCCCCTAATTCTTTCACAGAGTGCCGTCTCTGTTTTGCCAACATAGTTCAAGCCACAAGGGCAAGACAGTTTATAAATTACAAAATCACTCCGACAGTGAATCCGATGTTGGATTCGGAACGTCTGTCCCGTGTGTGGATGACTAAAGGTTTTGGCAGGGATAATGTGTCCACAGGTGACACACCCCAAACACCTTACACATCCCGTGTTTTTGGAGTCTTGAGATGTCGGCTTGTAGCAATGTATAGGGTCTGTATTCACCAACATGTCCCTTAAATTCCTGTTTCTACGATAACAGAACAGTGGTTTCTGGCGTAGACTCTTGGGGAAGGATGGATCCAGTGTAATGATATTCCAGTTGCTTCGGACCGATGTAGTTAGTTCCGTGCTGGCGGTGTTCAAAAGCATTGGAAAGATTGGTCTAGTATTGGTTAATTTGTCAACACGTATTGCAGGAACAGTGTGGGTACTTCTGGCTCTCTTAAGAGCTTCTTCAAGTATTGGACGCGGATATCCTCTTGTTTGAAATCTTTTATACATAATCTCAAGTTGGAGATCACATTGACTTGTTTGAGAGTTGTTACGTAACACTCTCAAAAACTGGGAGAACGGTAGTGACATTTTTAAATGCCTGGGATGGAAGCTCCCGTAATGTAGGATAGTATTACGGTCGGTTGGTTTAGTAAAGAGTTTATACTCCAACTTATGGTCAATGACCATGATCTCAACGTCAAGGAACTGAACACTAAGTTCATCTATATGACTGGTCATTTTGACCGGAGTGGGTAACTCATTGAGGCCTTTCGTGAATTGGGCCGCCTCCTCCACTGTACCGTTCCATAAAATGAGAATGTCATAGATAAATCTGAAATATCTGATGACCTTATCTTCATATTGTTGCAAAATGTATTTCAACTCATATTGATACATGTATGCGTTCGCATACATGGGGGCCATGGCCGCCCCCATAGAGGTCCCTGCTATCTGCAAGTACCATGAGGTCTCGAAGCGAAAGTAATTATTCTGCAACGCTATGTCCAACAGCTCCAAAACGTATTCAATAGTGGGACCATGATAATTTGGTGACTGTGTAAGAAGATCCCGCATTGCCTGTACACCATCATCGTGTGGGATGATGGTGTACAGGCTGCCGACGTCCATGGTGATTAGAACCCCTTGGAAGGTTCCCACCTGCTGCAATCGTTGTAGAAGATCCGGGGTGTCCTTAATACATGTTGCTAGTGCCGTCACGGGGCCCTTGAATAAAAAATCCAGGTATTTGGCTATTGGTTCTAACAGCCCCTGTACTGCAGAAACAATGGGTCGTCCCGGAGGGTGAGTCAGACTTTTATGGACTTTAGGAAGTGTGTATATAATGGGGGATTTAGGATGTTTCTTGAGTAAAAAATGATATAGATCCAAATCTATATGTCCCGCTTGGAGTCCAAAGGAAAGACATTCTTCAATTTTTCTGGCTATTGAACCAGTGGGGTCCTGGTCCAATTTCTTATAGGTTTTCGTATCATTCAATTGTGTTCTGATTTCCTCAGCATATTCATCATAGTTTAAAACGACAATACCTCCCCCCTTATCTGCCGGGCGTATCACTATGGTCGGATCTGTAGCCAGATTCTTAATCAAGGCCAGATTTTCTTTGGATAAGTTGTGGTGTTTAGGCTGGTGGCTCTGTAAGATAGAGTTCGTTTCTTGCCTCACTGTTCTTAAAAAAGATTTGATAGCCACCTGAGTTGTAGGTGGATCAAACGTACTAGTGGGTTTGAATCTGTAAGATGTTGCGCTGTTAGAAGAAATTTGCGGTTTTGTGTTATTAAAGAAATCTTTAAGTCTGAGACTCCGACCAAACTTGAAAAGTTCGACCTCCCATTGAAAGTGATTGGGGGGGGTAGTGGGTATGAAAGAAAGGCCTTTAGTCAGAATATCAATTTCAGTCGGGGTGAGTACCCGTTGTGATAAATTGAAGATGGGGATCAATTGCGCCTCGGAGGTTTGCCCTTTGGACCAGTGGACTCGTCCTTTCTGTCCTCGCCTGGTGAGGGTTCTTTTCCTAACCTGTGCATGCTCCTTGTCATCGTACTCGGTAACCTGGTTGAATCTTGATGCGTTATCTCGTCTAAAAAATGGGCCGATGGTCCCGCCTGGTTCCCTTCACCCTCTGAGGCGGACTCCCCAGACGTTACATCAATAGTCGGAACATTCGGTTTAGTAATCCTCTTGCGGTACCTCCTCGGTCTCCCCCTGTACTCGCCGGACAACCATCTGTACACTGCAGACTCTTGGTAGTCCTGGTGGACCCTTTCCATTTTCTGCCGTTTGAACTTAATCAACTGGTTTTTGTATTTAAGGAGTTCCTCACTCAATTTCAGTGTGATGTTGTTCCCTTCTTGTGTATCAAGCAGTAGTGCGTATTCATTTTCCACTGTCTGGATCTTCCTTCTAATATCTACCAGATCATCCTTAACATCTTGGATTGTTATCAACATGAGATCTAGAGAGCACTTATTCAGAACTGCAGTCCAGTCCTTGCAGACCCTTGCCTTTGTCCTCCCTATGGTGGGTATATTCCTCACTCGGAAACCCCTTGGGATTTGTTTTGCTCTGTGGTAATCAGAGAGAAAGATTCCGTGGAGATCCAAGTCAATTTCTTTCTTCTTCAACTTAAGAAGTTTGAAATATACGTCCTTGAGTGTTGTGGTAGTTGGTAATTCCAGACTAGTCGTACTCCAAAGGATCTCTGCTGCTTGTGCATCACTGAATTGTAATGTGGTGGCCTGAGAGTCACATCCACCTGCTTGAGTAAGGAAGTTCTCCATAGCCACACGCTGGGCAGTTGTTATAATGCTTGTCACCAGGAGGTATTAGGGTGGTCGTTCCACTTCAAATTCTAAATAAAACTTAACTTTTATTGACTTCGATTAAAAAATCAAATGAGTACTGTTGCTTTAAAAAATAAAAACAAAATATTTCCAGCAAATTCCAGCTGAAAAAAATACAGAAAGTCCCATAGGAAGCTGCTATCCCTTCAAAGCTAGGGAAATTGTGCGCACAATGCACAAAGACTCTGTGGGTGCATAGAAAGGGTATATGCCAAACACCCTATATGTACAAAGACGAGAAAATATTCTTGCACTCCAACAAAACTATAAAGTGGTACCTGGTGCTCTGGTAGCAAAAATCATAAATATCCAAAAAATACCGGCACTCCAGGAATTCTCAGCGATACAAATTTTCTTTATTCAGTTAAGGACGTCAACGTTTCAGCTCCTCATGGAGCTTTCATCAGGACAACTTAAACAATAAAACAAGCAAGCTTATATAGGGAGAATCTCAATTAGTGTACTTACATACTCAGGTGTTTCACCTCCATTCCCGCCATCAAACGGACCGCAGCTGCCAACCGTATCAGCACACTCCACTTCCGGGTTCCTGGCCCACATGACCAGGTTCGAGGTATCTGATTCGCCGACTGACGTTACCGGGCAACCAGGGACGCCAACGTCACTTTGGTCAAACCCTTTACTTACGGACTGCGGCATGAGTCAAACCTCCCGAGCCCTTCAGTGTAAAAAAGTGTTGCCGTGGCAACCGGACCGTAGGCAGACAGGAGGGAAGGGGAAACAGGAGGATGCGAGCAGTAACAGAGAATCAATAGAATCTAGGGAATGCTGGGACAAATACATATATGGCATATATCCAAACCAATAAAGTGTTGTATCATATCGTGTCTTAAGTGAACGATCTGGTCATAATTCCATGGTCATGTGGGCCAGGAACCCGGAAGTGGAGTGTGCTGATACGGTTGGCAGCTGCGGTCCGTTTGATGGCGGGAATGGAGGTGAAACACCTGAGTATGTAAGTACACTAATTGAGATTCTCCCTATATAAGCTTGCTTGTTTTATTGTTTAAGTTGTCCTGTTGAAAGCTCCATGAGGAGCTGAAACGTTGACGTCCTTAACTCAATAAAGAAAATTTGTATCGCTGAGAATTCCTGGAGTGCCGGTATTTTTTGGATATTTATATATATATATATATATATAGAGAGAGAGAGAGAGAGAGAGAGAGAGAGAGAAATAAGGTGATAATGGCTCCGATTCAGAGGTCAGGTGAAGTAGCCAATGAATCAGTGCCAGATTGCCTTCAGAATTACTCTCCCAACATAGGGAATAACCCTCAGATAATAGTAAAATAGAGAAAAGAGAAAGGGCCAAAAGAAGCCCAAATGGAGAGTAATGAGGGAAATACATTTTTCCAAGTCCTCTCTACTACTCTGTGTTAAGCTACTGTGAGTCTTTTTATCCGTATGGGGGATTCTCCGCAATTAGGACAAAGACTATCTTGTCTCCTTGTTTAGTGAGCAGCTGTCTTAGTATTATTCCCCCAGGATTGGTCCAGTACTATTTCCCTACCTATCTATTTTATTTATTTTGTGTTTTCCTTTAGGATTATTAAAAGGTAGGGACCTCCCTTCCCTCATTACTCTCCATTTGGGCTTCTTTTGGCCCTTTCTCTTTTCTCTAATATATATATATATATACATATGTATATATATATATATATATATATATATATATATATAGACAGTGTATGTGTATGGATGTATATGTGTATATATTTTATTTTAAACTCTTTTAAAATATTTCATTTAAAATTTTTCAGGCAGTAGGTGGAGTACCTGTAATTACAGGCACTCCCCCTGCTAGCACTGCTGTGGATGGCTATGCCCTCCATGTGATCATGAGGTCCTCGCAAGGACCTCACGATCACATGGGCCATGAGGGCCGGAATGGGAGCAGGAGAGCTCCCTGGGATTCCAGGTGAGTCCCCCCACCCCGAACGACGGCGTAAGATCGCCAGCGACCGGGTAAGTACATATGACGGCAGGGACATGCTATGCCACCCCCGGCGTTTTGAGCCGGGTCCCCAAGGATGGCATAGCATGCCCAACATCCTTAAGGGGTTAATATTGTCAAAAACATATAGCCCGGGACTTGCTTAAAATTAACATACATATGTGGCAGGGATAATTATATAACATTTTCTTAATTTGAATTATTGGATGGATATATTTATGTGTTTTATTTGTTTTTATTGGTTTTCTTTTCCTTGCAAAACATTTGTATAAAGTGGGTACAGAAAGCAAAAAAGGGTATATGCATTTACAGCAAGGGTGTTGACTAACATTGAGGTGGATACTCGCATTGTATCTAGATACTCAAATATTTATATCCAGCAGATTACTTGCTACATTTGTAACATTTATAACAATCCTAACCTTTATCTCCCAGCCCTTGATCTTGGTGTACTGCTTAGTTGGCTTCCACAGGGTTAGTTGGCTTCCACTAAACCCTACTCAAGAACCCTCAGCCTGTCAGGTGTAACCTTGATGGGGTGAACCTCGAGAATGCTAGCTATGTGTCCCTCTGCAGGATCTCTGCTGGAGCTTGAAGCTCGAGATTGGTTATGGATTACTCTCTCAATACATATCAAGATTGTAGCAAGAGGTTGTGGGTGTGAGTTGCATCTCGGGGTATGATGGTTGGGTGCTAGAGAGAGGGACTGTGGGGGTGGTGGACTGGTAGGTCCGGGAAGGGACTGGGGTGGGCATTTTCACCTCAGCTGATCGTACAGTCTGTCTGAGGGAATGCCCGGTCAGGAAAGTGTATGCAGTCTGGGTGGTAAGATTAGTTGCCGTCCATGAACCTCCTCCAGGGTTCCCATGTCTCCTAGAAGACTGAATATTTGTGGGAGATGGAGGCATGAATTTCTTCCATGTTTTTAATTTAATTTACTATAGTGATCCATTCCCTGACTGTTGGGACTGCAGGGTTCTTAAATTTTACTGGGATGAGCATGTTGGCTGCTGTGAGGAGGTGGGTCAGGAGCATTTTTTTGTATCTTGGGGACTGAGCTTTGTAATATCAGAAGTATTAGAGCTTTTGGGGAGTGGGGTAGTTGTATTCCTGTGATTGCTTTGGACATTTTTACGATATTGGCCCAGTAGCCTTGAGTTAGTGGGCAATGCCACCATATGTGTGTAAGGGATGCCCCAGGTTGGGAGCTTTTGGAATTTGGAGGGCGAATAGTGCCATCTCGATATCCTTTTATATCCACTTTCCTGTATATTAGTGCAGGTGGATGTTGTGTGGATTTGTGTGAAGGTAGTTTGCCATTTGGGCAGTGTAAGCTGTACATTGAGGTCTTTGGACCATGAGTCTGTATAAGTGGCCAGTTGGGTGGCGTGGTCAGCCTGGATGAGTTTGTAGAAGGTCGAGAGTTGTTTCGTTTTGGCTTTGTGAGTCACGCAGATGATCTCAAAATTGGATACAGTGCGAGAGCCCTGTAACAAAGAGGGATAGTTTGGAATAGGTAGAGGTATTTTAGGGAGGATGTTCATTTTGAGGATGTTTATTCTGCAGAGCCATGAGAAATGTGGTTTGTGTCAAGCCTGTAGGTCTTTAGAGAGGGATTAAAGTAATGGTTCGTAGTTTATGTCAAATATGGCTGTAAGGTCTGTCGATAGGCGCACTCCTAGATATGTGATTGCCTTATCTGCCCACGTGAAGGTAAATGCGGCCTGCAGTTGTGTGTGAGCGAGGGGCTATGTGTAGTGGCTAAATTTCACTTTTTCACGAAATTAACTTGGAAGTTGGAGAGTTTGTGGTATAGGGAGAAATCCTTCAGGAGTGGGAGTAGTGACGTTTCCGGGGATTGTATCGTGAAGAGAAGATCATCAGCGAATACGGATATTTTGTTTTCTACATTTTGTATTTGTATGCCTCTGATGTCTCGGTTATCTCTGATTCCATTTAGGAAGGGTTCTAGGACTAAGATAAAGAGCAGGGGGGAGAGTGGGCACTCCTGTCTCATGCCATTTCTAATGTGCACTGATTCCGAGAGTTGTCCTTTGATCCTGAGTCGGGCCATGGGGGTGGAGTAGATGGCCTTCATCCATCCTATCCAATTCAGTTAGAACCCTAAGTTTCGCAATGTCGCTATCAGCAGTGACCAATCCACTCTATTGAACGCCTTTTCTGACTCAGAGTATGAGACTGTTACCATGTGTATTAAACATGCTACACTATATTGGTTCTTTCTGTTTATGGTCCATACCCTCTGGAGTTCCACCTTTGGATCAAGACACCAAGTATATCCACAGCTGGGCTTGTACCACCTAGGCACATACATTTGGAGGTAATTATCAGCTCCAGAAAACTGTAAGTGCATGACTTTTGATTTAATTATCCTTCAACATACTATACTATATTTTGCACTTTATCCTCTTTCTTTTACATATTGTCCTATGTGATTTTGGGTTGAAGGACAACTTTAAGGCTCTGTTTCCCTCCCCTCTTTTTCTACTTATATCAACACTTCACCGCACACTTAGGCTTCAATTTGATAAACTTTCCAAAAGATTGAATGCTGTTATAAAACATTGCCTAATGATTTATCTACAAAAATTCCCTCTAGACAATTTATTTGGAAAATGTTTCTAGTAGTTTTATATAATTTGGAAAGCATATTATATTGAGGCCTTAGTTTGAGAGGGAGATTCAAAATTCAGTTAATTTAAAAAGCAGAAGAGAATCAGGCACCGTGGTTGCTACTCAAGGTAAATTTGTTTTCCATTAGAATGGTATTGAAATGAGGCTGATACTGGAAATGTGGTTCCGCCAAGGCCATGTGTTTTGTGAGCATGTACTCATTTCATCAGGACATTGTACAATCAATCAGAGTGCCACCACTCATTTTATATAGTTTATCTGTTCATATGATCAGAACCCTTTCATTACATTATTTTCCTATAATATTTGGTTCTTGATTAAAATACATTCTCTAGATTTTATTTTATAAACCATACATATTTCTCCTTTTTAGCCATTAGTTTGAATTCATAACTCTTAATTATACTACTAATGTAGAATGCATTATTTTCCAACAAGTTGCTTTTAATATCTGAAAATATTGAGTTATATTTTTAGTTATACTATACAACTTCAGTGATAAATGATTTACGCCTTTGTGCCTTTTTCCGATTAACAATTAGTTACTCTGTCAACTCTTGTTAATAACTAGACATTTACCATTTAGTTAGAATTGTGAAAATTGGTGATTTGTTATAGTTATTTATTACATTTTTGACATGCATGGAATTTTACTATAAAATAAAACATGCAAGATCACTTAGAGTCCTCATTATATAATCCAATATCACACTATTCCTACTTTGTGCTCATCCGTCACAGTAAATCATATACAATGGCATAAACACACAGATTTAGTAGAATTATTTACTATTTGCCAAAATCAGCATTCTATTTCCATGTTGGTAACGCTAACTTGTCTGTTGGGATTCATTTATTTTCATTTGCAAAAGTAGAATGCTTCAAATATTTAACTGTCAAGCAAAGAGAACAATGATAGCCAATGACAATCTATGCATTAATATAATCAATGATCTCATTTATTTTTAATAGAAACCATTTTGAAAGTCATTGGTTTACTTCAAAGTAATCTTTTTCTCTATCAAACTAACAGCGGGAAAGTCTAATAAAAGAAAAGATTTCCTCTAGAGGAAACTGAAAAGGAGAGTAGGATTTTTATGCACTGTCGGGTCAGGTCACCATGGCACAAAATGTACTTTCACAATCCTTTAGAAGAGAGATGAGTTTCCCAGCTGTGGATAATGTAATGATTTTAACCTTGAATTGAATGCTGGAAAATGTTAAATATGGATATATTAAAGATAAATAGATAAAAAATCAACGCTGAAAAATGTTAACTTCTCACTCATTTGTTATTTTGCTGCTTGTGAAACAATACGGTAAAAAATATAACACAGCAAACTTGCAAAATGATGTCAACTGCGGGTGACTTTCTTTCAAAACAATCTTTATGTCATGTAAAGAGCATACAAGCAGACACATTTGTTTCTTGTTTTCAGCCTTTAAAATGCTAATGTTCAACGTATTTCAAGGTAATGTGTTACTTTAACGAAGACAACAAAAGATAAGTTCTTGTTTGCATGCCAACATGTTCAATAAACTATACATTTGTTTTGTACAATAAATATTTGCCGTTATCCAGTTAACTATGCTGCTTCATATGCTGTTCTTTGTGCTATTGATAGTGTAAGTTGCTATGTGTGTTTGTTTGTTTTCTCAAAATAAAAACATGTCAAGGTATTCTCTTTTTATATAGAAGCCAGAACTCACCTGGTAATGGTTTCCATGAAAACTGCATTAAAGAATGCTGCTAGAAAGAATGTATTGTCTAATAAATCCAAAAATGTAGATATTTTCGTAAACCTTTCAAAAAATAAAGTTTCTTATGAAATATACTGATTTCTTTCTTTAAATATAATGATGTTATTCAAACATCTTCGATAAAATTAATTTATGTTAGAAGCCGATTATTCAGTGAACTGACACCCATTTACAAGGTTATGTCAATTTATTATGACAATTTTTCAATTAATGTAAACACATTCTCATTTCCTAGCAAATTTGTTTATTATTATTATTTAAAGATGTTACAATTAAAATAATACAGAGAAAAGGCTCAGTGAGTGAACAATAACAAACTAAACACAAACAGCAAGGAATAAAAAGTTACAGTACATCTACCACTACAGATATACTAATAAATTGACAATATCAAATGCTTATGAGATGCATGTAACACAAGGCTTGTATGATACATGCAATGTATCCACAAAATACGTATCCAGTTTGAGAAATGAACAGCATATCTAATAGATACAAAAGTAGAAATTAAATAGCCCATGAGAAAAGTGATGCAAGCAAAATAAAATATCGTAGAGCAGGGCCGGACTGGCCCATCAGGATACCGGGAAATTTCCTTGTGGGCCGTCGGCACCTGGGGCCAGGGAGACATCTGGGTGACCTGCGGCCACAGGGGGAGCTCTTCTGGCGCCTGCAGGGAGAGTTCTGATGGCGGCCGCAGGGGGAGCTGGCTGTTCTGTCTCTGCTCCCCCGCCCCTGCGCACTACCTAATGAGACCGGGGCCGGAATACAACGTCATATTCTGGCCCCGGTCTCATTAAGCTGCACGCTGGGGAGCAGAGACAGAACAGCCAGCTCCCCCTGCAGCCACCATCAGAGCTCTCCCTGCGGCTGCCAGAAAAGCTCCCCCTGCGGCCGCCATCAGAGCTCTCCCTGCAGCCGCCAGTACACCCATCTGTCTGCCCACAGGTAGCAACAATTATGTGTGTTAGTCTGTCAGTGGGAGTGTATGTGTGTGTGTCTGTGTCTGTCTGTCATGGTGTGTGTCTGTGTCTGTGATATGGTCTGTGTGTGTCTGTCATGGTGTGTGTGTGTGTGTCATGGTGTGTGTCATGGTGTGTGTGTCATGGTGTGTGTGTCATGGTGTATGTGTAACTGTCTGTGTCATGGTGTGTGTGTCTGTGTCATGGTGTGTGTGTGTGTGTGTGTCTGTCTGTGTCATGTAATATGTGTGTCTGTGCCACAGTGTGTGTGTGTCTGTGTCACAGTCTGTCTGTATCATGGTGTGTGTCTGTGTTATGGTGTGTGTCTGTCTGTCATGGTGTGTGTGTGTGTGTCTGTCTGTGTCACGGTCTGTGCCATGGTGTGTCTGTCATGTATGTGTGTGTCAAGGTGTGTGTATGTCTGTCATGGTATGTGTGTGTCATGGTGTGTGTCTGTGTCATGCCTTAATTATGATATCCTCTTACTTCCTGGTTCCACGGAGCTTAGCCACACCTCTTTGTGACACGGTCTGCCTATTTAATCTGACCGCACCAGCTGATCGACGCTGGATTATTGAACTACGTTCCGTACTCACGAACCGGCTGCAACATCGTTGTGAAAGCCCTCTGTTACCAGACCGGACTGAAAGACTTCAAGTTCCCTTCACCTTTCCTCATCCACGACTAAAGCTGAACTCTCTCCATTCAGGATAAACCGCCTCTGAGGAAATCTCGGGAACCAGTGTTCTATGTGCCGGAAGCTAAGTAAAACCTCTGTGATAAGCGTTGCATCTCAAAGCTGTTATTTCCTGTCTCCAAAGTCCTTCGTTAAAACAAACTCGTTACAGCTAACTTCAACTCATACTTTGTCTCAGTTAGCTGCATCTGTCTTACTTCAGTTAAAGTCTATGGAACAGCTATTGTAACTTCTTATCACCTAATTAATTAATACTACTAAAGGACTCTTTCTACTTCAGTTATCGTTTACTACTTAAAGCTACAGTGCATATAATTGTGGACTTCAGTTATCGTTTACTACTTAAAGCTACAGTGCATATAATTGTGGACTTCAGTTATCGTTTACTACTTAAAGCTACAGTGCATATAATTGTGGACTTCAGTTATCGTTTACTACTTAAAGCTACAGTACCTGTAAATTGGAATTAAAGTCAATACCTTTTACTTTTTATAATAAATATTCAAACTATAAGAAATCTGCAGTTGTGTTCCTTCATAACAAATGTTTAGACGTGACAGTCTGTCTGTCATGGTGTGTGTGTGTCTGTGTCATGGTGTGTGTGTCTGTGTCATGGTGTGTGTGTGTCTGTGTCATGGTGTGTGTGTGTCACTATGTGTCATGGTGTGCGTGTGTGTGTCATGGTCTGTCTGTGTGTCAAGGTGTGTGTATGTCTGTCATGGTATGTGTGTGCCTGTCATTGTACGTGTGTCTGTCATGGTACATGTGTGTCTGTCATGGTACATGTGTGTCTGTCATGGTATATGTGTGTGTCATGGGGTGTGTGTGTCTGTCATGGTATATGTGTGTGTCTGTCGTGGTGTATGTGTGTGTCTGTGTGTGTCATGGTGTCAACGTGTGTTTTTAAAAATAGTATTTTTACTCACATTTTTTCGCTGAAAAGTCAGTCTTTACATTGAAAAGCCTGCAGAGACAGGCTATAGACACCAGAACCACTACATTAAGCTGTGTGTGTGTGTGTGTGCTGCTAGTGAGTGAGCTGTGGTTTTATGTCAATGAGCTTATGTATATTAGTGAGATTGCTTGTCTATAAGGGTGTGGATCAAGGAGCTTGTGTGTGTCAGTGAGATTGTCTATGCCTGCATGTGAGTATGCTTACTGTATAATTAAACGTTTTACTTGTTTACAATATTTTATATTAGAAAAAAACAATATATATTACTCAATCATCTGGGGTGGCAAGACATAGCCTTACATATTACATGCGACAAGATATGGCGTGTAATGGCACCCCGGGCATAAAAGGGGGTAAAAGCCGTTTAGTAGATATTCCCCTTCCAGATATATAGGCAGCTACCAAAGACCCCAATCCGCCGAGCTGGAAACCATATGAATGCTGTAAACAGCCAAACCGAAACCATACGAATGCTAAAAACAGTCGAATAGGAAAAAACATATGAAAGGATTAAACTCCTAGCAGTCGAACTGGAACAGCATACAATAAATCCCCCAAGAACGAGGGGCTCCATGTTGAGGATCAAAACAAGAACAGACTGAGCTGTGTCTTTATTGGCCTTATATACACATTTTACAGACAAAGTCCCACCCACAGGGTTTTCTGGAACATCCAATCAAAACATACAACACAGATAAACACTTCCATTCATTCCAGCAAAATCCTCCCCTCTGCCTGTGATATAATTACTGAACACAATGGGCTAACATAATTATCATAGGCAGGAAAATATACAGTTTTACACAATATTCATAACTTTAAAAGCATACATCCCATTCACATAAAACGTACATAATCAATTTCAGAATCAGCATACTCAAAATACAAACATTCTCAAAAATCAGGCAATTCCTTCCATTGGTTTAAAAGTTAGGTCGAAGTCCTTTGTGACCAACTGAAGCATGGCTTTTCTGCCCAAAACCAGTTCCACAGAGTCCTCTAGCCTGGAGATAATTGGCTTAACTGGGTGTGATAAGCCAACTATCTCCAGGTACAGAAAATATCTCTATTCACAACAACAGCAAAAATACATAATTTCTATCATACTGAACATTCAACCTATCCCCAGATGGCTTGGATCTGAGCACTCAATATATCCAAACAGCGCTAAGATCCCACAAACACAGTCAAATCGCCATGGGGTTTATGTTTAGCATGGGCTGATGAGAGGGGGCCATAGTCATGAGGCAGGAGGCTGGCAACCAGGCTTCTCGAGTGCCCAGTGGCGAAGTTGGTTTCGCAACATGGCGCAATGACTTATGGGGCTGGCATAAATCTGCCGTAGATTGGCTATGAGCTATCATGAGGATCTGAAAGAGAGGTCAGGTATCACTGTATGACAAGCATGGATATATTTGCGGCCCACCTGCTCTGGGGCCACTTTGTGTTGTGGCTGCAAAGAGCCACAAGGCAGGGAATAAATTTCCTGTCTGAATCTTGTCTTCCCTCCGACAGCTGATCACATGCTCCTGCAGGCCAGCCAAGCCCCCTTCCCTCCTGCTTGCACTGCCAGAGGAGCGTCTGGCCTGCTTGAGCAGAGAAGAGCAAGGCTGGAACTGGAGGATGGGCAGCTCATCTTAAGGTAGGGGAAGAGGGGGTTGGGGGACCTTCTTGTGTAGTTGTCATACCTTGGTAGGCCGCGGGCCACATGTGGCTTCCGCAGGGTGCCGCGCAGCAGCTACAAAGTCTCCGAACCCATGCTGCCCCAGCACAGTAAACACCTCACAGTGCTTGGGTGCTCCTCGGGCAGAGCAGCCCTTTCATGATCTGTCTTCTGGCAAGGTTTCCTGATCTTTTTGGCACACTTACGTCACCTACAGGAGTCCTTGGAAATTACAGGACCCTGTTGGTGCAGGCTTTTTATAGCAAGTGACAGGTCATAGTATTGGGACATATCATCTGCCCTTCACAGGTCACACCCCTTTGTGTGATTTGGTGCAGGTGATGATGCTGTCCAATAACATGTTTTATTCTTGCTATTTAAACTTTCCTCTTTCTGGAGATCATTGCCCTGTCGTGGTTTATTCTGCCCGAGTATGCTTACTGTGAAGTAGCTATTTGTTTTTCTCATTACCCGGCTTTGCATTTTACTTTTCTGATTTTCTAGTTCCCTTACTTTGGCTTGTTATTTTGCATTTGAGTAAATCTGGTGTCCTTGACCTTTGCTTCCTATTTTGACTTATTCTTTGCCTATCTAGGGCACACAATAACCCGGCCAGGCCGTACCTTCTCTCTTTTTCTTCATTCATTCTGGTTACCGTTTCCCTATACTCTCTGTGTGTGGGTTACCCAATCTTGACAGTAGTGTGCTAAATTGAGGAGGGGGGCAGTGTATTGATTTTCGGGAGGGAGGGGGCACAGTATTAATACGGGGGAAGGAAAAGGCCAATGTATTAAATTGGGTGGGGGCAGTGTATTAAATAGGGTGTTAGAGTAGTGGGAGGGGGAGGCAGTGTATTAGAGTGGTGGGAGGGGGTGCAGTGTGTTAAATTGGGGGGAGGGCAATGTATTAATTTGGGGAGCAAGGGCAGTATATTAAATCAGAGTGCTGGCTGGAGGGGCAGTGTATTAGATTAAGGGGCAATGTATTAGAATGAGTGGAAAGGGCCGTGTATTAGGGTGGAGGGAGGGAGGCAGTGTATTGGATTTGGGGGCAATATATTGGATTTGTTGGCACTGTATTAGAATGGGGGGAGGGGGCAGTGTATTAAATTGGGTCTGAATGGAGCCACTGAACGCTTCCCATGGAGATGCTGATTGGCTGTGTAGCTTTTTACCACACATGCAGACTAGCCTCCCAGTGCTTTCCTATGGGAAAGCATTTGATTCGCTGAGATCAAGTTTGATGATCTCATCCAAAGTGAAAAACACAATCATAGGACTTCAAAATCAGCAAGATAATCTCATTTGTTTTTTACAGCTGTGCAACAGCATACAATCACCATTTCAGTCCCATTACCAAACTTTTCTTAATATGTCAAGGTAGTTGGACTGAAACATTGGTTATATTCAAATGCACATCTCCGTAGAATACATTTGTTCACTTTGAAGCCCTATGAGCAGGAGGACATCCAGTGTCAGTTAGGCAACTTTTTTCTAAATAAACCTATGATTCAATTAAAACTAAAGTTTTGTTTTTTTGCGGGCAACATGAAATTAAACAAAGTTTATTTTGCCAGTGTTAGCCTTTAAATCCAACATGCTTGCTTTATGATTTTTAGACTATATAATGTAGAAAAATGAAAAAGGCTGAACAATCTGAAACATACGTGTTAAAGAACAGGGAAGTGAGGTCCACAGGGATAAGGGAAAGGATAAACCAGGTAGAAGGGGGAAAAAAGAGAGAACAAATCAGTTGGAGCCAAACAGAGAAAAAGAATAGGCAGGGGAAGGATAGAAAAAGCAAAAATACAGATGGATGGTTAACATTCTATGAAAAGTAAAATCGATATTAAAGGATTCACTTCAATGACTCCCCCCCAAAAAATACAGTTTAGTAGATACACCCCTATTACAAAATAAATGCATATATTTAATTATGCATTTTGTTTACATTAGGGGTATATCTCATAATAGCTTTCAAAAGCTGCAGATCTCTTGTTTGAAGCCTTTGCAAGCCCTCCGGTTCTAACCCAGACCAGACTTTTTGTGGCTATCAAACGCAGCTCAAAGAGAAGTCTTAACAAGGCAGGTGCTCTGAGAAATTGCCTGCTGCTTACGTTTAGCTCAACTGAGCGAAACAACCAGGATGTAACAGTACCAGTTGTCTGATTCAAAATCAGGGAGTTGTAACAAGGTTGCTTTGTAAATGTCGCAATTTCTACTGAAATCTGCACTTTTTGTTAAATGAAATAAAGAGGACAAACTCTTCATACAAGCAAGCTAAAGTGGTTTAGGCATCCTTTTAAAGACTGGTCTGTCATACACACTCCCTAAACCTTTTAAAAATGCTTGCTAGTATCATGAATTATAGCAGACAGGGTTCTCACCGAATATCTGCATAGACACACAATGACAGACCGATTTAGTGAAATGCTTATTTTGTGTCCCACTAATGTTTAGAGATTAGACAGATGTTCAAGCCCAAAGGAACCAGTAGGTCAAAGAGACTGCTAGCTAAAATAGAGGTGTTGGTAAAATGTCACCATAAATGGTTATATGTGACTCCAATATAAAAACCGTGAGTAGATCCACTAGGATTGACTAGCTTAGATGGGACTCAAGACTTGAATATGTAGCCAATTGTTTTCTTGGTTCGGAAATAAGAAATTCAGTTGAACAGCCGTTCGGCTTAAATTCAGCCAAATTGCAATTCAGCTAAATCTGAATGCAAACATCTTGTGTACACTATTTATGTGTATTGAGACTGTTCACTAAAGTGAGAATTCATAGTGAATTAAATAATTTCAAATTTAAGGCTAAATTAACTGTAAACATAGCTGACTCTGAGAATTTTTCTGATTTGGCTATTTTTGCCTTAGATATGAAATGCACTTTACATTCTCAATTTAGTGCATAACAATGTGTGTGTAGTATGTATCTATGTGTGCTGACAATATAGGAAATGCGTATTCAATATGTGTGCTATAAATGTTTGTATTGTGCTTATGCTAAGTTTATGTGCTGATAATGTATGTAATGTCAGTATGTATGTGTTGAAAAATGTGTGTATCTGAGTTGACACATGTGAAAGGTAGTAAATATTTGTTACTTGTATTCCTGTTGAATAGCATTTGTCTTATAGTAGAAGTGAAGAACATTAACATAGTTCAATGCAATTGGACAATTTGTTTTCAATTTAAAATTTTACATTGTTTTTAGTACTAGTATTGTGAATAAAATCAACACAAACCGGTTTGAAATTGTGCACGTGTGGATTTACAAAGAATATAATTTTCAAGTTATACATGCTAATAAATTTCATACCTCTTACTTTTGATACATGCTTGCCGTGGAAACAAAAACTTAAGTAACTGAAACAAAAGGGGGGGGGGGGGAACAACCAACACACAGGGATATGGGACCCCCTCCCATATGCCTGTGTGTTGGTTGCCCCCCCCCCCCCCTTTTTGAGGGGAAAGGTGGCTGTGGCAACACTAAGTAATAAATGACACTTCATACTAGCCATGGTTTCCCTGTTGTACATGTGAGTTAGTCACATCGGTTATTGCATAATTACTGCATAGTTATGCATCACAACATTATATATATATACACACACACACACACACACACACAATTGTCCCCACTGGAACCTGACCTAAATTACTATTATTCTCTTTCCCTCCGAGTGCTCTATTTTGGGTCACCATACCTTCATATGACCAATATAGTGAGATTAGATCGATCAAATCTTTGTAAGAGGGAGTTGTCACGAAAGCACCCTACTTCAAGAGTGTGCGTGATGTAGTTGTGGTGGTGAAGGGGTTAAAGTTCACTACTTGTCTGAACTAAACCGGAAATAATGACAAAATCCCCCTTTTAACACCACCCACACTTAAACATAATAATAAAACTATTACTATTTTAACGCTGCTACCACCAAGACAATTTATAAATGGGGTGCCTTGGTCCCTCAGGTAAATCAATAATAAAACCCACCAAATATTACTTAGCACTTAATTTAAAGGATCACTATAGGGTCAGGAACACAAACATGTATCCCTGACCCTATAGTGTTAAAACTACCATCTAGCCCCCCTAAGCCCCTCATGACTCTATAAATATAGCAAAATCTTACTGTATTCAAGCATGAAGCTGTAACTCTGAATGCTGTTTGCCTCAAAAAAACAAGCAGACTGCTGACATCATCAAAAGTGGTAGACTAATCCAATCACAATTGGCTGAGACTGGCAAGGAGGAAGATCAGGGGCAGAGCCAGCACAGTTTAAACAGAGCCATGGCCAATCAGCATCTCATCATAGAGATGAATGGAATCAATGAATCTCTATTAGGAAAGTTCAGTGTCTGCATGCAGACGGAGGAGACACTGAATGTTTGGATGCATTTTAGGCAGCCATGACCCAGGAAGGATCTCTAACAGCCATCTAGGGAGTGGCCAGTGACGTTATCACTAGGCTGTAATGTAAACACTGCATTTTCTCAGAAATTACAGTGTTTACAGAAAAAGCCTGAAGGTAATGATTCTACTCACCAGAACAAATTCAATAAGCTGTAGTTGTTCTGGTGACTATAGTGTCCCTTTAAGCAATTGCAAAATTACTAGTTAGTCTCTTCAGGTAACGTGATTCTTAACCAGACAAAGGCAGAACTTAATAAATGAATGTTTATTATGAGCAAAAAATAGTCACAGTGCACATAAAAATATATGCTAAACAAATTATTTACACCAACAACAGATAAAAACAAAAAGGATAAAATACAGAAGTCCTTATTACTCACTTAGGTTTTCAAAGTACAACTTCTGCCCAGGGGGTCTCTGGCAAGGAAATATGTTGCCTCGCTTAGAATTAGATTCTGAACCCCAAGCAAGTACACCAACACCCCTCCAAATCATTGGATATATACCCTGTGGATTATCAAGTCTTGCCAAGGGGTGGAGTTAAGGACCACCTCCTTTGTTCCAGAACACCGTCAATCCAAATGGAAACATTTGGCTCAATCTTCTCTTATGTACCTGCCACAGAAATAATAATTGCATCTACAAATTTGTTATTATTTTCCCATTCCGTAGACACGTCACAAGCCCCACCCGCGATCCAATAGGACGGACATCACAATTCCTGCCACATGGTTTAAGTTGTGCAATTCATGTTTAGGCTTAATTAAGAGATTGGGCTTGTCCCATTCCAAATTTAATAAAAATGAGGCTTAATTATTAAGCTGTGGGTAAGTATTAATGTTTCTCTTGGATATGATACTGAACACAAGGAAGGGTCTTCATGAAACTAATACCATTACCACATCAAAGAATTGAACTAACAATTGAGAGTTTCCGGCCACATGGTCAAAGTCAGTTAGTTTACATTGAAACTAGTCAAACAGGTGACTTAAGTGTAAAATGTCTCACCTTGCAGGACCTTTGATAGATCAAAAAGGGTAATCCGTTTCACACCTTGCTGAAGCCCCTTTTGATCAAAAGAGCTATTTTCTCTGCCATTTGTCCTCTAGCCTTGCCGTGACAGGAGTGGATGGTGATTTCCATAAGTGGACTTTTAATATGTTAGCTGGTATTCAAATCTGAAATGCTATCATGAGGATGTACAGAGAATTTTTTAGCAGTGATGATGTGATGTCAGTCACCATTTTCCAATATGTGCCAATACGTGGGCACGTCCACCATATGTGAAGCATTATCCTCATGGACGAGTGACAACTACAGCAAGTATCTGAATAATGCAGCAACAACTCTAAAAGCCTTAGCAGTTTTGACATCTGATGGAGTTTATTAACTTTTGTTGTAGATCGGAGTGATTTGAGTTGTTAATGAGAGTAAATTGTGTGACTCATGAACTGGTGTGCCCTTAGATGGTGATATGATAAATTAGCCCCATGTTTTAGCCATGGACTCGTCAGACATCACACAAATTATGGGTCACTAAAAACTCATTCAAGGTTTTTCAAGAAAGCTTAATTCCTTTATATCTGAGGGTGTCAGTCGTGATGGTGGAAACAACTTATGTATGAAGTATGTGATTTTTAGCTACACAGGCGAAGATGCATTTTGCTGCCCCTCCTCCCCCCACCCACAAAAAAGTGCATCTTCACATGTGTGTTTTGTAACCCCCCCTTTTAGTTTCTTACTTTCTTACCCTCTTTAGTGTTTCATACCACCTCTTTTGAATGTATTACCACTTTTGTGCTTTTGTGTATTGTTAGTGTGTCTTATAACCACCTTTGTATGTCTCTTACTTACACCCAGACCCTTTTTTGTGTCTCTTACCCCCATATATTTCAGCTCGCCTTCATTTTATTATGTCCACATGATCCATGCCACATTGCTCGCATTGTATCATATCCATCTATGCCACATTGCCCATATGCCACATTGCATACTTCTTTGTTTTTTTCTCCACCACAGTCCCTCTAGGTGGCTATTTCTCCCCTTAGTCTGTTTTGTGTGTCCCTCCCCTAGATCTCTTTGTGTGTCTTTTCTTCCAAGCCATGTAGACATAGATATGCAGGCAAAAATACATACATACTTACAAAATCATAGAGGCACACAGACATTGTTTTTCAGGCACACAATCAAACAACGTCATACAGGTACACTGTCATACAAACAGACATAATCATACAGAGACATACAGACACAGAGAGACACAGGCAGAGACTAGAGATGTCGCGAACATAAAATTTTCCGTTCGCGAACGGCGAACGCGAACTTTCGCAAATGTTCGCGAACTGGCGAAGCGGGCGAACCGCCATAGACTGCAATAGGCAGGCGAATTTTAAAACCCATAAGGACTCTTTCTGGCCACAATAGTGATGGAAAATTTGTTTCAAGGGGACTAACACCTGGACTGTGGCATGCCGGAGGGGGATCCATGGCAAAACTCCCATGGAAAATTACACAGTTGATGCAGAGTCTGGTTTTAATCCATAAAGGGCATAAATCACCTAACATTCCTAAATTGTTTGGAATAACATGCTTTAAAACATCAGATATGATGTTGTATCGATCAGGTAGTGTAAGGGTTACGCCCGCTTCACAGTGACAGACCAAACTCCCCGTTTAACGCACCGCAAACAACCGCAAGCAGTCCATTTGCACAACCGCAAACTCCCCATTTGCACAAGGTTGGATACCAAGCTAGCCATGTCCCGTTCCTTGTCCTCACTGATGTCATTGAAGGTCTCTTCCTCCACCCAGCCACGTACAACACCAAGGGTCCCCGAAAGGTGACAACAAGCCCCCTGGAACGCCTGCTGTGTTTGGTCTTCCACCTCCTCAAAGCCACCTTACTCCTCTGACTCCTCTTCTTCAGACTCCTCTCTCTACGTTGTCTCTCACAAATTTTTGGAATGCCTCAGACTCCACCAGCTTGTATGGTAAAAGCTGGCGGGCTAAGAGTTCAGACAAGCTAGCTGTCAGATGCCGGGCAAGGGGGTGACTTTGTGACATTGGCTTCTTACGCTCAAACATGTCCTTGACAGACACCTGACTGTGGGCAGATGAGCAGGAACTGCTCAAGGCGAGAGACGCAGTGGCGGATGGTTGAGAGGGGGCAAGGAGGACAGCAATGGTTGATGTGGCAGAAGCTGGACCAGGAGGAGGATGGTGGCTTTGAGTTTGTGTGCTGCTTGTACTCATGTGTTGATCCCATAGGCGTTTGTGATGTGTGATCCTGTGCCTTCGCAAAGCAGTTGTACCTAGGTGGGTGTTGGACTGTCAGGATCGGGACAGGGATCCAACACGCAGAATACAAACAGAAGCTAGGTACGTATACCGGACCTTAGAATGGCCGGACTAACGTAAGGAGAAAGCAAAGAATGGTCAGAGACAAGCCGAGGTCAAGGGAACGAGAGAACAGGTAAGCGAGAGACGAGCCGAGGTCAAAGGACACGAGAGATAAGCAGGAACGAAAGTACAAGCCGAGTCAGAACCAAAGAGACAATAGTAATAAAGCACTGAGTGACCAGACAAGCTAGAACCACGACAGGGCAATGAACCATTACACACATCCCTATTTTATACCTAGCTCTTTGATTGATGACTCTGCCCCTGCCGAGCCCTGATTCGTTGTTCAGAACTAGATTGACAGGTCGGGACGTGATTGCCGTCATGACGTCGGCTCCTGAGCGCCGCGTCATAAAAGGAAGCGGGGCTATCGCGGCCGGCGTGTAAACGGTTATGAGAGCTGTGAGGATTGGGTGAATCAGTCCCCCTGAGAGGACGGCTGTTAGAAAGTCTAACCTCCTCCGAGGTAGAGACTTCAGGTACCCTGACAGTACCCCCCCTCTCAGAAACGCCCACCGGGCGGAAGGAACCGGGGCGAGACGGAAAACGCGCATGAAATGCCCTGAGGAGACGAGGGGCATGCACATCTTCCCGGACCACCCAAGACCTTTCCTCAGGACCATAACC
The DNA here is from genome assembly GCF_036172605.1 of Pelobates fuscus. NCBI lineage: Eukaryota > Metazoa > Chordata > Amphibia > Anura > Pelobatidae > Pelobates > Pelobates fuscus. The sequence goes on along the minus strand of NC_086322.1, from coordinate 159,919,166 downwards.
TTTCCAGTCAACAAGATATTGCACCCTCCCCCGAGAAACCCGAGAATCGAGAATGGACTTGACTTCATACTCCTCCTGACCCTCAACCTGGACAGAACGAGGGGAGGACACAGCGGAGGAAAATCTGTTACAAACCAAAGGTTTCAATAAGGAAACATGAAAGGAATTCGGGATGCGCAGGGCAGGCGGAAGAGCCAGACGATACGCAACCGGGTTAATACGAGACAGAACCCTGTAAGGACCTATGTAACGAGGAGCAAACTTCATGGAGAGAACCTTCAAGTGGATGTTTCTGTAACTCAGCCATACCCTATCACCCGGGGAAAAAACCGGAGCCACCCGTCTGCGTTTGTCAGCGTGTCGTTTGGACACCGTGGAATTATGAAGAAGAATACGTCGAGTCTGATCCCACAACTTCCTCAGATTGGCAACATGAACATCAACCGACGGTATCCCTTGAGAAGGGGAAACCGACGGAAGAACAGAAGGATGAAAGCCATAATTCATGAAGAAGGGGCTAGAACAAGTAGAATCGCAAACGAGATTGTTGTGCGCAAACTCCGCCCAAGGAATCAGACCGACCCAATCGTCCTGGTGTTCAGAAACAAAACAATGCAAAAATTGTTCAACCTTTTGGTTGGTGCGTTCGGCAGCTCCGTTGGCCTGGGGATGATAGGCAGAAGAAAAATTCAATTTGATGCCCAATTGAGAACAGAAGGACCTCCAAAACCGGGAAACAAATTGGGACCCTCTATCAGAAACAATTTCAGAAGGAATACCATGTAAACAAAAAATCTCCCTCGCGAAAATCTCAGCCAATTCGGGAGAAGAGGGCAATTTAGGCAGAGGTACAAAATGAGCCATTTTAGTAAACCTGTCAATCACCGTGAGGATAACAGTATGTTTTTTAGAAACAGGCAAATCGACAATGAAGTCCATAGCCAAACAAGACCATGGTTTCTCGGGAATTTCTAGGGGGTGCAAAAGCCCACATGGAAGCGTATGAGGTTGTTTAGTCCTCATACAGACCTCACATGCCCCGACGAAGTCCTTAACATCCTTACGCAACGAAGGCCACCAGAAATCTTTAGAAATCAGAGAACACGACTTGCGTATGCCAGGGTGTCCGGCAAATTTACTGTTATGAAAACACTGCAACAGTTCCAGTTGGAGTTCAGGAGGAACGAAGTACCGATCCCCAGGAACAAGTCTGGGAGCCAGATGCTGCACTTTCTTGATCTCAGCAAGCAACGGGGAGTGAATCTTGATGCTCGTGCTGGCAACAATATTACACTTGGGAACTACAGAAGAAAAAAAACATATCAGACATAGTAGAAGGTTCATGTTGGCGGGACAATGCATCAGCCTTAGAGTTCTTAGAACCAGGTCTATAAGTGAGCACGTAGTTGAAATGAGTAAGGAACAAAGACCAACGAGCCTGCCTGGCGGACAAGTGCTTGGCTTCCCCTATATAGGACAAATTCTTGTGATCCGTCAAAATAGTAACCGGGTGTAAAGTCCCTTCCAACAAATGTCTCCATTCCTTTAAAGCCATAATGACCGCTAATAGTTCCCTGTCACCAATATCATATCTGCTTTCAGGCCCAGACAATTTCTTGGAAAAAAAACCACATGGGTGCAGCGGTTTATTCAAACCTAGCCTTTGGGACAAGATAGCGCCTATACCCGTCTCTGAGGCGTCTACCTCGAGTAAAAAAGGCAAGGAGGTGTCAGGATGAACTAATATTGGTGCTGAGGCAAACTGTTCCTTGAGTGTACTGAAAGCAACAAGCGCCTCAGAAGACCAGGTCTTGGTATCAGCACCCTGTCTAGTCATATTGGTAATAGGGGCAATAATAGAAGAGTACCCCTTAATGAAGCGCCTATAATAATTGGAGAATCCGATAAACCTCTGAATGGCCTTGAGTCCCTTGGGCAATGGCCAATCCAAAATTGATTGGAGTTTAACCGGGTCCATCCTAAACCCGTCTCCAGAAATAACGTAACCAAGAAAGTTTATCTGAGATTGGTCAAAGCTACACTTCTCCAATTTGCAGTACAAACCATGTTGTAGAAGCTTACGCAATACCCTTCTGACTTGTTTGTGGTGAGTCTCAGGCTCTCTAGAGTGTATTAGTATATCATCCAAATAGACTATAACACATTCATGTTGAAATTCCCTAAGAACCTCATTAATTAGGTCCTGGAATACAGCAGGAGCATTGCAAAGGCCGAAGGGCATTACCGTATACTCATAGTGACCATAGCGGGTATTGAAAGCCGTTTTCCATTCGTCACCCTGCTGGATTCTCACTAAGTTATAAGCTCCCCTCAGATCTAACTTGGTAAAAATCTTGGAGCCTTTCAGGCGATCAAATAGCTCAGTAATCAAGGGAATAGGATAAGCATTTCTGATCGTTATCTTATTCAAGCCCCGATAATCAATGCAAGGCCGTAGAGTGCCGTCTTTCTTATCTACAAAAAAGAAACCGGCCCCGGCTGGAGAAGAGGATCTCCTAATAAATCCCTTGTCTAGATTCTCCCGTATGTATTCCTCTAAGACTGAGTTCTCCTTAGTGGATAGAGGATATACAGTACCCCTCGGAGGCATAGTACCAGGAAGGAGTCTAATCTTACAATCAAAGGTCCTGTGTGGGGGTAAAGTATCAGCCCGCTTTTTTTATCAAAGACTGCCTTTAAATCCAGGTACTGAGATGGTATCCTTAAATCTGTGGGCTGGTTAGAGTTACTTGGTGTGTCAACTACGCAAACCGGTGAGATTTTCTGTAGACAACCTTTCTGGCAACCCTGACCCCAGGAGACTATCTCACCTTGTTCCCAATCAATAATAGGGTTATGCTTCTTAAGCCAGGGGTACCCCAAGACTATTGGAACTGAAGGAGATGAGATAAGCATGAGAGATATACCCTCCTCGTGTAAAATACCAATGGTTAACTTAACTGGTATAGTGTAACGAGTATATACCCCTACACGCAGGATCCAGCCTAACAGAAGACAGTACAGAGGAGAGATGCGTCTACCGGACCTTAGAGTGGCCGGACTCGACGTAATAGGATAAGACAGAGTCAGGAACGATCCGAGGTCAAGGGCACAAAGAGACAGCGTAAACGAAAACTAGCCGGGGACTGGTACACAGGAATCAGCAAGCCGGCAAACAGTACAGAATAGGATAAAGCGAAAACGAAGTCAGAATACAAAGCCAAGGTCAAATACGGAGAAACACAACTGAACACAACAAGCACTAAAGGGAACTGTAGCAGAAACCATGATAGGGCAAGGAACTAAGGGAAAAGGGTAAGTATAAGTAGCCTTCAAACTAATGTGATTGGCTCCTGTCACTTCCACTCCCCCAACAGGTAAGTGTATGGGGTGATTGGCATGACAGGAGCCAATGGGAGCCTTTTTGCAATTTAGGCTCCCACTGTCTCTTTAAGAGCGCGCCCGAGATTCGCGGCGCGCTCTTAGCTGCAGGCGGGACACGTGACCGCTTCTCGCGGTCACTGCCCGCCTTCCTGTCTGAACAGTCGGACGAGCCGCGCGCGGCTCGTGCAGCCGCAGGACCGCGCGCGGCTTGAAGAGAGGACCGCGTCCGGCCCCCGGATAAGGTAAGTACCGCTACAGTACCCCCCCCTGAGGACACGCCCTCCGGGCGGGCAGGACCAGGCCTGGCAGGAAAACGCGAATGGAAAGAACGTACAAGGCGGGGAGCATGAACAGCATCCGCAGAAATCCAACTGCGCTCCTCAGGCCCATAACCCTTCCAATGTACCAAGTACTGAAGCCGACCCCTGAGAAAACGAGAGTCAATAACAGCAGATACTTCGAACTCCTCATGACCCTCCACAGAGACAGGAGGGGGAGGGGGAGTATGCCGGGTATAGCGGTTGCGTACGTAAGGCTTCAACAAAGAGGTGTGAAATACATTGGGTATACGCAGATTCTTAGGCAGACCCAAGGCATAAGAAACGGGATTAACCTTATGTATAATGCGATAAGGACCAATGAAGCGGGGAGCCAATTTCATAGAAGGCACCCGGAGGCGAATATTCCGTGTGGAAAGCAAAACCCTGTCCCCCACAACATAGGAAGGAGCCGCTCTGCGATGCTTGTCAGCCTGAGCCTTCTGGCGGGCAGCAGAGTCCACCAAAGAACGCTGAACCTGCTCCCAAGTATTACGCAAACCAGCCAAATGCTCATCCAGAACTGGCATGCCCTGTGAGGAGAATGCAGCCGGAAGAACAACGGGATGCTGGCCATAGACAACGTAAAAAGGGCTTTTGCCGGAAGAATCATGAGTGGCATTATTCCGAGCAAATTCAGCCCAAGGAAGCAGGTCAGACCAATTGTCCTGATGGTGAGACACAAAACAACGGAGGTACTGCTCAAGAGACTGGTTGGCACGTTCAGCAGCTCCATTAGACTGGGGATGGTAAGCGGAAGAAAATGAGAGGGAAATACCCATCTCCGAACAAAAGGCTTTCCAGAACCTGGAAACAAATTGGCTACCCCTATCGGATACAATAGATAAGGGAATACCATGTAATCGAAACACTTCTCTAGCGAAGATAAGAGCCAATTCCTTGGAAGTGGGCAACTTGCGAAGAGACACAAAGTGAGCCATTTTGGAAAACCGATCTACTATCATTAGGATGACTGTGTTACCATTCGAAGGGGGTAATTCAACAATAAAATCCATTGATAGATTAGACCAAGGTCTCTCGGGAACGGGCAACGGGTGCAACAGCCCACAAGGAACTCTACGAGAAGTTTTCATACATGCACAAGTAGTACAAGCACTTATATAGTCAGTAACATCCTTACGTAAGGTATCCCACCAGAAATACCGAGAAACGGCTGACACTGTTTTGGAAATACCAGGATGTCCAGCAGTCTTAGTATCGTGATAAAGTGACAGAATATCCCGTCTCTCGGGAATGTCAACGAACAATTTATCATTAGGCCTCTCGCTGGGTGCCATGCCTTGTTTCGCTTGTATGGCCTGCAAGAGGGACGAGGAAATAGACAATATAGTAGTTGCTATTATCCTGTCTGGGGGAATGACAGGAGTGACATCAATCTCCTGTTTGTCAATAGTCTCGAATTGTCTGGACAGAGCGTCCGCTTTGGTGTTCCGGTCACCTGGCCTATAGGTGATTATATAATTAAAATGAGACAAGAACAGTGACCACCTAGCCTGCCGTGAAGACAATCTTTTAGCTTCGCTAAGGTAGGATAGGTTCTTATGATCTGTAAATATGAGAATAGGATCCTTAGTTCCTTCTAGCAAATGTCTCCATTCTTTGAGTGCTAAAATGATAGCAAGGAGTTCGCGATTACCCACATCATAATTCCTCTCTGCCTTGGACATTTGTTTAGAAAAGAAGCCACAAGGATGCAATGGCTTGTCAGGAGACTCTCTTTGGGATAAGACAGCACCTACCCCTATATCGGAAGCATCAACCTCAAGTATATATGGCAATGAGGGGACAGGATGCTGTAAAATAGGGGCAGAGGCGAACGTAGTTTTAAGAAAGTCAAAAGCCTGAAGTGCCTCAGTAGACCAGACACGTGTATTGCCATCCTTTTTAGTCATACGAGTAATAGGCGCTACTATAGACGAAAAACCTTTGATAAAACGTCTATAATAATTAGAGAAACCCAGAAAACGCTGGATGGCTTTCAGACCTTGCGGCAGAGGCCATTCTATGACTGCAGCGAGCTTCTGGGGATCCATCCGAAAACCCTCGGCGGAAATCAAATACCCTAGAAACTGGACCTCGGACTGGTCGAATAGACATTTTTCTAATTTGCAATAAAGACCATTAGCAAGAAGGGTCTTCAGAACTGTCGTAACATGTCTGTGATGAGTGTGAATGTCTGTAGAATATATTAAAATGTCATCCAAGTACACAATAACAAATGAATGAATAAAGTCCCTTAAGACATCATTAATAAATTCTTGGAACACTGCTGGGGCATTGCAAAGCCCAAATGGCATGACGGTATACTCATAATGACCTGACCGAGTGTTAAAGGCTGTCTTCCATTCGTGGTCCTTTTTAATACGTATCAAATTGTATGCTCCCCTAAGATCTAATTTGGTGAATACCGTAGCATGTTTGAGCCTGTCAAACAATTCTGTTATTAGAGGTATAGGGTAAGCATTTTTGATGGTGATCTTGTTAAGACCTCTATAATCAATGCAAGGTCTTAAATCACCTTCTTTCTTTGATACAAAGAAGAACCCCGCTCCAGCCGGAGAAGAGGATCTTCTAATAAATCCCTTGTCTAATGACTCTTTAATGTATTCCTCCATGACACGGTTTTCTTGAACCGATAGGGGGTACACCCTGCCCTTAGGAGGTATAGTACCAGGCAACAAATCAATAGCACAATCGTAGGATCTGTGAGGCGGTAATTTGTCAGCTTCTCTTTTATCAAAGACAGTCTTTAAAGTTAAATACTGAGAGGGTATTGTCGTAGATAAAGGAGGAACAGTAGGAACGTTAATAGAATTCACAGGCGTGACTTCAATAGTACATGACTCATGGCAGGCTTCACTCCATGATTTTATCTGCCCTGTCTCCCAGTCAAAAATGGGATTGTGGGCACGTAACCATGGATACCCTAACACCAACTGTGAAGAGGGAGAGGTGATGACCTGGAACCGAATGGTTTCATAGTGTAGAACCCCTGTGTACATGTGTAGCGGTGCAGTCTCGTGAGTAACAACAGGAGATATCAATGGTCTACCATCTATGGCCTCAACGGCCAAGGGTATCTCCTTCTCTCTGATGGGAATATTGTTTCTCTTTACAAAACCAGAGTCTATAAAGTTCTCGGCTGCCCCAGAATCAACCAGGGCGTCTATGTTTTCAACTATACAACTCTCTCCCATATGTAAAGAAACAGGGAGAAGCAATCGGTTAGGAGGCAATGTAGGAGACTTAGAAATCACACCCAAGGCCAGTCCCCTATAAGGTCTTAGGTGCGAGAGTTTTCCGGGAGCAGAGGACACTCCTTTACCATATGGTCTCTCTTACCACAATATAGGCAGAGTCCCTCCCTTCTCCTATGTAATTTCTCAGTATCTGAGAGTTTGGCAACCCCTAATTGCATAGGTTCCTCTTCAGGTACTTTAACACTCTCCGGTATATTAACTCTGGGTTGAATAGGTGTAACAAAACGTCTATTCCTGTTCTTAGTATAGAGCCTGTCACGAATCCTATTATCTATATCGATGAGGTAGTCAATAAGGTCCTCTAAGGCAATAGGAAGCTCCTTAGCTGCTACCTCATCCAATATAGAGTCTGATAAACCTTCCATGAAGGCCGTAGTTAACCCATTATTGGTCCAATCGACCTGTGAGGCAAGGGTACGAAACTGTATAGCGTAATCAGCCACAGACCTAGAACCCTGTTTAACCCTCATTAATGCTCTAGCGGCATTCTTAGACCTTTTCATAGTATCAAAAGTTCTGCGAAAAGCTGTTAGGAAACTGTGAAAGTTATGCACCATAGGTCCATTAGCCTCCCAAATAGGGTTTGCCCATTCAAGTGCTTTGTCGGTAAGTTGGTGCATAAAGAATCCAACTTTAGACCTCTCTGTGGGAAATGAACGTGGATACATTTCAAAATGAAACTCTATTTGGTTAATGAACCCTCTGCATGTCTTAGAATCCCCTCCGTACCTAGGAGGAGGCGTTAAATGTGCTGTAGCGTTAGGCATAGTCGATACTTCAGGAAGCAGGGGTGCAGGAGGGTTAGGTGCGGTTGCTGGAATGGTTCTAGTTAAGAGCGTCTGGAGAGCCTGAGCTATTTGATCCATACGGTGATCCTGCTCTACAAATCTAGCCTCATGGGTCGCCATCTGTTGAGCTAAATCTGCGGGGTCCATGGCCCTATCGTAATGTAACGAGTATATACCCCTACACGCAGGATCCAGCCTAACAGAAGACAGTACAGAGGAGAGATGCGTCTACCGGACCTTAGAGTGGCCGGACTCGACGTAATAGGATAAGACAGAGTCAGGAACGATCCGAGGTCAAGGGCACAAAGAGACAGCGTAAACGAAAACTAGCCGGGGACTGGTACACAGGAATCAGCAAGCCGGCAAACAGTACAGAATAGGATAAAGCGAAAACGAAGTCAGAATACAAAGCCAAGGTCAAATACGGAGAAACACAACTGAACACAACAAGCACTAAAGGGAACTGTAGCAGAAACCACGATAGGGCAAGGAACTAAGGGAAAAGGGTAAGTATAAGTAGCCTTCAAACTAATGTGATTGGCTCCTGTCACTTCCACTCCCCCAACAGGTAAGTGTATGGGGTGATTGGCATGACAGGAGCCAATGGGAGCCTTTTTGCAATTTAGGCTCCCACTGTCTCTTTAAGAGCGCGCCCGAGATTCGCGGCGCGCTCTTAGCTGCAGGCGGGACACGTGACCGCTTCTCGCGGTCACTGCCCGCCTTCCTGTCTGAACAGTCGGACGAGCCGCGCGCGGCTCGTGCAGCCGCAGGACCGCGCGCGGCTTGAAGAGAGGACCGCGTCCGGCCCCCGGATAAGGTAAGTACCGCTACATATAGTCTCACGAAAAATAACAGGGTCTGATAATGGTCTACCATCTATGGCCTCAACGGCCAAGGGTGTATCCCTTAGCTGAGATGGGATAGAGTGGTTCGTGACAAAGGCTTGGTCAATAAAGCTTTCAGCTGCTCCGGAATCTATTAATGCCATAGCATTAAGTACTCCCTTTTCCCAAGTTAAAGAAACAGGTAACAGAAGCCTATGATCCTTGTAATCATATGTAGAGGACAAAATAGAAACACCCAAGGCCTGTCCTCTTGAGAAACTTAGGTGCGAGCGTTTCCCGGACGGTTAGGGCAATTTAGGCGTAGGTGACCTTTTACTCCACAATACATACACAGACCCTACCTTCTCCTGTATTGTCTTTCACTTTCTGAGAGACGAGTGTTACCTATTTGCATAGGTTCTGGGAGAGCTAGAGTTGTAGATTCAGAATTCTGAAATGTGGGAGCTAGTCTTAAGGAAGGTCTATGAGTTCTATCTCGAGTGTTCTGCTTCTGTCTCATGCATTCATCTATTCGAGAAATTAATGAAATTAATTCTTCCAAATTTTCAGGAAGATCTCTTGTGGCAACCTCGTCTAAGATCTCATCTGATAATCCATTCAGAAATACGTCCATATAGGCTTGTTCATTCCACTTGACCTCTGCCGCCAAGGATCTGAACTCTAACGCATAATCCACAAGGGTTAGGCTATGCTGTCTAAGACGTAATAGTAGTCTAGCTGCACTGGCCTTTCTTCCTGGAGGGTCAAAAGTCCTCCTAAAAGTAGTGACAAATGCATTATAATTATAGACTACTGGATTATCATTTTCCCACAGAGGGTTAGCCCATCTAAGAGCTTTGTCAATGAGTAACGAGATTATGAATCCAACATTCGCCCTGTCTGTAGGGTAGGCGCGGGGTTGTAATTCAAAATTAATCCCTATCTGGTTTAGGAAACCTCGACAGGTATACGGAGAACTGCCATAGCGTAAAGGGGAAGTAACACGGGAAGAGGCTCCCACTGTGGCTACCTCTAGGCCTGTATTAACAAGAGAGATGGGTGGTGTACGCATCTCCTCTGATTGATTACTAGGATGGGATAGTAATACTTGCAGCGCCAGAGCCATCTGGTCCTGTCATGCCTTAATTATGATATCCTCTTACTTCCTGGTTCCACGGAGCTTAGCCACACCTCTTTGTGACACGGTCTGCCTATTTAATCTGACCGCACCAGCTGATCGACGCTGGATTATTGAACTACGTTCCGTACTCACGAACCGGCTGCAACATCGTTGTGAAAGCCCTCTGTTACCGGACCGGACTGGAAGACTTCAAGTTCCCTTCACCCTTCCTCATCCACGACTAAAGCTGAACTCTCACCATTCAGGATAAACCGCCTCTGAGGAAATCTCGGGAACCAGTGTTCTATGTGCCGGAAGCTAAGTAAAACCTCTGTGATAAGCGTTGCATCTCAAAGCTGTTATTTCCTGTCTCCAAAGTCCTTCGTTAAAACAAACTCGTTACAGCTAACTTCAACTCATACTTTGTCTCAGTTAGCTGCATCTGTCTTACTTCAGTTAAAGTCTATGGAACAGCTATTGTAACTTCTTATCACCTAATTAATTAATACTACTAAAGGACTCTTTCTGCTTCAGTCATCGTTTACTACTTAAAGCTACAGTGCATATAATTGTGGACTTCAGTTATCGTTTACTACTTAAAGCTACAGTGCATATAATTGTGGACTTCAGTTATCGTTTACTACTTAAAGCTACAGTACCTGTAAATTGGAATTAAAGTCAATACCTTTTACTTTTTATAATAAATATTCAAACTATAAGAAATCTGCAGTTGTGTTCCTTCATAACAAATGTTTAGACGTGACAGAATAATCCAGCCATTGTAATGGATCCAGCAGATTTCGATTCTACTATAACTACGCTGAATCAAAGAGTTGATACACTAGCCCAAGGTGTTCAAGACCTGCAAGTTACTAACGAAAGAATTCTCACTTATGTCAGAGATCTACAAACTCATACTCCTCATACTATTCTGCACTCGGCTAGTGATCCTGCTGTGTGTAACCCTGAAAAGTTCTCTGGAGATCGTTCAAAATACAGGGAGTTCCTCAACACCTGCAAACTATTAATTGCTTTGAAACCCAGATCTTATCCTACAGAAAGAACTAAAGTGTGTTCGGTTATTTCCTTTCTAAGAGGTGAACCTATGTCATGGGCCCATTCCTTTCTGGAAAACGACGACCCCATCTTAGACTCACTGGATGAATTTTTTGAAGCCATGTCTCTTCTCTATGAAGATCCTAACAAACAAGCTACAGCTGATTTAACAATCAGAACACTACAGCAAAGAAATAGACCTGTTGAAGATTACATTGCTGAATTTAAAAGATGGGCTGTAGAAACGCAATGGAATGACATCACATTGCGCAACCAATTTCGAATTGGTTTATCTGAAGCTGTAAAAGATGAACTGTCTAGAACAGAACTCCCTACTACTTTGAACGCTCTAATTCACTTATCGATCAGCATTGACAGAAGATTAAGAGAAAGAAAGGCAGAAAAAGCCCTTTTTCATTCTAAAGACCGAAAACCTTTTACTCCCTCAAAAGCTCCAGAAAAGACTTCCTTACCAAGTGAACCTATGGAAATTGGGGTAATAAGAAGTCCTCTCACTCCTGCAGAAAAGAACCGAAGACGTCAATTAAACCTATACATGTATTGTGCCTCTCAAGATCATCTGGTCTCTGATTGTCCCTTATTAAAACGGACAAAGGCCGGTAGACAAGCCTATACCTCTACGATCTTCAGTGCACTCCCCTCAACATCGACCACTCCGTTCACACCTGTATCCCTTGTAATACAGTGGGATAAGGTGAGAATTGTGACTGAAGCTCTCATCGATTCTGGTGCACATGGAGTATTCATCGATTCAACCTTTGTAACAAAGAATAAAATTCCTTGTGTTCAAAAAGCCATTTCTGTTCCTAATAAAGTGATTGACGGCTCCTTTATCTCCTCGGGACCGATTCTTCATGAAACCATCCCTCTAAAGGTAACCACCAATCATATTCATACTGAATTTCTAGTATTTGATGTTATTCCATCACCTCTCTATCCCGTTATAATAGGGATCAATTGGTTAAGGAACCACAACCCTCAAATTTCATGGTCTCCTTTCTCTATCACCGTTAACTCACATTATTGTAAAGAAACTTGTTTACAGCAAATTCCTATTCTTCAAATCTCCAAAGAACCAACCATACCTTCTTGTTATTCAGACTTTTCAGATGTCTTCAGTAAAAAAGAAGCTGAAACGCTCCCGCCTCATCGTTCCTACGATTGTCCTATAGACCTCATACCTGGTGCCCCAGTACCTTTTGGGCACATCTACCCTCTCTCTGAGACTGAATTACAAATTCTCAAGGAATATCTAAATGAAAACCTACGGAAAGGGTTCATTAGACCCTCTAGTTCACCTGCTGTCTCAAGTATGTTTTTTGTAAGAAACAAAGACCAGACTATACGTCCTATCATTGATTACAGAGTCTTAAACAAAATAACAGTTAAAAATCGTTATCCTCTTCCTCTCATCAATGAACTGGTTGAACGATTGAAAACTGCTACCATCTACACTAAGCTTGACCTTCGCGGGGCATATAATCTCATCAGGATAAAGGCTAATGATGAATGGAAAACTGCTTTCCGAACAAGATATGGCCTCTTCGAATATCTGGTGATGCCTTTTGGCCTCTGCAACGCCCCTGCAACTTTTCAACATTTCATAAATGATATCGTTAGAGACCTATTGGACGTCTGTGTCATCATTTATTTAGATGATATTCTCATATACTCCAACACTCCTGAGGAACATAGAAAACATGTCAGATGGGTGTTATCAAGACTCAGAACTCACAAATTATTCGCTAAACCCGAAAAATTTATTTTTCACGTCAAAGAAATAACCTTCTTAGGTTATGTCATCTCCCCTCATTCAATAGGTATGGATAATTCAAAAGTCGATTGTATTATCAACTGGCCTGTTCCCTCTACAGTAAAAGAATTACAGCGATTTCTAGGGTTCGCCAACTTCTACAGAAAATTTATTAAAAACTACTCTGAGATAGCTCACCCTCTCAATCAACTTAACAGTAAAAAACATCCCTTCAATTGGAACGAGAAGGCTCAAACTGCCTTCACTGAATTAAAGAGAAAGTTTACAACAGCTCCTATTCTTCAACTTCCAAATCCTTCATATCTTTATGTCCTTGAAACGGATGCTTCGGAAGTTGCAATTGGAGCTGTCCTCTCTCAACATAAAACTCCTCAAGAACCTCTTCATCCTGTCGCCTTCTTCTCACGATCATTATCTCCTGCCGAAAAGAATTATCCTACAGGAGAAAAAGAATTATTAAGTATCAAAGTGGCTTTAGAAACCTGGAGACACCTTCTTGAAGGCGCTCGGAACTCTTTAATCATTTATACTGACCATAAAAATCTCGAATATCTTCACTCCAATAAAACACTGTCTGCTCGACAAGTAAGATGGAATCTCTTTTTTTCCCGGTTCAACTTCCAAATCGTCTTTAGACCTGGGTCCAGAAACAAAAAGGCTGATGCCCTTTCCAGGATCCATAAGGACACTAAAATTGAACCTCCTTCGTCTAAAGTCATTGGAATCTTATCTTCTCTTATTGATGACATTAAAGATCTCAGTGAAGATGCTCTCGAACTTCCTAAATCAATGAAATTATCCAAGAAAAACGGTCTCTACTATTTCAAAGACCGGATTTACGTACCTCCCTCTTTCAGAATTAAAGTACTCAAATTTATTCATGATTTTCCTCTGGCAGGTCATCCAGTTATAAAAGATACCCTTGAATTGTCTAAAAGATACTATTGGTGGCCTCGTCAAGACCAAACTATTGAATCTTATGTCAAATCTTGTTCTGAATGCCAAAGATCCAATCATATGTCCTCTTTATTCAAGAAATTACATGAAAATCTGGAATCGGCCTCCTCCAATCAAAAGAAGTTTTTTGATACAAAAAGACTACCTTCACCTTCTTATAAAATCGGTGATCTTGTATGGCTTTCCTCAAAGAACATCTCTACAAATCGTCCATCAAAGAAGTTAAGTTCTCTTTTCCTTGGTCCTTTTCCAATCATATCGGTTATCAACCGTAATGTTGTTAAATTGAAACTTCCACCAACTTTAAAGCTACATCCTGTTTTTCATGTGTCCTTGTTGAAGCCTCATCATCCTGACCCTTTCCAAAGAAATGTCACTACTTCTCCTGATCCCATATTGGTCCAGGGTGAAGAAGAATACGAAATTCAAAGTATACTGGATTCAAGGATCCATCGTGGCTCCTTACAATACCTCATCAGATGGAAAGGATATGGAATTGATGAAGATGCATGGGAAAACTCCTCTGACGTTCATGCCGACAAATTAATTTCCAAATTTCACAAACGTTACCCTTCTAAGCCAAGTCAATAGCGCCCAGAGGTTGCTCATTAAGGAGGGGATACTGTCATGCCTTAATTATGATATCCTCTTACTTCCTGGTTCCACGGAGCTTAGCCACACCTCTTTGTGACACGGTCTGCCTATTTAATCTGACCGCACCAGCTGATCGACGCTGGATTATTGAACTACGTTCCGTACTCACGAACCGGCTGCAACATCGTTGTGAAAGCCCTCTGTTACCGGACCGGACTGGAAGACTTCAAGTTCCCTTCACCCTTCCTCATCCACGACTAAAGCTGAACTCTCACCATTCAGGATAAACCGCCTCTGAGGAAATCTCGGGAACCAGTGTTCTATGTGCCGGAAGCTAAGTAAAACCTCTGTGATAAGCGTTACATCTCAAAGCTGTTATTTCCTGTCTCCAAAGTCCTTCGTTAAAACAAACTCGTTACAGCTAACTTCAACTCATACTTTGTCTCAGTTAGCTGCATCTGTCTTACTTCAGTTAAAGTCTATGGAACAGCTATTGTAACTTCTTATCACCTAATTAATTAATACTACTAAAGGACTCTTTCTGCTTCAGTCATCGTTTACTACTTAAAGCTACAGTGCATATAATTGTGGACTTCAGTTATCGTTTACTACTTAAAGCTACAGTGCATATAATTGTGGACTTCAGTTATCGTTTACTACTTAAAGCTACAGTGCATATAATTGTGGACTTCAGTTATCGTTTACTACTTAAAGCTACAGTACCTGTAAATTGGAATTAAAGTCAATACCTTTTACTTTTTATAATAAATATTCAAACTATAAGAAATCTGCAGTTGTGTTCCTTCATAACAAATGTTTAGACGTGACAGGTCCATTCTATGGTCCATGGCTTCAAATCTCGAGTCAGGAGAACCAATCTGAGCGTTTGTACCTGCAGGATCCATGGCCCTGTCGTAATGTCAGGATCGGAACAGGGATCCAACACGCAGAATACAAACAGGAGCTAGGTACGTATACCGGAACTTAGAATGGCCGGACTAACGTAAGGAGAAAGCAAAGAATGGTCAGAGACAAGCCGAGGTCGAGGGAACGAGAGAACAGGTAAGCGAGAGATGAGCCGAGGTCAAAGGACACGAGAGATAAGCAGGAACGAAAGTACAAGCCGAGTCAGAACCAAAGAGACAATAGTAATAAGAGCACTGAGTGACCAGACAAGCTAGAACCACGACAGGGCAATGAACCATTACACACATCCCTATTTTATACCTAGCTCTTTGATTGATGACTCTGGCCCTGCCGAGCCCTGATTCGTTGTTCGGAACTAGATTGACAGGTCGGGACGTGATTGTCGTCATGACGTCGGCTCCTGAGCTGGCGTCATAAAAGGAAGCGGGGCTATTGCGGCCGGCGTGTAAACGGTTATGAGAGCTGTGAGGATTGGGTGAATCAGTCCCCCTGAGAGGACGGCCGTTAGAAAGTCTAACCTCCTCCGAGGTAGAGACTTCAGGTACCCTGACATGGACTTCCCACAACTCTTTTGGCACAGGTTGCAAATGGCATCGCTGTTGTCAGAGGCAGACACACGATGCATGCTGTCTGACTGTACCACTAGCTCCTTGCGACGACCTCCCCCTGCTTATAACTCGTCTCCTCCTCCTCTCTGTCTCCCCATCTGAACTTTCCCCCTGTTCTTCTCTTCTAGCGGGCACCCACGTGTCATCCACAGAGGCATCGTCATCATCAACCGCTTCACTTTTATCTGACAACTCAGCAAAGGAAGCAGCAGTGGGTACAACATCATCATCATCACACCGTACGTCCATGTGTGTAATGCTGCCTGCCTGAGACATATCCCTGTTATCTACATCCTCTGGCAATAATGGTTGTGCATCACTCATTTCTTCCAACTGATGTGTAAATAACTCCTCTGACAGATCAAGTGAAGCGGCTGTGGTGCTAGTGTTGGTGGTGGCGGCAGGCAGGTGAGTGGTAACTTGAGAGGTGCCCAAAGCTAAGCTGGAGGAGGATGGTGCGTCAAGGTTCCGAGCGGAAGCTGTAGAAGATTGGGTGTCCTGTGTTAGCCAGTCAACTATGTCCTCAGAACTTTTCGAGTTCAGGGTACGTGGCCTCTGAACACTGGGCATTATTCTAGGGCCAAAGGGAATCACAGCACCACGACCACAACGGCCCCTGCGGGGTGGCCTGCCTCTGCCTGTTATTGTTTTTTCGATTAGTGGTGCTATGCGTGCAAGCTACTGTGACAACAGATATGAGTGGCACTGTGCACTGGCAGAAGTTGGCAGAGTAGACGCTGTAGGCCTGAC
This sequence comes from Pelobates fuscus, assembly GCF_036172605.1. NCBI lineage: Eukaryota > Metazoa > Chordata > Amphibia > Anura > Pelobatidae > Pelobates > Pelobates fuscus. Next base: position 159,902,765 of record NC_086322.1, on the reverse strand, counting down.
ACACACGCTTGCAGACAACTGCTATTCAATCTATTACAGTCAAAATTGGATATATTTTTTTAAATGTACACTACTGTTACACCAGATATGAGTTGCACTGGTGTGACACTGTGCCCTGGCAGGCTCTGAAACGCACACGTGTGAAGGAAACTGACTGCTATTATATTACAGTCAAAAAAGTTTTGTTTTTTTTTAAATGCAAGCTATTGTGACACCAGATATGAGTGGTGGCACTGGGCAAGTTGGCACAGTATACGCTGTGAGCCTGACACACACGCTGGCAGGCAGGCAACTGCAATTAGATTACACAGGAAAAAAAAAGCAGACTGATGTTCTAGCCCTAAAAAGGGCTTTTTGGGGTGCTGTCCTTACAGCAGAGATCAGATGAGTCCTTCAGGACTGTAGCGGACACTGAATACACTAGCCTAGCTATCGATTTCCCTATTAAATCAGCAGCAGCTACACTGTCCCTCCTCTCACTAAGAATGCAGCTTCCGGGGGGCAGGGCCTAACTGCAGAGCTGAACAGACGTGCTTGTCTGGGGCTCCAGCACTGCTAAGACCAATCTTGTGTAATCCGCACTGACAAAGGCCAAAACCAGACTCAAATTGCAGCCCAAACAACAGATGAACGGGAGTACTATATGTAGATACCAAACATGTGGTGTTACTCACCGGACCCACGAACTTGGAAGCCGCGGCCTACCAGCAGAGATGTTGTGAGGGAGACGGTCGCTCCCCGACCAGCACACCACGCTGAACATGCCAGTGTGGAACCCCCCCCCAATGGACCGGCGGGGGTCATTCCGGTCCCCACCGACCAAGAGCACACGACTATACCGCATCCTGCCATCCCCCGATGGAGCCGATCGGAACGGCACCGAGATAAATAAAAGGGCGGGCCGCGTCCTGGTCGGTTATGCCAACTCCTCAGCCTCTAGACGGCAACTATGTGGAAAATGCGCTCAAACGCCTTGACAAGATATTCAATGACTTCTGGGTCAAACTATACAAGCGATTGGAACAACCGCCACCCCCAACAACCCAGGCGGTAAAGGAGCAGGGAATGGGAGGGCGACACACCTTGAGCACACTTCATCCCCAAGTTCCTGCTGTACAAACAGACAGCTCACCCAGTCGTAAGGGTGGCAGAGGGCCCACCCCGATGTACCGCACACGCCGCAAGCGAACCCCTCTCCACCAGAGGAGACGAGCTCCCAAGCCCATGATAAAAAGGCCTCTGAGGCACACGCGAAGAGACGAGAGGCACCGGACCGGACCCGCGAGATGAACTGACCGGGCCCAGCAGCCGAAAACACCGGTGCCGACCCAGAGCCCTGTCGGACTACAAACCCCTCACAGGATGCTACAGCCCCTTCTGCAGGTACGAGACCGGGCCGGCATCCTTACCAAGCACTGCAGTGCTGCTCCATGCGCCAGCCTCAGACCCAGGCCCCGAATGGGAATAGGATGACTGGGCAGTACCATGACTTTGGAGGGCCAGCACCGGCTTTATGGACTCTAGCCCACCAGGAGGCTACAGGACTCACCCACCGAATAGTATTGGCAACAATACCCGGCAATCTATGGCTTCTGAATAGCATTGGCAACAATACCCGGCAATCTATGGCTTCTGAATAGCATTGGCAACAATACCCGGCAATCTATGGCTCCTGAATAGCATTGGCAACAATACCCGGCAATCTATGGCTCCTGAATAGCAGTCGCAGAGATACAGCACCCACGAACTGGTGATCCTTAAGGTGCAGCTAAAGCCACTTCGTCTATAGACAGTCATAACAGTTAACCTTTCCACATCATATACATGTCGCAATGCATAGTCTCTGAGAGTGGTTGATCACGATTCATACTAGGATGTCTTCCATGTTTTAGTGCAAACTAGTCTAACTACTAATATAGTTGAAACATGCTACTTTTATTCATGCCAGAAAACCATGCAGGCCAGACTAACAAACATGCCAAGGCCAATCATAGTTAACCACCTCAGACATAGATAGCCTCACCCTGGTTCTCAGTATGTAGATTTATATACTCATGCACTGCTTAATATAACGTATTCACTATGACGTAAGCTTAAGCCTGTTTAAATTCAAAGATATTCTTAAATTGTCTAAGCCTGTCTAAACACTACCAAGTTGTTGAATCTGACTGACAAACCGCATAATAATTTAACATATAAAATGTGCACGTATTAACATATACCCTATTGATACAATTTTTACTTGAAAAGCATGAGGAATGCCGCTGGGGTACCACATGCTCATTTATTATACCTCCATGCACTACAAAAATAAAGAATACAAATAAATAAATAAAAAATAAATAAAAAAATAAAAAAAATGTATGCAGCTTCCGAATGAATCTAAAATGGATGCTGTCCAGGAGGTGGGAGGGTCTGGGAGGGAGGGTCTGCTGCTGATTGGCTGGAATGTGTCTGCTCACTGTGAGGTACCGGGTCAAAGTTACTCAATGATGACGAATAGGGGGCGGACCGAACATTACATATGTTCGCCGTCCGTGGCGAACGCGAACACGCTATGTTCGCCAGGAACTATTCGCCAGCGAACTATTCGGGACATCTCTAGCAGAGACATATAGACACACAGGCAGAGAAATAGAGACATACAGAAACGGTCACACAGTCACACAGAGACATAAAGACAGTCACACGGAGACCTACAGACACTGTTCACACAGAGTTTTTACAGGCAGAGACATGTACACATACAGAGACATACACACATAGAGAGACATACAGGGATACAGAGACATGCAGGCATACAAAGGCATACAGTCATACAGACATACATACAGGCATACAGAAACATACATACAAAGACGTAAAGGTATGCAGACAAATACATACATACACACACATACATACAGAGACATACAGTCATACATACAGGCATAACTAGGGAGGGGGCAGTAATATTATCTACCACTAAATCATACCACTGAAAAAAATAGAGATCTATAAATATAAACATATTCAGAGGTGGCAAGTGCTTTATCTATAATTTACACATGAGAGCAAAACTGGTTCTATGAGGGTTATACAAAGAGTGGCAAACAACAGCAACAAACAAAAACAGATATTCAAACGATGGCAAGAGAAGCTTCATCAGTGCCACATTGCCTACATATATTTCAGCTTTCCTCCATTTTATTATGTCCACATGATCCATGCCACATTGCTCACATTGTATCATATCCATCTATGCCACATTGCCCATATGCCACATTGCACACTTTTTATTATGCCTGTCCACACCTAACTGCCCACATATATTTCAGGCTGCCTACATATTTCAGGCTGCCTACATATTATTATGCTCACATCATGCCACAATGCCTACAATTATATACTTTTCACTCCATCGTATAATGCCCACAACCATGCCACACTTTCCACATGCCACAATGCCCACATCCATGACACATTGCCTAAATATAACATGCCACACTGCCTCCTGTATTAGGAAAATATTCATACCACATTTTCTAAATTGTAAATATACCCACACCCTTGCCACATTGCCAACATGCTATATTTTCCCAATTGTATTATGCCCAGGGCCGGATTAACATAGAGGCTGATTGAGCTGCAGCCCACTGATTTAAAAAAAATAAAATATATATATATATATATATATATTTTTTTCCACACTACTCTTAGGGTTGCAACCTGGCTGGTATTTATTTGAGACTGCCTGGCCGGTGTTGATATTGCAGTAATACCTGCAATACAAATGCCGGTACTTTTCTCAGTATAAACAGAGATTACTCTGTAATACCAACACCAGCTAGTAGGGTTCGATGTTTGTGTAGAGAGAGGTAGGGATAGGAAGTTACAGCACATACCTGCATCTCTCTACTTACTGATCTGTGGGGGGAGCAGCTACACAGCACAGATATGGTAAAATATGGTACTACCATTTTGATAAAGCCTTAAAGGTGCGTTAATGGTTTTAAATTGTGTATTTTAACAATAAAAGTTTTTTTGGTTACCTTTTTTATAGGACCAATCTTCATTTTTGTATTTTATATGCACTTTTTATTTACTTTTCCTGGTATTTTTATTGTTTCCTGATTCATGAAATCCTAGGTGGGGATCATTCCACCAGTGCTGTGTTAAAAGAGCAGTATCCTCTGCTCTACACTTGTGAGTACCGTATATACTCGAGTATAAGCCGACCCGAATATAAGCCGAGGCCCCTAATTTTACCCCCAAAAACTGGGAAAACTTATTGACTCGAGTATAAGACTAGGGTGGGAAATGCAGCAGCTACTGGTACATTTCTAAATAAAATTAGATCCTAAAAAAATTATATTAACTGAATATTTATTTACAGTGTGTGTATATAATGAATGCAGTGTGTATATGAATGCAGTGTGTGTGTGTATGCAGTGTGTGTATGAGTGCAGTGTGTATGAGTGCAGTGTGTATATAATGAATGGAGTGCAGTGTGTGTGCATGAGTGCAGTGTGTGTATAATGAATGCAGTGCAGTGTGTGTATGAGTGCAGTGTGTGTATGTGTGCAGTGTGTGTATGAATGCAGTGTGTGTATGAATGCAGTGTGTATATAATGAATGCAGTGCAGTGTGTGTATGAGTGCAGTGTGTATGCAGTGTGTGTATGAGTGCAGTGTGTGTGTGTATGAGTGCAGTGTGTATAATGAATGCAGTGCAGTGTGTGTATATGAGTGCAGTGTGTATATGAGTGCAGTGTGTGTGTATGAGTGCAGTGTGTATGAATGCAGTGTGTTTAGAATGAATGCAGTGCAGTGTGTGTATGAATGCAGTGTGTGTATGTGTGAGTGCAGTGTGTGTGTGTGTGCAGTGTGTGTGTGTGAGTGCAGAGCATTGGTGGGGGGTGGGCATTTTATTAATTAATTATTATTTTAATATTTTTTTTAATGTTATTATTTTTTTTAGGTAACTATTTTTTTTCTTTTATTAGTAATTGTATTATTTTTTATGTTATTATTTTAATATTTTTTTATTATTATTATTTGTTTTATTATTAATATTTTTATTTTTTCGTCCCCCCTCCCTGCTTTTTAGCTGGCCAGGGAGGGGGGCTCTCACTCCCTGGTGGTCCAGTGGATGGGCTGTAGGAGGGGGCTGTCAGGAAGCTGTAACTTACCTTCACAGCAGCTCCTGTCAGCTCCCTTCTCTCTTCTCCGGTGCGTGCAGCTCCCAGGTCAGCTCCCTCTGCAACTCTCGCGGCCGCGTGGAGCGTTGCCACGGTAACCCGTGGCTACGCTCTGACCCCGCGGCTCTCGCGAGAATTGCAGAGGGAGCTGACCTGGGAGCTGCACGCACCGGAGAAGAGAGAAGGGAGCTGACAGGAGCTGCTGTAAATTGCCATAATAAAGACAACTGACTCGAGTATAAGACGAGTGGGGGTTTTTCAGCACAAAAAATGTGCTGAAAAACTCGTCTTATACTCGAGTATATACGGTATATTTTATTTTAATTTATTTAATTTATCTTTTTCAAACTGAGAGCACTATTGCTGTTTTTTATATATTGTGGAGTACGGACTGACGGGCACCCCTCTTCAGTATATATATATATATATATATATATATATATCCCTTAGCGGGGATCATACCGCTAAACCCCATCCATCCTAGAGCTGGCCTAATCTCCTCCAAATATAAGTGTACTATCTTCCTTTTATTAATTTTATCCTTGGATTTACAATACTTCAGTATTGGCAGTTTGTTGTGTTTTTATTTTTGTCTTCACAGATTATTTACAACCTGGACGGATCAACTCCTGAGGATTGTACACATACTCTATCCAGCTACATCAGTGAGACATTTCATTTATTTTTTACCTTATTGAACATTTTACTACTTGGATGGACTTTCTTTTATCTTTTTTTCTGTTGTTTTCTATTCATTTAGACCATTTGGTCTGGTTTTTACTGTCATAAACTACTGTATTTTAGCTTTCAGCGCAGCCCTTACCCACTTTTACCATTTCTTGTTTGTTTTATAAAGGGTCTTGAGGGATTCCCTTTTTTAGGGTTGCTGCTTATATTCCTGTTATTCAGTGCAGACTCTTCTCCCCTGTTTTTACACAGCACAGAGAGTCCAGACAGCAGCTCCCAGACCTGGGAACACTGAGAGGGGACGCTGGGAGACAAGGGGACACAGACACTTGGGCAAACAGACAGACATGGGGACATTGAGACATGGGGTAACTGAGACAGTGACAAACTCCCCTTTTTTAGGGAATTTGCCATGAGCTTTTGGAGAGGCCTGCTTGCCATGCTCTTGCCCTGTGACTATGTCCCCTTGGAGGTATTGCCATTTAAAAACGCTATTTGGGCTTATTGTCTTTTGGAACACTTTTTCTGCCCCTTTGAATCCATGGGAAAATGTGCCTCTTCCCCTCCCCCTTTTTCCTGTCCTATTGTTCTCCAGCAGGGCGTTGTGCCAGAGACACTGCCAGACCAGTTGAAACTGGCTGCTTTGTCCCTCCTCAATCTCCCATCAGCCCTTGCTATTTTCTGACCTCACCCTTCCTTGTACTATAGGGCACTTTTAACATTGGACATATTGAGCGCTCAGATCCAAGCTATCTGGGGATATATTGGACATATAGGTTAAACACTGTAGTATTGGAGTTATGTATTTTGATGTGTTTTTTGTAACATGTTTTGACTTAGGGATATTCCCTGTTACTGGAGATAATTAGGTTACCACAGCCACTTAAGCTAATTATCTCCAGGATAGAGGAGGAGATAGACCGGCAGCACAGCCAAAATCTGTGGAACTGTTTTGGGTATGAAAGCCATGCTTGCAGTCGGTCAAATGTGACTTCCATAAAACGTTTGATTTAACCTGTGCTCTGATCTGGGTGATTTTTGGACATGTTGTTCACCCAGATCAGGGCTATCCAGGGATATGTTGTTGTTTTGGGGTGTTTCTGGACTTTGGGTAAAACTGGATATTTTCTGCCTGTGGTAATTAAGTTAGTCAATTGTGTTTGCTAATTGTATCACAGGCAAAGGGGAGGGTTTGTGTGCATTAGCTGGGAGTGTCTGACTGTACTGTTGATTGGCTGTTGTAACTTTGTGTCTTGTGTTCCACAAGGTCCACGTGGGTGGTAACCTTGTGGGGAAAGGCGTATAAAAGAAGCAGCTGTATCATTAAACCTTCAGTTCTACTTCACCCTCAATTTAGAGTCCTGTCTCTTATTGGGGCAAACAGCTACAAGGGATTCCTATGCTCTTCATACTTCCTTGTATAATCACTAAGCTCTTTCAAGAGCTTGTTCCTGCTTCACTCTCTGGGGAATGAGAGGTTCACCCACTGGAACCTGGAGCCTCGTCGTAGGTCCAGGGTAGGTAGGAGACTGCGAGACCCAAACCAAGCTGCGGCGGTTCGTGGGATCTGCGGTGGTTATTGTCTCTGGCGTAGTGCTTGGAGCCCTCAGGAAGCGCTAGTAGCATCCTTCAATGGAGGTACCCAGTCGGGGTGCCAGGTGATCTGTTACAGAGACACTAGGAGACATTGGGCAACATGGGACACAGAGACATGGGGACACTAGGAAACATGGGGCACTGAGACACTGATACATAAGGACACTGTGATACATAGTCTCAGTGTCCCCCCAGTGTCCCCAAGTCTCCCAGTGTCCCCAAGTATCTCAGTGTCTCCATGTCTCAAAGTGTCTCCTATTGGGGACACTGGGAGACATGTGGAAACACACACATGGGGGACACTGGGAGACATGGGAACACTGGGAGCAATCCATCTATAAAGCAGAATCAAACTGTAAGTAGTTTTTTGGTGAATTTACTGAATTTTCTATTATGTCACTACTTGTGATTTACATAATGTGATGTCATGCGTTCATAATTAGTTATGCAAATTAGTAAGACCTGTATTTTTTTCCAAGAAAGGTGACAACCCTAACTACCCTTCACATACTCTTGTGTAAGTATGGAAACTTAAGAGGGATATATGGAAACAAAACTTGCGTGGACTAGCTGAAATTAAATTAGTTAAGGTAATGTTGACTTTGATCTCTCCAACACTGTGGCATGCTCCCTTTCTTCTACACTCACTACAACCACCTTTTCTCTGTATCAGACTATATATCAGGATCTTCTACCTGCTAGTAAGAAGGTAAGGAAACAAGTGGACATGTGAGTGCTAGGGGACAGGCCTTAGAAAGCATGAATCGAGCACATCATTAGATGCATTTATGCCAAGCTCAGGATGCTGTTGGCCAGCATGCATGATTGGCAGGCAGCCTGACATGCATTCATGCCAGGCTAGCCTTCCAATTTCTTGGGCAGACATGCCTCCTTTTTGGGCATGTTCATCTCTTTCGGAAGTTCTTGTTACATGATCCGCGTCAGTGGCCCACCTTTTTACAACGCCCATTGACTTCCTGCTTCACTGGACAATGCTGTTAGGGAGTATGGATTTACTTGAAAGATGAAAGCATGAATTAGAGAGAGATTAGCATATTTTAAAATAATTATAATAAGAAAGAGTTTTATTATAGCTGCTTCCTATGAGTTTCCCTACTGCAAAATCTCCAACAGATCCACCTCTCCAACGATTGAGAGGTATGACTGTTTTAGTGTTTTTGGTCAATACGTTTCTTTACTTAGGCCCCTCATAATTGTCAGCAACAGACCCACTGGGCTCATAATCTGGCCCTGATTATGCCCATATCCATGCCACTTTTGTGACATGTCACATTACCTCCTTTGTACTATGACACATCCATGTAACACTGCTCACATTTAATATGCCCACATCCATTCAAATACTGCATGGGGAGGGGGGTTATTCTCACTCACACCAAGGCAGCTCTGGAATTAGTCTCCTGGCATCACTGAAAGCAGCCTCAGGCCAGTACATTAAACTCAATCAGGTGGTCTGGGTGCCCATCCCCCCCCCTCCCTCCTCCATTTTTGACCATGCAGTTCTTCAAAATGTTTTCAATTGAGACACTAGAGGTGCTGTCCATAAAATAGCAGAGTAAAACTGTGGTAAAGGGTGTGATTGCATCACTGGCTCCACCCAAAAGGAGGAGGGCTTGCCAAAGAAGGACAGACCTGCCCAGAAAGGGTGTGTTTCTGCCTACATTAATGGCAGGTCAGTCTGGAGTGGATACACACCAGGCTGCCTGGAAATCATTTTAGCCAGCCCACTGAGGGCTGACCCTACAGGAAGCAATGTTTCAGTGTGTCTTATGATGTACTCACATGATGATTGTTGGGAGCAGTTCTCTTGTGTCCCCAAAAGTGAGAAAACGGGGACCCTTATCTGTTCTCGGTTGGAGTCTCCTAAGGCTCTGTTCTTGTCCCCTTCTGTTTGTCTCTCTTAACAAACATATTACTTGGTTTGAATTCTGCTACCACCTGTACACAGATGACACTCAGCTATATCTCTCCTCCCCCAGTCTTCCCCCCTACCTTTCTGAAATGTGTTACTGCTTGCCTTATAAAAACATATAAAAACATAAAAATAAATCAAAATAAAGTGATTATTGCAATGGATATCAGTTGAACGAACCACACACACCCTCAGCCCCTTCACCTGACTGACTGGCTGTCATCAGGGCTCAGCAACCTATAGGATTTGAAACTGGCATATTTAAGAAGTGGAGGGGGAGAAGCAGTCAATACCAATTGAGAAAGCCCTGAGAGAGGGTGAAATAAGTCTCGGGAGGAGGAGGGCCTGCAGACTATTACTTGTGCTTTACAATAAGCACTTTTTTTTTTACATTGTTCATTAATAAATCTTCTGCAGCCCTGCAAGCTGTTCCAAATGTCTGCTTCTAAAGAAGGGGTATGCACCCTAACAGTCACTTGGCAATTGTACCTAGAGCCAGGTCATTTTCACTCTATTTTGCTGGCATAATACAATGTACCTGATATTCGGACATATTAAATTTGGAGCTAGTGCTTTTATTCTCTTTTATCTTTTTCTCAACATATTGAGAGAAACGATTAAGAAGGGTGATTGTGTCATCAGTGTATACTACTGTGCATATGGTCTGAGCCTGTCTTCTGAGGCTCATGCCCATGTGAGTCTAATCAGTACTCAATATCTTAGTGCTGTATGGTTTTACACTATAAGTCTCTATTTTCTCTCCCATGTTTTTATATGTATTACTCCTGTTTCTAAAAAAAGGGAGGGTTGGTGTTTATAGTACACCATAATGCTCCACTCTATAGGCTGGTGGTTGTTTATCTTCCCTCAAAACTTTTTATTGTGCATGTTTTTAGGTGGGTGAGAGAGATAACCACTACAGTGTATTTTGTTACAGTTGTATATATGTATATTATATACACAGTGAAGTGCCCTTTGAGCACACAGGGCACTTGGTGTGTATAACAAAAAAAAATCACAAAGTATATGGACCTCCTAGAAATTAGGTACATTATGGTAGATATGAGGCACAGGGGTCCCTCATAGATAAAGAGTAGTGCGAAGGAAAGGCAGTGTTTATATTGCTGCCTTGGAAATCCTCTAGTGGCAATCACTCAGACAGCCAGTAGAGGCACTCCCTAGTTCAGTACTTCACAGTGTGCAGCACCTACATTCAGCAACTCCAGAGAGATGCATTGATGAATTGAGGAGAGACTGATTGGCACAACACAGTGCTTTGTCACATATGTGCAATAGCCTCCCAAAGCTTTCCGATGGAAAATCATTGGATTGGCTGAGATCAGGTTTTATGATCTCATCCAGAGTGAAGAGCACACTTATAGGACTAATAAACGAATAAAGTTATTTTTAAGTCCTTCGAGTGCTTTCTCTCGTTGGAGTAAAAGGTTTACATTTTCAGTTATCTTTTCCATCTCTCTATGTGCACTCTTTACTGATGCAACACATTATTAGGCTGGTTTAATTTGTTTTCCAGTTCCCCGTTCAGCCCTGTGTGCCTCCCCCTCCCCTCCCATTATTTTAGAGGCCCCATGCCCATAGGATGGGGTCTTTTCAGTGTCTGTGTAGCAATGGTTGCCCAGTTGCTATATTAATGGTTTAAAAGATAGGTGACTATTAAGCATTTATTAGATATGGCAGGTGGAAGCATATGATGTTTTAAAACCTCCTTCATAGTAATTTGAGGGTCATATTAACCCATATAAGCTTTATTTATTTATTTTACTTGTTTAATGTATTTTAATTACATCTGAGAGATTGTTGCTAATATAGTTGATTGACCAAATTTTGACCATATTTAGTTTTGAATATATATATACACACACTATTTTTTTAGTATAATTTAATCTAAAATTGATATGATAAAGATCCTGTCATGCTCTGAGTGCACCTAAGTAGAATTAATCTTTTATGTATCTAATCATCAGAGACATGGTTAAACCCAACAGAGATTGATAATTAAGTCACAAAGCTTTTAAACTATTATAACAGCTTCCTTTATTGAAACCAGTAGCTTTTACAAAGTGTCAACAAGCCATGAAAGATTTACATGTGCCTCATAGCTCGTTTACATTCTGCTCAATTCCATCTTGTCATAATCAGCATTTCTTTTTGAAGTTTTACTAACTTTTGATTTGTATTTTTTAACTAAATTATTGTTGTCACTTTTTGTGGTGAGATTCTTTGATATTTAACGGTTTACTCCAGGCACCATGACCACTTCTGCTTAAAGTCATGGTGTTAGGAATCTTTCTCTTGAAACACAGCCCATACAGGTATATGCATACTTTGGTGTCAGGGGCTTGTTGATCCCCAACCCCCGCATGGGGGTACCGTTTTACTTGTGAGACCTTGCTGAACATAAATATGAGTGTTTAAGAGAAGTAAAGCATATAATGATGATAATAAGATTGCGTAATTGCATCATATTTTATTCCAAACTGTATTTTATATAATATTCATGAAAGCACAAATTGTATCACAGATCCAGCAGCCTAATGTGTTTAGTGTTTTGGATGGTACTAATTTATAGGAAGTCATGTTATACCTTAATTTTTTATTTGGATTCTATGGATGTTTCTATAAATATCTACTTAATAATTGTAATTAATTTTTAAGAATTAAAAATATTTACCCATACCAAATTTGTAAAATAGTGAATAAAAGAATTTAGTGACCAGCACATTACTTTGTATTTAGTTACTCATTCAAAGGGTTAAAAACGAACACTAAAAAGGAGTAATCATTTTTACATTAGTGGGGTCTAATATGTAGGCCACATTTTTTTATTATTATTTTTCCTAGGAAAAATGTTAACCTTTCTTTTTGTGCATGAAACAGGCCAATGCAGTATTTTCTTATTAACATTGGCAGGTGATTTATTACTAGTGTTTCTACTTCAGTAAAACCACATTAGGCTCTGTCTGATGTGTCATTTGTTATCTTCTGTCTGCCCACACGTTTTCTGCATGCATAATCTCTCTAAAAATAATTTATGAAGCTAAACAAACTGTAAATATTAATATTATATTATGGTTCTAAATATAACACAGAGCTCAGTTAAAAGAGACTAGGAGCAAGAAATGCAATGGGATGAAAAAGTTGTTTTATATTAGGTGTAAAAACAAAACTTTTTGAACAAACCCATGTGGATTATTCATTAAATATTGTGCTTTGTTGACATGTATGGCATTAAGGCCTATATAGTCATGATGAAAATGTCACCGACTCATGCCATTTATTTCTCACCATAGTTGTTGTGTTATAAATGCAAATAGAGAACAGACTGGCACAATGATGCTAGGAAAACATAAACACCAATATATCCTTTCCAGAAAATCACCCCTAAAAATACAATAAATATTATCCAATAATAAATATAAATAAAATAGCATGCATAGCGTTATGTGGAGAATCCTAGTAAACACATATTGCCTCCCCCCAAAAAAATCTGTTGCCACTTTAGAGAAGAAATGTCCTTGTTGTATTCTTGTATCACTGCTTAGTTGATATGCATAAAAAGCGCAAAACAGAAACAAAGAGGGCTTCTATGGTGAAGTGAGTTTATTTGGAGTTAAAAACAAAATGCAAACATAGTATATAGCTAAAAATAATAAAGTACAAATAGTTCAAATTTTAAAGTACAAATAGAAACTTGAAGAAATATAAAAATACAAACTACAGGTACTGGATTAAGTGCAAGAAAATCCCCTCTGGTACCTCCCTCCCAATGTAGTATACTTAACGTGAGAGAGGCACGGAGATCCTGTGTACTGCAAAGATAAAACACTGAATGCTTGCAGTCTTGTGCAGATTCTAGATGGCAAAAATAGGATCACTGGGGAGGTGATGTTTAAAAGTAAGCTCCTTACGCACAACAGTAGGTATTGCTTGAGAGAGTGCTGGGAAGTCGATATATCAATTCTGATGGCAGAGCGCCTTAACATACCCCCTTCACCCCGCATAAAAAAAATAAATATATATACAATTGTGCCTTTTTTGTATGTGCCAGTGTGTGTCAAGGTGTGTATATTTGTGCTTGCATGTGCCCATGTGTTTATGTGTATATATCTGACACGCAGACAGGGCCGGATTAAGAGCACACTGGGCCTGGTGCTGCCAATTATGATGGGCCTAATTACGGAATCTTATTGACCAAAAGCACTAAAACAGTCATACCTCCCAAGCGTCATGTATCTGATGGAGATGGTGCTGGAGGGAAACTCATAGGATGCGGCTATAAGAAAACACATACTCTATGCTAATCTCTCTATAATTTATGCTTTCATCTTTCAAGTAAATCCATAACCCCTAACAGCAGTGTCCAGTGAAGCAGGAAGTCAATGGGCGGGCTAAAAGGGTGGGCCACTGGTGCGAATCACATGACCAGATCTGCCTAAAGGGGTGTCTGTCCAAAGAATTTGAAGGACAGCCTGGCATGAATGCATGTCAGGCTGCTCGCCAACAGGGCCGGTGCAAGGATTTTTGGGTACATAGGCGGAGATGCATTTTTCTGCCCCTCCTCCCCCCTAAAATTAACATCTTCACATATGTGCCTCCTAACCAGCCCCTCCCTCTTCCCCGTCCCTTAGTGTTCCTCTCCCATCCCCCTTCTTTTCCCTGTCCCTTGGTGTTTCTCCCACCCTCTTAGCGGTCACACTCCCCTTCCTAGTGTGCCTCCTACCTGTGTTGTAGCGTTGCGGAGCAGATCCTCTACAGGAGCTTCAGTTTTCTGTACCTGGCTGGACTGACAAGAAGTCCTCTCTCAGTGAGCACTTCCTGTCAGTCTGGCCGGGTACAGGAAACAGAAGCTCCTGTACTGCACTCCGCTCCGCCACGCTACACTCAGTGGTTTATACACACTAACAGCCACACACACTCAATGACAAACACACAGACGTCACTGACAGACACAGACTCATTGATCTGACACACACTCATTCATTGACAGACACACACTCAATCACAAACATACTCTTACTGATTTGACAGACTCACAAACACACACTGATAGACACTCACACTGACAAAACACACTCATACAATCATTCACAGATACACACACACACACTCACAAATGCATAAACGCACACACTTACAGACACACACTCACAGACAAACACAGACACATACACACACTCACAGAAACACGTACACAGACACACACTCACAGACAAACACATACACAGACAAAGTCATACACAGACAAATACATACACAGACACACACTCACAGACAAACACACACTCACACATACACTTTCAGACACACACAAATTATTAATAATATCCACCCAGCCTCCCTACCTGGAGAGCTGGCGTGGATCTGTCCCTGGGGTCCAGTGGGGCTTCAGTGCGGCGGGCGTCAGTGTTCTAATGAGAGGCGGTGAGGGAGCTCTAACCTGTCTGCTCTGCTCCCTCGCGCGCTGTCTGCTGATGCCGCGGGAGCCGGAATATGACGTCATATTCCGGCTCCCGCGGCATCAGCAGACAGCGCGCGAGGGAGCAGAGCAGTGAGATTAGAGCTCCCTCGCCGCGTCTGATCTCAGCACTTCCGCCCGCCGCGCCGGGGGTGCAGAAGGTGACCTGGCAGGAGGGAGAGCTTCCCTCCTGCCGGTCACTGAAATCTTGCGCCCCCAGAGCCGGTGCGCCCTAAGGCAGCCGCCTGTGCAGCCTTATGGACGCGCCGGCCCGCCAATCCTGTAGGCTGTCCAACTAAGGGCATACTATGCAGGCAGCACCCTGAGCTTGACATACATGTGTCTAATGATGCGCTCACTCCATGCTTTCTAAGGACTGTCCCCTAGCACTCACATGTCCACTTGTCTCCTTACCTTCTTACTAGCAGGCAGAAGTTCCTGGTATATAGTCTGAGACAGAGAAAAGGTGTATGTAGTGAGTGTAGAAGAAAGGGGACATGCCACAGTGTTAGAGAGACCAGCATCTGCATTACCTAAACTAATTTTATTTTCAGCCAGTCCACACAAGTTTTGTTCCCATACATCCCTCTTAAGCTTCCAAACTTAAAGGGACACTATAGTCACCATAATAACTACAGCTTATTGTATTTGTTCTGGTAAGTAGAATCATTCCATTCAGGTCTTTTGCAATAAACACTGTCTTTTCAGAGAAAATAACTCCACTGGCCACTCCTTAGATGGCTGCTAGAGCTGCTTCCTGGGGCAGTACTGACTAGTGTGCAGCACTGCCATTCAGTGTCTCCACCCTCTGCATGCAGACACTGAACTTTCCTCATACAGATGCATTGATTCAATTTGGCCAGGGCTATGTTGGACTTGTGCTGGCTCTGCCCCTGATCTGCCTAGTTGACAGTCTCAGCCAATCCTATGGAGAAGTATTGTAATTTGCTCAGACCACCACTTCTGACGATGTCAGCAGACAGTCAGTTCAGAGGCAGAGCCAGCAGCTGCAGACTTGAATACAAGTTATATTTTACTATACTTAGGGAGGCAAGAAGGGATCAGGGTGGTGGTTTTAACATAATAGGGTCAGAAATACATGTTTGTGTTCCTGATAGTGATGTCGCGAACACAAAATTTTCGGTTTGCGATTGGCGAACCGGGCGAACCGCCATTGACTTTAATGGGCAGGCGAATTTTAAAAACCCACAGGGACTCTTTCTGGCCACAAAAGTGATGGAAAAGTTGTTTCAAGGGGACTAACACCTGGACTGTGGCATGCCGGAGGGGGATCCATGGCAAAACTCCCATGGAAAATTACACAGTTGATGCAGAGTCTGGTTTTAATCCATAAAGGGCAGAAATCACCTATCATTCCTAAATCACAATGGATATGGATTGACACATGAGATATGGATTGACACCTGTCCTCAGAGACCCTGATACACACTGACACAGAGCAGAATAGGGACTGTTCACCCTACATAGGGTCACTTGGCAGGTATGGATTGACACCTGTCCTCAGAGACCATGATACACACTGACACAGAGCAGAATAGAGACTGTTCCCCCTACATAGGGTCACTTGGCAGATATGGATTGACACCTGTCCTCAGAGACCTAGTTGTGTAATAATGGTAATACTATTACCTATTATATAATATTGGCAGGGGCAAGGAAATTCCCTCTAAATAGATGGGTATAGGCAGACCGGAGTGATAAAGTGTCAATAAGGTGATATAAAGTTAAATGTATCACAGACACACAGCCACCCTTTTTCTTAGCTAGTTTCCAGAAAGGCTGGATAGGTAGAAGGGCTATAAAGACTCAGAGAGGTCTAAGAAGAATACTCTAAACTAGCCCTAATCTCCTTAAACACCTTCAAGGGTGTTCTAAGCTAAAGCTCAATCTAAACGTTTAGATGACTGCCTGATTTCCCATCACAGATGCTTGCTAGGAATAACAGTGTGCAAGACAAAGAGTGGGTGTAAGTGCCCATAGTGCAGTAAAGTGTCCCTAGTGAAGTGAAAAAGAGAATAACGAGCTGGCGCCCAAGAGAATAACGAGCTGGCACCCAAGAGAATAGTGAGCTGGCACCCAAGAGAATACCGAGCTGGCACCCAAGAGAATAACGAGCTGGCACCCAAGAGAATAACGAGCTGGCGCCCTATCAGGGGACGTGTATATGGCATCGATTTTAGGAACCGAGAGATGGAAAAAGATGCTTGGTCGGTCCTCCTACTTCAAATTTGGGGCACTGCGCGTGCAATCTAATGTGCCACCAGATAGGAATAGTACGACTTAACACACCACTCCTATCAGTTTAATCCCTGTTATGCGCCTTTTTTTGGTTTGGTTTTTGAAGCCACAGTGCAGCACCAGAGGGCCGAAAAATTAGGCATGTACACATGCCTGAAAAATTAGGTATTGTTGCAGCCGTTGCTGTAGCAGCGGCCATAAAAATTGATGTTTGTTTCCTAGGCAGAAAGTGCCCTAAAACATTGCGGCTTGAACCCTAGTTGGTGGCGGATAAGCCACGCATGTCAACCGGCATTCAGAGCTAAAATACAGCAGCGTGTGGACCATTTTTAGCCCAAGGCAGCTCAGTATCCACTGTGAGCCTGACACAGAAGCTGGCAGACATCTAACTGCTATTCAATCTATTAGTGATTTTTTTTTTTTTGAAATGCAAGCTTAAGCTATTGTGACACCAGATATGAGTGGTGGCACTGGGCAAGTGGGTACAGTATTCACTGTGAGCCTGACACAGAAGCTGGCAGGCAGGCAACTGCAATTATATTACACAAAAAAAAAAAAAGACTGATGTTCTAGCCCTAAAAAGGGCTTTTTGGGGGTGCTGTCCTTACAGCAGAGATCAGATGAGTCCTTCAGGACTGTAGTGGACACTTAATACCCTAGCCTAGCTATCAATTTCCCTATCAAATGAGCAGCAGATACACTTTCCCTCCTCTATCTAAGAATGCAGCTTCAGAATTAATCTAAAATGGATGCTGTACAGGAGGTGGGAGGGTCTGCTGCTAATTTGCTGGAATGTGTCTGCTGACCGTGAGGCACAGGGTCAAAGTTTAGTCAATGATGACGAATAGGGGGTGGATCGAACCTCGCTATGTTCGCCGGGAACTATTCGCCAGCGAACAGTTCGGTACATCACTAGTTCCTGACCCTATAGTGCTCCTTTAAGCAAGAGTAAGAGTAGTTAGGGTTGCCACCTTTCTTGGAAAAAAATACCAGCCTTAATCATTTGTATAATCACAAGTAGTGATATCAGAGAAAATTCTGTAAAATCACCAACAAACTACTCACAGTTTGATTCTGCTGTATAGATGGATTGCTCCGAGTGACTCAGTCTCGCAAGTCACCCAGTGTCTCCGTGTCCCTATGCATCACAGTGTCAGTGTCCCCATGTCGCCTAGTCCCCCCTAGTCTCCCAGTGTCTCAGTGTCCCCATTTCTCCCAGTGTCCCAATGTCTGTGTGTCCCCATGTCACTAGGATACTTGGGACACAGAGACATGGGGACACTGAAACATTTAGGGAAACTGGGAGAAATGGGGACACTGAGACACTATGGACACAGAGACATGGGAACACAGACACTGGGAGACTAGGGGATACTGGGAGACTAGGGGACACTGGGAGACAGACACTTGGGGACACTGGGAGACATGGGGACAGTTGTGGACATATAAGGACACATTGGGACACTAGGAGACATGGGGACACTGAAACATTTGGGGACACAGACACTAGGGACGCAGAGATATGGGGACACTGGGAGACTAGGGGAAACTGGCTGGGAGACAGACACTTGGGGCACTGGGAGACATGGGGACAGTGGGACATATAAGGACACTGGGACACATTGGGACACTAGGCACACTGAGAGACACAGACACTAGCGACACTGGATGGGGGGCATGATGACACTGGGAGAAATGGGGACATAGTGTCTCCGTGTCCCAATGTCCCTGTGACGAGACCAATCTCACCACTGTGCATTGGAGGAGCCTGGTTGCCTGCCTGCTGCCTTTAGACTATGGCCCCATGTTGAAATGCTTGATTTTCCCCTGCAAAGACACGAAAGCCGGGTCATTCGGTGCTTGCCCTGTTTGAGCGGTGATACCCCAGATAGCTATGCCACGGAGCCCATTCGAATAGTGAAAGACTATGGGAAAGACTTTGGCTCCATGGCAATTGAACTGTATGTGTGTGGTCTGAGCGTCATTCAGTAATAATGTGTGCTCAGACCTAAGCTATCTGGGGATATGTTGCATGTCTGTATTTTATGTACTAAATGTAACCTTGTGTATTTTATTGTATTTTACTGCCATGTGCTTAATGGAGTTTTGCCTCTGTCCTTGGAGATAATTGGATTACTTACCAATTATCTCCAGGATAGAAGACTCTGTGGAACTGGTTTTGGGCAGAAAAGCCATGCTTCATTTGGTCACAAAGTACTATGATCTATCTTTTGAACCACTGGACCAATTTGTACGATTTTGATTTATATTTGTATTTGGAGTATGCTGATTCTGAAAATGTAAGTTATGTGAATGTGATACATACTTTTAAAGTTATGAATAATGTGGAAAAACTGTATTTCTCTGCTTGTGATAATTACATTACCCATTGTGTAAGGTAATTGTATAACAGGCAGAAGGGAGGATTTTGTGTGGGAGTGTCTGAGTGTATTGTACGTGTTTATTGGTTGTTTTCCAAAACCCTGTGGGTGGTACTAATGTGTATATAAGAACAATAAACCCACAGCTCTGTCTGTTCACTGCTTGACCCTCAACACGGAGCTTTGTCTCGTTCTTGGGGGGGGGGATTTACTGTATGCTGTTAGAGACTGATTGCCAGGAGTGTAAGCCGCTTGGGTGCTTTTGCTGTTCAGCTGCTAGCAGCTATTCGTGAGGTTCCAGTTCGGGAGTTTGGAGTTCTACTTGGTATCCTGTTCGGGAGTTTGGGGTTCTGCAGTAGCTGTGCCTGTGTCTCTGGAAGGGAAAGATCTACTAAACGGCTTTTAACCCCTTTTATGCCTGTGACAGATCCATCTGTATAGACTAGTATTGCTGGTTCATCTGTTTGCCTTTATTTTCGCTGGATTTCCGGTCCGTATGATGCTGGAATACCGATTGAAACTACCGAACAAACAGCCACCCAGGAGAGGAGTGTGCTGCTGGTTAACCTCTTGGCCTCAATTAGAATGTTGTGGTTAACCGAAGACACCTCTCCATTCCATTTGTATGGGTGGTCGTCGTTCATATGCCGACCACGAGGCGGCGGCCATTTTGGGACACTAGGAAGATCAGCGGTGTTCAGTGTAAATCCTATGGAACTAAAAACGGACACTTTATCTACCGAACACCGCTGAAAGCTGCCGCCCACCTTCTATTTCTTCGAGGCGTACGAACACCGGTCAGTTCAGGAGTTTTATAACATTCGTATGGACTTTACCCAGATAGCCGTCCCATGGAGTCATTCGTATACCGAAGGACTTGTGAAAGACTTTGACTCCATGGCGATTGAACTAGGTACATCGGATCTGAGCGCTATTCGGTAGAAATATGCACTTAGATCCAGGCTATCTGGGGATACGTTACACCATATCGATACAAACCATATTTATTTGGTATTTCTTCCTTTATGTATTTTACTGCATTTTTCCTACTGTATTTTAAAATGGCGATTGTCTCTATCCTTGGAGATAATTAGGTTTCTTCCCAATTATCTCCGGGATAGAGAAGAAGGATTTATGGATAAGATGGGAAGGGCTTGTGTTGAAGCCACTGCGATTGGCTACTGTCCAATATGTTTTACAGTCTTCCTAGGGGAGTGTCCACCTTGTGGAGACCTGCATGAATACCGGGCAGGTCGCCCCCATTAAACACATTCCTGTTTGACCCTCAAGACGGAGCTTGGTCTCGTTTGTGGGGGAATTATTATTGGGACAGCGCTTTTGTTATTTCTAACTGTGGAAGGAGTTCGACTGATT
Source organism: Pelobates fuscus (assembly GCF_036172605.1). NCBI lineage: Eukaryota > Metazoa > Chordata > Amphibia > Anura > Pelobatidae > Pelobates > Pelobates fuscus. The sequence goes on along the minus strand of NC_086322.1, from coordinate 159,881,880 downwards.
TGCTGATCGGGAGTTGCCGCGTTCGTATGCTCCGTTCGGGAGTTTGACGATCGGCTGGATTAAATCTGCATTTCTGGGGAAGGGGATTATTTACTAAACGGCGGCTTCATCTACCTGGCGGTGAGTGTCGTAACAGTCCCTATGTCTCACAGCATCCCCATGTATCTCAGAATCCCCATGTGTCTAGTGTCTCAGTGTCCCCTAGTGTCTCAGTGTCCCCTAGTGTCTCAGTGTCCCCTAGTGTCTCAGTGTCCCCTAATGTCTCAGTGTCCCCATGTTGTGTCCCCCTGCTGCCTTTCCCCCCATCCCTCTCTTACCTGAGCTGTAGAGCTGCTGTCTGGACTCTGTGCTGTGTTGCTGCTCCCCCACGGATCAGTAAGTAGTAGAGAGAGGCAGGGATATGCTGTAACTTCCTATCCCTGCCTCTCTCCACACACAGTGACCCCTACTGGCCGGTGCTGGTAATCGCATTTGTATTGCCGGTATTACTGCAATACTGGCACGGCCAGGCAGCCTCAAATACCAGTCAGGTGGCAAACCTAAGAGTAGTGTGTGTAAAAAAAAAAAAGTCAATGGGCCTGGAGCTTTAGCTCCATCAGCCCCTATGTTAATACGGCCCTGCACACAGATACACACACCTTGACACACAGTGTGCATCTGTGTGTGTGTGTGTGTGTGTGTATTTGTGTGTCAAAGTGCATGCATTTGTGTTTGTATGCACCAGATAGTGGCACACTGATACACACTGTATCTGTGTGTCATGGTGTGTGTGTTTGTGTATCTATTTTTGTATGTGCCAGTGTGTGTGTGTGTGTATGTATGTATGTATGTATATGTATCTTACACACAGATATATACACACACACACACATCTTGACTCACAAATACACACACACACATATACACAGTGACATACACACTTGCACCCACTGACACACTCAGATACACACAAAGGCACATACAAACACACACTTGGATACACACAGTGACACATACACAAACCTTGACACAGATACAAAAACATATACATCCTCACTGACAAACACATACACGTTCACTGTCATTGATAAGCACACATTCACTTTCACTGACAAACACATATATACTCTTTGACAGACACAAAAACAAATACAAACTCCCTAACAGACACACATACATTTTTTTTTACATTTTACTAAACCCAACCCCCCTACCTTTAGGAGTGCTGGCATGGAGTCCCTGGGGTCCAGTGGGGCTGCTAGGCGGCTGGCATGGGAGCAGTGATCTCCCTGCTCAGCTCCCTCGTGCGCCTCTTAGTGATGATGTCATATTCCGGCTCCAGCATCACTGCTGTGCACACAAGGGAGCTGAGCAGGGAGATCACTGCCCACTGCTCCCTCGCTGCCCGTGGCCATTTTATTTTGAAAAATTTTGGCGGAACACCAATTGGGAAAGGCTGATCTATGGCATATGAATTTTTACTTCCTCTAAAGAGAAGGATTAAAACTACCACCAATCATCAAGCTTTTTTATTCTCCGTAGCTGAGGTGTCAAAATTCCCGAATCCTCCGAAGCCAGAACATGCACTACACGCTTGTCTCCCGAATGGAAAAAAGCACCCAAGTGTCAGGTTCTTACCTGATGTGGAGTCCGACGTGCAGAGTTATACGCTCACCCTTGCAAATAAACACAGACCAAGGTGATCAGGTAAGAAGCCACCTGGGCTGTAAGTCTGTCCACAGGAGCTGTGCAGGAATATAGCTCCAAGTCGCAGTACAGGCAAGGACAAGCAGAAGAGAAGTCGTGGAAAACTGAAGTCGGAGGTCAGACTAAACAATGAGATAAGCCAAGGTCAGGAGCCATCTGGAGAATACTGGACAAATATACACAATTACAGAAACCAGAGTCAATGAATTGACAAAAGTTTCCAGGACAAGTGCTTATATACCCAGCTAATTAATGATCTGCTTCAGGTGAGCAAGATAGACAGGAGCAGCCACTGGTAAAGTCCAGCCCCCAGTACTGGAGACAAGGCATGGATAAACATTAGGCAGAAAAGATTATAAAAATTCAGAGGTAGTTGTATTGTAGGTAGGTATTCTTTACCACTGGTGTTGTTTTCTTGGTTTAGATTTAAAGAGCCTTAGTCAGCTCTAGCGTGTAGCGCCTGAAGTGGTACTATCCCCATTCAGGGAGTGTACCGCCTGAGTATTATTGCCCTTGATTAACCGGGTCCAGTTACACCACTGAGGGCGATTACCCATAACAAGCGGGAGCAGGGGAGTGGGCTCCTCTTCACCTGGGCAAACCATAGGACTCTGGGTGGCCACAACAAATCTAGTGGACATGTAAGTCTGCCACACCAACTCTCATGTTCAGTCTGGAGACCCATATTAGGGAAGCCCTCACACCTTGAGGGGAGTGCTGGGAGGGAACATGGAGGACAATATCATAGTCTTCTTATGCAAATCCCTTTAGTAACATGCAGGGTGCACGACTAATCTACGGGATCAGGACGGCAGCACCTGAGAAATCAGACTGAGTCACTAAATGACTTTCATTTAGTACTCAAGCAAGTGCCGAACAGCATCAGCACAAAAGATGAACGGGACCAAAAAACAATCCCTGCATGTATCACACTAATTGCTGTCACCATAACCCGAAGGCAAACAGCTCCTATAGCTCTGGTAGCACGTTCTAGGGAATACATGGGTATGCCCCTTTTATCCAATGAGGGTGAGAATGTTAAGTACAGTTCACGTACAAGTTAAACCATTAGTGGTTTAGCAAACTAATAGAGGGGCCTGCCTGCATCCCTAATCCTAACAACGAAGAGAGAAAAAAAAAATTATGTTTTACTGATTTGGTTTGGAAAAAAAAAACCACAGACAGTCACTATATATATGCATCTTCAGATCTCGCATATTACTGTTTTGTGTATTTACATGGTATGAGTGCATGACCAAGTTGATCTATTTCTGTATACCCTAGTTACTTCCAACCCACTAGGGACATGTAAGATGCAAACTACCTTATGAGGTCAGAAGGACAGCACTTAAGAAGACTAAGTCCCTAACTGCCTCTCATTACATATTCATTACCATCCAACATTAATAGTGAGCGAGACAACACCAGATAATGGGAGCCGACGCTCTCACAGTCAGTCCAGTATAGAAGCAAACAGCTTCTACCCCCACGGCACGATGAGACTGTGCCTTGCCAATACTTTGTCTTTTGTAAATACCACCACACCCATTCCTTGTACTTTCCAATCTGTCCTGTTATACAGCTGCACTTACAACCCTCTTTTGCTATTCTATTACCTTACCAAAGCCAAGTGGGTGGCCTAAGTGTTGTTCCCCATTTCGGGCAAGTAAACGCTGCTAATGCTTGGACAAGTGCCTCTGGGAGGCTACTGAGCTCCTCTCCATATGTTCGGGGAGGAGGGAAGCTCATTTGTGGGCAGTCAACTGGCTTGACTTGGCTGGGAAAGATGGCTCCTCTTGTGATGACATAAATAACAACCAAACATAGATTTCTCTCACTGAAACCACCATGAAAATAATTAGCCACAATGTTCGAGGACTGAATCTCCCGGTACAAAGACACCACTCATATAGAGACCTTAGGCAACAGAGGGCGGACATTGTCTGCTTGTAAGAAACCCACTTTAAAACTAATGCCCCACAATGCCCAACCAAGAATATCAACAATTTCACTTCACTTCATCCACGAAATCCAAAGTGTTGTCCATACTGACCAGCAGACATATAGCTCCATACCTGCCAACACAAGATATAGATAAAGAATGACGTTACATCATACTAGTAGGTATAATAAATATTCCATACACGATCGTTAACTTATATGTGCTTTATGTGGAACAAAGAAATTTCCTTCACAAGATACTACGCAAAGTTTATAAAGTCCAACAAGGCATTGTAGTGATATGTGGAGATTTCAATCATACATTAGACTCATACCTGGACACCTCTGTGACACCAAACAGACTCAGATTCCACATACTGAAACGACAATGCGGCACAATCCAAATATTTCTGGCAACACATGTGTAATGGAACCATTGGCACCTCGACCGGGTACCTTCCGCTGATGGATGCTCCTAGTGCTTCCCGAGGTCTCCAAGCACTCTGCCTGACACCATAACCACTGCAGACCCCACGAACCGCCGCAGCTTGGTTGGGGTCTCGCCGTCTCCACCCACTCTGGACCCAAGACCAGGGTCCAGCAGGTCCACCTCTCCGAATTCCAGAGAGCAGGAACAGGAACAAGCTCTTAGCAGAGCTTAGTGATTATACCCTGGGGAGTATAGTGATTATAGCAATCCCCAGAGTGTAGTTCTCCAATCCCCCAAACATGAGCCAAAACTTCATGAAGGTACAAGATGATCTGCTTTATTTGGCACCCAAGGGCCTTCTTTTATGCAGGTTTTCCTTACATAGGACCACCCACAGGGTTTTACAGAACAATCAATAACACACGTACATTACAGAAAACACTCCCAGCAATTACACACAACATCCTCCCCTCTGCCTGTGATATAATTATGGCACACAATGGGTTAACATAATTATCACAGACAGGAAAAATACAGTTTTTATACATACACTGTAACTTTAAAAATATACGTCCAATCTTCATACATTTTCAGAATCAGCACAATTTAAATATAAACATAACCAAAAATCACACACATCCCTCCAGTGGATAAAAAGTTAGATGGAAGTCCTTTATGACCGACTGCAAGCACATTTTCCTGCCCAAACCAGTTCCATAGATTTGTGCGTTCGAATTGCCGAATGGGACTTAGTCTCTGCAGCTCATAATTCAGTGTAGGAGAAGGTAAGGGTCAGCGGTGTTCGGTGAAATGTGTAGCCGATTTCAGTTCCATGAATTTGGCTACACACACCGCTGACCTCGTTCGAATGAACAAAGATGGCCGCCGCCCCGTGTTGGTTTGCACGAACGGCAGCCACCCAGCGGTCGGCAATTTACCTACAGCAGGCTCCCAGCCTGGGAGGTAAATTGCCTGCACACTTCCACTTCTGGGTGGTCCGCCTGTGTGGTACTTGGTTCAGTAAGCCCCATTTACTTAACCAAGTGGAAAATAGCAATGAACAAATATTTTAACTAAGTCTGGGGACACTGGGGACACCGTCTTAAAGGGGCATTGTCACACAAAGTCTCAATATGTCCCCAGACGGTTCTTTTTTTTTTTTTTTTTGGATTTTATTCGATTTTTCCAGTTCAAGAACATTAGGATGGGTTGGGGGTACAAAAGGAAGAGAGGGGGATAGGGGGGAGACAGGTGGTAGGGGATCACATGGTAGACTGTTTACATGGTCATTTTCACACCATAATACGCTTATCATTTATACAATTTTCTTAAAAGGTACATTTCAATACATTCGCAATGGCTTGCATGTGCAATATTCATTGGAGTATACAACGGTGCCTGGTTTATTTGGTCGGGTGTTTTTTCAGGTTTATGATCAGAGGTGAATGCCTATTTCTGGCGTGGTATTACCAGTGTGAGATTTTCGCCTGCTGGGGGGGGGGGGGGAGGGGTAATGCCTCACTTTAGTAAGTTATTGTCGATACTACCCATAGTATCATTTGGTTGGGGGTGCCCACACTGGGCTATGTAGCAGGCTGGTCTGCTCTTGACACTGGTGTCGCAGGTTTTGTACATGCTTCCCATGCCCTGTGAGCTTCTTTAACGCTCACGCGGTTTCCGAATTGTGTTGTTGCCATTAACTCATATACCCAATTTTAGTCCACTTGCTTTATCAGATTGTCTAGTGGGGGGGGTGTTGTTTTTTTCCATAGCCTGGAGATCATTAAATTGGCCAAAATTATAGTTTGGTATATTATGGTTCTAGTGTGTTTCGGGATGGCCCTTGGTAGCATGAACAGAATGCACGCTCGTGGATAGTCTAGCTTTGGGGTAGGTAATATTTTTTGGAGTAAGTGTGCCACCTCTTTCCAAAAGGTGCCGAGTTTATCACAAGACCACCAGATCTGTAGCATTGTGCCCACTTCTCTTCCGCATCTCCAGCAGACGTTGCTGGTATTGGGCCATATCTTGTGTAATTTGTCTGGTACTAGGTACCATCGATACAACAATTTGCGTTGGAGTTCTAGATGCATAGAGCACGCTGTGAGCCTCCGGTGGACAGAGTGGGCTCTTTCCCATTCATCGTCTGGGATTGTCTGTCCCAGTTGGCCATGCCATGTACGTTTAATCTGTTCTAGTGTGTGTGCTTGTGTTAGGACGAGCTCCTGGTAACCCCAGGACATTGTCTTTTTTAGTGGTGTGGCTCCTACACATTGTTTCTCAAAGTTTGTTATGCTCGTAGCACCCTCAGGTTCTGGGTTAATTCCTAGTTTGTCTGCTACATAGGATTTTAGTTGTAGGTATGAGAATGTCGTCTTAGTGGGCATTGCATACTCCGCTTGGATTGTTGGGAATGTTTTCAGCCGCCCCGTGTCGATTACCTGGTATATGTGATGTATTCCTCCCCTCACCCAGGTTTCCCATGGTAATGTCATAATCTCCAGCCCTATGGTTTGCATTGGCGTGGCCAGTGGCAGTGACGGTTTCGTTACTAGTTTGTTCCTCATTTTGCTCCAAACCCGCAGCAGGGTTTGGGTGCTAGGCAGAAGGTTGTTATGTCATGTATCTGGGGCATTTTTGCTGCCACATTATTGCCTGGGTCCTTCCGGGGGCCCAGTGGGATTCTATGCCTACCCATTGTGGAGCGTCGGTTAATTTGTGCTATGTTGTGGAGGTAGGCTGCCCTGGAATACGCTGTCACATTTGGGAGGCCCAGTCCTCCCCTGTGTACCGTTTGTTGTAGGGTACTTGTAGCCACCTTTACTTTTTTCCCCTCCCAAATAAAAGTGTCGAGGGTATGTTGTATGTTCTTTAGGTATTGTTTCGGGATGGGTATTTTTAACATGCGGAAGAGATATTGGATTTTGGGCATAAGTGTCATTTTGAGCGCCACTATGCGCCCTATCCATGAGAGGAATTTCCCTCTCCATGTTTGTATGGTGTCCGTAAATTATTTTTGCAATCGTATATAGTTGTGTTGGAAGAGTTGGGCAGGGTTTTTTGGGAGTTTTAAACCTAGAAATGTCAGATAGTCATGTCTCCAGTCCATGGGGAACGCTTCAGTCAATCTGGATGTGAGGTTTTCGCCTAAGTGTATCCCTAAGGCTTGCGTCTTTGTAACATTCAGTTTATAGTACGACACTTCTCTGTATGTTTTTATGTGCGCCATCAGGTTAGGCAGAGAAACCAAGGGCTGCGTGATAATTACTAAAATGTCATCTGCAAACAAGTTAAGCTTACACTCTCTGTCTCCTAAGGTGATGCCGTGTACGGATGGCTCAGCTCGTAGTGCTGCTGCTAGTGGTTCTAGTGCTAGGATATACAGCAGTGGGGATAATGGGCAGCCCTGCCTCGATCCGCTGGTTATTGTAATTTGTTTGGATACAAAATCTGCGTTAATTACCCTGGCCGTGGGGTGTGAATACAGCACCCTTACTGCTTTTATAAATGGTAGTGGAAATTTGTACTTCTGGAGTACACCTTCCAGAAACAACCAGTTGAGGCAATCAAATGCCTTTTCGGCATCAAGTGAGAGCAGTACGCCTCCCTCTGGGCTCCTGTGTGGACTGTGCATCAGGTCTATCACCTTTCTCGTTTCTCGGAACCCTGTTGGCCCTTTGGTGAAACCCACCTGGTCATTATGTATCAGTGTGGGGAGGATATGGGTGAGCCTAGTGTCCTGCACTTTTGCATAAAGCTTGGTATCGGTATTGAGTAACGATATCGGTCTGAAATTTTGACTACATGTGGGCGACTTCCCCGGTTTGGGCAGAGTTATAATATGAGCACCTAACATTTCTGCTGGAGCTTCCGCTTTGTGGGTGGTGTTATTGAATAGATTGACTAGGTGAGGTGCTAGGGATGTAGCAAATTTTTTGTAGTATGTATTTGTGAGCCCGTCGGGTCCAGGTGCCTTCCCGTTGGGGAGACGTGAGATGGCTTGGAGTACCTCTTCCTCCTTGATTGGGGCTATTCCTTCTAAGTACCATCTATGTCTGCTGGAGTTGGCTGGGGGGTGGTGGGGTCTTGTCTCAAGTTGTATAAGGTCGTGTAGTAGTCAGCGAATGCATCGCTAATGTCTTTGGGTGTCACCATTTTGTCACCAGCTGGGTTCAAGATATATGGTATCTTGGAGTTTGCATTCCTAAGTGCCAGTCTCCTGGCTAGCTGTTTACTTGCCCTGTTCCCCTGAGTGTAGTGTGTTGCCTTAAGTTTCCGGAGGCTGAATCTAGCTTAACTAGTTTAGTTAAGTCGTGGTCCTTGATTTTTTCTAACAGGTCCCTAATCTGGTCTTTCAGTTGAGGGGTCGGGGTTAGTTGGTTTTGCTTATTCAGGTTATAGAGGGCTGTCCGCCATCCTCTCCGTTTGGTTTGGGATACCCGTTTCAAGGCACTGGCTTTCCCTATAAAAAGTCCCCTGATGACTGGCTTATGCGCTTGCCATAGTGTTTCTGGCGTGATTTCCGTGGCTTGATTCTCAATAAAATAGTGTTGAATGTCTGCCTCAATGTGATTACAAGATTGTGGGTCTGTTAACAGCAATTCGTTGAGTCGCCATGGACTTCGGTGTTTATATTCGTATGCATCATGTAATTCTAGGGTTATTGGGGCATGGTCAGACCATGTGATGGTTCCTATTGAGCATGCTGTTAATTGATTGAGGAATGTGCCCTTTACATAAAACCCGTCAATTCATGAATAAGTGTTGTGCACCTGAGAGAAGAAGGTGTAGTCCCTCTCCTCCGGGTGGAGCACTCTCCACGCGTCATACAGGTCATGTTCTCCCAGTAACCGTGTCAACGGTTTGCATTCCCTTGTGAGGGTGGCTGATCTAGGGGTATTAGGCTGCACTGTGGTGTCCCATCTAGGGTCTAGTATGTGGTTTAGCTTGCCGCACACTATTGTGATGCCCCTCTGGACCGGTTTAAATTTCGTGATCAGTTTGTGTATAAAATTTCTCTGGTTTGTGTTTGGTGTGCTCTAGATTGTTGATTTCACAGACCAGTATGATATATCTTCCCTCTTTGTCTATGGATTCGTATAGTAGCTTGAATGATACATCTTTACTAATTAGAATGGATACACCTTTGGTTTTGGACGTGGAGGCGCTGTGGAATTGTATGGGGTATAGCGTGTGTGCCAGGGTTTTGAGGTGGGTGGGTGCCACCTTTTTGAGGTGGGTGGTCTTTGCGCAGGTCTTTCGCCAGGCAATATCATTTAACCAGGGTGTTTAACCCTTTTGCATTATGACAGTATATTTTCATAACCTATTGTGCGATACTATAGGTGCTGGGGTTCTGTTTGCTAGTACGTCGTTAATGTTTTATCCGGGTCTCGTTAAGCTGTTCATCACCCCATCCTCTAATCGTCTCCCTTGGTTGTGGGTTTGAGTTCCCTTATCGGGTATCCGGGTGTTCAGTGGGTCCCTTTGTGGCCTTATCCGGTGGGGTGCTACCTCAGCATGAATCCCGTGTTTCCATTTGTTGGGGTTAATTCTGGGGTCGTGTTCCTGTCTGGTGGTGGGGGATAGGGAAGGTGGGTGTGCAGGGGGGGGGGGGGGTAACAGTAATGCAACCATTATTCAGAACATTTGAATAAAACATGACAACATAAATAACATATACACTTGTAGTAACATCTATAAACAAGTCCCACTGAAGGGTCCGGCACTAGTTATGTAGTGCCAGGTGGAGCGTGTTTATCGCTTAGTGTGGAAATGTGTTGGGGTACTGGGTGAGCGCGCTGAGCCCAGTGTGCGCTGTCTTCCCAAAACGTGTGTGGCAGCGCTTGTGTTTCGTGTCATCTAGTTGGTGCAAGAGAAGCGCTTAGTGGTTGAACGTGTAGCAGTTGTCTCTGAGGTAGGGATGATGCTATTTTTGTGCCTTAGCCCTTCGCGTCCCATTTTTATAATTTTTTTTTTTTGGTATGTCAATGTTTTCGTCTCTCTCATTTCCTAAGTGGGTGCTTGGCACGTCTATATGCCACTTCTTCATTAAATAATTGTGTGACAAGGGTGTGTGTGTGAATATGTTTATGTTTAGTGTGTGTGTAAGTTATACTTGCAACACGACATCTATGCAACTCCGTCTCGTGTCTTCCCTATTCCACATTTCAATTCTCAAGTCCATACACCAGTTCATTTTTTGGGTCTCTTCCATTCTGGAGACAACCTGGTCTGTATTGTATTGGTCCTCCCGTCTTGGGGTAGCGTGATGTTCCAGCCGCGTAGTTGACTGCGGCCCTCCTCTGGGTTGTTGCCGGTTGTCACCATTCCATTTCTCCTAATCAGGAGGCGTATCGGGTATCCCCATCTGTACTGGATGTTATTGCTGTGCAGTGCTTCTGTTATGTCCTTAAATTCCTTCCTCTTTTGCAGTGTGGCTGCTGATAGGTCCGTAAATATTTTCACGTTCTTGTATTTTTGCGGAGGGTCCTTACCCACTCTAGTGGCCTGCAGTATGGCCTCCTTCACATGGAAGTAATGTAGGTGGATAAGCACATCCCTGGGGGTGTCTTTTGGCAGGAACGTCGGTTTTTGGACTCTATGGTATCTGTCTATGAGTAATACCACCGCAGGTAGGTCAGGTGCTAGTGCTTGAAAATATTCTATGAGGTATACATGGAGGTCCTGCTGTTTCACTTCCTCCGGTATGCCCCGAATTCACAGGTTTTGTCGCCTTGATCGATCCTCCAGGTCCATGACCTTACGCTGTGTCTGTTCCATGTGCTGCTGCAGGGTTTGCAATTGATCCGCCACTTCATTGTGTGCAGACGCTTGCTCCTCTATGCGCTGTTCAGCACGTGCTGTCCTGTCCCCCAGCTCCTGTAGATCCTTATGGAGCTCCTTCAGGGTACCTTGTATGGATGTCAGTATCTTGCTGGACATATCCTCCAGACAGCTTTGCAGAAAATCCTGGGTCACAGGTAAGTTGTGGGGTCCAGGGGAGTTTTGCAACGGCAAGGTGTTGTTTCCGCCGTCGCCATCTTGGTCTGGGTCAGTTAGGCCTGTACCTCGTGGTGTCGATGCTCGGGCCGCAAAGAACCCGGTTCTGTCCGTCTTTTCAGCCTGCTTCTTCTGTTTTTGGCTTGCCATGCCGAGGGGGGTACCGGGTGACACGATTAGCTGTGTTGTATGCTTTTTTTCTTTGCTTTTTGGGCTAGCGTTTTGCGGAGCTCAGATCAGTGCGACCATCCGCGTTGCTCGCCAAGCCACGCCCCCCCCAGATGGTTCTTAAAGGGCCAGCATGGTCCAATACAAGTCCATAAGCCATAATGCAGTTCTTAAAGGGCCAGCAGCACCACAATATAAACCAGTAGCCCAAATAATGTTTGTAAAGGGCCATACAACCCAGGGCCATAGTTATGAGGCAGGAGGCTGGCAATCAGGCTCCTCAAACAGCCAGGGGCAAAGGGCAGCTTGTCACCTAAAAATCCAGTGACAAAAGGCATTTCGTCACAACATGACCTTTACATTTATGTGGCGAGTGACACACACCGGAGATAGGTAATACACCCACTATTCAGCAGTAAACAATACATACTCCTGGATAGACACGTCTGGTAAAGAGGTCTGCTCTCAACCAGGTGGTGGGGTGTAGCATGGGGACAATGATTTGGTCTGACAGTGCTCTGATTTCCATAGAATTAAAAGATGTATATGACTTCAAGAATTAAAGTCCATGGAGACTAAATGAATCATTACTACATGACTCCAAGTTTATTGACCATCTTACTGAGGAACTTAATCAATACTTCATATTGAACGATACACCTACTACACCGCAGCACACGATCTGGCAGGCTCACAAAGCAGTTATGCGGGGATGGCTGATACGACGGGCATCCTACATACACAAACGCTCCAAGACCCAGCTACTCAAGTGGCAGACTGAACTGTATAACCTGACAATCCAGAACTAACAAAATCCAACCCATGAGAAGAGGGAACAGATCACGGCCATCACTAGACAAAGTGGGATACAATTTAATAAAACTGAGAGCATCCCACTATTCTCAAGGAAATAGGGTGGGACGTTTGCTAGCCAAATGTTGCGAAAACGCCAAGCGACTAAAAAAAAAAAATTGCAAATCTCATATCTCGCAATGGGGCCAAACTGCTATCACCAAAAGACATAGGGAACAAATTTTCTGACTACTATTTTCACCTATATAATCTGCGGCTAGATAGGGATACCCCGCAACCCTAAGACACAAACATTAATGCATATCTGAACGGAATAGCCTTGCCCTCACTCAATGAGTTGCATCAATCTGCCCTTTCAGCACCAATTAGGGGGAAGAAATCCTCTTAGTCAAAAAATCCCGCCCTAAAGGTAAAGCCACAGGCCTAACGGGTTCTCAAACTCTTACTACAAGCAAAGTTAGCCAACCTATTAAACAACGCAGTGGCGAAAGGTTCACTCCTATCCGATATTCTATTAACCCATGTAGTGTCTCTCCCAAAACCCAGCAAGCCCCCTAATTGCCCTCAAAATTGCAGGCCAATCTCCCTATTAAAATATTCGCTAAACTCTTGGCATTGCGACTTCAGCCCATCCTACCAACTATCATCCACAATGATCTATACTCACACTAATCTCGTGAATGTACTTAACGTGGGATACCTGTCGGATCATTTTGATATCACCAACAGAACCAGGCAGGGATGTCCCCTTTCCCCACTCTTATATGTCATGGCCCAGGAGCCACTGGCAGAGGTAATTCACACAGGGGTATGCATAGGCACTAAGGAATATAAAACAAACCTATTTGCCAATTACATATTCCTGACGTTAATGCAACCCCAAATCTCGCTGCCCAACCTCCTGCATGTAATAAGTGAATATAGCTCACAATCCATCTATAAATTAAATGTCTAAGACACAAGTACTGTCTAAACCTAGACACAGCCACAATAAACTCCCTTAAACAGTCATTTACCTTCGATTGGCGAGAAGACTACATTACCTTCTTGGGTATCCACATCACCAAACCACAACAAGACCTATTAGACCAAAACTATGTGTGACGAGACCAATCTCGCCACATTGCATTGGAGGAGCCTGGTTGCCCGCCTGCTGCCTTTGGACTATGGCCCTGGGAGATTGGGCCCTTTAAAACCAGTGTCCGGCACCTAAACTATGGTACTATAAACGGACACTTATCTGCACGAACACCGCTGAGCCGTCCGTCTCCTGGTTCCCATTCGTGAGGATGTAGCCGAACAGCCATACCTTTGGTATTTCTATGTGAACTGTGGTAACCCAGATAGCTATGCCATGGAGCCTATTCGTGTGATTAAAGACTTTGGCTCCATGGCGATTAAACTGTATTCGTGTGGTCTGGGTGCCATTCACCTAATAATGTGCACCCAGACCTGAGCTTTCTGGGGATATGTAACATGTCTGTGTTTGGTGTAATAAAAGTGACTTTATATATTTTAAAACATAATCCTGTATTTAGGTCCCCACATGTGTAATGGAGTTTTGTCTTTGACCTGGGAGATAATTGGATTACTTCTCCAATTATCTCCATGGCAGAAGGGAGGAAGCCAGGATGCATTGTGGGGATGTTTTACTTTTACTGTTTGAGCCAGATTAAAATACTGCCAGCCAGGGGGAACAAAAGATACTTTTACTAACTTTTGAACCCCTGGTCTGATTCATGCCATTTTTTAATATATTGTTCCCATGAATGGATTGATTGTGGATATGTATTTTTATGTGAATGTGATGTATGGTTTTAAAGTTACAGAGTATGTGTGGAAACTGTATTTTTACTGTATGTAATAATTATGTTAACTGCTTATCTGAGGGGAGGGGATGTGTGGGTTGTACTGTTACTTGATTGGTTATTTTATGCCTCCCCCTGGGTGTGTCCTGTATGTGCACAACTGTAATAAAAACCAGGCTGGGTGTGCCAGCACCTCAGACCACTGCTTGACCCCCAACACGGAGCCTTGTCTCGTTCTTGGGGGGGGATTCACTGTATGCTGTTGGAGATTGATTGCTAGGAGTGTAAGCTGATGTCTGCTTTTCCTGTTCGTCTGCTAGCAGCTATTCGTGAGGTTCCAGTTTGGAGTGCTACTTTGTATTCAGTTCGGGAGTTTGATGCATTCACCTATATCCAATTCGTGAGTTTTGATGTTCTGCAGTAGCTGTGCCTTTCTGTGAAAAGGGGATTATTGCCTAAACTGATTTTTACCCCTTTTGTGCTGAAACGGTCCGTTACACTATGGTAAACTATTACTGACAGACATAACTCAAACCCTGCAATCATGGGACAATTGGTTAATTTCTTGGCATGGCAGAAAAGCCATCTCTAAAATGCTACTCCTACCCAGATTCCAGTACCTTATTGGTACCCTACAAATCCCCCTTCCTTAACAATACTTGACTAATAGTGATGTCGCGAACATGAAATTTTCCGTTCGCGAATGGCGAACGCGAACTTCCGCAAATGTTCGCGAACGGGCAAACCCGGCGAACCGCCATAGACATAAAATAGGCAGGCAAATTCTAAAACCCACAGGGACTCTTTCTGGCCACAATAGTTGTTTCAAGGGGACTAACACCTGGACTGTGGCATGCCGGAGGGGGATCCATGGCAAAACTCCCATGGAAAATTACATAGTTGATGCAGAGTCTGGTTTTAATCCATAAAGGGCATAAATCACATCACATTCCTAAATTGTTTGGAATAACGTGCTTTAAAACATCAGGTATGATGTTGTATCGATCAGGTAGTGTAAGGGTTACGGCCGCTTCACAGTGACAGACCAAACTCCCCGTTTAACGCACCGCAAACAGTCCATTTGCACAACCGCAAACTCCCCATTTGCACAAGGTTGGATACCAAGCTAGCCATGTCCCGTTCCTTGTACCATTGGTTAATAAATATAAAAGGAACACATTGAAACCAATGAGGCTTAGTGGGGAAGTAAATCAAGAAATTAAAAATAAGAAAAGAGCATTTCAAGTAATTAAATCAGACAAATGTAAAATATATAAGGAAGCCAATAATGCATGCAAAAAGGTGATTAGATTTGCCAAACTTTGGGTGCAAAGCTTGTGTTGTGGAATGCCCTTGTAGTAGTCCTTGATACAGGAAGTAGGCGCATTTGGGCAGCAGTTAAGTGTGTCTCCAGGGGGAGTCTGTCGTATCTCCGAATGTGTTAATCAGTACCCCAGAGAATTTGGTGATGCTCCGGAGGCAGAGATGGAATGGAATGTATATTGTTATGGACTTATCTCAACCTCACGATTGTGCATGTAGACTAGATGTGCACTCGGAGGGAGGGTTACAATTAGTCCCAAGGTGGGGTTTGTTGATGTCTGGTGGGTTCTTTTTACATTTTTCTGGTGTTATTTTGTTTTTTCTGGAGCTGCACTGCCCCATTTTTTTTTCTTTATTTAACATTGAAATATAAATATAAAGACATATGTAGATATGTCCCTTGTTGACCACATCCCTGCCACCACAGATCGGTCGGATTTTTACCAATTTTATACAAAAACAACAGGGGTTGCGTGCCATCTAAACATCTGCTCTTGACTCATCTTAATGAACCCCAAACTGTAGGTTCCTCGCTTAACTGGTTTTAAATATCAGATATAAGACCTCCCTTTCTTTCTTATTTTGCTAACTTTTTCGAAATCAGTAATGGGGAACTGAACTGCCATCTTTACTTCAGTAAAGCAAGCAAAAGTCTCTAATCTGAAGGTAGCACATAAAAAATCTCCTGGCCTCAACTCCGTTCTGGCCATTAAAATCACCTCTCCTGACCAGAGGTTAGCATATCTATGAATTCCCCCTAACTTGAAGATTTGAGAATTTATTTCTGGAATAAATTGCCTATTCCGAAAAACTGGTGTCATAGGGGTGGGGAGGTTAGTTAGGCCATGTTTTAACTTAAAGGAACACTATAGGGTCAGGAACACAAACATGTATTCCTGACCCTATAGTGTTACCACCATCTAGCCCCCCTGGGCCCCTCATGCCTCCATAAATATGGTACAAATCTTACTGTTTTCAAGCCAGAAGCTGTAACTCTGCATGCTGTTTGCCAAAAAAAAATAAGTCTGCTGACATCATCAGAAGTCCAATCCAATCACAGTGCTTCCCCATTGGATTGGCTGAGACTAACAAAGAGGAAGATCAGGGGCAGAGCCAGCATGATTCAAACACAGCCCTGGCCCATCAGCATCTTCTCATAGAGATTCATTGAATCAATGAATTTCTATGAGGAAAGCTCAGTGTCTGCATTCAGAGGGAGGAGACACAGTGCTGCCCTGTGCTCTGCTGACAGCAGATCTGAGTGTATTGAGGAGTTTTATGCCTCAATCAACTCGGAAGTCCTTCTGGTGGCATTCTGAGTGACTGCAACTGGAGGTGTTCCTAGCTTTCAATGTAAACACCGTATTTTCTCAGAAAATACAGTGTTTACATAAGAAAGGCTGCAGGGAGCTATAGTTCTCACCCGAAAACCTCATTAAGCTGAAGTTGTTCAGGTGACTATAGTGTACCTTTAAGTTTATCCCAAATATATAAGGAGTTTAACATTGATGGGCAGATTTGTTTTAAAGCTGGTCTTGAGACCTTATTTAACCACATATACATTGCCGGTGAGTCTGGATTTATCAAAACAGTCTCCATGTCTGCCAAACTATATTTCCCTTGAGATGAATGCCATGCAATAATTTGTGCTAATTGGGCAGCATAGTAATGGATAAGTAGGTTGGGGAGACCAAGTCCCCCTTTGTCTCTAGGTCTATACAAGAGAGTTCTAGCTACTCTACGACATTTACCCTGCCAAAAAAAATGTATCTATGGCTTTCTGAATGGTCTCTTATTCTCCCTTACACACTTGAAGAGGCAGAGCTTGAAATAAGAACAGAAGTCTTGTTGAATATAAATTTTTATGGAATGGATTCTGCCAATCCACAAGATTGGTTTATCATGCCAATTATCTAGGTCCTTTATCAAGTTTTTTTTTATTAAAGGTAAGTAATTATCTATATATAATGTGTTATAGAAGCATCCAATTTTAATACCTAAATAGCATAGGGACTTACTATCAGGATTACAGTATGATCCAGCACGTAGAACTGTGAAACACAGGAGACTAATAGGTAACGTATACTGGGCCTTAGAATGGCCGGACTAACGTACCAAAGAATAGACAGGAATAGTCGCGGTCAGGGGACACAGAAAGGGACAAAACGATAAAGGAAAGCCAGAGGTTAGGGGTACCAGAAAACAGGGAAGTCAATAACAATGTCAAAGTCAAATAACCAGAATAAGGAATGCGCTCTCGGACAACCACTAGGGAAACCACGACAGGGCAATGAGGAAAGGTAATTCTAGGCTTTTATACCTGGTTTAACTTTCTGATTGGCCGTGATCGCTCTTTGACCCCAAAACGTGTGCTTACTCGATGTCACGTGCGTGCGCAACCTCATCAGTTACGCGAGCGTGGGGGTATAATTAGCCCTGGATCCGCAAGGTGAGGATGAATATGTTACATTACCCTCCACCTGAAGACTACCCAGGACCAGGTTTAAGAAGAAACTTAGCATGGAAATAGCGGATCTTGCGGCCAGCATGTATATCAGAGGCTGGAACCCAAGAGCGGTCGGCCGGACCATAACCTTTATCTACCAAGTATTGCAAAGTTTCCTGAGAAAACCTGAAATCAATTATGGAAGAGACCTCATACTCCTCCTGTCCAGAAACAACCAAGGGAGGAGGGGGAACACTTGGGATAGTATATTTAAGGCAAATAAGAGGTTTGAGTAAAAAGACATGACAGGTGAATTTTCAAGGAGGACAGAAGGGCCAGAGAGTACAAAAAGGGATTGAGCGTCCGAAGGACACGAAAAGGCCCAAGGAACCTAGGAACAAATTTAATTCTAGGAACTTTAAGCCTGATGTTACGTGAAGATAACCAAACCCTCTCACCCACTTGGTAAACAGGGTTGGCACCTCGCTGTTTGTCAGCATAATGCTTGAAACGGTCAGCAGCAGTCCACAGGGCTGAACTTTGAGTGAACTTTGACCAAGATATCACGAATAGAGGCAAGATGATAATCTAAAGCAGCAATAGCCATGTCAGAAAAAACAGCCGGGAGAACAGTAGGGTGCCGTCCAGTATTAACAAAAAATGGGCTATGCTCAGAGGAGTCATGGTCAGCATTGTTTCTAGCAAACTCGGCCCATTGTAGTAATTCGGACCAATTTTCTTGAGTGCTATTAACAAAACAACGCAAATATAATTCCAAAGACTGGTTTACCTCTCAGCAGTACCATTAGTCTGGGGGTGATAAGAGGATGAAAAAGACAACTCAATCCCCAACTGCTTATTAAAAGCCCTCCAGAACCGGGATACAAACTGAGAACCTCTAAATATATAAAATATTGCGAGGAATGCCACGCAGACGGATAATCTCATGTATAAAGATCAGTACCAGGAATTGTGATTACAGTAATTTCTTGAGTGGGACAAAATGAGCCATTTTAGAAAAACAGTCAACAACCATGAGAATAGTGGTATAACCATTAGAACTAGGAAGGTCGACAATGAAATCCATGGACAAGTGGGACCATGGGACCTCAGGAACAGGAAGAGGTTGCAACAAGCCACAAGGGAGTTTATGAGAAACTTTAGAAAAGAGAACAAGCCTGCACATACTCCTTAACATCCTTCCTGAGAGAATCCCACCAAAATGATCTCATGATCGCAGAAATTGATTTATTAATACCTGAGTGACCAGCAGTCACGTTGTTGTGAAACACTTTCATGATATTAACCCTTTCACCCAATGTAACAAATAATCTGTCCTGAGGTTTACCGTAGGGCGCTTGAGACTGAGCCTCCATGATGGAGCCAAGCAGCAGAGAGGACAATTAAAGGATAGTAGAAGCAATGATAAATTCCAGGGGGTGGGGGGGGGGGGGATGATAGGGGATGTTTCTAATTCTTGTATAGACTTAGTCTCAAACTGTCTGGATAAGGCATCAGCCTTGACATTTTTAGAACCAGATCTATAAGTTATAAGAAAATTAAAGTGAGAAAGGAATAGTGACCACCTAGCCTGTCTAGAAGACAACCGTTTAGCATCACCGATGTAAGCCAGGTTTTTGTTGTCAGTAATGATCAAAAGGGGATCCTTGGAACCCTCTAAAAGATGTCGCCACTCCTTGAGAGCTAGAATAATGGCCAACATCATAATTGCACTTAGCAGGGGACAACTTTCTAGAGAAGTAGCCACAAGGATGCAAAGGAGTATCCTGGCTCTCCCTCTGGGAGAGAACAGCCCCTACCCCCGTCTCTGAGGCATCAACCTCCAGTATGAAATGTTTACTGGTACCTGGATGTATTAATAGGTCTGCAGAGGCAAAGCTTTATTTAAGAACTTCAAAAGCCTCTATTGCCTCCTTAGACCGAACTGTTAGCCCCCTTGCGTGTCATATTGGTGATGGGGGCTATTATGCAAGAAAAACCCTTTATAAACCTTCTGTAATAATTGGCAAAACCAATGAACCTTTGAATGGCTTTTAACCCAGTGGGTAAAGGCCACTGTAGAACTGATTCCAGTTTTTTAGAATCCATCTGAAACCCTGAGGCAGTAATATTATATCCTAAAAACTGTACTTCTGACTGATCAAAAATGCATTTCTCCAATTTACAATAAAGGTGATTTTTCAATAAGGTTTGCAAAACTTGTCTGACATGACCATGGTGAGTTTGGAGGTCAGGGTAGTAAATAAGGATGTGATCCAGATAGACTAAGACAAATGAGTAAATGTAATCCCTGAGTATGTCCTTAATAAAATCTTGGAAAACCGCTGGAGCGTTGCACAACCCAAATGGCATCACAAGATACTCATAGTGTCCACTTCTGGTATTAAAATGCAGTCTTCCATTCATGGTTTTCCTTGATTCTTACTAAATTGTAAGCGCTTCTAAGGTCAAGCTTAGTAAATATTTTAGTGCCTTGGAGCCTGTCAAACAACTCAGCAATAAGAGGAATGGGGTAGGCATTCTTAATGGGGATTTTGTTCAATGCCCTGTGATCGATACAAGGGCATAACTCACCATCCTTTTTTGACACAAAAAAGAACCCTGCACCAGCAGGCGAGGATGATATGCATATATGGCCTTTACTCAGTGAGTCCTTAATATATTCCTCCGTTATTCTACTTTCCTGTGGGGATAGATCATAAACTGATCCCTTAGGTGGCATAGCGCCGGGTAGTAAGTTTATGGAACAGTCGTGTGGTCTGTGGGGAGGCAATACATTGGACTGAGTCTTGCTAAATACTTCCTTAATGTCCTGGTATTGTATGGGAACTTCGGGAGTTTGAGGAGTAATAGCGGGTAATTCGATAGTAGTCACTCTCTTGGTGATATGTACTATACACCTTCTCTCATGTTCCTGGAGCAGGTCAGAGAGGAGACGATTGCCAGGGTTATTGGTTGAAACTTTGTCTTTTTAGACATAACAATTTACTTGAAAGCAAGAATTAAGCCAATTATGCCACAAAAAGCATATCTTGAAAGTAAATTAAAAGTCTTTTATATGCAAGTAGGTTTAAAGTCATTTCCAAGTAGATTAATAGTTTGTGGAATGTCACACTGCAGCCAGGTTCAGGATGATACAGGGTTGAAAGGGTGTAAGTAATTTCAGTGTAATATAGTACAAGTTGCTTAACCCCTTAAGGACACATGACATGTGTGACATGTCATGATTCCCTTTTATTCCAGAAGTTTGGTCCTTAAGGGGGTTAAAGGATTATGCAGAGTTGCAGCATTGGAGACAGATAAGTAGATTCCAGTATAATGAAATACAGGTTGCTTACAAGATCATGCAGTGTTGCAGCAGTTGAGACAGGTAAGTAGTATAATATGGTACAGGTTGCTTACAGGATTTTGCAGAAGTTGAAGATAAGAATTTCAGGAGGATTCTGGCGACGGGACACAGAGTCTCCATAGAAGATCAGGGTGTTTTCAGGAGCCAGGATACAGGAGTTTTTCAGGCAGAACACTGACTTCAATATAAAGGCCATGTGAAGAGTTAGGTGTGGCCTTTTATAGCAGACTTGGAAGAACATATGAGGCAGGTGAGAGCAACTGAGGATTGACAAGTGGTTAGGGAGGCCACTAGAGGTGAGAAACAGGAATTTCAGCAATAAAATAAAACAATTTCTTGGTTGTCAGGATAGGATCCAGACACCTTCCCTCACAATCCTTAACCTGAAGGAATTTAAACAATGAATATGTCAGTATTGTATAAGTTGAATTATTTTGTCAATGTAGTAGCAAGTTCTTTTGCAGAACCGCTTACAAAACATAACTGAAAGGAAGTCGCAAGCTATAACAGTTTCAATGTAAAAGGATGCGCTTAACCACAATGTACATGTGATATTTGGTAAGAATAGATTATTGAATATTGAACGTAACAGCAGAAACTACTTCCTCTTTTATGTATCTCGTGTAACCTTTTTGTAACCTTTTTATAACCTTTTGTACCCAATTTACAAGTACTGTATAAATA
This sequence comes from Pelobates fuscus, assembly GCF_036172605.1. NCBI lineage: Eukaryota > Metazoa > Chordata > Amphibia > Anura > Pelobatidae > Pelobates > Pelobates fuscus. The sequence continues at coordinate 159,860,209 of NC_086322.1, read as the reverse complement.
TAGAACATCTTGAATACATTGTCGAAGACTTTTGAAAAGCAAAGAGTGTGTGTTTGGTTATTACGCTTCCATAATTCTTCCCTGAATATTCAGCTGACAATCGAGGGTTGGAGAATAGTGACCAGAGGGATCGAGTCACTAGCCTAGCAGATTTACCTTTCATACCCCATTCCAATATTTCCCCATTAGCCCAATCAATATGATGGTTATGCTTACTAAGTCAAAGAAAGCCTAATATGATATGACAGGAAGGGGATGCAATAACCTGAAACATTATATCTTCCTTATGCAAGACTCCAATGGACATACAAATGGGTAAGGTTTCGTGAGTAATTAATGGTTGTGAGAGTGGTCTCCCATCTATAGCCTCTACAGCTAGAGGTGATAGTCTCTCCTTGACAGGTATAACATTACCCTTAACAAATTGGACATCAATGATATTTTCAGCAGCCCCTGAGTCCATCAGGGCTTTGCATGAAAAGTTCTTTTTGTCAAGGATAATCGAAATATCAAGGCAAAATCTATATTTATTCTTTTCAGAGGACGTCTCCATTACACCTAAGACCTCTCCCCTTAAGGCACTTAGGTGCAGTAGTTTTCCAGATGAATGGCACAATTGTTTCTCATATGTCCTTTTTACCGTAGTATAGACATAGACCTTCTTTTCTCCTATATTATCTCTCAGCCTCAGTCTAGTGACCCTGTGGCGAAACCGACCTCGCCACGTGTCCTTGGAGGGGGCTGCTTGCCCGGCTCTTGCCTTTGGACTATGGACCCGACTTTATGTGAATGTGTTAACCCAGATAGCTATGCCATGGAGCCCATTTGTGTAGTTAAAGACTTCGGCTCCATGACAATTTAACTGTGTGAATAGGATCTGAGCGCTATTTGGTAGTTTTGTGCGCTCAGATCCCAGCTATCTGGAGATATGTGACATGTCTGTGTTTTATGTATAAAATGTGACTTTGTATTTTATAGTATTTTAATGCTTTGTGCTCACCATGTGCATAATGGAGTCTTGTCTCTGTCCTGGGAGATAATTGAATTACTTCTCAATTATCTCCAGGATAGAAGACTCTGAATCTGGTTTGGGCTGGAAATCCATGCTGGCAGGGGGTTTTAAAATATACTTTATAAACATTTGAACCCCTGGTCATGCCATTTTTTAATATGTTGTTCCCCTGAATGGATTGATTGTGAATATGTAATTTTATGTGAATGTGATGTATGGTTTTAGAGTTATGAAAGTTGGGTAAAAAGTATGCTTTAACTGTATGTGTAATTGAGTTTCCTCTCAGGATAAGGGGAGGGAATATGTGGGATGTAACTGATATGTGATTGGTTGTTTTATACCTCCCTGTGGGCGGTCCTGTATTTGAAAAGACTGTAATAAAAACCAGGCTGGGTGTGCCAGCACCGTTGTTCCTGTTTTAACCCTCAAGCTGAAGTGTCGTCTCATTCTTGGGGGGAATTGGATTGTCTGCTGATTTCCAGGAGTGTAAGCGGATTGCATGCTTTTCCTGTTCAGCTATTCCAGTGTTCGTGTGTTTCCAGTTCGGGAGATTGGGGAATTCAAGTGTGTGCAGTTCGGGAGTTGGAAGATTCGTGTAGTTTGCAGTTCGGGAGGTTGGTGCTTGCAGTAGCTGCTTGTCTATCTGGAAGGGGAATATCGTCTAAACGGTTTTTATCCTCTGATGAGCGAAACGGTCCGTTACAATTGGTGGCAAGCGACGGGATCATTCCCACAGCCCAGAAGGACAGCTACAGGGCAACACCATTCCATGGATTGCAAATTGTGGGCAACGCTAGTACCCGTACAGCGACCCTATCTACAAAGGATCCAACTCCAGCAGAGCAAGCATGGCACCCAGCTACACTCAGGAGCAATTTGACAAAGAGGTTACCTCGCGGCTTGCTCTCATTGAATTCAACCCCTCGGAGGAATTTGTGAAGTTCGTGAGGAGACAGTTAGACGAGTACCTGCAGTTCATGGCAGATCCAGCCAAAGGTATCAGCCGCCCTATTCGGTGGCAGAGTACGTTATGGGGACTCAAAGGTGTACCCCAGGGAGCTGAAGGTGTTGTCCTTCCTCCCCAGCAGCAGTGTGAGTCCCAGGAAGCCAAAGGTACTGTCCTTCCTCCCCAGCGGCAGTGTGTACCCCAGGGAGATGAATGTGCAGTCCTTCCTCCCCAGTGGAAGATTGTATCCCAGGGAGCTGAAGGTGCCGCCCTTCCTCCCCATGGCAGATTGTATCCCAGGGAGCTGAAGGTGCCGTCCTTCTTTCCCAGCGGCAGTGTGTGTCACAGGGAGCTGAAGGTGCCGTCCTTTCTCCCCAGCAGCAGTGGGTACCCCAGGGAGCTGAATGTGTTGTCCTTCCTCCCCAGTGGCAGTGTGAGTCCCAGGGAGCCAAAGGTACTGTCCTTCCTCCCCAGCGGCAGTGTGTACCCCAGGGTGCTGAAGGTGCCGTCCTTCCACCCCAGCGGCAGAGTAAGTCCCAGGGAGCTGAAGGTGCCATCCTTCCTCCCCAGCAGCAGATTGTATCACAGGGAGCTGAATGTGTCATCCTTCCTCCCCAGCGGCAGTGTGTATCCCAGGGAAGTGAAGGTGCCGTCCTTCCTCCCCAGCGGCAGTGTGTATCCCAGGGAGCTGAAGGTGCCGTCCTTTATCCCCAGCAGCAGTCGGTACCCCAGGGAGCTGAAGGGGCCGTCCTTCCTCCCCAGCGGCAGAGTGTCCTGCAGGGAGCAGAGACTGTTGGTCTCGCACCCCAGCCGCAGGACAAAAAATTGAAAGGGGAGACCGTTGGTCCCCCTCACCACCAGCAGAGATAGTGTCCAGGAGAGGAGCTTGTTACCCCCTCTCCCCAGCGGCAGTCTATAATTCAGGGAGAGGAGCTTGTTACCCCCTTTCCCCAGCAGCAGTCTACGATTCAGGGAGAGGAGCTTGTTACCCCCTCTCTCCAGCGGCAGCCTAACCCAGCAAGGGGAGATGTGGAGCCCCACAACCGTGCAGATGGGACCAAGGTCTCTGCACTTGCAGCACAAAGGGTGGGGACGGTCGGTCCTGTCCCCCAGCCACAGAGCGGTGTATCCAGAGGGGAGACAATCGGTCTCCCCCTTCCACAACCAGGCTCAAACCAGGCTACTTCCATGGTAGCACTGGCACCAGGGCAGAGTACAGCTGGTCTCTGCCCACTCAGCAACCCACCAAGGCAGCCTACCAGTTTCACGCACAGCCGTGGTGAGGCACCTGGACCTAGACACGTTTATCTCTTACTCAGGTGTAGTAACCATTTATTGCAGGTGGGCTGTACTACTGTTTGTGATTCGTGGGTGGGTTGCTGGACTAACCAGGGCACTGACCGACAGAAGGTCAGATACCCTGTTAGTCTAGATGGTAAAGGGGAGAAATGTGGTGAAACCGACCTTGCCACGTGCCTTTGGAGGGGGCTGCTTGCCCGCCTCTTGCCTTTGGACTATGGACCCGACTTTATGTGAATGTGTTAACCCAGATAGCTATGCCATGGAGCCCATTCGTGTAGTTAAAGACTTCGGCTCCATGGCAATTGAACTGTGTGAATAGTATCTGAGCGCTATTTGGTAGTTTTGTGCGCTCAGATCCCAGCATTCTGGGGATATGTGACATGTCTGTGTTTTATGTATAAAATGTGACTTTGTGTATTCTATAGTATTTTAATGCTTTGTGCTCACCATGTGCATAATGGAGTCTTGTCTCTGTCCTGGGAGATAATTGAATAACTTCTCAATTATCTCCAGGATAGAAGACTCTGAATCTGGTTTGGGCCGGAAAGCCATGCTGGCAGGGTTTTTTAAAAGATACTTTACTATTTTTTGAACCCCTGGTCTGATTCATGCTATTTTTTTAATATGTTGTTCCCCTGAATGGATTGCAAACTACAAGTGATATTTTTTACGAAAATATCTGTGGGTGGATTGGCGCTATTAATACTAATACAAAGGTGTAAACACAGCAACTACCCCCAAGTGCCAAAAAATCACCCAAAGGCACTATACAAATAGGTACAAGAAAAAAATATATATAAAGGGGGGTGCTATATAGACATAAAATACTTATATCTGTACATCAAAGGTCTCTCTGCAGATAACCAAATCAATCTAGAAAAAACAAACAGAATGCACATAGCATAATACTGTATGAGGAAATAAGAATGGATAATGATGGTATTGGGTCACTCACGATAAACAGAGCCTATTATAGCAGGCTCTGACTGTATAGGCTCTTCAGAATCTCTGTATGCTGTATACTCCAACAGGATCAGCCCCAGGATCAGCTCCAGCCTCCTCTTAGTATTCTTCCGGTCACACCAAAAAGACCAAGTGGTAAGGTGTAAAAGAATTTATTGAGAATACTTTTAAAACAAATAGTATAAAAAGGTAATAAAGCACTACGCGTTTCGACTTTCCGTCTTCTTCAAAGGTGCATAACATACAAGTCCATCTAATCTCTTTAAATACGTCCGGAGCTGTCAATTTTCGCGGGTAAACGTTCACATTACTTCCGTTTTGTGATGTCACTTCCGGATCCGTCGGCTTGATTTGCGTCAAATGACGTCATCACGGTTCAGCCCGTGTAGTGTCCTTCAACCCGGATGTTAATGCATTCGGACGCCATCTTTGTGCCTGGCATTATACTTATAAACCATACTTTAATGAGGGAAAATAGATCAGGTAGAAATAAAACATTCATTTTGTAGAAATCCGCTTGGTAGAGCTTGTTAGTATATATTATTTTCTACAATATTAGGAGAAATATTAGGAGAAAAAAAGAAAATTTGAAAATTACTATTAAAAACAGAATAAGGCTTATCGATAAGGAAAAAAAGGGGGGGGGGTTAAGAATGTAACACCCCCTCTCAAGGAAACAAACCTTGTTGGGAGAAAAAACATTTCTTAAAGGAAAAATATCCATAAAAATGAGTAAAAAATATATGTAAAAGTATATATAATAAAAAATATATAATCAGGGACAGATCTTCTAAATAAGGGCTGCCATCTCAAAGTCCACATTGAGCCCGCCCGGAGTCAGTGTTCCTAGATCAAAGATCCACCTCATCTCACAGCGGCTCAATGTGGACTCGAAATGACCTCCCCTCCAGTGTGGTTTGATGGCCTGAATCCTAAAAAAATTGAGCCCTGCAGGGTTTCCGCCATGAGCATTTAAAAAATGTGTAGAAACACTATGCTTTAAAAAACCTCTCCTTATATTGTAGATATGTTCACGTATCCTTGTTTTTAAATTCCTTGATGTTTTCCCCACATATTGGAGTCCACAAGGACACGTGAGCAAATACACCACATTCTTAGTGTGACAAGTAATAAATGAATTGATCTTAAAATTAACAGAGCCAATCTTAGAGTGGAAAGCTTCTATTTTCTTCGGTTTATTCTGGTAATTCCTACAGCCCATACAATCCCCACAATAATGGAAACCTTTCTGCAGGGATTTATTAATGGTTAAAAAAATTTCTTTCAATTTAGGAGCTTCTAAATAACTCGAGGTTAATTTCTGTCTTAGATTTTGCGCCCCTCTAAAAATTAACTTGGGTTTATCATTAAGGTATGGTAGGATTTCTTCATCCTGTTGGAGGATATACCAATGTTTGTTAAAGATTTTTTTAAGCTCTCTATGGTCTTGACTATAGTTACAGATAATAGGTATTTTATCCTGTTTCTCCTCTAATATAGTTTTTGATTTATATTCTAATAGAGTGTTCCTTTCCACATTTCTAACTGATTTTATCTCCTGATCCAAGAGTTCACTACAGTATCCTTTCCTTACAAATTGCTCTTTTAAAAATTGGGTTTGGGAATCGAAAGTTTCTATTTTTGTACAATTCCGTCTCATGCGTAGGAATTGACCCTTCGGTATATTCTCCAACCATGGACGGAAATTACAACTTTCTTTGTGGATATATCCATTTACATCAACCGGCTTAAAAAAAGTGCATGTATCGATACTATTCCCTGTAGCCGAGATTTCTAGATCCAAGAAATGGATTTTATGCTGGCTATATTCCTGAGTGAGCTTAACATTCCACTCATTAGAATTCAAAAAATTAAAAAATTCCAAAAAGGTGGAATGATCTCCCCTCCAAATAAGGAAAATGTTGTCTATGTACCTTCTATAGAGGACCAGATTCGCACTCCAGTCATGCTGGGAATAGACAAAAGAATTTTCCCAAAAAGCCATAAATAGATTAGCATAACTGGGTGCGAATCTGGTCCCCATAGCGGTCCCCCGACGTTGCAGATAGTACTCCCCCTCGAACCAAAAGAAATTATTTCGAAGGATTAAAGATTAAATTTTCTTTTTTTCTCCTAATATTTCTCCTAATATTGTAGAAAATAATATATACTAACAAGCTCTACCAAGCGGATTTCTACAAAATGAATGTTTTATTTCTACCTGATCTATTTTCCCTCATTAAAGTATGGTTTATAAGTATAATGCCAGGCACAAAGATGGCGTCCGAATGCATTAACATCCGGGTTGAAGGACACTACACGGGCTGAACCGTGATGACGTCATTTGACGCAAATCAAGCCGACGGATCCGGAAGTGACATCACAACACGGAAGTAATGTGAACGTTTACCCGCGAAAATTGACAGCTCCGGACGTATTTAAAGAGATTAGATGGACTTGTATGTTATGCACCTTTGAAGAAGACGGAAAGTCGAAATGCGTAGTGCTTTATTACCTTTTTATACTATTTGTTTTAAAAGTATTCTCAATAAATTCTTTTACACCTTACCACTTGGTCTTTTTGGTGTGACCGGAGGAATACTAAGAGGAGGCTGGAGCTGATCCTGGGGCTGATCCTGTTGGAGTATACAGCATATAGAGATTCTGAAGAGCCTATACAGTCAGAGCCTGCTATAATAGGCTCTGTTTATCGTGATTGACCCAATACCATCATTATCCATTCTTATTTCCTCATACAGTATTATGCTATGTGCATTCTGTTTGTTTTTTCTAGATTGATTTGGTTATCTGCCGAGAGACCTTTGATGTACAGATATAAGTATTTTATGTCTATATAGCACCCCCCTTTATATATTTTTTTTTCTTGTACCCCTGAATGGATTGATTATGAATATGTCATTTTTATGTGAATGTGATGTATGGTTTTAGAGTTATGAGAGTTGGGTAAAAAAATATGTTTTAACTGTATGTGTAATTGAGTTTCCTCTCAGGATAAGGGGAGGGAATATGTGGGATGTAACTGATATGTGATTGGTTGTTTTATACCTCCCTGTGGGCGGTCCTGTATTTGAAAAGACTGTAATAAAAACCAGGCTGGGTGTGCCAGCACCGTTGTTCCTGTTTTAACCCTCAAGCTGAAGTGTCGTCTCATTCTTGGGGGGAATTGAATTGTCTGCTGATTGCCAGGAGTGTAAGCGGAATTTCCTGTTCAGCTATTCCAGTGTTCGTGTGTTTCCAGTTCGGGAGATTGGGGAATTCAAGTGTGTGCAGTTCGGGAGTTGGAAGATCCGTGTAGTTTGCAGTTTGGGAGGTTGGTGCTTACAGAAGCTGCTTGTCTATCTGGAAGGGAAATATCATCTAAACGGTTTTTATCCTCTGATGAGCGAAACGGTCCGTTACAGACCCCCAACTGCATGGGTTCAGGTTCAGACTGTATAGGAAGGTCAGGAACAACAGGTTTGAAGAAACGGGGTGCTAAATTCATAGTAATATGTCTGGTCTTATTTCTAGTAGCTTCTCTATTGTCAATTTGCATAAGAAATATAATAAACTTGTTAAGTTTCTTGGGTAGATCTTTGTCAGCAATCTCATCTAGCATATTTTCAGATAGTCCCTTTTTAAATGCAGAGATTAGCCCATTGTTAGTCCAGTCTACCTCGGAAGCCAAAGTACGGAATTCTATGGCATACCCCTGATGTGCATCAGGGCTGTGGAGGCGTCTTCCTCCCTGCCTAATGGTTCAAACGTAAGTTTAAATTTCATAAGGAATTCCTGGTAATTGTGTGCCACAATCCTATTACTCTCCCATAATGGATTGGCCCAAGCTAAAGCTTTACCTTTTAATTGGTTGATTAGGTAACCAATTTTAGCTCTATCTGTGGGAAAAGATCCTGGTGAGGCCTCAAAATGATACTCTATTTGGTAAAGAAATCCCCAGCATTCTTGAATATTACTATCAAAATGCAGGGTTGGAGATAGAGAGAGATAGTGGCTGCCTTGTATACTATAGGTGGAGGTACATAAGGTGGAGGTGAGACAGTAGGAGAGGCCACAGGTTGCAGATGCGCTGTTCAAGTAAGAAGCGTACTGAAGGCCTGGGCAAATTGATCCATGCGGTGATCATTCTTCTTTAGTTTCCTTTCACAAGCAGCTATGTGCTTACACAATTTTACAGGATCTATGGCCATGTTGTAATGTCAGGATTACAGTATGATCCAGCACGTAGAACTATGTAACACAGGAGACTAATAGGTAACCAAGACTTAGAATGGCCGGACTAACATACTAAAGAATAGTCAGGAATAGCTGAGGTCAGGGGACACAGAAAGGGACAAAACGATAAAGGAAAGCCAGATGTCAGGGGTACCAGAAAACAGGGAAGTCAAAAACAATGCCAAAGTCAAATAACCAAAATAACCAGAATAAGGAACGCGCTCTCGGACAACCACTAGGGAAACCACGACAGGGCAATGAGGAAAGGTAATTCTAGGCTTTTATATCTGCTTTACCTTTCTGATTGGCCGAGATCACTCTTTGACCCCAAAACATGCGCACCAACGTCATCAGTTACGTGAGTGAGCGTGGGGGAATAATTAGCCTTGGGTCCTCAGTGGCTAGCGTCCATAAACATGCCGCAAGTGTCATTCGTGCAGATGCATGGCCGCTGACCGCAAGGTGAGGATCAATATGTTACACTTACAGATAGAACGAATTTAGATTGTAAATTATCTTGTTCTAACCCTGATAGATGGAAGCTCACCCCACATGATTTATGAAAGTTTACTCTGACCCAAAATAGCCCCCAATTGTTTTATCAAATTGAACAAAAGGGTAATCGATTTGAAAGGGTTAGCTATTGAAATTAATATATCATCGGCATATGCCGCTGTTTTATAAATTTCCCTACCCATCTGAATACCTGAATATTTCCGCTTTCTCTAATACGAATTAAGAGGAGTTCCAATATGAGGGTGAACAGGATTGGGGAGAGAGGGTGTATATTCCAAATGTTGTTACACCCAGTTCCAAATTATTATGCAAATTCTATTTAAGTGTCACAAAGATTAAATATTTTATTTTTCAGTTTACCTCAAAGATGGCATTGTGTCTCAGTGCTCTTTTGATCACTGAAAACAATCTCGGACATCTGTGATAATTAGATTGCCAGGTGAGCCCAATTTAAGGAAAAACTTCTAAAGGAGGGTGTTCCACATTATTAAGCAGAGCTCCATTTTCATGCAATATGGGGAAGAAAAAGGATATCTCTGCTGCCGAAAAGAGTGAAATAGTTCAATGCCTTGGACGAGGTATGAAAACATTAGATATTTCACGAAAACTTAAGCGTGATCATCGCACTATTAAGAAATTTGTGGCTTATTCAGAGCACAGACGGGTTTGTGCAGATAAAGGCACATTGAGGAAGATTTCTGCCAGATCCATGCATCGGATCAAGAGAGCAGCTGCTAAAATACCATTACATAGCAGCAAACAGATATTTGAAACTGGTGCCACTGGAGTCCCACAGACATCAAGGTGTAGAGTCCTCCAGAGTCTTGCAACTGTGCATAAACCTTCTATTCGGCCACCATTAACCAATGCTCACAAGCAGAAATGGCTGCATTGGGCAGAAAAATACATGAAGACTAATTTTCAAACAGTCCTGTTCACTGATGAGTGCTGTGCAACCCTAGATGGTCCAGATGGATGTAGTAGTGGATGGTTCGTGGACGGCCACCCTGTTCCAACAAGGCTGCGACGTCAGCAAGGCGGTGGTGGAGTCATGTTTTGGGCCGGAAACATGGGAAGAGAGCTGGTTGGCCCCTTTAGGGTCCCCGAAGGTGTAAATATGACCTCTGCAAAGTATGTGGAGTTTCTAACTGACCACTTTCTTTGCTGGTACAGAAGGAAGAACTATGCTTTCCGTAATAAAATCATCTTCATGCATGACAATGCACCATCTCATGCTGCAAAGAATACCTCTGCATCAATGGCTGCTATGGGGATAAAAGGAGAGAAAGTCATGGTGTGGCCTCCATCCTCCCCTGACCTCAATCCTATTGAGAACCTTTGGAGCATCCTCAAGCAAAAGATCTATGAGGGTGCGAGGCAGTTTACATCCAAACAGCAGCTCTGGGAGGCTATTCTGACATCTTGCAAACAAATTCAAGCAGAAACTGTCCAAAAACTTACAAGTTCAATGGATGCAAGACTTGTGAAGCTGCTATCAAATAAGGGGTCCAATTTTAAAATGTAATGTGACCTGTTAAAATGTTTAAAAAGTTAAAATGTTGTTATAAGTTTAAATGAAATTGCTTTTGATTTCAGTAAATATGCTGCAAACACAACAAATGACAATTTTCAGTTCTTTACAACCTATAAAGTGTTTTGAAACTTACTGTGCGTAATAATTTGGAATGTTTAAAAAAATACTATTATCATTAGGAGGTTTGTTCAATAAAATTTAAATTGTACTCTTAATAGTTGATAACATAAGAATTATGCTGACTGTTATTTACATCAATTATTTAGGTAAATGAGAAAAATATAATTTGCATAATAATTTGGAACAGGGTATAATGCCTTAGGGTTAGAGTATAGGGCTTGAATTGTAGTGATCATAAAATCAGGAAAACCCCAATGTTGTGATAAATACAATAAATATGGCCAGGTGACCCTATCAAATGCTTTCCCTGCATTTAGTGACAGGAGTATCGATGGATTCCTCTCTGTTTCCATATACCATGTGCGATCTACAGCTCTACGCATGTTCTCATGAAGCTGCCTTCCAGGGACAAAACCTACCTGGTCTGGATGAATCAGAATGGGGAGGAGCGGAGATAGTCGTAGGGCTAAAACTTTAGCTGTTATCTTTGTATCCACATTTATTAACGATATGGGTCTAAAGTTACCAACTGAGGCAGGATCTTTATCTTTTTTCGGGAGGAGAACTATTTTGGCCATCGTAAGATCTGCTGGGAGACTTCCACTTTTGCATATTTCATCAATAGTGATGTACCGAACTGTCCGCCGGCGAACAGTTCCCGGCTAAATTAGCGTGTTCGCGTTCGCCGCGGCGGGCGGACACATGCGCAGTTCGATCCGCCCCCTATTCGTCATCATTGGGCAAACTTTGACCCTGTGCCTCTCGGTCAGCAGACACATTCCAGCCAATCAGCAGCACTCCCTCCCTTCCACACCCTCCAACCTCCCTCCCAGCATCCATTTTCGATTCATTCGGAAGATGCATACTTAGTGAGAGGAGGGAAAGTTTAGCTGCTGCTGATTAGATAGGGAAATTGATAGCTAGGCTAGGGTATTCAGTGTCCACTACAATCCTGAAGGACTCATCTGATCTCTGCTGTAAGGACAGCACCCCAAAAAGCCATTTTTAGGGCTATAACATCAGGCTGCTTTTTTTTTTTTTTCTGTGTAATGTAATTGCAGGTGCCTGCCTGCCAGCTTCTGTGTGAGGTTCACATTGGATACTGTGCCTACTTGCCCAGTGCCACCACTCATATCTGTTTTAACAATAGGTTAAGCTTTACATTTAAAATAAATATTTTTTTTTTCACTGTAATAGAAGAGCAGTTGCCTGCCTGCCAGCTTCTGTGCGAGGTTCACATTGGATACTGTGCCCACTTGCCCAGTGCCACCACTCATATCTGTTTTAAAAATTGGTTAAGCTTTAGATTTAAAATAAATAATTTTTTTCACTGTAATAGAAGAGCAGTTGCCTGCCTGCCAGCTTCTGTGTCAGGTCGGATGCCTTGCCCATTTGCACAGTCAGTGCCACCACTCATATCTGTTTTAACAATTGGTTAAGCTTTAGATTTTAAATAAATATTTTTTTTCACTGTAATAGAAGAGCAGTTGCCTGCCTGCCAGCTTCTGTGTGAGGTTCACATTGGATACTGTGCCCACTAGCCCAGTGCCACCACTCATATCTGTTTTAACAATTGGTTAAGCTTTAGATTTAAAATAAATATTTTTTTTTCACTGTAATAGAAGTGCAGTTGCCTGCCTGCCAGCTTCTGTGTCAGGTTGGATGCCTTGCCCATTTGCACAGTCAGTGCCACCACTCGTATCTGTTTTAACAATAGCTTAAGCTTTAGATTTTAAAGAAATAATTTTTTTTCACTGTAATAGAAGATCAGTTAGTTGTCTGCGAGCATCTGGGTGTCAGGCCTACTTCAGCGTGTGCTCTGCAGACCTGTGCCAGCGTGCTTTGACAGTTGCCAATCATATCTGGTGTCTCTTTAGCGTGCTTTTACAAAGAAAAAAGGTTTCCAGTGTAAGCTAATAGCAGACAGTCAGTGTCCTTCAAGCGGCTCTGTCAGGCCTTCCTTCAGCGTGTGCCCTGCACAATCCTGCCAGCGTACTTTGACAGTTGCCACTCATATCTGGTGTCTCTATAGCGTGCTTTTACAACCAAAATTTTGTTTCCACTGTAATAGAAGAGCAGTTGCCTGCCTGCCAGCTTTTGTGTGAGGTTCACATTGGATACTGTGCCTACTTGCCCAGCGCCACCACTCATATCTGTTTTAACAATTGGTTAAGCTTTACATTTAAAATAAATATTTTTTTTTCACTGTAATAGAAGAGCAGTTGCCTGCCTGCCAGCTTCTGTGTGAGGTTCACATTGGATACTGTGCCTACTTGCCCAGTACCACCACTCATATCTGTTTTAACAATTGGTTAAGCTTTACATTTAAAATAAAAAAATTTTTTTCACTGTAATAGAAGAGCAGTTGCCTGCCTGCCAGCTTCCGTGTAAGGTTCATATTGGATACTGTGCCCACTTGCCCAGTGCCACCACTCATATCTGTTTTAACAATAGCTTAAGCTTTAGATTTTAAAGAAATCATTTTTTTTCACTGTAATAGAAGATCAGTTAGTTGTCTGCAAGCGTCTGGGTGTCAGGCCTACTTCAGCGTGTGCTCTGCAGACCTGTGCCAGCGTGCTTTGACAGTTGCCACTCATATCTTGTGTCTCTATAGCGTGCTTTTACAACCAACATTTTGTTTCCACTGTAATAGAAGAGCAGTTGCCTGCCTGCCAGCTTCTGTGTGAGGTTCACATTGGATACTGTGCCTACTTGCCCAGTGCCACCACTCATATCTGTTTTAACAATTGGTTAAGCTTTACATTTAAAATAAATATTTTTTTTCACTGTAATAGAAGAGCAGTTGCCTGCCTGCCAGCTTCTGTGTGAGGTTCACATTGTATACTGTGCCCACTTGCCCAGTGCCACCACTCATATCTGCTTTAACAATAGCTTAAGCTTTAGATTTTAAAGAAATAATTTTTTTTCACTGTAATAGAAGATCAGTTAGTTGTCTGCAAGCGTCTGGGTGTCAGGCCTACTTCAGCGTGTGCTCTGTAGACCTGTTCCAGCGTGCTTTGACAGTTGCCAATCATATTTGGTGTCTCTATAGCGTGCTTTTAAAACCAAAATTTGTTTTTCACTGTTATAGATTGAATAGCAGTTACTTGTCTTCAAGCGGGTGTCTCAGGCCTACAGTGTGTGCTCTGCAGAACTGTTCCAGTGCACATTGCCAATCATATCTGGTGTCTCTATAGCGTGCTTTTAAAACCAAAATTTGTTTTTCACTGTTATAGATTGAATAGCAGTTACTTGTCTTCAAGCGGCTCTGTCAGTCCTTCCTTCAGCGTGTGCTCTGCAGAACTGTTCCAGTGCACATTGCCAATTTACGTTGCACTCATTAGAACCAAACACTGTGGGGTGATTTCACCAAGGACCACATGACGGAACAGGATCTGATTTTTAGGGTCCTTCAAATTGAAAAGGAGGATCCGGTATTTATTCTTATATCTGCTGTCAGTACACAGGAAAAGTTTAAATATTTCTTGTTCTACGTTCTCTACAACTCCACGCACCGACTCATCCAATACGTGAAGATCTGGGGTTTCTCTGACTCTCCTCAGTAGTGTATCAAACAGAGTCTGCACTGTGGTAACACGGACATCTTCAGGACATAACTCAACTATTTGCAGATAGGCAGTCTGCAGCTTCTCTTTTTCACCTGTTCTCTTCTTTCTCTTATGCGTATTCTTGTCTATATGCAGGTGGTCTCTTGCCTTTCTTTTAACCAATTCGTTCCTTCCATATGGTTTCAAAAGATCTCTGGCATCATTACTTTCAACGCAAATAACGTCATCATAGTTAGTCTCCTCATTATTCACCGGGTAGAGAGTGTTTGCACTGACTACCCACAGCATGCTCTTGCCATTGCCTACTCCACCTTCAACGACAGGGTGCAAGTCCCAAGGAGAAGGATCATTCACTTTATTATCTGTCTTTATTTCACAAGTAGTGCCTGGAACATCCTCATGGGTCACAAGATGTAAATCTGGACTAATGTCAACCCCAGGGTCTGGAAAATCATCAATTTGAAATTTTTCGAATAATCCCAGTGGGCTGCCACATTCTTCCTCCTCTGATGGTATTAAAGTTTGCAGAGATTCACTATGGGGTGGTGTCAAGCATTTTGGAGAACAATTAAGCATCTCCATCCCAATACGTTTCAGATGTCCTATCAGCTCTTCCACCCTATGCGATACTATGGGCAGGCTACCCGTGACGTCATTACTCACGGCCCTATTTCACGCGGACACTCTGTGTCAGTGTGTATCATGGTCTCTGTGGACAGGGAACAGTCTCTATTCTGCTCTGTGTCAGTGTGTATCATGGTCTCTGTGGACAGGGAACAGTCTCTATTCTGCTCTGTGTCAGTGTGTATCAGGGTTTTTGAGGACAGGTGTCAATCCATATCTGCCAAGTGACCCTATGTAGGGGGTACAGTCCCTATTCTGCTCTGTGTCAGTGTGTATCATGGTCTCTGTGGACGGTGAACAGTCTCTATTCTGCTCTGTGTCAGTGTGTATCATGGCCTCTGTGGACAGGGAACAGTCTCTATTGTGCTCTGTGTCAGTGTGTATCAGGGGTTTTGAGGACAGGTGTCAATCCATATCTGCCAAGTGACCCTATGTAGGGGGAACAGTCCCTATTCTGCTCTGTGTCAGTGTGTATCATGGCCTCTGTGGACAGGGAACAGTCTCTATTGTGCTCTGTGTCAGTGTGTATCAGGGGTTTTGAGGACAGGTGTCAATCCAAATCTGCCAAGTGACCCTATGTAGGGGGAACAGTCCCTATTCTGCTCTGTGTCAGTGTGTATCATGGTCTCTGTGGACGGTGAACAGTCTCTATTCTGCTCTGTGTCAGTGTGTATCATGGTCTCTGTGGACAGGGAACAGTCTCTATTCTGCTCTGTGTCAGTGTGTATCAGGGGTTTTGAGGACAGGTGTCAATCCATATCTGCCAAGTGACCCTATGTAGGGGGAACAGTCCCTATTCTGCTCTGTGTCAGTGTGTATCATGGTCTCTGTGGACAGGGAACAGTCTCTATTCTGCTCTGTGTCAGTGTGTATCAGGGGTTTTGAGGACAGGTGTCAATCCATATCTGCCAAGTGACCCTATGTAGGGGGAACAGTCCCTATTCTGCTCTGTGTCAGTGTGTATCATGGCCTCTGTGGACAGGGAACAGTCTCTATTCTGCTCTGTGTCAGTGTGTATCAGGGGTTTTGAGGACAGGTGTCAATCCATATCTGCCAAGTGACCCTATGTAGGGGGAACAGTCCCTATTCTGCTCTGTGTCAGTGTGTATCAGGGGTTTTGAGGACAGTTGTCAATCCATATCTGCCAAGTGACCCTATGTAGGGGGAACAGTCCCTATTCTGCTCTGTGTCAGTGTGTATCATGGTCTCTGTGGACGGGGAACAGTCTCTATTCTGCTCTGTGTCAGTGTGTATCATGGGCTCTGTGGACAGGGAACAGTCTCTATTCTGCTCTGTGTCAGTGTGTATCAGGGGCTTTGAGGACAGGTGTCAATCCATATCTGCCAAGTGACCCTATGTAGGGGGAACAGTCCCTATTCTGCTCTGTGTCAGTGTGCATCAGGGGTTTTGAGGACAGGTGTCAATCCATATCTGCCAAGTGACCCTATGTAGGGGGAACAGTCTCTATTCTGCTCTGTGTCAGTGTGTATCATGGTCTCTGTGGACAGGGAACAGTCTCTATTCTGCTCTGTGTCAGTGTGTATCAGGGGTTTTGAGGACAGGTGTCAATCCATATCTGCCAAGTGACCCTATGTAGGGGGAACAGTCCCTATTCTGCTCTGTGTCAGTGTGTATCATGGTCTCTGTGGACAGGGAACAGTCTCTATTCTGCTCTGTGTCAGTGTGTATCAGGGGTTTTGAGGACAGGTGTCAATCCATATCTGCCAAGTGACCCTATGTAGGGGGAACAGTCCCTATTCTGCTCTGTGTCAGTGTGTATCATGGTCTCTGTGGACAGGGAACAGTCTCTATTCTGCTCTGTGTCAGTGTGTATCAGGGGTTTTGAGGACAGGTGTCAATCCATATCTGCCAAGTGACCCTATGTAGGGGGAACAGTCCCTATTCTGCTCTGTGTCAGTGTGTATCAGGGGTTTTGAGGACAGGTGTCAATCCATATCTGCCAAGTGACCCTATGTAGGGGGAACAGTCCCTATTCTGCTCTGTGTCAGTGTGTATCATGGTCTCTGTGGACGGGGAACAGTCTCTATTCTGCTCTGTGTCAGTGTGTATCATGGGCTCTGTGGACAGGGAACAGTCTCTATTCTGCTCTGTGTCAGTGTGTATCAGGGGCTTTGAGGACAGGTGTCAATCCATATCTGCCAAGTGACCCTATGTAGGGGGAACAGTCCCTATTCTGCTCTGTGTCAGTATGCATCAGGGGTTTTGAGGACAGGTGTCAATCCATATCTGCCAAGTGACCCTATGTAGGGGGAACAGTCTCTATTCTGCTCTGTGTCAGTGTGTATCAGGGCTGGGCTTTGAGGACAGGTGTCAATGTTAGGTGATTTCTGCCCTTTATGGATTAAAAGCAGACTCTGCATCAACTGAGCAATTTCCCATGGGAGTTTTGCCATGGATCCCCCTCTGGCATGCCACAGTCCAGGTGTTAGTCCCCTTGAAACAACTTTTCCATCACTATTGTGGCCAGAAAGAGTCCCTGTTGTTTTTAAAATTCGCCTGCCCATTGAAGTCAATGGCGGTTCGCGCGGTTCGCCGGTTCGCGAACATTTGCGGAAGTTCACGTTCGCCATTCGCGAACCGAAAATTCCGGGTTCGCGACAACACTATTCATCAATAACCTCCTGCAGATATGGCAAAAGGGCTTGTTGAAATTTTATCATAGCTGCCACTAAAACCATCTGGACCTTGTGCTTTACCCCCTTTAATATATAAACATGCAGTTTTCAACTGCCATAGAGTTTCATCTAATAAGTTTTTTTTTTTTTTATCTATTAATTTTCAGGTCCTGTTGTGTTTGTTCTGATGGGGTTGTTTTGTGTTTTTATGTTCCAACTTGCGTATATATTTCTGTAACTCAAACAATGATTCTGATTTTCTTTTTCTTATATGAGGCTTTTTTATTCAATTCTCTAATTACAGTTTTATGAGCTGCCCATACAGTGGTTTTACTAATTTCGGGTGTATTATTTTCTAGAAAATAATTTGAGAATGTAATGTCTTCTCTAACTGAGAAATCCCTCAAAAGAGTATTAATGCGCCATGAGTAGGTGAGTTTGACTGATAGTCCTTTTATGAAAACAGCAATATCGGCGTGATCTGACCAGGTAATATTGTTAATTTGTGAGTTATATAGATAAGGAGCAAGTTCTAAATTTGCCAGAAACATATCTTTTCTGGAGTATGTATCATATAGATAAGAATAAAAAGTTAAATCCAGTATGTCAGGGTGGTGAGCCCTCCACACGTCAATAAGCTTATGGGCAGAAATAAACTAAAAAAAAATCTATCCTGACCTCCTGTCCCTGAGAGCTAACTACTCCAGGCCTAGAACGCCTGTCTATTGCTGAACATGGAACTGTGTTACAATCCCCACCTATCAAAACAAAATCTGACAGAATAGATTTAAATATTTGGCTTATAGTGTCCCAAAATCTAGCATCTGCGACAGTTGGGGCATATAAATTAAGTAGATGAAGCTTGCGGGGACCCATCATTCCAGATACTAAAATATATCTGCCATCTCTATCCTGCAACGTGTTTAATACTTTAAACTGGCATCGTTTATGGATCAAGATAGGCACTCCATTATGTTTACGAATGGCATTCGAGCTATAAGCTCTATCATACATTTTATCCGTTAGAGATAATACATGAGATCTGTTAAGGTGAGTTTCTTGTAGAAAAGCTGTATCAGCCAGCCTTCTTTAAACATTAGCTTTCTTTTCACAGGTGAATTGAGGCCTTTTACATTTAAAGAAACTATCTTATCAGCCATAATAATTTGTCAAGTATTGAAGCCAGAGTTGTTGCACTATAAGCGCTGATAGATTTAGTAATGCTATAGGAGTGGTCCACATGAGAATGTTTTTTGCATTCTTGTAGATCTCAGCGGAATGATAATAGGCTGAAATTTGTTTCCAAGATATTCTGCTGATTTGCGGAGAATTGTGTATAAACACTGGCATGTCTTTTCTCAATGTCATCCTAATATTGTTGAATTTTTTTATCAGAGACCCATGTTTGCTTTCAAGAGAGGCACTTCTTTGAGGGATAAGTTGGTTAAAAACTCTTGTCCCTCAGGTTGATAGCGCTGCAGCTGTTGTCAAACAGGGGAATTTCCCATGCTACAATTGTGTTTCCTGTCACTCTATGATACGAGGGGATGTTACACATCACCCATGAAGTGGCATAAAAAACCTGATTAGACAATTCTTGACATGTAATTCTGATTTGTTGTCTATGCACTCAAATGCCCATGTGGTCTTGTATATGTGGGGCAAACCAGTCAAAAATTCAAAATGAGGTTCTCTAAACACAAGTCCATAATACGTACTGGATTGCCTGATTTACCCCTTCCTGTTAATTTTCTAGGAGCTAGACATGGTGTCTCTCAGCTAAGATTCCAGATTTTGGAACAGATTATGGAATCACCAAGGAGAGGGGACAGGAATAGGAGACTTTTATTACGTTAGGCTTATTGGATACAAGAACTTAACACATTATATCCTAAAGGTTTAAATTACGATTATGACTTACCTATGCTCATTTAAGTAACGGTTGCTGTATTCTCCTGTTTTTATTTATAATTATTTATATGAAACAATTTTTTTAACTCTATATTTTCCAGGACTCCTTGTAGATATTTGGTGCTGGTTTTTTCAACACCCTAATTTCTCCTGTAGCATGGCATGGTGCAGGAAGGAGGGTTTTGGATTTTTAGAGCACTGGGCAGACTTTGCGATTGGGTACAACCTTTATAGTAGTGATGGATTGCACCTAAATGGGAGAGGGTCTGCAGTGCTGGGGAATAGGATGGCTAGAAGGTTGGAGGAGATTTTAAACTAGTAGTAGGGTGAGAGGGTCATAGCAATCTACAAAATGGAGATAGGACAGAAAGGAGATGGGCTTTAGCACAGTATAAGGGGGGTTGGAGACGGGATGAGGGGCAAGCTCAGAACAGAGAAGCTATGTAATGTTGACAATTCACAAAAAGTACAAGTGACTCATGATATTAAATGTATGCTTACTAATGCAAGGAGCCTAAATAACAAAATGGGGGAACTAGAGGCAGCAGCATACACTAAACAATATGATATAATAGGCATAACTGAAACATGGTGGGATGAGACACATGACTGGGCAGTTAACTTAATTGGGTACATGTTATTTAGGAAGGATAGGAAAAACAAGAAGGATCATGGGGCGTGCTTGTATGTCAACCATGATTTAAAGCCACATCTTAAGCAAGTGGGATGTGATGAGGAAAATGTGGAAGCTTTGTGGGTAAATATCTGCTTGGGGGAAAAGAAGGGAAACCAACTATTGGTTGGTATATGTTATAAACCACCTAATGTTAATATTGACGAGGAACAGCTGTTTGAGCAAATTGAGAAAGCTGCAAATCTGGGTAACACTTTAATTATTGGAGATTTTAATTACCCGGACATAAATTGGGACAGAGGGACTAGTAGCTCAGCAAAGGGAATTAGGTTTTTAAACTTGTTAAATGACACCTTCATGTCACAGCTTGTACAAGCACCAACTAGAATGGATGCTTGTCTGGACCTGGTTTTAACAAACAACGTTGATCTTTTGACCAACATTCAAGTAGGTGAGCACATGGGAAATAGTGATCACAATATAGTGTCCTTTGAAATAAACTCAAAAAAAAAACAAAAGCATATGGGGAATACTAAAACATATAATTTTAAAAAAGCCAATTTCAATAAGTTAAGGGCAGCTTTACAATATATTGACTGGCATAAACTCTTTAGTGAAAAGAACACTGAGGATAAATAGATCATCTTTCCACAAATATTAGAAAGGTACATTTCTCAGCATGTACCATTTGGAAATAAATATAAAAGAAACAAATTAAAAACCAGTGTGGCTTTGTAGAGAAATAAAAGAAGAGATTAAAAATAAGAAAAGGGTATTTAAAGCATTTAAATCAGGCAAAGCAGATGCATCTTATAAAATATATAAGGAAGAAAATAATGCGTTCAAAAAGGCAATTAGATTTGCTAAACTTCAAAATGAAAAAATGATAGCTAAAGAGAGCAAAACCAAAGCATTTTTTAAGTACATAAATTCTAAAAAAAAAAAAAAAAAAAAAATGAAAGTGCAGGTACACTAAAAACTGAAACGGGGGTGTTAGTTAATGAAGACCAGGAAAAGGCAGGAATTTTAAATAACTATTTCTCCTCCGTATATATTAAGGAAGAACCCATGGCAATAGATTTGCAAATGATTGCTACTAAAAACTTGCAGAATAATTGTAATTGGTTAACTCAAGACAAGGTGCTGCAGCAACTAAAGAAAGTTAATATAAACAAAGCTCCAGGGCCTGACGGTATCCATCCACGAGTACTTAAGGAACTAAGTGTAGAAATAAGTGAACCTCTGTTTTTAATCTTTCAAGATTCTTTTCTTTCAGGAAGTGTTCCGGAGGATTGGAGGAAGGCAGATGTGGTTTCTATATTCAAAAAGGGTTCAAAATCCTTGCCTGGAAATTATAGACCTGTGAGCTTAACTTCTGTGGCTGGGAAAATATTTAAAAGGTTATTAAAGGATAATATTAAAGAATTCCTTGAGAAGAACATGGTTATCAGCAAAAATCAGCACGGTTTTATGAAGCACAGGTCATGTCAAACTAACTTGATTGCGTTGTATGAAGAAGTAAGTAGAAATATAGATCAGGGTGTTGCAGTGGATGTGATCTATTTGGATTTTGCCAAGGCATTTGATACAGTTCCACACAATAGATTATTGTTCAAGTTTAAGGAAATCGGTCTAGATGAAAATGCTTGTTCTTGGGTAACAAATTAAAACCTATTTAGTTTAGAAACACGTCACCTGAGAGGGGATATGATAACATTATACAAATATATTCGGGGCCAATACAAACCATTGTGTGGAAATCTATTAACAAACCGGACTATCCATAGGACACGAGGTCATGTGTTTAGACTGGAAGAAAGAAGATTTTGTCTATGGCAAAGCAAAGGTTTTTTTTTACTGTAAGAACAATACGGATGTGGAATTCTCTGCCTGAAGAAGAGGTTTTATCAGAGTCCATGAAGATGTTCAAATAGCTACTAGATGCATACTTGCAAAAACAGAATATTCAAGGATATAATCTTTTAATGTAGGGTAATAACTGCTTGATCCAAAGATAAATCTGACTGCCATTCTGGGGTCAAGAAGGAATTTTTTTCCTAGCTTGTTGCAAAATTGTGCTTAAAACTGGGTTTTTTGCCTTCTTTTGGATCAACAGCAAAAAAACAAATGTGAGGAAGGCTGAACTTGGTGGACGCAAGTCTCTTTTCAGCTATGTAACTATGTAACTCTGGATACTTAAGGGACTACTTTGATTTGGACACACTAAATCTTTCTTGATTGCACTATAAGTAATTATAAAACTATATGTAGTAATACTATATGTATTTTTTGACTACACTATAAGTAATTATAAAATCTAAAAAAATATCTTTTATATGCTGATAATTACATTATACTTTATAGATAATTTACGATACTTATTATAGTGAGTTTAATTAATATTGTATGATTTAATACTTGGTCACTTCCTTTAGAAGTATAATTTTTAAGACATACATGCACTTTGGATGTAATGGCTATATTTCTTATGTCCTCATTTGGTTTGTGCGATTAAGTGTCTTTCGTGTGCTTAGCTATTATATTAAGTTCTATTTGCGCACTTGTACGCATACTCTGAAATGCCATTCATGTATTTGATAAAACGGCTACTATTTTGTTACTTATGCCAGCTCGTAAGAGGGGCGTTTACATCCCTGCATTCCAATAGTCCACTATGCATTTCAACTACCCGGAAATTAGTTTTTGTTTTAACGCTCTGACAGGCGTTCTTACTTGTCCATTAGTTTTTTCCCCTTCTTTTCTTTATATATTTTTTTTGCTCTCTTCTTTACATGGCACAAAGGGGTAAACTCATAATAGGATTATTAAACATGTTATAGGATTATGTCTGTGTGTGTGTGTGTGTGTGTGTATGTATATGTATATGTATATATATAGTGATAAAGTGAAGGCAGAGAGGCCTTTAACATTTAACCCCAGGGGAAGTACGTGTTTTATGTGTGGTGAGCAACACAAAGCTAAGTTTAGTTATGGGCCCCTGGGGTGGAGCATTTGGAGAGCAGGGTGGTCCAATGCTCCACTCCTCAGTTTAGACACAACTGGTAGAAATAAGGTCCAGGCCAGAGTTTTTTGGAACTGTCTCCAACCCACTGCTCAGCTGCAGATAATCAGCTGTAGCAGTGGGAATAAACCCCTCCCTGCTAGGCAGGTAAAGGGGGATTGCTGGCTTCCTCCCTGGAAGCAGGTAGGAGAGAGGCTGTTCTCTCCAGTGAGAGAGTCAAGGCTGGCTTGGAGCACTGGGAGTGCAGAAAGGGAAGCTGTCAAGGCTGGCTTGGAGCACTGGGAGTGCAGAGAGCTGACAAAGACACTAGGTTGGTGAAACCAATATTGTTTTGTTCTAGTTTAACCCCTGAGAGATAGGGAACCGGAAGTTAGTAAGTGCTCAGACGAGCTAGGTTTTTGTTAGTGATTTGTGTTATATTTATGTTTTCATTTGCTGCTGTCTCCTGTGTGGACTTACAAATAAAGTGCCTGGATTATATGCAAATAAAAGGACTGTGTCTGTTGTTTACCCTAGAGGACCGTGCTACCTGCAGACAAGGATCACAATATAAATATTATATATATAAATATATTTATATATATATATATATATATATATATATATATATATATATTTGTGTGAAGGGCTCATGATGGCAAAGAGAAATAAGACCTAATAAGTGTAGGATGGTATAAAAGTAGCAAGTCGGTTGTGGTGTGCCGAAACCGACGATGAGGTAGGCCTGAAAATAAAGAGGGCCCACCAAGAAGAAATGTAAGAAAAAGGAGTTGATAAAGAGGTGTGGGTGGGAGGGTGATGCAACGCTGACCTCGAAGGTATGGAGCCAGGTAAGGGGTGTCCCTTAAGTAGGGAAGGGGTGTGTCATACGCCCCTCCCACAAACACAGGCCAAAAAGCCTTACTACTTGTGTGAAGGGCTCATGATGGCAAAGAGAAATAAGACCTAATAAGTGTAGGATGGTATAAAAGTAGCAAGTCGGTTGTGGTGTGCCGAAACCGACGATGAGGTAGGCCTGAAAATAAAGAGGGCAAAAATAGAAATTTCAATATTTTAATACAAACTACCAATATACATACTTTTAACAAGACATGTTCTGAAAAGCATTTCTTACTTCTTGTACAGGGTTAGGAATGTACCGTGTGTAAGCGGATGATTTCCAGCGCCCCAGTGTCTTGATAACATGAACCGGTATGTTAACACTGGAGGCTGTGGAGGCCGCTCCTATGCGGAAGGAGTGGCCTGAATAGTTAGCTGGCTTGAGTCCCAGCTGTGTTAGTAATGACCTAACATGGGTCATGAAGTTGGTAGTAGTGAGAACTGAACCTCGTAGAACAAAAAGTGGTTGTGATGGTGGTGCCTTGAGATTCTCTGTATAAGAGTCCAGTATTTGGACGGGGCACCAACTGTTGTGAGTCGGATAGTATTTAACCTCTACGGGTGGAGCGTGTTGACTGTTTTTGGAATGAGGTAGTGTCAGGATATAATAGTCCATGTGTTTGTTAAGTGCGAATGAAGCAGTAGGTGAGTGGATTGTGTTGTATTGATGGCGGTAAACTCTCTAGGTCTCAGAAACCCATAAAAAGCCACGTAAATAGCTGTTTTGATGACTAGTGTTGTGTTGAAGGAGAAGGGTTTTAGATCTAGTAGTTGTGATAATTTCTTAAGGATATGAAAATCTATAGGAAGCCTCTGTGCTGTATGCGGGGGTTCGGATCTTTGTATACCCCTAAGGATGTTCTTGATTTGGTATGATGACATGAAACTTGAGTTGTTGGGTTGTAAGGTCAGCATGTGATGTTGGATGCCAGTAAGATATAGTTTGATTGTGTTGTAAGAAAGTTTGAGTTTGAGGTGGCAAAAAGAGGCAAAACCTAAAAAAGATGTCATGATGAATGGTTGTAATATGTTGTGTTCCAAAAGGAATCTTTTGAATAAACTGAAAGCTCTGTTGTAGGTTTTCCTGGTATTTGTAGATAGAGCTAGTTGGGACAAAGTTCTGCAATGTTGCATGATAACGTCTAGTCCATTGTTAGCTGATGGAACAGTGGAGTGGCCGTGGCTGTGAGCGCGGCTGATGGGAGAAGTTGATGAAAGGCCTGGAATTTAAAACGAGACAAATTATCAGCCGCCTCGTTACAAATACCTGGAATATGAACACAGTGCAAGAAAAAATTATGACATGCTGCCAACCAAGTGAGTTTCCTCAAAAATCTCATGATAGTAAGGGAGTTGGAGCGACCTTTGTTGATAATGGAACAGGTTGCTTGGTTGTCTGAGTAACACCTGACTAATGAACCTGTCCATAGATGTCCCCATGCCACGGCAGCCGCCACGATGGGATATATCTCGAAAAGAGCTGAGGTAGAGAAAAAACACTCCAGGTCCTGCACCTCTGAAGGCCAGCTACCCCAAAGCCATTCGTTCCCAAAAATTGCTGCAAAACCTGTGGTAGACGCCGCGTCTGTCCAAACAGTAGGAGAAGTGTCAGACAATTGAGGGAGGAACATGCTTTTTCCGTTCCAGGAGTTTAAAAAGTTTCTCCACATGAGAAGGTCTGCCGTGGCTTGGGTATCTAGGGTTAATCTGTGTGCATCATGTAGAAACCGTGGGAACATGCTGAGGAGACGTGATATGAAAGTACGGCCTTGAGGTATAATACGCATGGCAAAATTGAGTGACCCCAGTAAAGATTGTAATTCTTTACGATTGCAAGTGCGTAGTTGTATATAGAGGTTGATGTTTGTCAGGATGTTTTCTACCTTGGTGCGTGGTAGGCTAGCTTGCATGTTGGCTGAGTCTAGCATGATGCCCAGGAAAGTGATGATGGTATCTGGGCCTTCGGTCTTGGTAGGGGAGACTGGGACCCCCAACTGGTTGAATAGGCTGACAGTTTCTTTGAGGCTACTGGGAGGGGAAGAATTCTCCTCGACCATTAGGAAATCGTCCAGATAATGTATGACTGTAGGGCATCTGGATATATTGAGTAGTAACCAGCATAGGATTTCGGCAAATGTGTCAAATATGGCTGGACTACTTTTAGAACCAAAAGTTAGTCGTGAGAAAAAGTAGTAGTTCCCTTCCCACTTGATGCCATGTAGGTGCCACAGTGTGGGGTGGATTGGTAGTAGTTTGAATGCATTTGTTATGTCGGTCTTACTGAGCCATGCACCGACTCCTGCCTGTAAGATAGCCGTAATGGCGTGGTCTATAGTGGAATATTGCAGGGAGAATTCCTCCGATGGTATTAGGGAGTTGAGGCTAGGAGTGGTAGAGGTGTGTGGTGCCGACAAATCGATAATAAGTCTCTGCTTGTTGGAAGATTTTCCTGTGACAACCCCGATAGGGTTTGTCCTCCATGTAGTGAAAGGAGGGGATTGAAAAGGTCCCAATAAAAACCTTCTGACACTTCTTTAGCTATGAGTGTGTCAACAGCTGTAGGGTTGTGTTGGGCGGATTGTAGATTTGGACATTCCAGGATTCCTGAAGGCATATGTATGATACCTGTGTGGAATCCTTCTGATAGACCAGAGATTATGAAATCTACTAAATGTGTAGATGGATGCTGTGACAGAAATGTCGCAAGTAGGGATATGTTGATAGACGTTAGGTACTGTTTGGGATACATTTTATTGGGACACATGATTTTTGCATGTGCCCTGAAACATTTTGAGCATATATGCAATAAACAACAACCGCTGTAATTACATGTACCAACATTAAAGTTATTACATATCTGGGATTTGCCCAGAAACTTGATAGGTCTACCCAGTTTGTCTTTAGCTATTTTCTCCGTAGGAGCAGCGGAGCTAGGTCCTTGCACGTGGGTATGCTCGTTAGCAGTGGTGGGACAAAAATTTGCCGAATGAGACATGGAGGAGCAGTATGCACAAGCCGGCGTCCTTAGCCCTGCAAAGTGTCTGCAGAAAATCACTGTGTCTATCTTACTCCAGTTGGACCTTGTCCCGTACTGTGAGAAGGCGCCTGACACTTTTGCAGAAAAAGATCTATGGTAATCGTAGAATGCCGATCCACCATATTTATTGCCCAGGTCCACCAGCTTGTGCATATACATGTCAAATTCCTCACGCCTGTGGAGAAAAACCGTAACGCAGGATTAGCTTGTAGTGTCTACATATAATGTGTATACCTGGTGACCAAAATTTTAAATATATATATGGCCGTGCTACTGTAGTAATCATAGTGCAGGGAGTATGAGTTTAAACTATGAAAATTGACCATATGCAGAAAAGTTGACGTATGAGAGGTTAAACCAAAAGTGTGATTCAAACCTGAAAGTGTGAGATGTTGGGACCGTGTTCTGTATACACGATATATCGTTTGAGTATATGCAGAAAGGTCAGGAAATGTACGTGCCATGTAAACGGGTGTACATGGTAGTGACAACGTAATATACAGAATTAAATTAGAGAAAACCTTATCACATATATATACATTATACCTATTCCTGATTAATTATCTGAGTTTCTAGTGTATGTAATTTGAGTACATAAAGAAAAGTCAGCATATGACACGTGCCATGTAATGAAAAGTGTACATGGTGTGTTTAAACAGGGAGGAGAAAAAAAAACAAAAACGTTTGTTTAAAACAAATTTCCTAAGTGTAAATGAGAAGGTACACAAAAAGTAAAGTTGTTCAAGCAAAACTATGTATATGTATACCAGGATAATATCATGAACTAATAATGCATGAGCCCTAACCTAGGTATAATTAATGTGACAGCATAAATTATGAAATACATGCTATAAACGTTATATGTATATAAAACAGACTGGTATTCAATAAACTATAATCTGTATTAAAAATGAATAATCCTACTATCAGGTACTAAAAACTTATCATATAGAAACAAACTGAAATAAAGGAGGGAAAAAGTAAAGCATAAGAATGCTACATACATAGTACTTGGTTTCCGGAAACCGGAGGGTTAATTTGCCTGAGACTTTGGCCGTAAAGCGTGTGGCCGTAAAGTGAGGCTGAAAATTATTGCGACGCCGTGGGAAGTGATCCGGGCGACGGACTTACGTTTGAGAAGTCCTGAGGACTCGATCAGCGAAGAAGACCGGGTTTTTTGTGCGTGGCTGGCCGTGGAAAGACCTGTAAGGAGTTCCTGGACACAGCTGACACCGAAGAAAAACGCGGGTTTCCGAAAGCAAGATGGCGCCGTCCGTGAACCGGAAGTGGATTCAGGATGCAACGCTGACCTCGAAGGTATGGAGCCAGGTAAGGGGTGTCCCTTAAGTAGGGAAGGGGTGTGTCATACGCCCCTCCCACAAACACAGGCCAAAAGGCCTTACTACATATATATATATTAGTGTATTTTTGCACTAATTAATGTCTCTTATTAATTAATTCAGTGAATTATTGATTGATCTCTTTCCTGGCACTGTTTGCTATAAATGCACTTTATTTGCTGTGTGGTGTTAGCTTGAAAAATACCTCTTGTTAGGTGAAAATGTTGCTGTTAATTTTGTTGCAATAAATCTGCCTGTGGCTCTCACATTTTGAGTGCCTGGGAATTTTCCTTCCTTGACCACTTTGCTGCCTGGCTACCCTATTTCCTCTCTTCTAACATTCCATCCCTAATTCTCGGGGACTTCAATATTCCTATAAACCCACCTTTGACCTCTGCAGCCACCAAACTACTTTCCATGACTTCCTCCCTCGGGCTATCGCAGTGGGCAGATTCTCCCACCCATGTAGCTGGCAATACCCTTGACCTAATCTTCACTTATGCATGTACAGTATCTAATATCTGCAACACTCCATATCCACTCTCTGATCACCACCTCTTATCATTTGCTCTCACATACCCCCTCACCCAAAAACCTCAGCCTAACCCCCCTCAACTCAGGAGGGACCTTAATTCTCTTGATCTCCAACAGTTGTCAGCTGACATTGATTCACAACTGCTGTCCATCCCTTCCCTCTCCTGTCCTTCACAGGCCATCTCCATATATAACTCTACTCTTACATCTGCCTTGAACACTGCAGCGCCACTCCAAACAAGCACCTCGAGGAGGACCCGCCCCCAACCATGGCATACTAAATCAACGCGCTACCTGCAAAGATGCTCCCGTTGTGCTGAACGCTCCTGGAGGAAGTCTCGTACACAATCAGACTTTCTCCATTATAGATTCATATTGTGTTCATACAGTGCAGCCCTTGCCCTTGCCAAACAGTCCTATTTTTCCTCTCTCATTAGTTCATGTTCCCGCAACCCCAGGCGTCTCTTTCACACCTTTAATTCTCTTCTTCGCCCTGCTGTGGCCACCCCCAAAACTAACCTTACTGCTGATAACTTCGCATGTTACTTCACTGACAAGATTGAACAGCTAAGGAAAGAATTCTCCCCTCCTTGCCTTTCTGTTTCTCAATCACACATAGATCATGCCTTTCCTACCCTTCAGACATTCTCCCCAGCTACTGACCAAGAGGTGGCTGCTCTTCTTTGCTCCTCTCGCCCCACCACTTGCCCGCTTGATCCTGTCCCATCTCACCTTATTAGATCTCTCTCCACTTGTCTCGTGCCTTCTCTAACACACATCTTCAACTGCTCGCTCTCCTCTGGCATCGTCCCTGCTGACCTTAAACATGCCACTGTAGTACCTATACTAAAAAAACCATCCCTCGACCCATCCACCCCCTCTAACTACCGTCCCATATCCCTGCTCCCTTTTTCCTCAAAGCTTCTGGAAAGACTTGTCTTTACCCGTGTGTCTCATTTCCTCAATTCCAACTCTCTCCTTGACCCTCTTCAATCTGGCTTCCGCCCTCTCCACTCTACAGAGACTGCCCTTATCAAAGTTACTAACGACCTAATCGCAGCTAAATCCAAAGGCCACTACTCCATACTAATTCTTCTTGACCTCTCAGCGGCCTTTGACACCGCCCTCTCCACTCTACAGAGACTGCCCTTATCAAAGTTACTAACGACCTAATCGCAGCTAAATCCAAAGGCCACTACTCCATACTAATTCTTCTTGACCTCTCAGCGGCCAATCTGGCTTCCGCCCTCTCCACTCTACAGAGACTGCCCTTATCAAAGTTACTAACGACCTAATCGCAGCTAAATCCAAAGGCCACTACTCCATACTAATTCTTCTTGACCTCTCAGCGGCCTTTGACACCGCCCTCTCCACTCTACAGAGACTGCCCTTATCAGAGGGCTTCCGCCCTCTCCACTCTACAGAGACTGCCCTTATCAAAGTTACTAACGACCTAATCGCAGCTAAATCCAAAGGCCACTACTCCATACTAATTCTTCTTGACCTCTCAGCGGCCTTTGACACCGCCCTCTCCACTCTACAGAGACTGCCCTTATCAAAGTTACTAACGACCTAATCGCAGCTAAATCCAAAGGCCACTACTCCATACTAATTCTTCTTGACCTCTCAGCGGCCTTTGACACCGTTGATCATGCTCTCCTTCTTCAAACTCTTCAATCGCTTGGTCTCTGTGACTCTGTCCTCTCATGGTTTTCCTCTTATCTCTCCCAACGCTCATTCAGTGTCTCCTTTTCTAATGATACCTCCTCCCCTTGCCCTGTCTCAGTTGGAGTTCCCCAAGGCTACGTCCTTGGTCCCCTTCTATTTTCTCTTTATACTGCCTCTCTTGGCAAACTTATTACCTCTTTTGGATTTCACTACCACCTGTACGCTGATGACACCCAGCTATATCTCTCCTCCCCAGACCTCTCCCCTGCCGTCCTGCAACGTGTCACTGCTTGCCTTTCTTCCATCTCTGACTGGATGTCCTCCCGCTTTCTGAAACTCAATCTCTCAAAAACTGAGCTCCTTGTCTTTCCTCCTCCTAATACTGATCCTCCTCTTTCGCTCTCCCTCCAAGTTTGTGGTACCAACATCAGTCCATCCTTGCAAGCGCGCTGTCTTGGCGTCATACTTGACTCTGGTCTCACCTTTGAGCCTCACATCCAGCATGTTGCCAAATCCTGTAGATTCCATCTTAAAAACATAGCCCGCATCCGCCCCTTTCTTGCACCAGATACTACCAAGGAGCTTGTCCATGCTCTAGTAATTTCCCGCATGGATTATTGTAACCCTCTCCTGATTGGTCTCCCCAATAGCCGTACTGCACCCTTACAGTCCGTAATGAATGCTGCTGCTAGATTGATTTTCCTCTCTAGTCGTTTCTCTCACACCTCACCCCTCTGCCAGTCCTTACATTGGCTTCCTGTATGCTATAGGAGTCAATTCAAGGTACTAACTCACACCTATAAAGCACTGAACAACTCTAGCCCCTCTTATATCTCCTCACAGATCCATAGGTATGTCCCTTCTCGGTCTCTCCGTTCTGCCCGTGACCACCTCCTGTCCGTTGTCCGCACTTGTACGGCCAACTCGCGCTTGCAGGACTTCTCGCGGGCGGCTCCCTTCCTATGGAATAGCCTGCCTACCGCCATCAGACTCTCCCCTAGTCTTGCATCTTTTAAGAAGTGCCTTAAAACCCATCTCTTTAGGAAAGCTTATGGCCTCCAAGACTAACCCTTACCTCACATACCTGTCTCTTGCCCTCTCCTAAAGGGCAGCCCACCTTATTTGATTGTAAATTCCTGTCCTAATGTGTTTTACACCCCACCTCCTATAGAATGTAAGCTCGTTTGAGCAGGGTCCTCTTCAACCTATTGTTCCTGTAAGTTTATTTGTAATTGTCCTATTTATAGTTAAATCCCCCTCTCATAATATTGTAAAGCGCTACGGAATCTGTTGGCGCTATATAAATGGCAATAATAAATAAATAAATAAATATATAATGTTAATCCCTCTGTATTTACGCACAATAGCATCCTTAGTGCTATGGTAATGGAATCTTACTATTATGTCTCTAGTTTTATGTTGTTCATCTAGGACGTTCATAATTTCTATGTGGTGCACCTGCTGAACGATGTGCTCTGTCAATTTCCCACCTGGGGTCAGGTATATCTGGTGATAGGGGTTTGAAAATCTCACCATATTCTGCACTGGACCCTCATCTCTTGTTTCAGGTATTCCTCTAATTTTGAGATTATTGCATCTGGACCGATTTATGAGGTCCTCAAAAGCCACTTCCAAAGCATATGCCCTTGTACCCCATTCAGGTTACAAGGCCAGACAAAAGACAAAAGGTAACAAAAGGGCATTGTGTGCTTTAGTCGCATCCTCTACCCTCACCTCTAGAGTAGCAGTCCTTAAAGAAAATCTGCCCTTTTTTTAACCCTGAGGTTTACAATATTGTACTTCCTGAAGGTTTGTGTACTTATGATTTTGGGGCGCAGTATACGCCATATATCTTTCTATGGTTTACCTAATGTCAGCTATTAGAATACTGTTGCTATTGTTATCTGATGAGCTGCTATATGACCTAATGTTGGAGAGTGACTTTCAATTGTAATATTTTTTTTTAACAAGTATTTGTGTGCTCCTATGTCTTATGTGCAGTAATTTTTTTTGGGGGGATAATGCTCTGATAAGAGGGAGTGTGGACATAATTGTGCACTTATAAAGCATTCTGGTGGTTACTTACTTGTGTGCACTATTTTACTATTTTGTATTTTGTGACCTTTTACCATGAATCGCCACATATACAAATCTGGGTAATGTTTGTGAAGTATACCATGCCTCTATACTTCTATTTGTAAATTTTCTTGCCTTTGTAATTCTGATCTCTAAAATCACTAAACTTTAATTTAATTAAAAATAAAAAATAGAATAGAAAACATTTTGTTTCACATGTTATTATTAAAATTCTCCCAGAGTGAAAATGCAGAAGCCTGTGATTCTCATAAACATATTTGTTCATTTATTTTCAAAATATAAAATTATCTTTTAATATGCAGATGTTTGTACATTATTCCACAAACTAGATTAATACATTATATTACACCAAAACCTGCCATTTATGTTATGCATTGTTAATTTGTGGAAGTTGCTGTGTTTTTAATCAGTTTTACTATTGTATTATGAGAGAGGTTTAATGTGCCACATAATTTAATTTGAGCAATATGGCACTGTAAGTACACTCATTATTGTGAATGTTATTCTAATTATATCAACAGTTATCCTATAAATGTTCATAGCTAATTAAAATATACATTTTAATAATTTCCATTATAATAGTTGCATTTATATATCATTTTTTTTTTTAATACCCAAGAAAGAAACTTTTGCAACCAGAATGATCAAATTGTTTAACAGCAAGAATAGAGGATTAAATATTGATTTGGGTTTCCTGTCCCACTACCAATACTTTTCATCAAGCATGTCAGACTCAAAGGCTAGCAAGGGCCAAATAAAAAAGGTTTACGTTTAAGTGGGCTACAAAAAAACAAATGTAAATTTTCATAGAAACATAAGTTTATTTTGAAAAATACAGTATTTAAAAAAAAAAAAAAAAAGCGGCCCTCTACTAAACCCCCTAAGTCCTAAGTACTAAGTCCCCTTCTCGTCTACTAAATCCCGGTCCCCCCTTGTCTACTAAATCTTAGTCCCCCTGTCTACACTGCGGGGAGCTGAGCAGGGAGAGCTTAAATTCAGCGCTCTCTCGCTGCGGCCCGCGGGCTGCAAGCATATTAGTTGTGGGGCACATGCGGCCTGTGTGCCGCAAATTTGACATCCATGCTTTACATGAACACTCCCCCACATTATCTTACTTTTCTGTCCCAGTTATAAATAGATTTATTTTTTTCTTTTACATTATATTGCATTAAAATTACTTGCAAAATTCAATGCAAAAATACAACTTTCTGTCATCTTTGCTTCAGCACTGGTAATTACAATCCTGAGAGATTATTTTATTATGCAGATACCCACATGGATCAGTTGATGAAAGCAAACTCTTGGCACATATTGGATTGCAGAACAACAATTTCATTACAAGACTAAAATAAGGCTAACAATGTATCCAGTGCCATTTGAAGGAATTTGGGGGGCCCCAAGCAAAATGGATATGGAGCCCCCCCCCCCCCCACACCCCCTCCCACCCTATCCCCCGCATGCAAAGTCTACAGGAACCATAGCATAGCCATACAGTTTAAGTTCACCCACACCCACACTTTATATAAATAAAAAATGTTTACAGTGCAAATACTGCTGTTGCATATAATGTGCATAAAATTTCAACATTTTCAACAATTGAACATTTGCAAAAAACACCCATGTACCACACAATCAAATATACATTAAAAAAGTGCACAATACCTAAATCGAACATACTTAACAGACACACACACTAACAGACACACACACTGACACTAACAGACACACACACTCACATTAACACACTCACTTTTTTTTTTATTTAACCCCCCAGCCTCCTTACCTTTCAAAATTCTGGGGGGGGGGGGTTCTCCCTCTCCCTGGGGTCTGGTCGGGCGGGCGGCGCTGGCAAGGGAGCAATTTCCCCTGAGCGCTCTGCTCAGCTCCCTCGCCAGCGCCGCCCGCCCAACAGTATTGTTAGTTAGCCGCAAGGCTAACAAGTCATTTGCCTTGGGCATTTGGGGGTGACTTTTTTGCCGCCCTCTGGAAAGTGCCGCCCAAGGCAAATGCCTTGTTTGCCTCGCGGCTAATACATCCCTTGTCATTGTCTTGGGGCCCCAAGCCAGCTCGGGGCCCCATGCAATTGCTTGGTTTGCTTGCCTTGTCGCAACGGGCCTGAAAGTATCCATAAAACTTTAATGTGAACATGCCCATATGCAAACTAAGAATACCCAGCTGTCCAGAAATATCACACCTGACAGTGATGCAGTGCACCATTGGAATCTGCATTAAAGGACCACTATAGGCACCCAGACCACTTCAGCTTAATGAAGTGGCCTGGGTGCCAGGTCCATCTAGGGTTAACCCTGCCTGCTGTAAACATAGCAGTTTCCGAGAAACTGCTATGTTTATATGGGTTAATACAGCCTCTAGTGTCTGTCTCATTGACAGCCACTAGAGGCACTTCCGCACTTATCACTGTGATTTTCACAATGAGAAGACGCCAGTGTCCATAGGAAAGCATTGAGAATGCTTTCCTATGGACTGACTGAAGGCGCTCGTGGCATTCAGCCGATGATGTCGAAAGGAGGAGGAGAGTCCCCAGCGCTGAGGGAGCCCGGCGCTGGAGAAAGGTAAGGTTTTAACCCCTTCATCCCCTTAGAGCCCGACGGGAGGGGGACCCTGAGGGTGGGGGGGGGGGGCTATTAACACTATAGTGCCAGGAAAACGAGTTTGTTTTCCTGGCCCTATAGTGGTCCTTTAACCCCTTAAGGACACATGACGTGTGTGACATGTCATGATTCCATTTTATTCCAGAAGTTTGGTCCTTAAGGGGTTAAACAGATCATTTGGGAACCATAGCCCATTCTGCAGGATTGGAGACAAATACTTAATACAGAGAATGTACATGTATGTAAGTAGTGGGGAATGTGGTATGACTAAGTAAGTGTCACGTCCTGCTCTGTTCTGTGGAGATGTCTGGCCTTGGCTTCTAGTATCCAGTACTCTTGCTACAATTCTTGTTTAGTTTTTCTTGGTTTTTGGTTTTCTATTCTATGTCTGGTTTTCTTTATGCTGGGATTT
Organism: Pelobates fuscus; assembly: GCF_036172605.1. NCBI lineage: Eukaryota > Metazoa > Chordata > Amphibia > Anura > Pelobatidae > Pelobates > Pelobates fuscus. Next base: position 159,824,608 of record NC_086322.1, on the reverse strand, counting down.
CTGGGTTCATTCCTGTAATCCATCCCTGGGATTCCCAGTCTCCAGGTTTCATTTAAATGTTTGTTTTATGTTGCCACACCCGTTTGTTTTCCATCATTCACTCTGTTTCAGTGTTCCTGCAGGCAGCTCCTCAAGGCTTCTGCCCTTTCTTGCAGGTTGTTTTAGCATACTTTAGGCAGTGTAGGTCCTGCCAGATATGGGGCACATTGGCATTGTTGGCAGGCTTATGCAATGTATGATCATATAGTGTGACTAAATCCCCATAATTTCCATATGTAGTTATTTCTCCTCTTGTTTTGCCTATCTTATCTTGTCTTGTTTTAGTTTGGATACCCAGTCCTGTCCAGTCATGCCCATGTTATGTTCATGTTTTCCTCATGTCTTGTGTATATGTTCTGGGTTTAGCTTACTATCCTTCTCTGGTTCTGGGTTCTATTAGTTCTGTCTTGTTTTCATGTTTGGTGCCTATCTCTAGTCTTGCCTTGTTTCTAGTACTGGATACAATCTTGCTGCAGAGCCTCCCTATTCAGCTCCTGGGAGGTCTGCTAATTTCCATGCTGCTAGTTCCTGGTATCCACTTAAGCTGATTCAGGGTCTTGGTATGTGGCTGCACAAACGCTGGTGCTCAACACCAGGGGGCGTGTGGTTACCCTACACCAGACCCTGCTAATCCACCTCCACACAGTGACTCCTATTCTGAACATCAGGCATACTGGGTCCCGGTCCTGCACCGCCGCCCGGACAGTGTCTGGGTCCCGGGCATCGGACCGCCACCCTGACAGTAAGGAGACTACCCCAATTTCCCCCCCATATAACAAGAAACAATGAATATTGGATGAAACAGGCCACAGCATTTATTAAACTTACAACTGTAGGACTCATCCGAACTTTATTCTTTTTACTTTAATTCAAATATAAATAAACACATAAATAAATATATATATATATTACCTACCATAATTAACATATAAATTAGCATTTATTGTCCTACAGCCTACAACTGAAATACCCGTCCTTGCCAACGAACTTGTGCCTATGCACCAAAAACTTTACCCACTGGTGTCTCGCCTCCCCCTTCGTCCAAACCAAAATTACCATCATCTTAAATGGTCTACCAACAGCAGGCTTTTTGCTCAGTGGGCACGTACAATTCGGTAACTTAAAAGTTTACCTTACAGAGCAGAGGAGGTTGAGACCCACCTTGTCCATCTCCTGACAGTCCATCTGCTCCCCAACCCTGTTGACAAGGACACTCTCTCCGCTAGCTGTGACGGAACAAAAAACTGAACACATACAGCCAGTCACTAGCACCATCCCACACTCATACATGTGCCCTTGTCCGTTTAGCTGTGCTGACTCCCCAGGGCCTGATCACAGATAATTTTTCAGGCATGGTGCTCAAGTCAAATTCCTGACATGGTATGCAACAGACAGGTTTTTTGTTGGCATATTGAACAATGTCCTCTCCATTTTATGGTGCATTGACTATTACATTAGAACAGCTCACTTCACACATACTGCTGATAACTGGCTTAGGAGAATAAAGTGACCTGGTTTGAATGCCTCCCTAAATTTACTGATTCTTATTGCCAGTGAATCTTCAAGATAAGGATTTACTCTTTCCTTGAGGTAGGAGCATAGGTAAATATATTTAGAGAAGGGGGTGGGGCTAACTAGCCAAGCTGAGTGGATTTACTTCATAAGAGCCCAAGTGAAATTGCAATTATTCAGCAAGAATAGCAGTCGATCTGCACCTCCAGCTCTACTGGACACTTACCTATGTCTCCCCATATGACAAGCTCCTAACCAATGCCTTTTGTATTCACCCAGATGGGCAGAAAGGCTTGTAGCAGATCCAGGGCCTACCTGAGACCCCAGACTCCAGAGCCCCTGATACGCATCCCCCCTTAGCCTCCCGAGTTCCTGTTGCTGCCTTCCAGACAGACACACAACACTGGGCAGGCAATACAGGAGCCATGGGTAAGAGATCACAGAAGCCACAAGCAGGTTCCAGCCCAGACACACAAGACATCAGCGCCATGCTACAGTGCCCCACGGCTCACACAATGGCAGACATATTAGATCCAGAGGCGGGCTCCACATGCTCGGTGGTAAACCTGGAGGAGCACCCTGACACCCAAGCCCAACACACTCTACTGGGGAAGCTATCAAGCACTGAAGCAAAGTTCCCTGCAACCCTATTGTTTTGGTCTGCTGCACATCTTGCATGTCACATTGCAATGTTTCTTGCAAGTAATCTGGGTATGTATACCCACACCAGCCTGAATTGGGCAGTGTCAGCAGCAGAAGTCAGAGAAGTGATAAGGCATTGTTAGAATTGTAGAGTGTCTACCTCAACAACACATACAAGCAGACAGGCTGCAAATCCCTTCACACATGAGCAATCTAATAAGATTTTTGTAGGTATGACAATCTGAAATGTGGTTAATTGTTAAGCCATTTTAGCTCAGAAGCTATATAAAAATAAATAAAACATAATAGAGGATAATGACTCACCTCAACCCCCCCCCCCCCCCGCTCTGCCCAAGGGGGTGGTAGTAATAGTGCAGTTAGTGCTGGTGATAGGTGGTTAGAACTGTGTAGAAGCAGACACAGCACCAGTAGACCTGCTACCTGCCCGAGTGCTTTCTTCTTCTGCTACTTTCCTCAGTCATATAAATAGACTTGTGGTATTTTTGCAGATGTTGCTTCATTCCAACACTAGTGAGATGACCCTTAACTCACTTCTTTACATAGTTACATAGGCTGAAAAGTGACATTTGTTATCAAGTTCAGCCTTCCTCGTTTGTTTTTTTGCAGTTGATCCAAAAGAAGGCAAAAAAAAAAAAAGTTTTGCAACAAACTAGGAAAAAGTTTTCCCTCCTGACTCCAGAATGGCAGTCAGATTTATCCTTGGATCAAGAAGCTATTCTTCTAGTCTAAATGCATGACCTTGTGTCCTCTGTATAGTCATGTTTGTGAATAGATTTCCACACAATGGTTTGTATTGGCCCCGGATATATTTTTATAATGTTATCATATCCCCTCTCAGGCAAAAAATTTTTAAACTAAAGAGGTTTAAATTGGTTAACCTTTCTTCATAGCTAAAGTGTTCAATTTCTTGTATTAATTTTGAAGCCCACCTCTGCACTTTTTCAAGTGCCCTAATATCCTTCTTTAGAACAAGAGTCCAAAATTGCACAGCATATTCAACATGTGGTCTTACTAGCGATTTATAAAGAGGCACAAAAATGCTTGAAAATACCTTACTGGCATTAGCCACTACTGATTGACATTGAGCATTGTTGCATAGTTTGTTGTCTATAACGATTCCCAAATCCTGCCCATGTGCTGTTATCCCTAATTTGCTTCCAATAAGGGTATAAGTTGTTTGTGCATTCTTTATGCTGAGGTGCATAAATTTGCATGTTTCTACAATAAATTTAATTTGCCATTTGAGTGCCGAGTCCCCTAGTCTATCTAAATTCATCTGCAGCAGAGTAATATCTTGCTCACATGTTATTACTTTACAGAGTTTTGTGTCATCTGTAAACATTGAAATATGACTTTCAATGCCTTTTTCAAGATCATTTATAAACATGTTAAATAGAAGTGGTCCCAGAATAGAACCCTGAGGGACACCACTTGTTACCTCTGTCCAGCTTGCAAATGTACCATTAATGATAACTCTCTGTACTCTATTTTTAAGCCAATGTTCTACCCAAGAAGAAGAATTTTCATCTAGACCAATTTATTTGAGTTTGAACAGCGATCTGTTGTGTGGAACCATATCAAATGCCTTGGCAAAATCCAAGTAGATTACATCCACTGTAACACCCTAATCTATACTTCTACTTACCTCTTCGTAGAATGCAATCAAGTTAGTTTAACATGAGCAAAAACCAAAGCTGTTTTTTGCTGATAACCAATATCTTCAAGGAATTCTTGAATATTATCCCTTAATAACCTTTCAAATACTTTCCCAGCCACAGACATAAAGCTCACTGATCTAAATTTCCAGACAAGGATTTTGAACCCTTTTTGAATATTGGAATCACATCTCCCTTCCTCCAATCCTTTGGTACACTTCGTGAAAGAAAAGAATCTTGAAAGATAAAAACAGAGGTTCACTCATTTCTACACTTAGTTCCTTAAGTACTCGTGGACGAACATTGTCAGGCCCTGGAGCTTTCTTTAGTTGCTGTAGCACATTGTCTTGAGTCATCCAATTACAATTTTCTGCAAGTTTTTTGCAGCAATCATGTGCTTATCTATTGCCATAGGTTCTTCCTTGATATATACGGAAAATAAATATTCATTTAAAATTTCTGCCTTTTCCTGGTCTTCATTAACTAACACCCCATCCAGGTTTTAGGTGTTTTATTTATGTACTGAAAAAATACTTTGGGGTTGGATTTGCTCTCTTTGGCCATCGCGTTTTCATTTTGAAGTTTCTAATTGCCTTTTTGCACTCGTAATTGGCTTCCCTATATCTTTTGCAGGATGCCTCTAATTTGTCCGATTAAAAGGCTTTGAATGCCTTTTTCTTATTTTTAATTTCTTGATTCAGTTTTTTCACTAACCCACATTGGTTTCAATTTGCTTATTTTATATTTATATTTATATTTATCACACAATGGTACATACTGTGAAATGTACCTTTCTAATATTTGTTTGGAGATATTCCATTTATCCTCAGTGTTCTTTTCACTAAAGTGTTAATGCCAGACAATATATTGTAAAGCTGCCCTTAACTTATTGAATTTGGCTTTTTTTAAATTATGTGTTTTGATATACCCCATGTGCGTTACTATGGGTGTGTTCCTTGTGTCAGTAGCAACAGATGTAGCTGATGTCTCAACTATCTCTATTGGATGAGACAATTTTACAGCAGATACAGATGGACATGGAGATTATGGAAATGAGGCAAGAGGTGAGTGCACACTAGCTGCTAGAAAAAATACTGGACTGCTGCCTGTCTTCACATCTTCCTCTTCTAATTCCTCTGGCTTATCATACTCATGTTTGAGTAGCTCCTAAGTCAGAGGTAAACTAGCTATGTCTTCAGTGGAGCAGGAAACAGAATTATTACCTGATTCATCACAGCCACCATCACCAATAGCAAACATTAGGAAGACTACTTTGTCATCACTAAAGAGGTTCTGCTGTATGGCATCATGGAAATCGTAATTTCTGCAGGTTACCTAATCGTACCAAATTGGGCCAAATTGCAATCTGGTCCAAAAGCATTCTCCAATTCCAACAGGTTGTTATATGTTTTTAAAGTTGCACACAACTATAAAGTGCATTACTTTATGTTAGATAGAAATGAAAAAAGCTTTTTTTTATCTGTATTTCAATTACTTTCAGGGGAAAAGACTATAAGATAGATATCTTGAAATGTTATGAATTGTTCATTAGGATCTATGTTTAAAACTTTCTATTTTAAACCTATTGATCATGCATTTGAATCAATTATATATAAGCTTTAAATTACAATTTTTCAAGCCTCTGGTCTTGTAATAAAATTGAAGGATTTAACTAACCTTAGGAAAAGAGTTTTAAATTACATTAAAGACAAGGAGGTGAATATAATCCTACATTTTATGATATAAAAACATATGTAATAGAAACTTTTTAAAATAAAATTATGTTTGAGTGTCTGTCTGTCATCTTCATCAGCCACAAGCCTGACAGGGTTATTTACAAAAGTCAGAATTCAAAGTAAATTTAAATTGTAGTGCTACTTGAGCGGAACCTATAGCATACCTAGTTTGAAGAATTTTTCTGTTGTAGCAATTTTGACATTAAATTTGAAATGGACTTTGAATTCAACTTGAATTATTGCTTTAAATCTGTAAATCTATGTTTTTATGTCAAATGTTGATTAAAATTCTTCTCTCAGCTTTAACTATAAATGGAAAGGTCATCTTAACGCCAACCTGTACTATGAATCCATGTTCTGACTGAAGGTGCCAGTCTAAGTAACAGTTTCAGAAATCACAAAGATGTAGTTTAGTGGGGAATCACTGGTATTTTTATCAGTTTGGATTTTCAGCACAATAAGGCCTTGGGTTCCAATTTTATAACATGACAGGAGGCTTCCTATTTTGCATTAACTCTCTTTACTAAACTCCACAGCAGTAAAGAAAAACGTAAAAAGTAACATTAAATCACTGAGCATGCTGCCTGTACACTTCCTCTTTCTTTACTGCTCCACGCAGACAGGTCAGACTATTTGGCTCCTCCAGAGCCTCTTTGCATTCATTATTTATATTAGTCTGTTTAACTTATTTCATTGTATTTACCTTTATTTATGTACTGTTTCTAGTTGCATTTATATTATTTTACTGTTTTCAGGGCTGTGGGATAGGAGTAGCCTGTTTAGTTCAGTTCCTTCTCCTGCCCTGCCCCTCTGCCGGCCCTGGGACTCCCTGGGCTCCCCCTTAGGCTTCCCTCAGGTTTTCCCCTGGTTTTTCTACCTTGGGGTGCCCTCCTGGGCCCCCTTCTCGCGACCGGAATCGATCGCGATCTTTTTTGCGCCGGCCTGCACCTGCCCGCGGCCGGCCTCAAATTTAGTCCCCGGCTTGCGGCCTACACTCGCGCCCGCCATTTTGGATCGCGAAAATCGCGCCGGTTTTCCCTGGGGACTCAGTGCTTGCAGTCTGAGGTGCCTACTGCCTGTTTTTGTGCTGGATTGAAGCCCTAGTGTGAAGTCCTTCTCTGAGGATTACCTACACTGTAAAGCCTTTACTCTGTGGCTGTGAATTGCTTCACTGTGAGTGCCAGGATTTCCTACACTGAAAGTCTATACTCTGTAGCTGTGACTGACAGGATTTCCTACTCTGAAAATCTATACTCTGTGGCTGTGAATTTCATCACTGTGAGTGACAGGATTACCTTCACTGAAAACTTATACTCTGTGGCTGGGTCAGTCAGGTCAGTGCTGCTGCCTGCTTATTATTGTGACCTGCACTTAAGGGTACCAACCCTGTGCAACCGGGATGAGCCCCCATTATACGTACTTGTGTACCACGCTGCTTATTGGGAGACTAGCTGTTGCAGTTCTCTCTAACTGGGTGAGCCCCAGTTTCATAAGGTCACCAACTATACCCTGCTGGGGTTTTATACTGGGTGGTGCTGTCACCCACCACAAGTCCCACATCTACTGACCCTACGCCTATATTTAAGACCTGGGTGCCCCCATTTATACTTTTCCTATTTATAAATTATATCTGCCTACCCTTATCATGGAAGACTCCCAGAACGTCCCTGTGGACTTCCAAGCGATGATCAACGCAGCTGTCGCTGCTTCGATGGAGAAGGCACTCTCCAAGGCATGCACTACAGAGGTGCCCAAGCCTACTCGCAGGCGACCTTGCCACGAGTCAGATTCGGATATGTCCGACTATCGGACCAGGGATGATTGCCATCATAGGAAACGCCACGAGAAAGGCGAAGATCAGGCACTAGAACCACTCAAGGGTAAGGCACCAGCCAAGCACAAATCTGCCAAAGCTAGTACCCCAACCCCACGTCAGGATTACTCTTCGGACAAAGTAAAGGTCCTTCCCATTCCATGTCAGTGCTAGATTATGGCAAGCTGACGTCAGACTACGACGCTTGGGGTTCGGACAAGAAATCTGTCTCCGCTCTCATGCGACAGACTCTTCTGGGTGCGGCCCAGACAGGGGGTACTAAAGACACTGCGGACGCAGAACACCCTCTTGATTCTGACACACCTCTCCAGGTTCATGCACCTCTGGCTTCGCAAGCCCTGGAGAAAGAGGTCCGCAAACGGCTCAGATCCGAATTCCCACGCCCTTCCCTGCCAGATAAACTGGCTAACACTCCCGAATTTGACAAGGTTATGACAACCTTCATGATGCGCAGTGGGAGAGACCCTCGACGAAGGGTAGAGAAAGGCCTATTCGGCGCTCAGGATAACCTGCTGGACTCCATTGGCCCTCTGGCCCGCATTATGTACCTGGCAGATGACGCCCTTGCCAAAGCCGATTCCTTCCCTGCCGAAGACATCAGGGAATGGGCACACGATGTACGCGAGTGGGCACAACGTTGTTTTTGTTTCCTTGGAAACACTAATGTTACGCTCTCTTCTGAGAGACGGAAAGCAGCGTTATACCGTATTAACGGTAAATTGGCAGAGCTTGGCACAAAGGAGATTGGGCCCCAGGCACAAGGGAAATTGTTTGGTGAACCGTTCCTCAAGGAACTTAACAAACAGTTCACTTCACTTAATAAGGCGCAATTATCTATGCGCAGAGTCTTCCGGAGCAATCCCACCAGAGGTGTTTTTGGAAGGGCTGGCCGGCAACGGGGCCGTGCCGCCAGCCGTTTCTGGCCGTCAGGCCTCCGTACTCAACCGACACCTTTATACCCAACACGGGAGTACAGGCAACAACCTTTCTCCCGAGGCTCGGACAGAGGCCGTGGTCCACGCGGACGTTCCCGCTTTGCTACAGGTAAGCACCCGTATTCCTCCATTGTTGCCGTGCACCTGCCCTGCGGGCCGTATTTCCCATTCTTCCCAGAATTGGGCCGCTCTGTCCTCAGAAACGTGGACCCTACAAATGGTTCAGGGAAATGTCATAGACCTAGTAGGGACCCCCATTCAGACACAGCCTCCTCGTCCCTTCCACATGTCATCCTCCGACCAATACCTCGTCAACGCGAAACTACGCGAACTTCGGGACAAAGGGGCTATCCAGCCGACCCACGACTGGGGAGGTTACTTCAGCAATATTTTCCTGGTCCGGAAGAAGACGGGAGAATACCGTCCGGTCGTCTACCTGCGCGGCCTCAACGCGTATGTAGCGTATCAGCACTTCAAGATGGAGGGCATCCACCTTCTGCGGGACCTCCTACAAAGCAACGACTGGTTCACCAGGCTAGATCTAAAAGACGCATACCTGTCGGTCCCTGTGCATCCGAACTGCCGAAGCCTCCTACGTTTCCTCTGGCACGACCGTCCTTGGCAATTCACTTGCCTCCCTTTCGGGCTCAGCTCGCCCCCTTGGTGTTTCACCGAACTCCTGAAACCGGTGGCCCACCTGAGATCCAGGGGCATCCGATGCATCATCTACCTGGACGACCTGCTCCTCTTCTGCTCCAGCGAACGCAGTCTGCGTCAACACACTCATCTCGCAGTGACTCTACTGGAATCTCTGGGCTTCGTGGTGAACCAACAGAAATCGGAATTGACCCCGTCCCAGACGATACAATTCCTGGGCTTCGAGATCGACTCGACAACATGCACTCTGAAGCTTCCTGCCTCAAAGATCTCGTCTATTCACAAGGAGATCCGCAGAGTAATCCGTCGTGACTCCATCCCTCTCCGCAACCTGGCCAGGATTGTGGGACTCCTCTCCGCCTCCATTCAGGCCATATTCCTGGGTTCCCTCCACTACAGAGCCATGCAATGCCTCAAGGCGAGGTACCTGCACCACAGGCCCACGTACGATCAAACCGTCCTGGTGACGACAGAAGTTCCCGAGGAACTAGCATGGTGGCTGGACAGCATGCAAGCCTGGAACAGCAGGGCCATATTCGGGGACACCCCAGACTTCATATTGGAGTCAGACGCCAGCTTGTGGGGCTGGGGTGCCACCAACGGGACCATCTCCACAGGAGGAACATGGACAGCACAGGAACTCTCCATGCACATAAACTGCCTGGAACTCCTGGCAGGGTCTTTCGCGATCCGCAGCCTGGCCCGAGACAGATCCAACTGCTGCATCCTCCTACGCATGGACAATGTCTCCGCAGTCCGGGGGGCGCACGCTCACGTCTACTGTCCGACATCACGAGGGACATTTTTGATTATTGCCTACCCCACAACATCGCTCTCCAGGCTGAATGCCTACCCGGAGAAATCTACCTCACGGCCGACTCTCGCCACTGGAGGGACGTCAGTGACTGGAGACTAAACACGAGGATCTTCAGAGCCCTAGCGACCCGGAAGGGTCCCTTTTACCTGGATATTTTCGCATCCCGCAACAACCATCAGACCCCGGAGTTCTTCAGCTGGCTCCCGGACCCGGAGAGCAAGGCGACGGACGCATTTCTACAACAATGGCCGACAACCGGAGCCTACGCATTTCCCCCATTTGCCATGATTGCGAGAACATTACACCAGATACGGACGCAACTGGTCACTTTGGTCCTCATAACACCCTTGTGGCAGAGCCAGCCATGGTTCCCGGACCTCCTGGCCACCTCCTGCAGGGATCCCCTCCTCCTGCCATCCTTTCCGGAGCCGCTCACGGATCCCAAAGGGAATCTCCATCCGCTTCCCTTGGAAGATCGCCTACCCCTGGTGGTTTGGACTCCTTCCGGGGTCCCTGGCAAGTCGGCGGACTATCGCAGACTACTAGGGACCTCTTATGGGATTCCTGGGCCCCTGGAACTAGACGCTGCTACCTTTCAGCTTGGGCCTCCTGGTCTACTTGGTGCATGGAACGGGACTCCGATTCATTTACAGCACCTATTTCCATAATTCTCAATTTCCTCTCATCCTTGTTTTCGTCGGGCTGCTCCTACCGTTCGGTTAACGTCGTTCGCTCCGCGATTTCGACGGCCCACACAAGCATAGGGGACCTCCCGGTCGGCAAAAACCCTCTCGTCTGCCGCCTGCTCCGCGGTATGTGGCTCCGCCGCCCCCCAGCTCCCAGGTAATCTCACCTATGGGATGTTGGGCTGGTTCTCCGTTTTTTAAGGGATTGGCTCCCTAATGACCGCCTCTCCATACGCCTTTTGTCGGCTAAGTGCGCTTTTCTGCTCTGCCTCGTTTCCTTTCGACGGGTATCGAACGATCGAGCCTTCGACGTTGACGCCTTCGAGATTGCCCCGGAGGCGGTCACATTCCACGTTCCCGTCGCACTAGTCGGGTTCGACTTCGGTTTTTCTACCCTTTTTTCCCCGACGATCCGCAACTCTGCGTCGTGTCTACCCTGCGCAGATACGTTTCGGTTACCTCCTCGCTCGGAACTCAACGTCGGGCCGACTCCTAGTCCAAGCGGCGGATTGGTCTCGGGAATCCACTTTCCGTACCTTTTATTTTCGCACTCCCCCTTCTGATGGGACATCTCTCCTTCAGCGTTAAAATTGCAAAATAGGAAGCCTCCTGTCATGTTATAAAATTGAAGATTATGCTAGCTTTAGTGTACTAATAATCTTAATTTTAATAAGTAGTTGCGTGATGACGTAGAAGTGGGCGGTGGTACGCACGCATTCTGAGGCGGGGAGGCTGAACTCGCAATGGAGGATCAACGCGGCGTTCTGTGGCAACGACAGAAGTAAGGTGCTCCGTTTGCAAGGGTCGTGGGAGTCGCAAGAAGACAAGTCGAGTCCGGTGCAGGAGAGCGAATAAAGTGCTGACAGAGAGCAAACAGGCCGATTGTGATCGTAAGTCCGTGAGTTTGTGGGAGAGTGTACAGATTTACCGGTCCGACCAACGTGAGCGCGAACAGGAGCAACACCTTCGGATGCCTTAAAGTTAAAGGACGCCTAGAAAAATTAACAGCATATAACTGGCTTTAAAGAGAAGGAAAAAGAAGACAAGCTAAGTATCTCCTCTTTCTTTACATAAACTATAGAACGGGGGTAGAACGGGAGTAGAGCCAATAGAAGAGATCAAAAGAGGAGAAAAACTGACATTGAAAATACTGTTTATTATTGTTTATTATTATTTAGGACGGAATAGGGGAGAGAAAAAGGGGGTAAGGGAGGGAAAAACTTTAAAAAAAAAAAGAAAAACTTTACTTATCAAATCACAGAGTCAACCAATAAATTAGAATTACCAGAGGAAAAGAAATAGTTTTGAAAAATCTCTATTTGAAGATCTTAAAAAAAAAAAAAAGGGAGAAAAAGAAAGAAAAGAAGGGGAAAGGAGAAGAAAAGAAATAAGTGAAGAGAGAAACAAAGGCAGAGAGAGCATGGCTACAAAGTCGTCAGGAAAAGCTGCCATTAAAAAAGCAATAAAACAAGATCTACAACAAGAAAAAAAAAAAGCCTCCATAAACTTTTTTTCACCAGGACAGAAACCTAATGAAGAAAAAAAATTTGACACCTCAAATATAAATTCATCAAAAGGTGAAGAATCAATTCAAAGCTTGTCCAGTCAAACAGAAAACTACATTACTGCAGATTTTCTAAAACAGTGCTTAGAAGAGCAACTGGTAGCAATAACAGTCGAATTTAATAAAAATACAGCCGAGACAAAAAAACAATTCCTAAAAATATTGGAACAACTAAAGCAAAGCGAAGATAAAATCACTGCTTTAGAATTTGAAAGCAGAACATACAAAGAACAAAATGATCAGCTGAATAAGCAAGTGAGACAAATAGAAGAAAAACTAGGAGACTTAGAAGACCGGTCAAGAAGAAATAACTTGAGATTAAGAAATGTCTCAGAAGCTGTAACACAAGATAAAATACCTGAGTATTTGGATACTCTATGGGCAACACTGAATTTAGATTTGCTGACCCTAAATACCAAAATGGAGAGATATCATCGGTTAAACAAACCTAGAACAGCTCCGCAACAATCACCGCGAGATATAATAATCCATTTTCAGTCCTTCCAGTTTAAAGAAGCAATATTATACGCATTTAGAAAAAAACAGATTAATACAGAAAAGTTTGGTGATATTAAGATATTTCAGGACTTATCTTTCTACACTAGACAACAAAGAAAGAAATACATGTCAGTTACAAATACACTAAGAAATTCAAATATCAAATACTCCTGGATCTACCCCTGTAAAATAAAAATTATCACAGAAGGAATAACTGAGATATTCACGACTCCATCCCAGATTGAAGAATGGATAAAGAAGAAAGAGAAATAACTCAATAAAGAAGGCAAGAAGAAGAAAAAAAAAAAAAAAAAGAGAAAAAGGGGAAGAGAGATGAGGAGGAGCGAGAGGGAAGAAGAGGGAAGAAGGAAGCTGCTGGAGATCAACAGAAGAAGAAAAAATCAGTGGACCCAAAGACATTTAGAAACTTCTAAAGGACGCTGAAATATATAAAAACAAAATATTTAAAAGCACAAAATAGACTGTACTCAAAAGGAAGAAAGCAACTAGAAGAAAAGGGGGGAAGAAAGAAGAAAAAAGCGAAAAAACTTCTGGACATAAACCTTTCTTCTTTTTTTTTTTTTTTTTTTTTTTTAAGTGGGGAAAAGCACATGATATTAAGTAGAATATATTAAAATGGCGCACTTAGAAACACAACTTGCACACTGACAGAAAGAAATAGAATGAATGATAGAAATATTGTGATATACACAGGGATAGTACAAGATGGAATTCATAGTTAAAAAGGAAAAGCGATTTAGGCAAAGTAACTTACACGATATTAAATAAGAAACATTAAAGTCAATGAAGAGGAAAGGAACACTCAGATATATAATCTGTATAATAACAATTAGAAAGAATTAGAATACTCAAGGCACCTTAAATCACAAAAGAGATGTACCAATTAAAAGAGTACCGAAATACAATATAAGGTGGGGAGGGGAAGGGAAGAAGGAAAAGGGGAAAAAAAAAAAAAAAAAAAGGGAAAAACAAAATGAGAGGTGTGTAAATTAAATGTATATAGGAGAGGGAAGGAGAGGGGATTGGGAATAGAAGATACGTATAGCAATATAGAAGTGTTGTTTTGTTTTGTTTAAGAGTTATAAGAACAACAGCGAAAAATTAAAAGGGTCTAAATGACTAAAAGAAACAAAGAGATGTGTGGTTCCAGATTAGTAGGGAAATAAGGTAAAAGGGGGAAATAGAAAATAACCTAGTAAGAAAAAGTAAGATAATCTCCAGAGTTTTTTTTTTTTTTTTTTTTTTTTTTTTTCTCCCTCACCCTCTTTCGACCCCTTATCCCTCTCATCAAGGAAAAAATAGCAGAGTAAAAGTAAATACTTTAGAGAGTAGTAGGAAGAGTGGGAGTGATGAGTGTTGAGAAGAGAGAGAAAAAGGGAAAATGAAAAGTCTCAGGTGGGCTCCTCCAAACCCGAGAAACAGCCTCCCCTGCTGTAACCTGGAAAAGGTTTTTAGTGGATAGTAAGATCCACTTAGAAAAGTGTTTTTTTTGACTCTCTTTAGAGTCTTGGAATGAGTGGAAATATACTCCAAGTGCTGAAGATACTTGTAGATATTTTAGTTATGTATTGTAATGTCAAGTGTTTGTCAAGTGTTTGTATTGTATTGTATTGTTCACGAGAGCTCAGTAGGTTAATTAAAACAAAAAAAATCTTCGGAAAATGGTTAAAATAATTACGTTAAATATTCAAGGCTTAAATATCCCCCAAAAAAGACAAGCTTTCCAAAATTACTTAAAAAAAGAACAGGTTCAAATTGCTATGATCCAAGAGACACACTGGCGTAAACAGGATGAAAAACGATGGAATAGCAGGTCCTTCCCCTTAAAAATTTGTTCCTCTAGAGAGGAGGGAAAAAAAGGAGGAGTAGCAATATTTTTTGCAAAAGATCTAAAAATAAACATAAAATATATGGAAACAGACTTGGAGGGGAGATATATTATTTTAGTAGTCACAATAGAAGATGAACTCTTCACTCTAATCAATGTATACTTGCCTAATAAAAATCCCGTATGCCTATTGAGAAAAATATTAAATAAGGTTGAAAAAGTAGCAGTGGGAATAAATATATATGCAGGAGACTTTAATAGCATACAAGATCCATCATTAGATAAGTTCTCAGAAAAAAATAATAATAATTGGGATAAACAAGTATTAAAAAACGCAAGGAACTTTAGTAATGTGATAAAAAGAGAAGGTCTATTTGATATATGGAGACTTAACAATCCCACAGTAAAAGAGTTTACATTTTACTCCTGGCCCCACGATTCGTATTCTAGAATAGATCTTATTTTTGGAGATTTAAAACTGATAGAAAGAATACATAAAATAGAAAATAAAACAGTAATATGGTCAGACCACAATAGCGTGTGCCTGGAATTAAAAAGCAATAGATCTAAGGGCTGTAAGTATACAACCTGGAGGTTAGATGAATCAATACTGGCAGAAAAAGAATATAAAGACTATATAGATAAAATGACTACTTGCTATTTTGAAGAAAATAATAACGGACAAGTGGAGAATGATACCTTATGGTGCTCATTTAAGGCAGTAATAAGGGGACATTGCATAATGCTCAATAAATTAAAGAGAAAAAAAAAAGGTGTAAATGTACAAGATCTCTACATTGAATTATATAATTTAAATAAAATAAACAATGCAAAACCAAGAAAGGAGAATCAAATAAAAATAGAGAAGATTAAATCCGAGATACAGGAAAAAATTTATGAAAAAATTAAAATAAATATGCATAAACTTAAAATTAAATATTATCATAAATCCAATAGAGCAGACAAAATCATGTCGAATATGTTGAAAAAAAAAAATACATCAAATAAGGTTGACAAAATAATAACTAATGATATCATCTCCCTTCTCCCAGAACACATAGGTAATGCATTCAATGAGTATTATGCCAACTTATACAGTCAATCAACAATCATTTCTTCAAAAAAAATTAAGATATATTAAAACAGCAAAATTGAATAAAATAACAGAAATACAAGTAAAAAAGCTAAATAAAGAAATTACAGAAGAAGAGATTAATATAATAATAGATAGATTAGAAACCTACAAAACCCCAGGCCCAGATGGATTTGGAAACAAATTTTATAAAGTAATGAAATCTCAACTGATAGGTCACTTAAAAAACACCTTTAATACTGCAGTTAAGAAGGGCAGATTCCCAGAAGAAATGCTCAAAGCAAACATTCTACCTATATTGAAACCAGGGAAAGACCCAACAAAAGTACAGAGCTATCGGCCAATATCATTAATAAATGTAGATGTAAAGATATTCTCTTCTATTTTGGCCAGTAGATTAAAAGAAATAATAAATCAAATCATTCATCCTGACCAAACAGGTTTCGTCCCAGACAGAATGTCAAGCAATAACATCAGACGTCTGATAGATGCACTAGATACATCAAAGCGCAAAAAAAGTCCCATGCTGATCCTGTCTCTAGATGCCGAGAAAGCCTTTGACAGGGTCAGCTGGGACTTTATGAAGCTTACCTTAGAAGAAATAGGCATACAGGGATGGTTGTTTGACGCAATTTTGGCGCTATATAAAGATCCAATGGCGAGAACAATTGGCCCGGGCATATGCGCAGACTGGTTCAAACTGAACAACGGAACCAGACAAGGCTGTCCATTGTCTCCCCTATTGTTTATATTGACAATAGAAGTATTAGCTAATAGAATTAGAAACAACGAAAACATCAAGGGATATACAGTAGGACAGAGAGAATTGAAAATTTCCCTTTATGCTGATGACACCATTCTTTTTCTAAATAACCCGTCAACATCAATAGTAAACGCAATGGCGGAAATTGAAATGTATAGTTCAGTATCAAACTATAAATTGAATAAAACAAAATCAATAGCTATATACAATAATATATCAAGTCAAGAAATAGATCTTTACCAAAAAACTTATAATTTTATAAAAGCTAAAACGTTCTCATATTTAGGAATAAAAATATGCAAAAATCCAAAAAATATTATGCGAACAAACTTTATGGACCTCTTAAAAGAAACAAATAAGAATTTGAAAGAATGGAAAAAAATAGAAGTATCTTGGGGAGGAAGAATTAACATCTTGAAATCATACGTTCTACCAAAATGGATTTACATTTTTAGAATGATTCCTTTAAGCATCCCGAATGAATGGCTGACAATGGTCAATACTTCCTTTTCTAGTTTCGTATGGCAAGGAAAGAAACCCAGAATCAAAAATGGAATATTATCAAAAGGACTAAAGAAGGGAGGTTTGGGATATCCAAACATAAGAAAATATTATGAAGCAGGGATCATAATGCATGTCATGACTACCCAGATAAATCAAAATAAAGAGGAAATATGGTGGTGGTCAGAAATAGAATCAAGTCAATTAAGCGACTCCCTAAACCTAGTCTGGAAGAATAAAAAAGATAACTTCTTTAGATCATATATTCTAGACCAGATTATTCCAGTCTGGCAAAAGATAAGGAAGAAAATTGATTTAACCAATAAAATATTTGACTTCCAAACAATAGACATAATAGAAGCAAGTATAGAGAACATCTCCTTAAAAACATGGAAGGAAAAGGGAATAAATACAATAAAAGAACTGATTAAGGAGGGCAAAATTAAACCCTATAAAATATTGATAGAAGAGTTTAAGGTTCCTGTAAATGAAGTATATACCTACCTTAGAGTAAAACATTTTCTGGAGAAAGTTGAGATTGTAAAAGATGGTAAGATGTATGAAATTTTAAAACCAATGTTACATCACAATAAAATAAAGCAAATGTTCTCTAGCTGCATTAGAATGTTGGAACAAAAGGAGGACTTAGCCCTCCCCAATGCTATAAAAAAATGGAACATGGAACTAAAAATAAATATAGAAGTAAATGAATGGTTATTCAATATACAAAAAATCAGTAAATTTGTCCACTCCTTTATATTAATAGAAACACACTTTAAGCTAGTTCACAAATGGTATATGACCCCAACCAAAATAGCTAAATTTGATTCATTCAAGGATGTGAAATGCTGGAGGTGCAGAGAGGAAAAAGGAGACTACATTCATATGTGGTGGTCCTGTAAACAAGTGACTGCTGTCTGGCAGTGGGCTCAACTTATCATCCACACACTTTGTGGTGTTGAAATACCTCTAAAACCAGAAACAATGCTATTACATTATCAATGGCCAAAATTAAACAAAATAAATCAATTTTTAATTATTCATTGCTTAATAGCATGTAAAATAATAATAGCTAGAAATTGGAAGGGAAACACCGTCTTTAATATAAAGTTGATAATAATACAGATGATCTATCAAATTAAGATGGAAAAGGATCACTGCAGGACTCTGGATGATAATTGGAGCATATGGTCAACTTGGGAAAAAAAACTAATACTAATGTAAAGGTAATGAGATTACCATCTGCAAAAAGTAACTAGAAATTGGAAGTATGATGAGCTCTCGTGAGGGAGGGGGGGAAGTCTTTGTATCTATGTGTATGAATATTGTTTTATAGACATTGTGTATGAATGTTTTTATGTACTTTTTTGTAAAAGATTTATGGTGATAAACCCAATAAAAAGATTTGTTTGTTCCCTACCCTGACTCCTCGGGGGAGTGGATCTCAAGGGGACGGACGCTTTGCGTTGGCTCGTCGGTGTTTTCTACTTTCCTTGGGGCATATATCGTTTCTGCCCTGTCTCTCATCCCAGAACTAGGTCTTGGACAGCCAGGTTACGTTACACCACGTAATTACACATAACACGTAATTGACCTTACATTACACTCACTAACTGTGTATCTACTCACTTAGGTTGTCACACTCTGATATGGCTCTCATGCGTGCCCAGTTATGGTTCAGTACCTAACCTATTTCATATTCTTCTTTCAGTGTAATCCTCTTCAGGACCCCCACTGGTTGTTGGTTCGGTTACCTTCACGACCCCGCTTACAAGGATAAAGGCTTTGTTTCGTCTTTTTCCAACCTCATTTACCAGGAGTCTCATAAAGTTCTGCTCATCAGAGACCGTTGTTGACAGTTTCGTTGGTTTCTATCGTTTCGAGCTCAGTCTGGACTTGGATGTCGCTTAAAGAAAGAGGAAGTGTACAGGCAGCATGACCCTTATATATACTATGCTGCTCAGTGATTTAATGTTACTTTTTACGTTTTTCTTTACTGCTGTGGAGTTTAGTAAAGAGAGTTAATGCAAAATACTCGCCTCCTGTCCTTACTAAAATTAAGATTATTAGTACACTAAAGCTAGCATAATCTTCAATTTTACCAATGTCTGAGAGTAATCTGAGGTTCGTAGCTCAATAAACGATTCTACCAGCAAAGGCAAAGCGGCCCCTATTTTATGATTTACTCTGTTGTATTAATCACTCTAATCAAACTAAAAATTACATTATTTTTTTATTAACACATACTAAAGGTGTGTTAATGCTACATGTGTTTTTAGCATTAAGGTTAGATTTAAAGGGACACTATAGTCACCATAACTACAGCTTATTGTAGTTGTTCTGGTGTCTATAGTCAGTCCTTGCAGCCTTTTTGCTGTAAACACTGCCTTTTCAAAAAAAGGCAGTATTTACATTATAGCCTAGGAACACCTCTAGTGTTCACTCATCAGACGGCCACTGGAGGTGCTTCTTGGGGCAGTGCTGCACAGTGTGCAGAATAGCCATTCAGCATCTTTACACTCTGCTTGGAGATTAACTTTTCCAATAGAGAAGTGTGAGTATCTGTGAGACGATGCTAATTGGTTGAGCTCATCAGAATTGACAATATAAGCCAATCCAATTATTTCCTATAGGAAAGCATTGTGATTAACTGATTTGTGATTAACTGATTTCTGATTATGTCACCCAAGGAGGTGGATTGGGGGCGAAGCAAGCACTGGCAGACTAGCAAGGCACTACCTTTTTGCTTACTGTACAAAGTTTTGTTATTCTTTTAATTCTTCTGCATCTTTATCCCACCTTTTGGTCTTTTGCACTTCTTGTGTCTTTTATTTGCCTTTTGAATGTCTTTACCTCTTTAATGTATCTTATCCCTTTTGCCCCCTTTTGTCTATTACCCCCTTTGTGTCACTCTCCCCATTGAGCATATGAAACCTATGGGGGCCACCTGTGCCTTCTTTTGGTAGCGCCAGCCCGGCCCTGGAATTCACCTTCTGTCTAGCAAAATCACTAAAGGTTGAAATTTCATTGCGATTCCAATGCAATCCAAAGATTACAAACAAAGTAAAGACTAGTTTATCTTATGGGCAACCAGTAACACAAAACAAATACAGAAGCACCCTTTGTGCTAAGGCATGAAAGTGCCTTGAAGAGTTGATGCTTCTACTTTTGAATTCTTGATGTGCCTTCTATGAACAATGATTTGTGAGTGCAAAACATTTACTTCAAATTACTGGTGTATATTTGTTAATACCCTGTGAGTTGTTTCTCTTCTTGTTTTTGTTTTCTGTAGGTAATTATTGGTTTTGTTTGGCATCTTATGGGCAAGCCTGGGGTTGACAAAAGTTGACAAAAGGTGGAGTTCCACTGCTAACTTTTGTGCAATCCAAGCAACAGTGTCACAATTGACAGCTGTGGGATTCTGGGATCATCTCACTCATTCAGTAAATAAATAAATCCAGAGCACTAAATGGATTTATGGAGGCTCTAATAGGGGTACAGCAACTAGAGCATATTGTAAATTTCACAAGTTGTAGTGGTACTTTCAAAAAATGATTTCATAATTATAAGAAACATAGAAAAATAATTATTAAAAGGACACTATAGTCACCTGAACAACTTTAGCTTAATGCAGCAGTTTTGGTGTATAGAACATGTCCCTGCAGCCTCACTGATCAATCCTCTGCCATTTAGGAGTTAAATCCCTTTGTTTATGAACCCTAGTCACACCTTCCTGCATGTGACTTGCACAGCCTTCCATAAACACTTCCTGTAAAGAGAGCCCTATTTAGGCTTTCTATATTGCAAGTTCTGTTTAATTAAGATTTTCTTATCCCATGCTATGTTAATAGCTTGCTAGACCCTGCAAGAGCCTCCTGCATGTGATTAAAGTTCAATTTAGAGATTGAGATACAATTATTTAAGGTAAATTACATTTGCAAGTGAAACCAGTTTGTTTTTCATGCAGGCTCTGTCAATCATAGCCAGGGGAGGTGTAGCTAGGGCTGCATAAACAGAAACAACGTGATTTAACTCCTAAATAACATTGAATTAAGCAGTGAAACTGCAGGGGAATGATCTATACACTAAAACTGCTTTATTTAGCTAAAGTAATTTAGGTGACTATAGTGTTCCTTTAAGAAGTGGAGCGATGTTAAGATATTAAGCCCCTTCCCACATGCAGCATAAATGGAGAAAAAGTAATACTTATATTTCTCAATGAATGGCAGTCAGAGTCATGTGGTACATGTAGAAAAAAAGGAATTAAGAAGATAATAGTGCAGATCTGTATGGATAGTGGTTATATTGCACTTTAAATAGTGCTAAATGATCACATACAGTATATTGATAGGCAACAATTTATTAGCACTCACAATGCTTACATAATAAAAGTTACAAGTACGCTGTCCCACACTAGGAGATGTCTCCTGCGGGTTAGTTAGACGGAGGTCCGATATGTGCAGTTTGGATCAGATGGCAAGCTAATGCTGTGAAAACTGCCTTCCGAAGTTCCCGGCTACCGCTTGGCTCCGCCCACCTTCTGTGCTTGCTCACGTAGTCTACGCGTTTTGCCATTCTCAGACGGCTTCGTCAGGACGTAATGAAGCTGGAATGCTTCCCACTTCCAAAGGCTCTTATAGGGCTATTGCCCATTGTTGATTGGTGTGATCTCTCACTCTCAAATTTACATAAGTACAGACCGCCAAAAAGTCCACCGGCATCTAACTTCAGTTTGTTAGAGTCAATTCATGCTATATTTCTGCTTATTGTTAACAAGGCTCTGCAATTATTCAGGACACTCCTTTAGGATAGGGGCGCATCAAGTCAGGACATTCTAGTCCATATCATTAAATCAATAGGTAGCTTGAAGTCGACAGCGTATATAACATACATACCTCAACCGGTACAGGAGATGCGTAAAGCCTTTGTTAAAATGTTCTCTTGAAATACTTACATTGTATTATGTTCTTTTCTCAATAAATGTGTTTAAGCATGATGTGTGTTCCTTTTTGCCCACTTTATTTACTGGCCTACGGCACACCTCAACTGACTTTCATATCAAGGTTTGATAACGCCAATCTTACTTGAATAAAAACTGATGTAGCCCCAAACACAAATTGGAAGGCATGGCCTGAAGTTGTGGGAGGGGTTTATGGACATTTAAAAGAGACTCCCCCCTTTCCTACTCTACCGCAATTGGTCTGACAATCTTCTGCCCCACCCTCCTCTCCCTTTATTTAATATACTCTTCTAGTGTAGACCCACTTTATTTACTGGCCTACATCATACGTCGTTTTGGCACACCTCAACCGACTTTTTCATATCAAGGTTTGATAACACCAATCTTACTTGAATCATAACCGATGTAGCCCTGAACATATACATACATATAAATGAGAAGCGTATACATAAGAGATATATTCCATCAAAACACATATCAAATTCCATCTTGTTATAGGTGACACATAAATTAAGTTTGCAAGCGTAATAGTTAGATATATAAATATTAAATTATAAAATCCCCAAAATATACATATAATTAATACCTTTGAACAATTTAAAACAATACAGGGAATAAATATATCAAAAGATTATACACAAATAATGAATAAAAACCACATGTAAAGAACACTTCATCACAACGGAATCAATCCATATATCCAAATCTGTATTCAAGCCATACAGTACTGTAGTTTTTAATTTGTATATTATTTTATTATTATTATTATTATTTTATATAGAGCCAGCAAATTCCATAGCACTGTACAATGGGTGGACTAACAGACACATAATTATTACCAGACAAATGGACGCACAGGAACAGAGGGGTTGAGGGCCCTGCTCAATGAGCTTCCATGCTAGAGGGAGTGGGGTATAATGACACAAACTGTATAAGTAGTGTAATGGACCGTTTCGCTCACAAGAGGATAAAAACCGTTAAGGCGATAATCCCCTTCCAGATAGACAAGCAGCTACTGCAATCACCAATCTCCTGAACTGCAAACTGCACGGATTCACCAACTCCCGAACAAGAGACACACGAACACTGGAAGCAGCCAAACAGGAAAAGCCCTATGAACAGCTTACACTCCTGGCAATCGGCATACAATCAAATTCCCCCCAAGAATGAGACGACTTTGAGGGTTAAAACAGGAAAACTTTTTCTGGGGCTAACTGCCCGGCTTTTTATGCAGGTCTCCCACCTGGTGGACACTCCCCTAGGGGACCAGATGGGAAACTGGGAAACATATTGAACATTGACCAATCACAGACATACACCTTTAAACAATCCCACAATGCATCACAATCCCTCCTCCCTGGCCTGGAGATAATTGGAGAAGTAATCCAATTATCTCCAAGGACAGAGGCAAAACTCCATTACCCACATGGCAGACAAAAAGACAGTAAAAGACATGAAATTATCCACTGACACATTTAGTACACAAAACACATACATGCAACATATCCCCAGATAGCTTAGATCTGAGCGCACATTATTACCGAATGGCGCTCAGATCACATAAATATAGTTCAATCGCCATGGAGCCAAAGTCTTTCACATAGTCTTTCGTTACATGAATAGGCTCCATGGCATGGCTATCTGGGGTGAGGCTGTTCATACGGTCAAACCACCGAATGAACAGCCAGTCGGTTCCACTACCGAATGCCGAGGTAAGGAGGCTGGCGGCTCATTCACGTTATGGGTACTACATGATTGCTATTACTCTCGTAGGTAATGCTCGGGTTTTATCTACTCTGTCCTACTCTATATCCTATAATGCAATAGTGCCTTTCACAACTGGATAAAGTGATCTGAGTGCAATTAATATAGTAATTTATACAAACAAAGTGAATGAATAAGTAAATAAACTTCCCTTTAAGGATAATAAACCCGAAGATTTACTCAGCATAATCTTCAAAAAATGACCAATATATATATATATAGATATATATATATATATGGGGAATATCCTATTAGGTGAAAAAATGGCACAATATAGTGCAAAACTGTGTTTTTATAAATGAAATATATGTCAAATGGCCACTCACAAGTATAAGAGGTAAAATGAGTCTTCAATGTGTTTTGTAGATGCAGGTCTGTGGGAATTCTTGTGTTTTCAGTCTTTCAGAATAATAGGAAGAAACAGCAAGGTATCCAATTATAAGGCAACCAAGATAAAGTGCACAATATAGATTCATTAACTTACATTCAAATTATCATGAGCAGGTGTGGATATCAGCATAAAAGATATAATCCTATGCATTTCACCCCGTTCAGGGACAATTTATCATTTTTCTCTCTAATAGGATATTCCCCATTCATATGTACTACTCTATATCCATCTGATATGACAAATAGGTGTACCCAGTTGTCGTTACACTTTTCCCCATCCCGCTACCACTAGGGTAAGACTTTGTCTACTGGCTGATAGGTTTCAGAGTCCGCTTATTTCGTTTTTCTGGCCTTCTTGTCTTAGTGGTCCCGCGAGGCCAACACCCATCCTCATACACTGAGGTACTCATGCCCAACGGCCTCCTCATAGTCAGTCACCTCGTATGGTGGTATAGAGAGGGCCTCCCCCTGTAACCTCCATGCTATCTTTTGCTTTACTGGTCACTGAGACCACCACCCCGCCACAATTTCAGTGCCCACAAAATCTCCTCGGGCCAACACATAGCTGGAGCCTCTCATGCCACTTGGCAATTAGTAGGGCTCCCCTCTCTATTATTAGATAGTTTTTTTTGCCACTTGGCATCAGATAAGCTAGCCAGTACGTATGTTTGGATGCTAATGATAGACCAGTGGCACCATCTGGATTGGTTACTCCAGAACCTACTGGTCTCTCAGGCACCCTGACTGGTAAATTCATTGGTCCACTACAGAACCCTAATATAATCAACCCAGCTCACATGGTTCCAGCAAATATTAAGAAGGCTATCTTGGAAGGCAAGGATATCAATCTAGTTTGTTTAATAGTCCTGAGGTTTTTTGTCTGTTCACGAAGAGTATCAGTAAAGTTATGCTGTGTTCCAAGGTGGTTTGCACATTCGCAGAAGATGCTGGCCGGACGTGTGGCATTCGGTGCATTCGGCTCGGCGCATACGCAAACTTATGGAAGAGAAGTGAACCAGCTTATTTCAACACTGGACAGTAAAGAGTAATCATCCAGCTCCTGTGGAAGTCGTTATAGACGAAAAGCATTGAGCAAGATCTATCCCCGAAAGGACATCAGCACAGCGATATAGGAGAATTTCAGACCTACTTATTGCTCCCTGCATACGAAGGAACTCTTTTGCATATCTAGAGGTACAGACTGCCATACAGCATTCCTGTGGATTTAGCCTAACTGTAGGCAAAAAGCGTGTTTGCACAATTGATGATTTCTAATTTATAATTGTGTAAATTTGTTTGTTAAACGTTTACACTATGAACCTCTTTATATTTTTCTTATCTATGTGAGGATCCGTTCCTGTATGAAGTGGTAACTATACTTCACATTTGTGATTGTGGAGCCCTGCACTGTATTTTAACTTTGGGTTTTTTACAGTTTGTGTGTATATTTTGGAGGGATTTTAGAGAGTGTTCCCATTATTAGCAGCTTGCCTGCACATTTATGCACATTAACATCAGACCCATTTTTGGATCTGTTGACTATTGTGTTTTATACCGCACCTCCTATAGACTGTAAGCTCATTTGAACAGGGTCCTCTTTAAGCTATTGTTCTTGTAAGTTTTTGTAATTGTCTAGCACTACGGAATATGTTGGCACTATGTAAATGCCAATGCTAATAAAAAATAAGAGGCCTGACTAAAAGCACAGGGCTTAAAATTTTTAGCCATGCATGCTATATTCAGTGGTGGTATATGTTTTTAGAATAGTTCCTTTGCCTACATAGAATAGGCAACACCAGTCAACGCATTTAATCCTCTGTGACTTCCTTAGGGGCTCCTGTGATATTTCTTCAATTTAGTATAACAGAAATCTAAACTTACATAAGAAATAGCAGTATCTTCTGTGATATTTCAGTATAACAGCAATATAAAATTAAAAAAGAAATAGCAACAGGAGTCAGCCGGGACTGGTGATATTTGATAAGTTTATACATATTGTCTATTTAAGCTGGATCTGGTCCATGAAGAGCATGAAGACTTTTTTGGCTAATAACCAAGTTCAGATGAATTTCATTTTAGCCTGAAACAAATCCCCAAGTCTATTCTTTACAGTAAGAACAATAAAGATGTAGGACTTTTGACCCCAAGAGGTTGTCACATCAGATTCTGTAAATATTTTTTTTTTATTTTTTTTAATAAGGCGTGGAAAGAAAACATACTTTTCCAAGCCAGTTTAGTAAATGAGGAGTCATTGATTGACTGAGAGTGGCAGCTGACCACTCTTATTCAGTGACACCCATAACCAGGCAGCACTCCTGGTTCCTGAACCTTAAAATTCAGGAGCCCCATGGGTGTGGAACTTGCCGATGGAGGTAACTTCGGGGTTAAACTGTTCGAGAACTAAGTTCTCTTTTAAACTTAGATTACTATTATACTATTTCTCGTGATAGGAGGTCAATAATCAACTGTACTATGCCAGGGTGCAACAAATCCTAGGTGCCAGGTTGCCATAGTGAGTGCCTGGGTGTTTGTCAGTCTCTTCAACCAAGGGAGTATTGAGGCAGCCAGCCCAGGGAGCATGATGGTGGCAGATTAGTCCAGGAAGAAGATAGACAGGAACGTGAAGTTGCAGTAATCTTCCTACACTTCTTGGTCAGATCCCTTGGGCACACTGCGGTAATGCTGGGAGCTGGAATAAGACATCCCTACAGCCCCAGCACATGAGGGAGCAGAGCAAGAAGAGCTTGAATATTACAGCACTGGACTCCAGGGAAAGGATCCACTCCAGCTCTCTCAAAGGTAGGGAGGCTGAGTGGACTTCCTAAAAATAAAAACAATAATTTTAAGTTTATGAGAAAATGTGTGTGTGTGTCTGTCAGTGAGTGTGTGTGTCTGTGAGAATGTGTGTCTGTCAGTGAGCATGTGTATTTGTCTGTGAATACGTGTTTGTGTCTGTCAGTGAGTGTTGGCATGTGTGTGTGTG
The DNA here is from genome assembly GCF_036172605.1 of Pelobates fuscus. Taxonomy (NCBI): domain Eukaryota; kingdom Metazoa; phylum Chordata; class Amphibia; order Anura; family Pelobatidae; genus Pelobates; species Pelobates fuscus. Next base: position 159,797,709 of record NC_086322.1, on the reverse strand, counting down.
TCAGTATGTGTGTGCTTGTCTGTGAGTGTGTGTGTCTAAAAGTGTGTCAGTGTGTGTAAAATAAGTGAGTGTGTGTCACCCTGCTCCCAAGGCTGAGATAATCACACTGTGCAACTTTGGACTTGAAATCTCCTCTAGTGGCTGTCTGACAATCATTAGAGGTATTACTATGCAGCAATGTAAACAGTGCCTTTTCTATGAAAAGGTAGAATTTACATGGAAAGGCATGCAGGGACAGAATATAGCAATGGGCAGAGAAATTGGAAACAGCAATCGTTGATAGACCTGTATGTCTCTAACTTGAAATACTTGAAAAACAAGCCGTGAGAATGTATAAATATTGTGCACATTTAGAGACAAGACTTCACCAGATACATAGAAGAAATGATCCAGGCACTCCAGCAAATTCCAAAAATAAAGGCAATTTTTATTGGAACAAGGAACCAAAAGGCAACGTTTCAGCCCCTTAGGGCCTTTGTCAAGCTTTGACAAAGGCCCTAAGGGGTTGAAACGTTGCTTTTTGGTTTCTTGTTCCAATAAAAATTGCCTTTATTTTTGGAATTTGCTGGAGTGCCTGGATCATTTCTTCTATTTAAATTTTTTACTTCGTCCATTTGGTACTGGGACTTGTCCACTGGAGCACCCTGAATTCCAGGACAAAGGATTGAGTGCGCTTCCATCATCTACATATAGTTTGCCAGATACATAGGACAAATCTTGGTCTAAGATAGTGAACATTGGAGAAAGATAAGCTACAAACCAACATATACCTCGTCAAAACAATTGAAGGTTTAATAAAGTCATCAACAAGATTGTAGTATTACTGTAGAAAGAAAAAGATTAGTATACGTGACTAGAACTAAAACCAACTGGCATAAATACACAATACAGGGTATTGCGTATAACAAATGTAACCATTACATACAGCAATTTAATGTATATTAAAAGTACTGAAACCATCACTTAAGCTCTGAAGAATGAGAAATACATTAAATTCTTGCCGAACTCGGCTAAAATATCCTAGCAGACAAATGCCTGAAACCCACGAAATACTAGTATAACAAAGTGCGGAGTGGGCACAAATTTACTAGATTCCTGAATTTAAATGAAATAATATAGTGTTTACAAACTACCAAACAGGCACAATCTTTAAACACACAAATGCATGGAGAACAACCTAGTAAGGGAATGTGAAGTGTGAACGGCTTAACCTCTTAACATACGAATGTAAAGCCAATAACATAGTAAGGGGATGCAAAGGGCACAATTTCCAAGCAGACAAATGAAATGCCATAAGGGAAATTAAAGTGCCTAATGGGCATGACTACTAAACACATACATGCAAAGCCAACAATTTTAGTAATGTAATGCAAAGTGCAGAATGGGAACAAACGTAATTTAACCCACAAAGTCTACACCTGAACCATAGGAGTTCGGATGACAGGGATACTTAAGACTTAATGTAGGATAAATGTGAGTAAACCCAGTGAACCATTGATGAAAACACATGAACAAAAAAAACACAATAAGCATGAAAAGGGAGCCTAACCCTGTCTTTTTAGGAGAATGTGGAGAATAGCGCAAATATGGCTATTCTCACATGTTACCTACGTGTGATGTGCCGGACGTGGGGTCTTGTTGTAATTTTATAAAATTATTATGAAAATTTTTAATATTCCAATATTTTTTATGTACTCATATATATGTTTTACATACGATATATTTGATATTTTAATATAGAAAACAAATTATGAAAATCATCAAAAGTATATCCAAAATATTAAATCATTTGAAAAGATTATCCAAGAATGTTAAATAAGGGCCATAATGAGTTGCAGCTAGTTATCAGCCAAGCTTGATTGCCCATTTTTATTTTTATCCAAACATTTTTTTATTATCTGGGGGGGGGGGGAGGGACAGAGTTCTGGGGTGAGAGGCACACAGAGGGATGGGGGAGAGTCACGCATAGGGCTGGTTGGTGGTAAAAGCACAAGGATGGGGCAAAGAAGAGGCACACAGAGGGCTCAGGCACACAGATGACTGAAGGGGGCAGAAAGCACAAGAGCTGGGTGAAGGACAGGCACACAGAGGCCTGTGGAGATGGCCAAACTGAAGGCTGATGGGGAAGAGATACACAGAGGACTGGGGAGCAAAAAGGAGCACAGAATGGACTGGCGGGGACAAAAAGACACAGATGGCTGGGGGGAGAAGAGAGACACACAGAGGGACCTGGCAAAGGTAAGAGACACACAGAGGGGCCAGGGAAGAGAAAAAGAGACACACAGAGGGGCCAGCAAAGATAAAAAGAGACACACACAGGGGCCAGGAAAGAGTAGAAAAGAGACACACAGAGGGGGTGGGGGACAGAGACACACAGAGGGGGTGGGGGGGACAAAGACACACAGAAGGAGTGAGGGAGACAAAGACACACAAAGGGGGTGGGGGGACAAAGACACACAAAGGGGTGGGGGGGACAAAGACACACAGAGGGGGTGGGGGGACTAAGACACACAGAGGGGGTGGGGGGACAAAGACACACAGAGGGGTGGGGGACAAAATAGGCACACAGGGGGGCTGGGGGCACAAAGAGACACACGGGGGCTGGGGGGACAGAGACAAAGAGGGGGGCTGGGGGGACAGAGACAAAGAGGGGGGCTGGGGGTACAAAGACACACAGGGGGCTGGGAGGACAGAGAGACACACAGGGGGGCTGGGGGGACAGAGAGACACACAGGGGGGCTGGGGGGACAGAGACACTAGGAGGCTGGGGGGACAAAGACACACAGGGAGGCTGGGGGGTCAAAGATACACAGGGGGGCTGGGGGAGACAAAGACACACAGGGGGCTGGGGGAGACAAAGACACACAGGGGGCTGGGGGACATAGACACACAAGGGGGCTGGGGGACAAAGACACACAAGGGGGCTGGGGGGACAAAGTCACAATGGGGCTGGGGGTCAAAGACACACAGGGGCACTGGGGGGACAAAGAGACACAGGTGGTGGTGGACAAAGAAACATGGGGGGCAGGTGGGGACAAATAGACACAGGGAGGCTGGGGGGTCAAAGACACACAAAAAGAATATTCCCTGGCAGATGGATCAAGATTTTTTTTTCCACACAAATGTTATGCTTCGTCTCCGCACTGCTCTTTCTTTTCAAATTGGAAGTGAAAGAACCTACATCTTGATCTAGTATCATATTGCAATTCCTGCATCAAATGTGATAAGTATGTCATGGTCAAGAACCCTTACCTAATGCAGTAGTTGTAACAGGATTTGGTTATCAGGAAGTAAGACCAAATTAACCAAAGTAACTTCTTGACTATTTAATAGCCTTTAGAAAATAATAGCAACCTTTTGGATAATTTATTATTGAATGAAAGCTGTATTGCATCAATTTATGTACAATCACTGATGTGCCCTTTTATTTATTATAGTTGTGTGAGGGGCAAATACGGCCGTAAAGGAAATAAAAAAGGGGGAGTAAGTAGGTTGTGGTGTGCCGGAACCGACGTCGTGGTAGGCCTGTAATAAAAGAGGGCCCACCAATGAGGTGTAATGAAAAGTATAAATAAAGGGAGTGGAGGGTGGGGACATGCGAATCGCCAAAAAAAACGAACGAGACTGAGGAAGGTGAGGAGGAGGTTTAAGTAGGTAACATGCCCCTCCCACAACTGCAGGCCAAGCCTTCACAATTGTGTGAGGGGCAATAATGGAGGCGTGGCCTGACAGCTCACAGAGATGGACATGTGAGCACTCGGCTCCCTGATTGGGTTCCCTGATTACATTGATTTACTGAGTGGATCTGGATCTTCCACAAAGAAGCTTACAGAGTTGCCCCTCACTATGGCACAATGATCTACTAAAAAGTTAAAACCAAAGGCCGAAACATCTACCCATGCTTATAATTCGAAATGTCATAACCAGAATGCACTACTTGAACACAAAATATGCCATTATGCAAGCATCAAGATCCCAACTGAACTTCCCAGTAAAATATAACATTTAACTCTACACAGACCTTTCAGCCACTACTTTGGCAAAGAGGAAGACTTTCATTCCAATTACAAAGGCACTACCCAAGGAGGAATACTCTATAAATGAGGCTTTCCTGCACTGCTTATAGTGTGATGGAATTAATTGGAACACCACTTACCCCAGAAGATGAGGAGAAGCTTCTGAAAGAATTGAGATTACCGGTAGAACCACCGGCCATGACCTTCAAGGAAATGCCTCAGGGTTCCCTATTATGTAGCCTTGATGTCGAGGATATATATAGCTCTATACCACATTCTATGTGTTAAGAGCAGGTCAAATATTTCCTATCAAAAAGAGTCAGACATCCAGAAAGACATTACCAATTTACTATTGATCTCCTAGGTTTTGTACTTACGCGTAATTAATTTATTTTTGATGGAGTCCACTACCACCAGGGGACTGCTATGGGAATGTCTAGTGAGCCCTTCTCGGATACATACAGTGACTCTGTACTACATTCACACATGGAAAATGTACATAAACAATATCTTAAACATTTGGAGGGGTTCTATTGAATATTTTCTCACTTTTGTTGAATCATTGAATAATAATGATCTAAATATGAGATTTACGGCAGAAGTGGGAAGTCCCTCTCTAAATTTTCTGGACATTAACTCCAGAAATTGAAGGTACCTTAAGGTCAGATTTCCACAGAAAAAGTACTGCAACAAATAGTCTTCAGAATTGGGGAAGTTGAAATATTTAATTAACTTTAAATTATCTGATGTGTTGTAGAATCTTGTTTTTGTGATATGAATATTATAAAGTATTTATTCAAACTTCTTTCAGACATAGGATGTAACTAGTATTATGGATGGATGGTCACCACATATGGCTTATGTTTAGAATGACGGATTAAGGCCTGTTGATAGTAACCTAGCCAGACTCCCTGTGCATTACCAAGGCTCACATTTCTAAAGGCATTTATTCAGTTAACTATGTATATAGAACTTCTTTTGTGTAACTTTTGTTTTACCACCTAAATATAATGTATGGCTTAAATCATAGATTTCAAATGATACTAAGCTACCACCATTTCTCTATGATAGCCACTTATTTTAAAGTGAGGCAACCTTATGCATATGCCACTGTATAACTGAATTTGAAACCTATAAAAATGATTGTAGGTAAGATTTTGTTACCAATACTTTAACATCAAAAAATGGATCCCATCTTGAACATTGCTCTGTATTAGACCTCACAAGACGTGCATTGACGTAGGTTGTTTTCGGATTTTGTGTATGTTTGAATAAATATACATTTTTGGCTGCAAGACACTCTGATTCGATTATTAGAACACTGGTGTGTTACAAACAAACATCTCAAGAAAAGCTAATTTCCTACAGAAGCTACCATCCTATCCAACAGAAAAGAGGCATCCCAACGGGACACTATTTATGCTTTAGGTGGAATTGCTCCAATATTAAGAATTTCATAAGAAGAGCAAAAGAAATTGTGATCTATGTTTAAAATAAATGGGTATCCCAACAAATGCCTTAAAAGCATACCTCAGGGCACTCCTAACGGATAGGGAGTGATTCCCAGTTCACACGTAAGATCCATGACTCAAAACATCTGAGATGTATAGCAGCATACAATGCAGGATGGGACCAAGTCAAGGGCATAATGAATAGATACTGGCTCCTCCGGAGGAAAGACAAACACCTTAAAGACACATCCATATGCATCCATAACTGCAAGAAGAAAGAAAAATTGAATCCCTTAGTGACCAGACCATTTTTACATTTTCTTACCATTAAAGACAAAGGCTGTTTTTACATTTCTGCTGTGTTTGTGTTTAGCTGTAATTTTCCTCTTACTCATTTACTATACCCATACATTATATACCTTTTTCTCATTATTACATGGTCTTTCTAAAGATACCATTATTTTCATCATATCATATAAATTTACTAAAAAAAAAAAAAAGAATAAAATTTGATGAAAAAAAAGTAAAAAAAACCACAATTTTTCTAGTTTTGACCCCCAAAATCTGTTACGCATATACAACCACCAAAAATCACCCATGCTAAATAGTTTCTAAAGTTTTTCCTGAATTTAGAAATACCCAATGTTAACAGGTTCTTAGTTTTTTTTTTTTTTTTGAAAGTTATAGGGCAATAGGTACAAGTAGCACTTTGCTATTTCCAGACCATTTCTTTTCAAAATTAACGAAAGTTACATTGTAACACTGATATCTGTCAGGAATCCCTGAATAACCCTTCACATGTATATATTTTTTTAAACGAAGACAGCCTGAGATATTAAACTTGGCGTATTTTGACTCTTCATGCAACCATTTTACCACCAATCTATGCCAAATTAAAATTAAAATAAAAATAAATAAGATTTATGACACACATAGCAATTTAAGAATACATGTACTGAGTACTTTAAGGGTTACTGCCAAAGAACACCCCAATATGTGTTCAGTAACAACTCCTGAGTACAGTGGTACCACCCATGTATAGGTGTGTCAAATTGTCAGGGGGCTAACAGACCTTATTTGGAGGGTGCGTGTAACGGATCACTTGGTACCTCCATTGAAGGATGCCCCTAGCTCTTCCTGAGGGCACCAAGCACTCCACTTGACACCATAAGTCCTGCAGACCCCACAAACCGCCACAGCTTGGTTGGGGTCTCACCGTCTCCTACCCACCCTGGACCAATGAATGGCTCCAGGTTCCTGTGGGTGAACATCTCTTTCCCAAGAGAGTGAAGCAGGAACAAGAACAGGGACAAGCTCTTACAAGAGCTGCGTGATTATGCAAGGGAATGTGCAGAGCATAGCAATCCCTTGTAGTAGATTCCCCCAATAAGAGACAGGACTCTAAATTGAGGGTGAAGTAGAACTGAAGTTTAATGACGCATACTCTGCTTTTATGCAATTCTCCCATGCAAGGGAGACACCCACAGACAATCAGTAACCATCCAATCGCTAACTGGTTGCATCCCACACATCCCCTCCCCTTAGCCTGAGAGGTAACACAATTAACCGTACAGTTTAAACACACATTTTTACCCAATTTATATAACTTTACACCTATACATCACATTTGCATAAAACTTACATTCTCTCAATCAGCATACATAGGGAACAAACATATCCAAAAATAATTTGAAGCCGTTTGGGAGTTAGATGGAAGTCATATTTTGACCGACCGCACGCACATTTTCATGCCTAAAACAGTTCCATAGATTTGGGCTGTGCGGCCGGTCTATTCATCCCAATGCAAATGTCATTCGAATGCATGAACCGGTGCCGTTCGTGCAAATAGCAGTGTTAATGTGGTGTTCGAATTGTTAAACGCCATTTGACTCCATTCAAATGGGAAAACCTTAAAGGACCACTCTAGGCACCCAGACCACTTCAGCTTAATGAAGTGTTCTGGGTGCCAGGTCCAGCTAGGGTTAACCCATTTTTTTTCAGAGAAACTGCTATGTTTATAAATGGGTTAAGCCTTCCCCCAAAGCCTCTAGCGGCTGTCTCATTGACAGCCACTAGAGGCGCTTGCGTGATTCTCACTGTGAAAATCACAGTGAGAGCACGCAAGCGTCCATAGGAAAGCATTGATAATGCTTTCCTATGCGACCGGCTGAATGCGCGCACAGCTCTTGCCGCGCGTGCTCATTCAGCCGACGGGGCGGAACGGAGGAGGATCGGAGGCAGAGAGCTCCCCGCCCAGCGCTGGAAAAAGGTAAGTTTTACTCCTTTTCCCCTTTCCAGAGCCCGGCGGGAGAGGGACCCTGAGGGTGGGGGCACCCTCAGGGCACTATAGTGCCAGGAAAACGAGTATGTTTTCCTGGCACTATAGTGGTCCTTTAAGCGGTGTTCGTGCCGTCAAGTATCCAATTTTAGTTCCATGAACTCGACGGAAAAACACAGCTGACTGCGTTTGTTTGTCGAATGGTGGCCACTTTGACTACTTCGGCACTTCGGCTGCATCCGAAGTGTCAGTTTAAAAGTACAGATCCTTTCCATAGGAGTTAAAGGGCCAGAAGCAGCACAATAACATCCATCATGCCCAAGTAACGCTTTTAAAGGACAATCCATCCCAGGGGCCAAAGTCACAGGGCAGGAGGCGGGCAAGCAGGCCCCTCCAAAAACTCATGGCAAACTCCCTTAAATGGGTGAGTTTGGCAGAGTGCGCATTCCAGTTTTCCATCATACACCCATGTTCTATTTGGGACATTTTTGAAGCCGGCCAATGTAATTTACCACCATCAAACCATATATTTTTGAAAAGTAGACACCCAAGGGTATTTCAAATGGTGGTATTTAAACACTTTCCATGCACTAATTCTACCACCAGTCTTTGTCAAACTTTTGGGTAGTCTTTTTTGTGTTATTTTTCCCTCACAGTATTCTTTAGGCATGGATTCTCAGTTTCTTTTATGTGTTAGTAGCCTCTTAGTCACAAACCCTGGCCAAAATTAGCATTTATATATAAATTAGCATTTATATTTGTTGTTTTTTGCATTTTTCACACATAAACTGCTATTTCACCAATGATATCAGTATAATACATTTTACTGCTCTAAAACACTCATATTTGTGTGGAGTAATATCTCTCAAGTAAAACAGTGCCCCTCAAGTACAGGTTTATGGTGATTTAAAGGGTCAAACATAAGATTTGCCAATTTCTGTTTTTGTAAATTGCTATTTGCCAGATTGGCTATGTTGCCTTTGAGACAGTATGGCAGCCTAGAAATGAAAATTGTCCCCACAATGACATACCATTTGAAAAAGTAGACAACCAAGGCTATTCAAAATGGGGTATGTCCAGTGTTTTGTAGTTGCCACTTAGCCTCAAATTTTTTTACATAACTGCATTTTTACTGATGATTTCATTGTCATGATAGGTTTTACTGTTTTAAACACTCATATTTGTGTTCAGGGAAGTCTTCAGAGTATAACAATACCCCCCCTCATGTGCAGGTCTTATGGTATTTTTGAAAGTTACAGGATCAATATAGGGCTTGCCCAATTCAGTTTGCCAGATTGGTTTGCAGGGTCTATGATGCCTTTTGAGACCAAATGGTAGCCAGGAATGTGAATGAATCCCATCATGGCATACCATTTTTAAATGTAGACAACCCTGGGTATTCAAAATGGGGTATTTCCGGTCTTTTGTAGTAGCCACTTAGTCGCAAACGCTGGCCAAAGTTAGTGTTTTTATTCTTTTTTTTGCATTTTTTAAACAAAAACTGCAGTTTTACTGGTGATATAATTGTCAGTATACGTTTTACTTTTTAAAACACTCATATTTGTGTTCATCGAAGTCTCCCGAGTATAACAATACCCGCCATGTAAAGGTTTTTTGGTGTTTAGGAAAGATACAGGGTTAAATATAGGGCTTGCCAATTAAATTCTTTGGACTGTCTGCTTGGGTTTTCAGGCAGGTCTCTCAAATTTTAATTAATAAAAAATAAATTCTCTCTCTCTCTCTCTCTCTCTCTCTCTCTCTCTCTCTCCTATCTCAAATTAATGTTTTGGTTTCGGCTAACAAAACAGCATTTATCTTGAATCTCAATCTCTCTCTCAATATCCATATCTTGCAGTCACTGCACAAGCCGGCTATTCTGGCCATGTGATTGCGAGCACCCTGCGATCACATGGCCTGGATCAGGCATAGGGGGTCTGCATGAGCTCCCAGGCAGACCCCAGGATAGCAATCACCGTCGGGGGATCGCCAGCGATCAGGTAAGTGGTGATTTAGTAAATGATGTACCAGGTACGTCCGTGGTCATTACTGACCATTTTTTGATGGACGTACCTGGTACGTCATTGGTGGCGAAGTGGTTAAAAGATCTACTTGTTCACAGCCATTTTCAAAAACTACTTTCAACAAAAAATTGTCTGTCCAATAAATAAAGTGCAGGCGTTGTAAGGCATGCAACTTTATATCCAAAGATTCAAAATACTTTGAGAACAGTGAACACAGTGACAATTTAAATCTAAATCATTCTTCAATTCAATTAAAAGACTAGTTTATCTGTTGACATGCCAATGTGGACTTATGTGTGTAGACAAACACTCCGCCCCTTCAAACAACGCATATTGGAGCACATTAACTCTGTAGGCATAGTGAGACAGATTGAGACACCAATTCCTTACATGTCAGTCTAGCTCACCAAGATAACCCTAAAAGACTGAGGCTTATAGGTATAGAATTGGTGACTCAGGATCAAAGAAAGGGTAACCTAAATAGGTATCTCCTGAGGAGGGAGTGCTTTTGGATTTATCGCTTAAAAACACTCCCTCCATCGTGTCTCACTGAGGGATTTACCTTCTCTCCTTTTATCAATGACCTGTAATTCAAAAATAACTTGTTAATAAAAAGCAGTTATCATTCTCACCATACTCTTATATGGAATAACGTATTACTTTAATAATTTCCATTAACACATTGCCTTTCCCAAGTAAACAGTAATTATAACATTAAGATCCCTCATATTCAATTTGAAAAATGTATTAAATTAGTTCAACTTCAAAGCTGAGGAGATTCCCATATTGTCCGAATAGAAAATACTGGATGAGTATATTTGGCCATATAATCCTTAGAGCTGAGGGGTTCTCCATACTGTCCCAACAGTAAAAACAGGAAGAATATTTTTGGCCATTATAATATATATACACACGCCATATACCCCTATGAGAAATGGCAGGCACTCCTCACACCCTTTAGAAGGATTGAACATAATCTTCACTGCGGGAGAATTTTCCTATGTCATTGAAGACTAACAGTTACTAACTAGAATGGGCATCTTTTACATATGCAGAACGAATACATAGTACATTGCATTGAAAATTGCAAGATTCCTATTTAGCAAGATTTCTATTTAAATCTATGAAAAGATCTAAAAGAATGAATAATCATATTTTCTATGATCCTCTTGATTAATGTGCAGAGCTAACATACATAGATGCAATGGGGATGTATACTCAACACTAAATGTATGTTCCCATCCTAGACGGAATAAACTGTGGAGATTAGTCCTCTGTTATAACAAGAAAAAACAAGTGGGAAACTAATTCTGTGTAGACAGAATATAGGACAGTCACAAGGGGGTAACCCTTATGGTAAATAGTAATTTTGAGAGAGAGAAAATGTGATCTGTCCCAATACTGCAGAAAATATTGTGGGAATAAATAAAAAAATAACCTTTATTGAAATAAGAATAAAAATAGGAAGAAAAAAACTGGAATAGGGCCAATACCAGATACACTAATAAGCAGGGGGTAACCCCAGAAAAAACTAACAAACTAACGAAGAGTGTGTACCAAGAGGGACTGGGATAAATAAGATGTACAAAATATAGGTGTCGTGGTTTAAATTCAGCAGACAGCAATGTTTTCTCTCAGGTATGAAGACAAGGAATGGACATAGCAGAAATACGAGCTCAGAGGGCAGTACTCCGTCACATAAGTGTATGACAAAATACTGCTCCTAAATTTAATGGGGAAAACACAGATCTTATAACAGAATTATGTACACATCCAAAAAGGGTTGTCTTTACATAATACAGTCATGTCCTGTCAATTGCATCTTCAAAGAACTTAAAGCACATTTGGCATTAGCTGGTCAAAAGGTGTTACTTGATTACTCAAACACTTCCCAATAGTCATAAAGACAAGGTGTTAACAGGATATGCAGTGCAGGGGGGGAAACAAGAAGAAGATACAAATCAGGATCAAAGGCCAGCTGTTATAATAGAGCATCCTGACATTACTTAATCAATTGTGTCATTAATCCATTTCAATAGGTAACTAATTTATGCTAAATGTCTGTCAGGTAAGGCACAATATAATACAAAGAAAGAAGAAAAATAAATAAATTTTATTAGTTACTGGAGTGAATTAAGGTGCCACAAGTCTTTCCCTGTAAAGTGTGAGTTTAATGGGTGTGTGGTCATTAGTGATGTCGCGAACATAAAATTTTCCATTCGCGAACGGCGAACACGAACTTCCGCAAATGTTCGCGAACGGGCGAACCGCCATAGACTTCAACAGGCAGGCACATTTTAAAACCCACAGGGACTCTTTCTGGCCACAATAGTGATGGAAAAGTTGTTTCAAGGGGACTAACACTTGGACTGTGGCATGCCGGAGGGGGATCCATAGCAAAACTCCCACGGAAAATTACATAGTTGATGCAGAGTCTGGTTTTAATCCATAAAGGGCATAAATCACCTAACATTCCTAAATTGTTTGGAATAACGTGCTTTAAAACATCAGGTATGATGTTGTATCGATCAGGTAGTGTAAGGGTTACGCCCGCTTCACAGTGACAGACCAAACTCCCCGTTTAACGCACCGCAAACAACCGCAAACAGTCCATTTGCACAACCGCAAACTCCCCATTTGCACAAGGTTGGATACCAAGCTAGCCATGTCCTGTTCCTTGTCCTCACTGATGTCATTAAAGGTCTCTTCCTCCACCCAGCCACGTACAACACCAAGGGTCTCCGAAAGGTGACAACAAGCCCCCTGTATTTTTATTTTAAATGTACACTACTGTTACACCAGATATGAGTTGCACTGGTGCGACACTGTGCCCTGGCAGGCCCTGAAATGCACATGTGTGAAGGAAACTGACTGCTATTATTTCACAGTCAAATTTCTAGTTTTTTTTTTTAATGTACACTACTGTTACACCAGATATGAGTTGCACTGGTGTGATACTGTGCCCTGGCAGGCCCTGAAATGCACACATGTGAAGGCAACTGACTGCTATTATATTACAGTCAAAAAACTTTTACTTTTTTTTAAATGCAAGCTATTGTGACACCAGATATGAGTGGTGGCACTGGGAAGTGGGCACAGTATACGCTGTGAGCCTGACACACACGCTGGCCGGCAGGCAACTGCAATTAGATTACACAGGGAAAAAAAGCAGACTGATGTTCTAGGGCTTTTTGGGGTGCTGTCCTTACAGCAGAGATCAGATGAGTCATTCAGGACTGTAGTGGACACTGAATACACTAGCCTAGCTATCGATTTCCCTATTAAATCAGCAGCAGCTACACTGTCCCTCCTCTCACTAAGAATGCAGCTTAATGGGGGCGGGGCCTAGCTGTCATGGAGGAAAGACGCACTTCGTGTGAGCTCCCTCAATATCTCAATTTAAGCAGCTATCAACAAGCGAATTTCACCCCAGAAGGGGATGACCCAGCAATGTTGCTCCTACCAGACCGACCCGACATGCTTAATAGTGGTCAGCAACTCGACAGAGTCTTACTTGCAAGGCAAGTGTGGCCTGGTGCTCACCAGGCGGGAGAGGCGGCCGATCTCCCGGTCCTGGGATGCCCAGGAGCAGCTACTTCCCAGCAGGAGCTCCGTTACCCCCCCCCCCCCCTCGGACCGGTGGGGGTTATCCCAGTCCACCCCTGAGAGGCTGTCTGGAGCTAATGGATGCACAGAGCACAGCTTCCCAGGCTGACATACTCATCTGCGACTCTCCCAATATGGCGGCAGCCGCGTGTCCTCCTGGTACCAGCAAAGCATGGCAGGATATTGAGTCTAAGCTGGACAGACTCTTTAATCAATTGTGGAAGCAAATAACAAGCAGGAAGCCCCAACAAGCTCCACCACAGCCCCAACAAGCTCCACCACAGCTAAGCGAAGCAGTCCCCATTAAAATCCACCAACGCAAAAGGCGTCGAAGACGGGACCGGGACCCACGTCAAGCACTCGCCTCCACCTTAAGCCACCACAATCCCGCACCGGACGCGAAGCACCACCGGGACAGATCCGACCACCCGACAAAACAAGCTTCCACCACCTCAAGCCGCGAACCTGGCACTCAGCCAGAGACTTGCCTTTGTTGTTCCAGGTATCAGGGACTCCCAGGGTCTGCACAGAAGGGATCGGATGAGCACAAGCAGTAAACAGCAGCCTGCCAAGCATGTCCCACTATAGCCGATCGTCCACACCATGCCTTTGATCACATGGACTGCTCTCTGCACATTAACTAATCGTAAAGTAGCAAGTGTTTAAACATGTCATTATTTCACCTCCTAAAGAGTTTATTGTCGTAGTTCCTTACATGCCTTTACCTTAACCGTTCATGTATTATGTTATTTACTAGTCTCATCTTATGGGGCGACTCACACTTGATTTATAACTAGTGGTGGAGCTGCTGATATAAATACACAGTTGATAACGTGCAAGCTACACCCTAAACATGACAGCCATCTTTCACAACAATGTACTGCTATATACTCATACCCTATATACTATATACCCTCAGTGCAACTAGTCATGATATACGCACGTTCAGCCTAGCATGCTCAAATATAACACACTTCTGTCTTAAAAAAAAAAATGCAGCTTCCGAATGAATCTAAAATGGATGCTGTCCAGAAGATGGGAGGTTCTGGGAGGGAGGGTCTGCTGCTGATTGGCTGGAATGTGTCTGCTGACTGTGAGGTACAGGGTCAAAGTTTACTCAATGATGACGAATAGGGGGCGGACCGAACATCGCATATGTTCGCCGTCCGTTGCAACGCGAACAAGCTATGTTCGCCAGGAACTATTCGCCAGCGAACTATTCGGGACATCTCTAGTAAGGATAGATGCCTCTGGAATGGGAGGTACGGGTTGAGATGAGAGAAATAAGCATTTCTGGACAAAAGTGTCTGATGGGCCTGGGCAATCTGGTCCATACGGTGATCCTGTTCTTAAAATCTTGCCTCATAGGAGGCCATTTGCTGTCCTAAACCTGCAGGGCCCATGGTCCTATCATAATGTCATGATGTACTACCCCAACACGCAGAGTTTAAGATAGCAGCGACAAGACTAGGATATAACTTATTACCTGGACTTAGAATGGCCAGACTAAACGTCAGACAGAGATAAAGCATAATCAGAAACGAGACGAGGTCATGGTAACAGAGAGACTACGAAAACGAGAACAAGCCAGAGTCAGTTAGATGGTAATCAGTCACACGGGCAAACAAGACAGGAAAGGGTTAAAGATAAATTCAGAGTAAAGAACAAAGACATGGTCAATACCAAAATAAACAAAATAGATCAAGCAACGCACTAAAGGGTACTGACACAGAAACCACGATAGGACAAAGTGGATAGGGCTAGGGAAGTTTAAATATCCTTTAACATTTGATTGGCCCACGTCATGCCTACGCCCCCAAAACGTCCGTGTGTGGGGGGGCTGGAATGACGTGGGCCAATGGGAGCCTGAATCAACTTTTGGCTCCCACTGCCCCTTTAAGAGCGAGCTCGTGACTCGAACCGTGCTCCTAGTGCCAGGTGGGCCACGTGACCGATCACTGCGGTCAGTGCACACGGCTAAGTCAGAAGAGGAGATCAAGCCGCATGGAGGCAGGAGTGATCCAGCCACGTGCGGCTCAAGCTTAGGAGCCAGGTCGGTCCCAGGATAATGTAAATACAGCCACAACCACTTATCCCAATCACACACCTTTCCTAACGTCCTATCCCATTAAAAACATATTACCGCGTATTTAGTAAAACAGATAAACCCCCTACTTCATCCAGGTTACCGATCGATGGTTCGATATTCTGAGCCCTCTCTGATTTACTGTACACGACTATTCAATATTCCCACAGATTTTATATAGCATTTTATGTTTGTTTGAGACCACCTTAAAAATATTGGATATCGCTAAAAATCATGATCACTATATACTTTCTCTACAAACCTCTAAAACGAACCAAACTACTCATCCATCTGCTATACCACTTTATCCCACCTAGAACTAGTGCCCAGTTAAAATACTTGACTTTTACTTACCCACACTCAGTCATGCCACACACATTTCACCACTACTCTCACTGAATCCCTCTGACTACGGCTAAATTCATCTTCTACATCAGAACACTACTCATGTCTCGGGTCTTTCATTTAGAATAGGGGCAGCTTCGATCTCCTTCAACACTGACACTCCAGTGCATATTATTAAAAGATTGGGCAGATGGAATTCCTCAGTCTACAACCGATATATTCCTCATCCCGAGAAAGAAATGAGGAAAGCTTTTAAAAGTTTGGCTTTGTAAATTTGATGCAATAAATGTGTTTTTCTTTAATACCTTTTCACCCTCTTTGCATGAAACCGATTTCCATATATTACTAATATGTTTCTGAACATATATATTATATTATTCACTCACTCACTCACTCACTCTCTGGGCCGGCCTAAGACATCATGCTGCCTAGGTCCAACGATAAATGACTATGGGGATAATGTATAATAAACACAAGTTACTGGCAATGGGGGGGGGGGGTAATGTATAATAAACACAGGTTACTGGCTATGGGAGGGATAATGTATAATAAACACAGGTTACTGGCTATGGGAGGGATAATGTATAATAAACACAGGTTACTGGCTATGGGAGGATAATATATAATAAACACAGGTTACTGGCTATGGGAGGATAAAGTATAATAAGCACAGGTTACTGGCTATGGGAGGATAATGTACAAAAAACACAGATTACTGGCTATGGGGGGATAATGTATAATAAGCACAGGTTACTGGCTATGGGAGGGATAATGTATAATAAACACAGGTCACTGGCTATGGGAGGATAACATATAATAAACACAGGTTACTGGCTATGGGAGGATAATGTATAAAAAACACAGATTACTGGCTATGGGGGGATAATGTATAGTAAGCACAGGTTTCAGGCTATGGGAGGATAGTGTATAATAAACACAGGTTACTGGCTATGGGAGGGATAATGTATAATAAACACAGGTTACTGGCTATGGGAGGATAATGTATAATAAACACAGGTTAATGGCTATGGGGGATAATGTATAATAAGCACAGGTTACTGGCTATGGGAGGATAATGTATAATAAACACAGGTTACTGGGTATGGGAGGGATAATGTATAATAAACACAGGTTACTGGCAATGGGAGGGATAATGTATAATAAATCCAGGTTATTGGCTATGGGAGGGATAATGTATCATAAACACAGGTTACTGGCTATGGGGGGGATAATGTATAATAAACACAGGTTACTGGCTATGGGGCTATGGGGGATAATATATAATAAACACAGGTTACTGGCTATGGAGGGATAATGTAAAATAAACACAGGTTACTGGCTATGGGAGGATAATGTATAATAAACACAGGTTACTGGCTATGGGGGAGATAATGTATAATAAGCACAGGTTACTGGCTATTGGGGGGGTAATGTATAATAAACACAGGTTACTGGCTATGGGAGGGATAATGTATAATAAACACAGGTTACTGGCTACGGGAGGATACTATATAATAAACACAGGTTACTGGCTGTGGGAGGATAAAGTATAATAAGCACAGTTTACTGGCTATGGGGGAGATAATGTATAATAAACACAGGTTACTGGCTATGGGGAGGATAATGTATAATAAACACAGGTTACTGACTATGGGGGGATAATGTATAATACACACAGGTTACTGGTTGTGGGGGGATAATGTATAATAAACACAGGTTACTGGCTATGGGGGAGATAATGTATAATAAGCACAGGTTACTGGCTATGGGGGGATAAAGTATAATAAACACAGGTTACTGGCTATGGGGGGATAATGTATAATAAACACAGGTTACTGGCTATGGAGGGATAATGTATAATAAACACAGGTTACTGGCTATGGGAGGATAATGTATAATAAACACAGGTTACTGGCTATGGAGAGGATAATGTATAATAAACACAGGTTACTCTCTATGGGGGGATAATGTATAATACACACAGGTTACTGGTTATGGGGGGATAATGTATAATAAACACAGGTTACTGGTAGTGGGGGGATAATGTATAATAAACCCAGGTTACTGGCTATGGGGGAGATAATGTATAATAAGCACAGGTTACTGGCTATGGGGGGGGGGTAATGTATAATAAACACAGGTTACTGGCTATGGGGGGGATAATGTATAATAAACACAGGTTACTGGCTATGGGGAGGATAATGTATAATAAACACAGGTTACTGGCTATGGGAATATAATGTATAATAAACACAGGTTACTGGCTATGGGAGGATAATGTATAATAAACACAGGTTACTGCTATGGGGGGATAATGTATAATAAACACAGGTTACTGGCTATGGGGGGATAATGTATAATAAACACAGGTTACTGGCTATGGGGGATAATGTATAATAAACACAGGTTACTGCTATGGGGGGATAATGTATAATAAACACAGGTTACTGGCTATGGGGGGATAATGTATAATAAACACAGGCTACTGGCTATAGGAGGATAATGTATAATAAACACAGGTTACTGGTTATGGGGGAGATAATGTATAATAAGCACAGGTTACTGGCTATGGGGGGGTAATGTATAATAAACACAGGTTACTGGCTATGGGAGGGATAATGTATAATAAACACAGGTTACTGGCTATGGGAGGATAAAGTATAATAAGCACAGTTTACTGGCTATGGGAGGATAATGTATAATAAACACAGGTTACTGGCTATGGGGGGATAATGTATAATAAACACAAGTTACTGGCTATGGGGCTATGGGGTATAATATATAATAAACACAGGTTACTGGCTGTGGGGGGATAATGTATAATAAACACAGGTTACTGGCTATGGGAGGATAATGTATAATAAACACGGGTTACTGGCTATGGGGGGATAATCTATAATAAACACAGGTTACTGGCTATGGGGAGGATAATGTATAATAAACACAGGTTACTTGCTATGGGGGATAATGTATAATAAACACAGGTTACTGCTATGGGGGGATAATGTATAATAAACACAGGTTACTGGCTATGGGGAATAATATATAATAAACACAGGTTACTGGCTATGGAGGGATAATGTATAATAAACACAGGTTACTGGCTATGGGAGGATAATGTATAATAAACACAGGTTACTGGCTATGGAGAGGATAATGTATAATAAACACAGGTTACTCTCTATGGGGGGATAATGTATAATACACACAGGTTACTGGTTGTGGGGGGATAATGTATAATAAACACAGGTTACTGGTAGTGGGGGGATAATGTATAATAAACCCAGGTTACTGGCTATGGGGGAGATAATGTATAATAAGCACAGGTTACTGGCTATGGTAAGGGGGGGTAATGTATAATAAACACGGGTTACTGGCTATGGGAGGGATAATGTATAATAAACACAGGTTACTGGCTATGGGAGGATAATATATAATAAACACAGGTTACTGGCTATGGGAGGATAAAGTATAATAAGCACAGGTTACTGGCTACGGGAGGGATAATGTATGATAAAGATATGATACTGGCTATGGGAGGATAATGTATAATAAACACAGGTTACTGGCTATGGGGGAGATAATGTATAATAAGCACAGGTTACTGGCTATGGGGGGTAATGTATAATAAACACAGGTTACTGGCTATGGGGGGATAATGTATAATACACACAAGTTACTGGTTGTGGGGGGATAATGTATAATAAACACAGGTTACTGGTTGTGGGGGGATAATGTATAATAAACACAGGTTACTGGCTATGGGGGAGATAATGTATAATAAGCACAGGTTACTGGCTATGGGGGGGATAATGTATAATAAACACAGGTTACTGGCTATGGGGAGGATAATGTATAATAAACACAGGTTACTGGCTATGGGAAGATAATGTATAATAAACACAGGTTACTGGCTATGGGAGGATAATGTATAATAAACACAGGTAACTGGCTATGGGGGATAATGTATAATAAACACAGGTTACTGCTATGGGGGGATAATGTATAATAAACACAGGTTACTGGCTATGGGGGGATAATGTATAATAAACACAGGCTACTGGCTATAGGAGGATAATGTATAATAAACACAGGTTACTGGCTATGGGGGATAATGTATAATAAACACAGGTTACAGGCTATGGAGAGGATAATGCATAATAAACACAGGTTACTCTCTATGGGGGGATAATGTATAATAAACACAGGTTACTGGTAGTGTGGGATAATGTATAATAAACCCAGGTTACTGGCTATGGGGGAGATAATGTATAATAAGCACAGGTTACTGGCTATGGGGGTAATGTATAATAAACACAGGTTACTGGCTATGGGAGGGATAATGTATAATAAACTCAGGTTACTGGCTATGGGAGGATAATATATAATAAACACAGGTTACTGGCTATGGGGGGATAATGGATAATACACACAGGTTACTGGTTGTGGGGGGATAATGTATAATAAACACAGGTTACTGGTTGTGGGGGGATAATGTATAATAAACACAGGTTACTGGCTATGGGGGAGATAATGTATAATAAGCACAGGTTACTGGCTATGGGGGGTATAATTTATAATAAACACAGGTTACTGCTATGGGGGGATAATGTATAATAAACACAGGTTACTGGCTATGGGGGGATAATGTATAATAAACACAGGTTACTGGCTATGGGGAATAATATATAATAAACACAGGTTACTGGCTATGGAGAGGATAATGTATAATAAACACAGGTTACTCTCTATGGGGGGATAATGTATAATAAACACAGGTTACTGGTAGTGGGGGGATAATGTATAATAAACCCAGGTTACTGGCTATGGGGGAGATAATGTATAATAAGCACAGGTTACTGGCTATTGGAGGGATAATGTATAATAAACTCAGGTTACTGGCTATGGGAGGATAATATATAATAAACACAGGTTACTGGCTATGGGAGCGTTGCGGAGCTGCAATATTATAATCCCAGGATCTCCACTGGTAGAACACAATAATCCAAGTACAAAGCTGGAAGCAGGCAATATTCCCAAATCCTCCGAAGAACCAGACGAAACACAGTCTGAGAGTCAACTGACACTTTATTCAAAAAGACTGATATTTAAAGCAGGTCACTCAACTGTCACTTTATTAAAAAGAAATTATATTTATAGCAGGTCACTTAACAGGGGTTTCCAAAGATGGGCAGCAGGGGTTTTGGTTGAGGGGACTGGAGGGAGACTACCGTTTCCAGGTCCTCCTCCCATCAGCCCCTGCTGTAACATACAGTAATGAAAACCACGAGGACATAAACCGTTACCTTTCTACTTCAAAATATACAACTTAGTCAGTTTTAATAGCAATGCTAACGAATGGGGAGGATTCGAACAGATATACACAGTACAGCATAAATTAAACATAGCCGGAGACTCCACACTATACCGGCGCGCAGTACACAACAGAAAATAGGCACAACCATTCTATCTTAGGCAGTCCAAAGTGGCTAGGTTTGCCACAATGCTCCCCCAGAACCAAGCCGGCATACACAGTCTGATCCCAACGGATCGGCTTGGGGATGTCCGGGGGAGTGCTCACAGATCATTTCTCAAGTTCTGTCTGTCTGGACAACCCATCGGCGTTACCATTCTGTTTTCCAGGGCGATAATGGATCGTGAAATCAAACGGCTGCAGCGCCAAACTCCAGCGCAACAGCTGGGCATTGTCTTCTGACACCCTGTGTAGCCACACCAACGGGTTGTGATCTGTGAGCAAGGAGAATGGTTGTCCATACAAATAAGGTTGTAACTTTTTGAGGGCCCACACCACGGCCAGGCATTCCTTCTCAATGGCGGCGTAGCTTACTTCCCTTGGTAGTAATTTTCTGCTTAAGTAAGCTACGGGATGTTCTCCGCCATCAGCTCCCACTTGGCTCAGTACTGCCCCCAATCCAAACATGGAAGCGTCTGTGTGAACAAGAAATCGTTTAGTTGGATCAGGGGCAGTTAACACAGGAGCCTTAGTTAATGCAGTTTTTAGTTCATGGAATGCCTGTTCACACTCTGGGGCCCAGTTGACCTGGCGTGGCAAGTTTTTCCTCATGTGCTCCCTTACTGCTTCAGGGATACGATACGGAGTCTTTCTCATAGGGAGCTGTCCTGGGGTCTCTACTCGGTGGGTAGCTAACAGAGTGTACCCTGGTAAATTGGAGAAGGTAGCACCTTTTGCCGCAATCAACTCCTGTACCTGGGCACGCTCCTGGGGACTTAGCCGCTCCCCCAGCTGCACACCTGTAGCGTTTTCTGCAGAATCTTCCTTTTCTAACATGTCTGGTAAGGGCAGATTCTCATAATCCTCAGTGGCTGGGGCACAGATGGCTGCTACCTCCTCTATTCTCTGGTGATAGGGTTTGAGCATGTTCACATGGAGCATGCGTCGTTTCCCTACCCCAGAGCACGGGCCGATCACATAAGTGGTGTCACATCTCTGTTCTACCACTTGGTATGGGCCCTGCCAGGTGGCCTGTAGCTTGTCTGTGCGGACAGGTTTCAAAATTAGAACTTTCTGTCCCACCTGAAAGCTACGGTCTCTGGCTCCCCTATTGTACCACCGGCGCTGACGCCGCTGAGCCGCCCGGAGGTTCTCCCGTACGGTTTGGGTCAGAGCCTCCAAGTGGTCCCGGAACTCCAGCACGTATGGCACAATGGGGACTCCATCTGCATTGCTCCCCCCTCCCAATGCTCTCTAATTAAGTCTAGGGGTCCTCTCACCCTTCTCCCAAACAATAACTCGAACGGAGAGAAGCCGGTAGATTCCTGTGGCACTTCTCGGTACGCAAAAAGCAGATGGGGTAAAAACCTCTCCCAGTCCTTATGGGACTCCCCAAATGTCCTGAGCATCTGCTTCAAGGTACCGTTAAAGCGCTCACATAACCCATTGGACTGCGGGTGATAGGCAGAATTTACAATTGGCTTAATGCCACATAACTTCCATAGCTGGTGGGTCACTTCGGCTGTAAATTGGGTCCCCCTATCCGAAATTATCTCTTGGGGAAATCCCATCCTGGAAAATATCTTCATCATAGCTTCGGCTACCGTTTCTGCTTGTATATTGGGTACCGGGTGGCATAATCTACAATGGTCAGAATATACCGCTTGCCGGAAGGGCTAGGCTTGGACAGTGGTCCTACTATATCCACTGCTACTCTGCTAAAGGGTTCTTCAATAATGGGAAGGGGGCACAATTTCGCTCTGTGGCGGTCACCCCTTTTTCCCACTCTCTGACAAATGTCACATGTCTGACAATACTGTCTCACATCTCTAGATATACCTGGCCAGAAAAATGCATGTGTCAATCTGTACCTCGTTCTTGTCATCCCTAAATGCCCAGACAGTGGAATATCGTGGGCAATTCTAAGCAGTTCCTGCCGGTATTTCTGGGGCACTATAAGCTGCTTATTAGTCACATGTACAGACCTCCCTACCACCCGCTCAGCAACACGATACAACAGATTTTTCTCCCCTTACATACTGTTCTCCCTCTAAACCTGTCTGACCAGCTGTCGCCTTATCCTTATATATTTGCAACGTGGGATCGTTTTTAACCTCTGCCTCAAAGTCAGTCGGGGTATCCCAGGAAACACGGTTTACACGGGGTACATTGTCTCTTACCTGAGCCTCAGAGTGTGTGGAAGATGAAGCCGTGGTGCGAGCCTGCTGACAGGTGGTCACTGGATATGCCTCATGGCGAGGACTTTGGGGCACAAAAGCGGAAGTCATTTGCCCCAGGTCATTCCCCAAAACAACATCAGCTGGTAACTTGTGCATCAGCCCCACCTCCACCATACCTTCCCCCGCACCCCAATTCAGATGTACCTTGGCAGTTGGTAGCCGGTACATGGCACCCCCTGCTACCCGGACTGCTACCGATCCCCCGGTATGTGCTGATCCTGACACCAAATGCTGGGCAACCAAGTTAAGGTAGCGCCGGAATCACGTAGCCCCTGTACCTCTTTCCCTTCCAGAGTCACGGTCTGGCGATGTGGTTGTCGGTTGTCAGTAGCATGGATGGACATTACATCGTGCAAAACGCCCAGGGGTTCATCAGCCAACTCAAGTGGCACTCCTGGCAAAGTTGGCTCTGTATGATAATAATGGGCAGCTGCCCGCGGGGCCATATTCTGCCGGAGCTGATTCCAGCTCTGGCGGCTCCGGTTTTGGGTGCACTCGCGGGCCATGTGCCCCCATTGCTTACAGGCATGGCACTGGATGTTGGCCCTGCCATTATAACGGGAGTGGGGAGGTTGTCCCACAAGTGCTGGTCTGGATGGTGCTGTCGCTGGGGCAGGAGCAATAACTGGAAACGGTTGCGGGTTGGGTTTTGCATACCCTCGGTTATTATTTTTATGATGCCTCCTAGCATCATAATGTTGGTCGGCCAATCGTGCCGCTTCGGTTAGGGTGTGAGGATTTCGGTCATTCACCCATTCTTGAGCCTCTGGTGCCAGGCCATTACAAAACTGCTCCAGTAGCAACATCTGGCGTAACTCCTCCATGGTGGTAGCTCTGCTGGCTTGTATCCAGCCTTGTGAGGCTTGGTCAAGCTTGTGTGCCCACTTCGCATGTGAGTCTTTGTCCCCTTTTTTCAATTCTCGGAACTTGCGCCGGTATGCCTCTGGGGTAATGGCATACCTTTTTAATAGCGCCTGCTTTACCTTGTCATAATTCTTGCTGTCCTCTCTGGGTACAGCCCGGAAGGCGTCTGCTGCACGCCCAGACAGTTTGCCTGCCAACAAGGGTACCCACATAGCTTGCTCTACATCATGCAAGTCACACAAAATCTTTCAAAATCTTGCAAGAATCCATCTATTTCGTCTTTATCTTCGCAAAAAAGTTTTAAATGCATGATGTGGTATTTTTGGCCTTCCCTGGCCCACAGTTGAAACAGCAGCGGTTTCTGCTTGAGGTGAGAAGGCTTGATTCCTTTGCGCCATCACGTACTCCTGTGCATCCGCCGAAATTATGGTCATAATTTCTGGAGATACTGGAGCGGGCCAAAATGCCAATCTTGTCCTCATTTCTCGTTCAAATGGGGTCTCCTCCAAGTTTGCTGGGGGTGTAGCACTACGAACTCGGTCTCCTTCCATTAGCTCGGCAATAAGTCTTGCTTTAGGCTTATTGCTGGCTATCTTACCCCTGGCTTCCAACAGCTCCTTTAACGTTTGCCGTTTCAATATGGTGTAGTCCGTCCCCATTCACTTCTGCATCTGTATCAATTGCCTTCTGCTTTCCAGTATGTCAATTCCAATTGTATAAACAGCGTTTTTCCTGCTGTACGGTTGGATCCCGCCGCTTGCCACCAATTGTTGCGGAGCTGCAATATTATAATCCCAGGATCTCCGCTGGTAGAACACAATAATCCAAGTACAAAGCTGGAAGCAGGCAATATTCCCAAATCCTCCCAAGAACCAGACGAAACACAGTCTGAGAGTCAACTGACACTTTATTCAAAAAGACTGATATTTAAAGCAGGTCACTCAACTGTCACTTTATTAAAAGAAACTGATATTTATAGCAAGTCACTTAACAGGGGTTTCCAAAGATGGGCAGCAGGGGTTTTGGTTGAGGGGACTGGAGGGAGACTACCGTTTCCAGGTCCTCCTCCCATCAGCCCCTGCTGTAACATACAGTAATGAAAACCACGAGGACATAAACCGTTACCTTTCTACTTCAAAATATACAACTTAGTCAGTTTTAATAGCAATGCTAACGAATGGGGAGGATTAAAACAGATATACACAGTACAGCATAAATTAAACATAGCCGGAGACTCCACACTATACCGGCGCGCAGTACACAACAGAAAATAGGCACAACCATTCTATCTTAGGCAGTCCCAAGTGGCTAGGTTTGCCACAGGGAGGATAAAGTATAATAAGCACAGGTTACTGGCTATGGGAGGATAATGTATAATAAACACAGGTTACTGGCTATGGGAGGGATAATGTATAATAAACACAGGTTACTGGCTATGGGAGGATAATGTATAATAAACACAGGTTACTGGCTATGGGGATAATGTATAATAAGCACAGGTTACTGGCTATGGGAGGATAATGTATAATAAACACAGGTTACTGGCTATGGGGGATAATGTATAATAAGCACAGGTTACTGGCTATGGGAGGGATAATGTATAAGAAACACAGGTTACTGGCTATGGTTGGGAAAATGTATAATAAATTCAGGTTATTGGCTATGGGAGGGATAATGTATAATAAACACAGGTTACTGGCTATGGGGCTATGGGGGGGTAATATATAATAAACACAGGTTACTGGCTATGGAGGGATAATGTATAATAAACACAGTTTACTGGCTATGGGGGGATAATGTATAATAAACACAGGTTACTGGCTATGGGAGGACAATGTATAATAAACACAGGTTACTGGCTATGGGAGGATAAAGTATAATAAGCACAGGTTACTGGCTATGGGAGGATAATGTACAAAAAACACAGATTACTGGCTATGGGGGGATAATGTATAATAAACACAGGTTACTGGC
Source organism: Pelobates fuscus (assembly GCF_036172605.1). Lineage (NCBI taxonomy): Eukaryota > Metazoa > Chordata > Amphibia > Anura > Pelobatidae > Pelobates > Pelobates fuscus. Next base: position 159,771,355 of record NC_086322.1, on the reverse strand, counting down.
TATGGGGAGGATAATGTATAATAAACACAGGTTACTGGCTATGGGGGATAATGTATAATACACACAGGTTACTGGTTGTGGGGGGATAATGTACAATAAGCACAGGTTACTGGTTGTGGGGGATAATGTATAATAAACACAGGTTACTGGCTACGGGGGAGATAATGTATAATAAGCACAAGTTACTGGCTATGGGGGGGATAATGTATAATAAACACAGGTTACTGGCTATGGGGGATAATGTATAATAAACACAGGTCACTGCTATGGGGGGATAATGTATAATAAACACAGGTTACTGGCTATGGGGGGATAATGTATAATAAACACAGGTTACTGGCTATGGGGAATAATGTATAATAAACACAGTTTACTGGCTATGGAGGATAATGTATAATAAACACAAACACAAAAAAAATAATAATAATAAAAAAAAATAATGCAGCTTCAGAATTAATCTAAATTGGATGCTGTCTAGGAGGTGGGAGGGTCTGGGAGGGAGGGTCTGCTGCTGATTGGCTGGAATGTGTCTGCTGACTTTGAGGTACAGGGTCAAAGTTTACTCAATGATGACGAATAGGGGGCGGACCGAACATCGCATATGTTCGCCATCCGTGGCGAACGCGAACAAGCTATGTTCGCCAGGAACTATTCGCAAGCTAACCGTTCGGGACAGCACTAGTGGTCATATATATTTTATGAGTTAGTATAGAATATAGATATCTACTGTCTCCTCTCTTCCTACTTTTGTTGCATTACATGGAGCTTTATATTTTAGCACAGACATGTGCATGAATGATCCTATACTGGGTTCACTCCACTATTGAACATGACCTTATTACAGGGTAACCCTTACTTATCCATAATGTAGGACTTTCTATCACTACTTCCCCTAGCCAGGCTACCTATTCCACCCATTTTAGTGTAATTTTGCTATCTATTCCAGTAGTGATATTTATTACCATGGTATTGGTTTTACTTCCTTAATACATATCACTCCATTCACGTTTTTGTACATGAGCACATTTCGATTTTTGATTCTATACTAACTAATAAAATGTATTTATTTTTCTTCTCTCTTTGTTATATTGTGCCTTGCCTGACAGACATTTAGCATAAATTAGTTACCTACATTTTGTACATCTTATTTATCCAAGTCCCTCTTGGTACACACTTTTCGTTACTTTGTAAGAATAAAAAAAAAGGTAACCTAAAAATCAGAGGAAAGGGAAAAGGGAATATTAAAGATTTCCTTAAAATGCTACATACGATACACTAATCACGGTGGTAAAGATAATTAGACAAAGACCACTACGAATAATATATGGTGTCTAAATAGCTAATAACATGATGTGTTAATACAAAATAGTAACAATGTGTCAGAGTCCCTGAATAGGAAGTAATAGAGCAATGTTACAAGCTGTAACAATAATGGGAACAACTACTAACTATCATGTGTTGCTAGAACACTGAAAAATAACGAACATTTGGTAAGGGGGAGAATGTTGCCTAAATTTTGAGTAGACAAATTAAAGAAAAGTAAATGTAAATAAAAAAGTAAGTAACTGCAGCATATGGATTAGGATGCCATAGAGAATATTGATAATATAGGTATGTAGGGAGAGCAGTCGACAGGCTCCGGACAACAGCGTTTTGAATACGCCAAAACGCTTGTTGAGTGTTTCGTTTTTTCTTGACAGCGCGTTTATATTTTTGTTACCACTATAGTTAGATTTTTAGGTGTTTATTTATAACTTTAGTAGGGAGAGTTGGTTCAGGTAGACAATAGTAGTCAGACCACGGTGTCGAGATGACTCTTAAGGTGAACTGAGAGATTTTTTTTACTTTGAGGCTTTTCATCTGCATTTAGACCAGATTATTTCTCTGTGGACCCAGTGCCTTTTCTCTCTCCCTAACCTTGTTTACACTATCTTCCCGTCAGTTGGACACTAGGGGAACTGGAACTTAGATGCTATTTAGTATTCCAGATAATGGATCCCCTGGGCCTTTAGTAGATCTCCCTTTTTTCAAGTTATACTTGAAAAAATATCCAATTTTTATCCTTAGATTGATTAAAGGTGTTAATTTCCCCTTGTGGGATTTTATACATCACTTTCTCCTATTTCCTGCATATTTTGGAGGGTTACCCCCTCATTGGAGCTCTCTATTAGGTGGTTACAGTGGTGCAGCTCACAAGTCCTACGTGGTGGGTGGGGGCCATAAATCACAATGGGGGGACCTACTGTCCTCCCCCCGCCCCCACCCCTGTGCGGTGGGTGGGGGCCATAAAAATAATGAGGGGGGGAACCTACTGGAGGATAGGTGTCAATCCATAACTGCCAAGTGACCCTATGTAGGGGGAACAGTCCCTATTCTGTTCTGTGTCAGTGTGTATCAGGGATCCTTAGGATAGGTGTCAATCCATATCTGCCAAGTGACCCAATGTAGGGGGAACAGTCCCTATTCTGCTCTGTGTCAGTGTGTATCAGGGATCCTTAGGATAGGTGTCAATCCATATCTGCCAAGTGACCCTATGTAGGAAGAACAGTCCCTATTCTGCTCTGTGTCAGTGTCTGGGGGGAGTATATGCAGTAATACAGAGTGTCTGGAGGGAGTATCTGCAGTATCACAGGGTGTGTGGAGGGAGTATCTGCAGTAACAGAGGGTGTCTGGAGGGGGTATCTGCAGTAACACAGAGTGTCTGGAGGGGGTATCTGCAGTAACACAGAGTGTCTGGAGGGAGTATCTGCAGTAACACAGAGTGTCTGGGGGGAGTATCTGCAGTAACACAGAGTGTCTGGAGGGAGTATCTGCAGTAACACAGAGTGTCTGGAGGGAGTATCTGCAGTAACACAGAGTGTCTGGGGGAGTATCTGCAGTAACACAAAGTGTCTGGGGGGAGTATCTGCAGTAACAGAAAGTGTCTGGGGGGAGTATCTGCTTGTAACATTTATATGCACTGAAGAAAAAAGAAAAATATTAGATTGAAAAAAAAAAAATGAATGCAGCTTCCGAATGAATCTTAAATGGATGCTGTCCTGGAGGTGTGAGGGTCTGGAAGGGAGGGTCTGCTGCTGATTGGCTGGAATGTGTCTGCTGAATGTGAGGTACAAGGTCAAAGTTTACTCAATGATGACGAATAGGGGGCGGACCGAACATCGCATATGTTCGCCCGCCGCCGCGAACGCGAACACGCTATGTTCGCCAGGAACTATTTGCCAGATAACCGTCCGGGACATCACTAATAATAACTAACAATTAAGAAGGCCTCTCCACTCCTCTTTATCCTATCGTTAGAACCCCATGTCTATAAAATTAGACACAACCCACTAATCACAGGTATATACATTAAGGATACAAATTACTAACTGTTTATGTTCACTGACAAATTCTTACAATCATTGAGTAACCCTTCATTACCACAATTGATATCCCCATTAGACGAATACAGTAAACATATCCTGCTACAAACTCATCAAAACAAAAACTCAAGCATTACCAATTAATATATCAATTCGACAATCCCAATTACACCAATTTGACGGAAGAACTCAATATATCACATACCTAGGAGTGAAACTATCACAGAAAACAAAATGTAAATGTAATATGGACTGACAGTGAGAAATAAATATACCCAATGGGATGAAATAACAGTAGGGCTGCGTCACATACAAGGGAGCGACTTATTAAATGAAACCGAAAAGATATAACTGGTATGTGAGCGCTCCAATTAATTATGCAGATCTACATAAAAATCAAGATGAAAATATCAATAAACTTAAAAATGACCAATCTCGCCGAGATCACCACAATGACCACCATAAACCACAATTGAATGTACTGGGTGAGTCTTATCTGAATCAGAATACTCTACACATATATATGAGTATAACAAAATATCATTTATTGTATAATAAACCAATCATAAAAAATGAAACAACATCTCAAAACGTCCAGTATCAGATGTAATCGTGATGAATAGTAAGGGGCCCCTTATTCATATTCTTGTCGACAAAGGACTGATGTAAAAAATCAGAGATGTGCACATTAGCATAAAAACTATATGTGAACTCAAAAAAGTTCAAGCAGTAGGCTCCAGTCCAGTCCGTGAAAAAATATATATAAGTGGATAAACGGATAGTGCCCAGACGACCAAGCCGTCTTACGGAGAGGGAGCTCAAACACCAGCCAAACACCCTGGTCAAGACTAAGAGGGAAGCGATAGGGATGGCCCCAAAGGTGAAAAATCACATCCAGATATGGAAAACTATGGGGATATCACTTCAGCAACTTACCCTATCCGTCCGACCATCGGGTGAGAAACTGGGAGCACATAAACTCCAAACCGTGAGGGCTGCAGGAAAAAGGCCGTTCTCGCCAGGTCGCTTGCCGAAAATCAATGGCGGGTCGTAAAGGACGAATCGGCTGGGAAGTTCAAATCCGTCGGCGGTGTGGTGAGGTAGCAGACAGCACGTCTACGCGTTTCGTCCTAGCTGGAGGACTTTTTCAAGGTCTTGAAAAAGTCCTCCAGCTAGGACGAAACGCGTAGACGTGCTGTCTGCTACCTCACCACACCGCCGACGGATTTGAACTTCCCAGCCGATTCGTCCTTTACGACCCGCCATTGATTTTCGGCAAGCGACCTGGCGAGAACGGCCTTTTTCCTGCAGCCCTCACGGTTTGGAGTTTATGTGCTCCCAGTTTCTCACCCGATGGTCGGACGGATAGGGTAAGTTGCTGAAGTGATATCCCCATAGTTTTCCATATCTGGATGTGATTTTTCACCTTTGGGGCCATCCCTATCGCTTCCCTCTTAGTCTTGACCAGGGTGTTTGGCTGGTGTTTGAGCTCCCTCTCCGTAAGACGGCTTGGTCGTCTGGGCACTATCCGTTTATCCACTTATATATATTTTTTCACGGACTGGACTGGAGCCTACTGCTTGAACTTTTTTGAGTTCACATATAGTTTTTATGCTAATGTGCACATCTCTGATTTTTTACATCAGTCCTTTGTCGACAAGAATATGAATAAGGGGCCCCTTACTATTCATCACGATTACATCTGATACTGGACGTTTTGAGATGTTGTTTCATTTTTTATGATTGGTTTATTATACAATAAATGATATTTTGTTATACTCTTATATATATGTGTAGAGTATTCTGATTCAGATAAGACTCACCCAGTACATTCAATTGTGGTTTATGGTGGTCATTGTGGTGATCTCGGCGAGATTGGTCATTTTTAAGTTTATTGATATTTTCATCTTGATTTTTATGTAGATCTGCATAATTAATTGGAGCGCTCACATACCAGTTATATCTTTTCGGTGAAACTATCACCACTTACATCTCTGGTCTACATACCACTAATCCACACCTGCACATCTTAAAGTGGAAAAATATTCCCCTGTCATGGCTATGTAGACTCAACACAACCAAAATGGTAATACTCCCCAAAATTCTATATTTTTGTAGAATGTTATCTCTACAAGTACCCACTTCTGATTAAGAATATACAAAATACATTACACAAATTTGTATGGGGCCACCTTAATCCATGCCTCCCAAATGCTCATCCACATGCTCTCCCCTGCATGGAATAAGGGGAAAAGGAAGGTATAAATCGCCTCACATCTGGACAAGCGTTGCAATCTCTCACATATTGAAGCCCACAAAAAGTTAGTGTATCGTTGGTACCTCACCCCATATCCACAAAACAAAATATATCTAAATGTTACCCCTCTCTGTTGGAGATGTGGGATACACATTGGCAATATGACACATATAACAGGAGTGCTGAGACATAAAACCCTTGTGGGAAAATGTACAATCAATGTTTTGCAAACTAAAAATAATAGACTGCCCACTTACATCTTCCATGGGTTTGCTATTACTGTTTCCATGCACATGCCTATAGAGTCAAAAATGATTGCAGCTATTATACTTGTAGCCAGGAACATCCTGGCGCTTAATTGGAAGCACACCTATTGCCCCTCTAAAGCAGAGCTTATTGAAAAAAAAATGACCAATACTATTAATATGAAAAAGTATCCACAGAATCACATACAAAAGCAAAAAAAAAACTGAAGGGCATTTGGGAACCTTGGCTTGACCTCAACTACAAGCGGGCCTTACCGAGCAGATTATAATCTATCCTATGTTTTTTCATTATGTAATGTCATGTTCATGGATGCTCAAGTATTTAGATATGTTGTTTCTGAAATCTTATACCTAATGGAGAGACCCTTGTTATATCCCGCACTACTGAGCTACTAACATCTATTTTGCTTAACTCGAGTTGATCACACAGATGACTACTGACACTATCTGCCCATAGCCAACATGATATGGAGGATGTTACCCTTACTTATGACATGGTAGAGCTACATGGGAAACATGACAGTGTCAGTATATTTATAACGGCAGACATTTTGTGTTAAGACAGAAATTAAAAGTGTATACTGCCAATCACTCTCAGAACAGAGGTGACTCCATTTTGTATTACAAGGCTAAGACAGACACAAGATTTCTATTTCTGTAACTCTAGTCATTCAAGCCTAAGCTAAGAAATGCGGTTTCACACAAGAAACCCAGACATCAAATGACAGATAACACTAAGTAATTAATTTTACTTTCTAAAAAAAAAATATTAACTGAACATTACTAGTTCCATTGTAAGAAAAGGGGGAAATTAAGGTTAGGAGGTGTCAATTCTAAAATTATGACACCAAATTGCAGACGCACTGTCTGGTATAAGAGTGAACCAATGCTTTCTAGTGACATGTCTATGATGAATATGGGCCATAAAAGAGATAAGAAAATGACGTAAAAAGCATCACCAATTACAGATAACCCATTATACAAAAAGGCAAATGGATCGCCTGACAAGAAATTTTGGTGATATAATTGCTCCACCTACTGACCAAAATTCAGATGAGGCAATAGGGAATCCAGGTGAACTGGTCTGTACCTTGCTTGAGGGCCCCGCTCCCCGATGCATCGTACGGGTAAGTTGCAGTTTGCTGGGTGTCAGAAGCCAGTGTTGCGTTGTGCTTTCTATCCTGCCGTGCCTCCGACCCTTCCCTCCACTTCGGGCCTGCCCCTGTTTTGGAACCGCGGTCGTACGGGTTAGGCATCTCATCTGGGTATTGCGGTGGGTGTTTGTTATGTGCAGTGTCGGGCGCCGAGTCGGCTTGTGCCTGGGTGTTTTCTTGCTTGCTGCAGGTTTGGGGGGAGGGCCTTCCTTCCCTCTGGCTGTAGCTCTCCCAGCCTCTGCCATGTTGCAGGGTGGTAGTGTCGCTGTGCTCGGGGTCCGTCTCAGCGTTTAGAGCCGGATGGTGAGGACCGGGATCACCCCCACCGGTCCGGGGGGGGGGGGAGAGAGAACAGAGTCCGGTCTGCTCGGTTAGGGCCTTTGGCTGGGTTCCGTTTGGCAGGATAGTGGGGCAGCGGCCTCCACCCCACTCACCACCCGAGTAGGCCCCAGTCGTGCTATCGAAGATTTCTCCACCAGGTGACTGCAGCTCGAGGAGCCAGCCTCACCCTGGTTCCAGTTTCTCCTCTGCATTGAGGATTGCTGCTGGTGGTCGTTATTGAAGCTGGAAAATTGTGATTTTAAGGCTTTAAATCTGGAAACTCGCAGGAGCTAAGTGTGCATGCATCCATGTCCGACCCCGCCCCCCCCCCCCCCCCCCAAAGATATATTAACGGTAAATTTGCCAACTGCTAGCATACCAAATTTGTATCCAAAGGTATTGACTTGTTCTGATATTAGATAGTGAGTCTTATTTAGGAAAGTTAAAATTCTGCAAACGTAAAATCTGGTAGATTTATTCTTATTGGATGGACAGAGAAATGGTCAAATGATCTGGTATGAACATTACTTTAATTGTAAAATTGCAATATAATAGGATATCTTGCCTCTGAGAATTGTAGCTAGCAGTGGAAGAGTTAATTCAGTGTGATTTAACTGTCAGCCAAAGTTTTATTGCTTTACACTGGGCTGCTGTGAAGTTTTGTCTTCTCTGTGAAAATGGTTTCTAAATAGTGTCCTATCATAAATCTTGTTAAATTGTTGACAACTGGTTGCTGTTAGCTGTTATATCGTGTTGAAACCATTGTCATATTATATAATTATGTTATACCTAAATATTCACTGATTATTATCATGCATGTTACATATATTATTTTTATAATTAATTTGTGATTACTGTGTGAAGTAAAAATTTTCTAGTGAAACTTCCTCTAGGATCTAAGAGAATTAACATTGTGAGTAATTCACAGCTTTATATTATTAATCAGGGAACAATGCCAAGTTATCAATTTGTGATATAATAAAAATTATTAAATTATTTTTTTATAATTTTTATCAAAATATTTTTAATATTTATCACCCCATAAAATCCTCACAACAGGCACATACGCCCTACAACACACCAATTTGACACATGGGTACTAATCACACATTGTTTTTAATGATACCAGTTACCCCCTCCCTTTTTTATTGTCTATAAAACTCAAACTACAGAAATAAAAAGGAAAAGCTACCTCTGAATCAAAATTAGATGCAACTGAACCAGAATACCTGTAGCCGACTAAGAGGTGGTACTCAATGTCATCCCCCTCTTCTACATTGTATCTGATGCAAAGACCATAGGGCTTATGAGCCAGAGTTGGATTCCCTCCCACACCTTTTTCTATGCCCCTGCATCCATTCAAACATCTGTAGTAGACTGAAATGGACTGCCTGGCACCCCGACCGGGTACCTCAGTCTGTCGCTGCTTCCTAGTACCATAATCACTGCACTGGAACACCATAACCACCATAGACCCCACACACCACCATAACCACCTGACCAATCTGGGTGAACAACATATCCAAAAATCATGCAGATCAGTTCAGGGATTCGGGAATTTCCTGGAAGTCTTATTTTTGCCCCACCGTGCACATGGTCCCATGCCCAAAAAACACTGCTGGACAATTTAAGATGGCCACCGCCACATATTTGAATCTGTTCCAGTTAAAAGTCCAAGGGGCAGAAACAGTACTTTTGAGCATGGGTTATCACAGGGCCCATAGTCCCAGGATAGGAGGCTGGCAAGCAGGCCCCTCCAAAAACTCATGGCAAACTCCCTTAAAAAGTGGAGTTTGTCACAGGCTCATTCCCTTTTGTTCAGTTGTCCGTACACCCTTGTTCGTTTCCCGAATGGATGATGTGTTGTCCCCCTTTTATACCTCCACGAACACCGACCATCCTTGGCTGTTAACACATTAACTCAAGTGCGTTCCCTGGGTGGCCGCCATTCGTATATCGTCAAATGCCTGGAACTATTTTCAGCCACACAATCTCATAAACATGGGAAAAGGTTGTACCGCTGTCCGTTCAACTTCCCGAATGATGTTCAGGGGATACGAACTACAGACTTGGGGGAACATTCGCTCTGTAAAAGTCAGGTGTGCGTCCATTGGTGTTCGCACAAGAACCTCTGAAAGAAGACCGGGCGTTGCCCTCAGTGTTCTGGAACAGTTGTGGGCCATCGCCTAGTGGTCGGTCAGAACTTTACCCAAATGGCGATACCATTCTACCAAATTGGATCTGAGTGCTTTTTGGATACGTGCATTATATGTGGGCTATACGAGGATATAAAACATGAATATGTTTTTGGGGTGTTTTATGCATGTTTCCTGTAACTGAGAGATAATTGAGTTACTCAGTTTTGACTCAATTATCTCTTTGACAATGGGTCACCTGGGAGGGGCTTGTGTATATTTTGTATGTAGACCCCATGCTGGGGTCTGTGCATTAAAGGCTGTGTTTGAGCTGAATAAACCAGTTGTACTCCCAGAACTGTGTGTCGTCCAGTTACTGAGGAGGGATAAAGCTATTTGGAGTCCCCCAAAGCTCTGTCCTTGGCCCCCTTCTATTTTCTCTTTATACTGCCTCTCTTGGCAAACCTATTAACTTATTTGGATTTCACTATCACCTCTACACTGATGTCACCCAGGTATATCTCTCCTCCCCGAGCCTCTCCCCTGCGATCCTGCAACGTGTCACTGCTTGCCTTTATTCCATCTCTAACTGGATGTCCTCCCACTTTCAGAAACGAAATCACTTTAAAACTGAGCTCCTTGTCTTTCCCCCTCTTAATATCGATCATCCTCTTTCACTCTTCCTTCAAGTTAGTGGTATCCACATCAGTCCATCCTTGCAAGCGTGCTGTCTTGGCGCCATACTTGATTCTAGTCTTATCTTTGAGCCTCACAGCCAGCATGTTACCAAATCCTGTAGATTCCATCTTAAAAACATAGCAGGCATCCCCTTGTTTCTTACGCAAGATGCTACTAAGGAGCTTGTTCATGCTCTAGTAATTTCCTGCATGGATTATTGTATCCCTCTCCTTATTGGTCTTTCCAAAAAACGTATTGCCCCACTATCGTCTAATGAATGCTGTGGCCAGACTGATTCTCCTCTCTAGTCTCACACCTGTCATTCCTTACATTGGCTTCCTGTATCCTACAGGAGTTAATTCAAAGTGTTAACCCATACCTATAAAGCATTGACCAATTCTAGTCCCCTTAAATCTCTTCACAGATTTATATGTATGCCCCTTTTCAGTCTCTCCGCTCTGCCTGTGACTGTCTCCTGTCCGCTGCTGGCACCTGTATGGCCAACTCACACTTGCAAGACTTCCAATAACAGGAGATGTGAATGGGAAGAGTGGGTTAGTCCATTTCTCTAATATAAGCAGTGAAATTCCTTTAAAGTTTAATTCTGCTTCCCACTTAGTCATGTGCACTAATTTCCCTTTATTAGACATTGACAAAAGGCTTACCAGCTGGATTGGTTTGTGTAAAAAAAACCTGTTTAAATACAGTGGCAGTTCTGTGATTCATGGATTTCTTTACTCTAAGTGTAAAGATATGCTTCAACCTCCAGTATGCTAACAATGCACTGTGTGATAGCTTAACTTGTTAACTAAGTTTGGAAAAGAATTAGGTTGCTTGGTATCTAAAAGCTGAGATTTGTAAGAAATACTAGATTTATGCTACTGTTGGAGTTTTAAATCCAATATAAAATATCTAGTGTTTCCAAGGGTGCCACACAAAATGATGTGTTGGCTTAAGTAAGTCATAGGCACACATGCCACATCTGCTCTCTTAAATGTCCAGAAGAAAAAAGTGGTCCAGGCAATCCATCAATTCCAGCTCTTCATAGTTATTGGACTTTAACAGACATTGCAATATTTCTGCCCACAACAGGGGTATTTGTCAAGCTTGACAAAGGCCCTGCTGTAAGCAGAAACATTGCAATGCTAATCAAATTCCTTTGTTGTGGGCTGGAATGTTGCAAAGCCAATCAAATTCCCTTCATTAGTTTATTATCAGCAAATGTGACCACATCTATAAAAGCCAAAGTTTTGGCAGTTTTCTGGTCTAGAGCATTCATTCTTAGAGAAGCAATTGCTGCTGCCCATCAGACTAGGAAGGGTTTTAAGGCAATTTCCAAACACTTTAAAGTCCATCATTCTACAGTGATAAAAATTATTCAAAAGTGGAACGAATTCAAGACAGTTGGCAATAATTCCAGGAGTAGACGTCTGAGCTACTTCACCCCAAGGTCAGACCTTGCAATACTCAGATAAATTGCAAGAAAAACAAAGAGTTACGGGGTGAAGCCTGAACCTCATGGTGGTTTGTCACAACTAGCAGGAGCTCCTCAAACAACTCTCAATTTCTGTGGTTTCCTACGACATACACCACTGACAACTGAAATTGGCAGTGTCTTACCTGTTATTAATGCCAACCTGAAAGACTCGGCCCGGTCTCCAGAGGTGCCGGCTTACCCCTAGCCGACTTTGCTGCTGAGGCCTAGCGTGAACATTGGGTGAGAGAAATGGCCGATCTCCTGTCCCATGGCTCATCACTCTCTCACGGTGACCAACAGTGCCTTGTTACCCCCCCTCTAGACTGACAGGGGTTATCCTGGTCCCCACTGGGTTGCCTTGCTTACTGCTGCAGTCATCAGGCAACTGATCCTGATTAGGACCACACTGCAGCTGACTCCCTCAAGATGGCTGACACGCTCACACCACATAAGCATGAACTGACTTCAGCATGGTGCAGCTGAACACATAATAAAATGACTGGAACAGCACTTTGAGTGCTTCTAGGCAACTCTTGAGGCTCACATCGTGGCTGCATCACCTCAGAGTTGAGAGAAAGAACCAGGTGAACGTGGAGCAGAGGTGAGATGGCCTTCTCTGGGCAAAGCATCTCAGCAATCTCATGTGTTTCTCAACACTGGCCAGCCTAGGCTGAGGACCATTAGGGACGTAGTCCCAGTGCATCGACCATGCAGACAGAAGATCTACCACTGCAGGCGGTGATGGACCACCAGGAGCTTCCATAATTACCCTATAGGGATGGACTTGGACTCCAACACGAGAACCAGAGTCTGTGGTTCACTGATGCTGGCCTTCATCATGGCCTGGGGCAGGAGAGAGGCCCTACACCATGCTCCCGCCTTGCTACACTCTGCGGCAAACTTCCAGCATTCCCGATCCTGGGCATCGGATGATGCAGGACTTGATCCCACAGGCATAGTGCCTGTCCCAAATAGGAGTCTCCCTAACTCCAGTTGCCCCCATACAGCATTTCTAAGCCCTTTCTGCACAATATGTGCTTTTATTTTTATTTTACACACAGTTAGTTTATTTCAAAATGCAGAACTGTGTCAGTAATCCCAACCCCAGTGATTTGTTACTCCTGTAACACTAACATAACTAGCAATATTTTACTATACTCCAATCCCAATGTCTAGCTAGCCTGTTTTAGTATATATGTGTTTTCCAACTTAGGCATTTCAAACTACCCTGTTCTTGCTTGTTTTCATTACACTAAAAAGAGGTACTATCAAATGTGATGTGAACTACTATGCACAATAATTGTACTGTTTTCTCTATGATTACTTTCATGCATACTCTGTCATTATCATTACCTCAATATAACAAAGATAAAAAAAACAAAAAACAAGAGTTACATATCCGACTCTACAGGACCCCAGCAAGTTAAATGTTAAAGTTAATGACAATGCAATTAGAAAAAGACTGGGTTGCTTGATAAAAGCCTCTTCTCTCTAAAAAGAACACGGCCACACAGCTTAGGTTTACAAAGTTACATTTGAACAAACTACAAGATTTCTGGAACAATGTCCTCTGGACAGGTGAAACCAAAGTAGAGATGTTTGGCCATAATGCCATGTTTGGCAAAGACAGCAAACCAGCACAGACACCTCATAGCAACTGTCAACACCAGAATTACTAGTAACTATTTAATGAGTATGTAAGTAACCAGGTGTAAAAGTGAACATGTCTGTGTGTTGCTGAACTTCCTCGACCTTATTAAACAGACTATAGAATGGCTGAAATAGAAAAGACGGCTGCAATGGCCAAGTAAAAACCTAGACCTCAACCCAATTGAAATGCTGTGGCAGGACCTCCTGCTGAGCTAAAATGACAAGTGGTCAAAATTCAGGCATCCGTCTTTTGAAAAAAAAAAAAAAGGTTCATATCAACACATTTATTTTCCTTGTGCACTAGTCTAGTGTCTTTAACCATATAATTATAAACATTTTTTTTCCAAATAGGATTTAAAATATTTTATACAAAGGATGTTGCCTAAGAAAACCAAGATGAATGTAATGGGAACTTCTACAAAGAAATAACATCTAAATTACAAGTTTTCAAAATGGATCTTTTATTTTTAACCTTTTTTCTTATATTCCCAAGATATAGTAATAAGAAAATTGATGAATGTATGGATGAAAAATCAACTTTTACAGCCCAGAGAGCAGGTTACAATTCCTGTCATTTTCTATACATACACTTGATCAGGGAATACATCTCTGTTTATTAAAGTGAGCATGAACATAAAGGGAGGAGGGAGAATCAAATAATACTGTGCAATATGGATAGCACTTTATCCACATTATCTGGCATACTGATTTTAAAAATAATTTAGGACTGCCTTCAAAAGTACAGTAGGATAAAACATATATAGTCACTGGTAAATTTTGGTTCAGCTTTATCAACTTATTTATTTTAAAACCCAATGTAATGTTGCCTCTGAATGTGAAGAAACAAACATTAACATGTCCGATTGTCATTATCTGCCAGAATGCTTGGGATATTGTCTTATGAGCAGGTGCTTCATTGTTCCTCCAACTGCAAGCTAAACATCAGTGAGCTGAATTTGAAATTAGGGATATTAATTGTTATTTTTAATCTAAACCATTGTTCAGTTATACAAAAATAGTGAACATCCCACCTTTTTATCTTTGCAATTATCTATTTTTCAATATGCACACACAGCCTCACTATTAACTCATTGAATGTTGAGTGCTGTTCTTTTTTGTATAACTTTAGGAAAAATAGCAGTACATGTTTTGTAAGACAAAACAACAATTGTACTCATATTTTGCCTATAAGCAATACATAAAATAGGTTGAAATTTTTATTTTTTTATCGCCAATCAAATAGGACTTGATATAAGATCTACTCTCTTTTTTCAATTTTGAGAAAATGTACATTAGGCATTTTAATTGTGATTTAAATGACTTGTACAATAGGATTTAGGTTTATTAGTAAATTTTATGGAATATACATATTGCTTGTATTTTTGCATAGCAGTTTCACAGATAAGTGCTTGTTATTTAGATTTGTAAGAAAAGGTCCCACAAGGCCCCCCAAGGCCTGACCATGGGGTGGAATTGTCAGGGTCTTTCCTGCGGTGGGAGTCCAGTAGGCAGAGATGTGTGCCCCTCCTTGCAGATAAACACAGACCAAGGTGACCAGATAAGTAACCAAGGTGATAAGAAGATAAGAAGTCACCTGGGCTGTGAGTCTGTGCATGGGGGCTGTGCAGTATATAGCACCAAGTCGCAGTACAGGCAAGGACAAAAGCAGGAGGATAGTCATGGATAAGCCAAAGTCAGAGGATGCCAGAGGTCAGGATAAACAAGGAAAAGCAAAATTCAGAGGATGCCAGGATAAACAATGGTAAGCAAAAGTCAGAGGTCAGGATAGACAAGGATAAACCAAGGTCAGGAGCCGCCTGGAGAACACTGGATCAAGAACACAGAGTCAATGAACTGACAAAGTTCCCAGGGTAAGGCAGTGCTTATATACCCCGCTAATATATGATCTGTTTCAGGTGGGCTAGATAGACAGGAGCAGCCATGGGTAAAGTCTAGCCCCCAGTGCTGGAGACAAGGCGAGGATAAACATTAGGCAGAAACAAAAACTGGAGTGTGGTGCTAGGCAAGACAACAGGACTAAAGCACAGAAGGGCCATAGTTCAAATCCCCTGTCTGGCACTTGTGAAAAGGCCACACCTGGCCGTCTGGATGGCACAGTGCGAATTGTGACAGGTATGCAGGAGATTGTTGACACAACTGGTGGGGATATCAAAGATCTGTCTTACTGGCCAGTCCATTATGATGCTGAAGGAGGGGCCAGGGAGCTTGCGGGCTACACCTCTGGAAGATGCAGACTGCATGTATTCCTCATGTGAGCATTGACACAAGATACCGTGGAAATTAGCTGCTAGAAGGAGCAATACAAGTGTTTGCTAACCACATGCTACATACACTGGACATGACCTCATGATAAACTCACTGGACAACCAGGGGGCTTAGTATCTCTCTCTTGTCTGGAACAAGTTAAGAAAGAGAGATGGGATAACAAAATCCCCTTGCCTTTAAAATCAAATCTCCCACCTAATGCCCACAGGTGTAAGTTACTAGGTAGCAATACTTACCCAGTCGCTAGTCTTTTATTACAGCAAGCAGCCGCTGTGTCTTTTTTAAATTTTTTATTAGATTAAAAAAAGATTTGTTAATTTATCAGCACTCTTATAAATTAACAGGGGAATTCACCCCTGGCTTTCAATCAAACCCCTCCCCTGAGCTCAGAGTAGTGGCATGCATGCTCTACTTGAGCGTGCCTGCTTCCCCTTCCTTACAAGCTGCCACATGATTAACCTTAATGCCACCTGGGTGTTTCTTACCAAATTTCCGCTAAACTGGCACATTGATAAGCGTTGGACGTCCCGAACAAGATTTTACTGAAGCACAGATTTTGTTGTGCAAAAGTATAATATATAATAATAGCAGTTATTTCTTTACATACAATAAAACTGCCAAAGCTTTTTTGGGTTAGCAGCACTGAGTAACAATGAATAACAGGATTTGTGGTTTCTTTCCTTATTTGTCAGTGTGCCACCCTTTCCTGAAAACAAAGTGCATTGGTAAACCAATAGTCAGGGACAGGAAAGAAGAGTTTAGGTCATTTTTCTCACCTGCCAAGCTGCACACACAGTCCGCTAACAGAGCTATTATAAGAATTGTACATTAAACAAAGTGTGGTAGAATGTATCATGGATATTAAGCTCTGTGGAAAATCTGAACAAAGTATAACAGTTTTCAAGCAAAAATACTGATGATAATGATTTCCATAAAAATTGGAAATTTAGCTAGGTTTGTTTGAATACAACAATTCCTTAAAGATTTGAATAACTTTTATTGTTTCTTTTCATCATGTTCTTATGAAGAAAAGCTTTAAGAGCCGTAATGTTATTTGAAATAATATTTACATTTTGAAGACACTTTTGAAAGAAAAAAAAAAAAAAGATTTGATTTAGTATAAATCCATCTTATTATACTGGATACAGTTGCTGTAATCTGCAGAAATAATAAAAAGCTATATTTTTAATATTAAATGAGAGAAATAAATCACAGTGCAAATCAAGACATTAGTGACAAGTACAATCTCAGCTTGGAGTGTCAGCTTGATGTGGTGTGACTCACGACTGCCATATAACTATCCAGAAATGTAATATGCTTTTCTTGTTTCAAATCAATAGAGTCACTGATTCATGAAGCAGCAAATATTGATGAATGACAGTCAATCATGTCAAAAATAATTTATTTTTTTGTCCTACAACACTTTCCTTTTTAATCACTTTTATCTTCTGTGTGTTTTGGGGAAAAACACATATTACTTTTCAATTATATCAATAAGCTTACAAAAAGAACATATGTTTTCTGTGTACAAACCATACCTTTTTATTGTTTCGAAAATCATACAATAAAGATAAAATGCTGCATACAAAAAGAGCATGAATATTACAAATTCAGAAATAACACGTCTTTGTATAAATGATGAGAGCCACGGGTAGATTCACTGCCATTGCTGGAAAGAAACACTCCTAACAAACATATTACTGAATGATTTGGCGAAACTGAAATATATATATACACATACATACATACATATATACAGCAAACACAGGCTCAAAGGAATCCATGTTTAAAATGTAATGAGGCAAAAATTTGTTTTTTATAGCTAATTTGCATATTTCCACCGAGAATCCTTTGTGGTAGTAACATCACTGCAAATTTGAGATTTCTGTGGGAAAAGCAAGTCTTATGGCTTGACTGGTGTGCAGATTTTTGTTTGACATTGTATTAAAAAAAAAAAAAAATATATATATATATATATATATATATATATATATATACACACACACGTCCCAGGTCCCAGCACTCAATGCTCCCGGTCTTTTAATGCTCCGGTGCTGTCTCCAACCAAATTGTATACGATACCAGTAGAGAGCACTCAGGAGTCTTTCAAGGTAAATTTAATCTGTTGGTTTATTGAGCAATTACACATTCACACAACGTTCCAGTCGACGTTTCAGTATGTAAAAGACTTTTTTAAAGACCTGATATATATATATATATATATATATATATATATATATATATATATATATATATATCATATATATATATATATATAGTCCTGAGGAAAGTCCCGAACTGGGACTAAAACGTTGACGCTATTCGGAATCACACCTGTACTTTTATGTAAATAATAAAAGTAACGTTTTAAGAAGACTGAGTGCAGATCATCATTTTGATTTTTATATTTTTGATGACCCTGGCCCTGGCATTCCAACTATGTTACAAGTTGGCCTGAAGTGCAAGGATATTCTGGATATATATGTATATATAGATATAATATATATATATATATATATATATATATATATATATATATATATATATATATATATATATATATATTATTGGTACGGCAGTTCTTATGGTTGAGGTTGATGTTAGTGCTTAGTGCTTAAGTGCTTACCAGAATTACTAGCAAATATTTAATGAGTATGTAAGTAACCAGGTGTAAAAGTGAACATGTCTGTGTGTTGCTGAACTTCCTCCACCTTATTAAACAGACTATAGAAAAATAATGCATGGTAAAGATATATTTTTATCAGTAATAATGAGACTCTACAAATGCCTGGTGCCCCTCCTGAACAGCAAGAGTTATTTATTTTATCTCTTCTGACTGAATTAGTGTTTTTCACTTGAGGCACTAAAATACCACAGTGTACATATTTCCCCACACATCAATCATAGTGACAGTTCCTTTTTTTCTTAACTTTTTTATTTTATAATATTATTTAATATATGTAGTAAAAAGGACATTCCATAGAACTTAGTTATTGGAGCAAAAAACATAATCTTTTAAAGAAATTATTCTTGGACCACTCACGAACACCAAAGATCTGCAAGCCTGAACACCAAAGATCTGCATAATAATTTTAGGTTATATGTATGCTTTTGGTATATTTTAATTTTAATCTCTGAACATTTCTCATGCGAGATACATTTTCTGTTTCTCTGTCAGTTTTATATTCTATATTGCCTGTTGATTAATGTTTCTTGCTGAGACTTTTATATGTCTTGTTGCCTTTTCACTTTGAAACTGTCATCTTTCACTCCATCCCTTCATTTTGTCTTTCTTAGTTAGTATATTTGATGGCTAAACGTGCCATCCTGTCGCTATTTGCTCAATCCATCTTATAATATAAAACATATCACTTTACATCATCCTCTCACTACTCAGCAACAGACTAATATCTGTTTAATGTGTTATATACAAACTTCAGGTAAGGTAGCTGAGTAATTATTATCATTATAGAGTTATTATATGGAACCATGCTTAGTGGAGATAATATAAAGCACATTTTAATTATTTAATCTGCCAACAATATTGACATTTTTTAACATATTTTACCATTTAAAGAGTCATGTTGTGTATAACATGGCAACCTTTTAATTTTACATGAATTTTGCCTATACATTGTTCTACACAAATGACTAGTAGATCTATAGATAGATATGTGAAATATTAAATAGTTACTTATTTCCTTTGTCTTTTAATTTTTTTTGTAGTGCAATGACATACAAATACACAATATTTCAAAATTTCAATATTGCAAATTTCACACTGATATATTTGCACATTTCTAAATGATGAAAGACTGAAGTAGAACAGTGCCATACAGCAAAATAAATATATAAATACATTTATCAATGTACAGGCGGTGTGTCAGCAAAATAAATACTATAAAATGGGTTAAGTAACAATGCCAGGAAATAAACAGATTAAAAAAAATGTCAGGAGTCTACCATGTAAAAATATGGCAAGATTTGGCAGACAGAACCACACTGATCACGGCTGTCAAAGTACATCTCCATCCTATTCACAATCTTTATTCCCTTGCCAGTGGAGACCTATTACTCAAATCAGCTTGCCTTAGTGCTGTATAATGATTCCACTGGGCTAGCCCCACACAATAACCACCATTTTGGAAGGCTGTATATGAAACATCTCCTGGGCCCTAGCCCAACCACAAGTCTCCACAGACTCAGTCTCTAGTCTGCCTGTACCTTCATGCACAGGAGATTGTGTGGCTGATCAGCTGCGTGTGTGTCAGCTCATACTTTAGCAGTGTTCATAGACGTAGAGGTTGGTTTCCTCTTTGCATCACAGTGATGCTTTGCTCTCAGTTGTCTCTCAGATGTCACTATGCGAGAGAGGAACTTCATAAAGATGTGGTCCAATCTGGAAAAGGATAGACATTGCTTTTGAGTCTCCATAATCTTAGGAGTCATGCGGGTCCATCACAGCAGTTGGCATCTATCCAGATCTGTTGGGCTCCAAGGATTGTGATAACCCCCTCTGGTGAAATAGAGTGGGTAGCTGATAATCTGGAGCTGTTCAGTCAAATTAGGCACTGGGAAAGCACCTGACATGAATATTGTGACAAATTTGATATCTTCAGATACACTGAGGTGCCATGAGCTCTCAAACACACGTCCTCTCTGCGCATTAGTAAGGCTTCGCTCCAAAAAAGATACTCATATTATGCCTTTCATCAGCTCTAACATAGGATGTCACCAGTGTATATAAATTCATTATTGAAGCATTTTGCATCATTTGATGGATGTAGTGCTGTTTGTACCATTAAGAAAAAAATATTTTAACTGATGCACCAGGAAAAAGCAAATAAAGTCTAAAAGTAACACCTTATAAAGCAATTTCCTAAAGAGGTTACTAGTAAAAAGATGCAATGAATCATTATTCTGGGTACTCTGCTATGGATGATCTCGTTAAATTTTGTCAGATCAGATACACACTAAAAGAAATACATAATATGTGCATCTGAAGCCGCCATCAGGGTGTGACAAACATGACGGTTGTCCCTGTCCTCTTGACCATGGGGACCAGGCTGCATGAGTCCCACATTCCCTAATTGTAGCGGTGGAACTACCAATGGCGGTACCCATTGGGTGGCCCCTGCACTTAGGACCCCACGATGGGCATATGTCTTCAGGGGCCCAGTCAGCCCCCTGTAGTGATGTCAGTCACAGCTAGTGCTTGAAGGAAGTGACAGACGGTCACTTGCTCCCAGCTTACTCCACATGGGAGGGAGGACGCAAAGCGGAGGCATAGAGGAGGCAAGAGCCAGACCGACTACCATCAGCCCCAGCCACCCTCCTGCACCCAAAAGTATGAAGAAGAAGGGTGGCTAAAAATATGTGTGTCAGTATGTATGTGTGTGTGTCAGTATTTATGTCTATGTGTCAGTATGTATGACTGTGTGTAAGTATGTGTGTGTCAGTATGTATGTCTGTGTGTCAGTGTGTCTGTCTTATGTCAGTATGTATGTGCATGTGTCAGCTGTGTGTCTGTCTGTGTGTCAGTATTTCTGTGTGCCAATATGTATGTGTGTGTGTCAGTGTGTTTGTCTGTGTCTCAGGATATATGCCTGTGTGTTAGTATGCCTGTGTGTCAGTATGTATGCCTGTGTGTCAGCATGTATGTCTTTATTACTATAGCAAATGAACAAATGTAATTTATCTATGGAAAGCTGTGCATTGGCAGAATTATTATGTTGTGTGTCAAATAAATGAATTATTTTTTGGGCCCAGTGAAGCATGTGAATATAATATGGTATTGAGCGAGTTACTAAACAGTTCTTTTCTCCTTTATATTGATAATGAAACATAGCATTTTAATGAATGATAATGCTGGCTTGCTTCACATGGTCTCTATCTCCCACCCAGTTTGTAATGCCTCTTAAGGGGTACGTGTGTCTTACCTTTCCTGGTTTTAGTCTGTAGCTAGTACATCCCTTATTCTGCCCCTAGAATCCTTTCATTCTGGTTAGTGGAACCTTCCTTCTGACTGAGCTCTAAGACTGAAAGCAGTGAACACTATATCTGTTATCTTCATCCAGTGGGTAGGTTTAATCAACCATTTACAGTTTAATTATTATTCCTGCTTCAGAAGAAAGACTGCTTAATGCATGTTTTAGTGGCTGCTTCATTTGTCCTTCATTATTTACAGGTTGTTTTTACATAGTTAGCCAGTCACATTCATGTATTTATTTGTTTCCTCTCCTGAGTTTATCAGTATATATGTCTGTGTGCATGTCTGTGTGTCAGTATGTGTGTATTTGTGTGTTAGTGTGTGTGTCTATGTGTCAGTATGACTGTGTGTGTGTTACATTCAAACACACATTATATACACTGAATCCACTTCAGACACACTCACCCTGCATCCACTACACATGCACACTGCATCAACTACACATACACTAACACACACCATGTCCACTCTACAAACACAATGCATCCAGTTTACACATACTGAATCCAATACACATACACACACCCTGCAACCACTCTACACACACTGCATCCTTGTGGGCTGGCTTAGAGCTAGGTTCTGTGGGCAGACTCGGAGGCAGGCCCATAGGGAGCCCACGCCTTAAACTGTGTCAGGAGCACAAACATTTCTGATGGCAGCCCTGAGCAGAGGGGTACATTTTGATAAAGAGCCTTGTGATTTTTAAAACACATATAGCTTCTTAAATTGTGTCTGTTGTTATTATTTTTTGTGCTTTGATTTTGTGTCTCTTCTTCTTCTATTTCTTTTTTGTAGTTTTTTTGTCATTCACAAATTCTGTGTGGATTGTTGAATGAATTGTTGGGAATTAAATTTGGATTCAAAGGGAATTTAACATTTTTGGCTAATGTAGCTATGCTTTCAGTCAGCAGTTTTCACACTTAAGTGAATGAGCCTGTTAGTTTCCAAAAAAAAGTATGAAAATATCATGCAAATTTGTTTCTTAGAACAATGCATTTGAGTATGATTAATTAGATTGCAATAGGTTTACATATACTGTTTTTACTTGCTTGTATTCAACTAGCCTATAGTAACTTTCTGTTTTCTAATTATTCATAAAATACTTCATAGGCATTGTTTAAACTCTTAATAATATATAATATATACCGTATATACTCGAGTATAAGCCGACCCGAATATAAGCCGAGGCCCCTAATTTTACCCCAAAAAACTGGGAAAACTTATTGACTCGAGTATAAGACTAGGGTGGGAAATGCAGCAGCTACTGGTAAATTTCTAAATAAAATTAGATCCTAAAAAAAATATATTAATTGAATATTTATTTACAGTGTGTGTATAATGAATGCAGTGTGTGTGTATGAATGCAGTGTGTGTGTATGAATGCAGTGTGAGTGTATGAATGCAGTGTGTGTGTATGAGTGCAGCATGTGTATGAATGCAGTGTGTGTATGAGTTCAGTGTGTGTATGAGTGCAGTGTGTGTGTATGAATGCAGTGTGAGTGTATGAATGCAGTGTGAGTGTATGAATGCAGTGTGAGTGTATGAATGCAGTGTGAGTGTATGAGTGCAGCGTGTGTGTATGAGTGCAGTGTGTGTGTATGAGTGCAGTGTGTGTGTATGAGTGCAGTGTGTGTGTATGAGTGCAGTGTGTGTGTATGAATGCAGTGTGTGTGTATGAATGCAGTGTGAGTGTATGAATGCAGCGTGTGTATGAATGCAGCGTGTGTATGAGTGCAGTGTGTGTGTGTATGAATGCAGTGTGTGTGTATGAGTGGTGTGTGTGTGTGTGTGTGTGTGTGTATGAGTGGTGTGTGTGTGTGTGTTGCAGAGCCTTGGTGGGGGGTGGGAAAAATTTTTTTTTTAGTTTTAATTTTTTTTTATTATTATTATTTATTATTATTTGTATTTATTTAATTGTTATTTTTGTATTATTATTTAATTTTTTTTTTTTTATTATTACTAATTAATTTTTTTTCGTCCCCCCTCCCTGCTTGCTAGATGGCCAGGGAGGGGGGCTCTTACTCCCTGGTGGTCCAGTGGCATTGGCAGTTCAGTGGGGGGGGAGAGGGGTGCTGTCAGAGCTGTAACTTACCTGTCATGCAGCTCCTGTCAGCTCTCTCCTCCTCCGCGCCGTCCGTGCAGCTCCCTCTGTCAGCTCCCAGTGTAAATCTCGTGAGAGCCGCGGCTCTCGCGAGATTTACACTGGGAGCTGACCGAGGTGCTGAACGGACGGCGCGGAGGAGGAGGGAGCTGACAGGAGCTGCATGACAGGTAAGTTACAGCTCTGCCAGCACCCCTCTCCCCCAGTCTGTATTATGGCAATGCAAATTGCCATAATACAGACTATTGACTCGAGTATAAGCCGAGTTGGGGTTTTTTAGCACAAAAAATGTGCTAAAAAACTCGGCTTATACTCGAGTATATACGGTAGTTCAGTTTCACACATTTGTCTATTTATATGGCATTAGTAATATCAACCATTTTAAACATGTTATCTAGTTTGATTATTCTAAATGATCAATAAATTGCTCTTTGCTAGAACAGTAATCTACAGCATCCATTGGTTTCACTTGACTAGCATTTTAGAAACCTTTCTCAAACATTTCAACTTAATGCATAATAAAATGTGCCAAGTGCACCTGCCTAGTCAGATCATTATTTCAACTCTAGAAATATTGGCTGATAAGTTATACTATGTGATATGCATGAACTAAGAATTGATTTGTTCTCTTAGTGCATGTTGTAATTGAATAACGTTTATAATGAATATAAAAAATGAAAAAAATAAAAAACTGAACACAGAGTATTTTTTTTTCATTTCCAAGACAATCAAATCCTGCCAATACTGATATAACAATGTTTATCACTAAAAAACATGCAATTTTAAAGTAGCAGGTAATGTTGCATTTGAAGAGTACCTGTCATGGTACACGCAGTTTGGACTTAAAGAGGATTACATTTCATGTAATATAAATATTTGCAAATTAACATGAGAAAGTCTCACTTTGCATCTGACGTTGTCCACTATAAATTTATGCTGCGCTCCTACAGCATGGCTCTTTCCTCTGCAAAAGTAAACTACTTCAACACCCTCATAAGCACACTGTCCCATCAACCCAAACACCTGTTTCACACTTTCTTCACCCTGTGACTCGCCCTCCTTCCACCACCTTGTCTGCCACAAACTTTGCATCTCATTTCACTGAGAAGATCTCTACAATCAGGAAAGAGATTTCTAATATCTCTCCTACCCCTATCAATAAATCACCCAACCCCGCTCCCCCTCATTTGCACCTGCTACAGCACAAGAGGTTTCTGCTCTGCTCCTGCCCCACCACCTGCTCCCTCAATCCTATTCCCTCGCATCTCATCCGCACTTTGTCTCCCTCTCTTGCTCTTCCTCTCCCTAACATTTTCAATCTCTTCCTTTCCTCTGGCACATTTCCCCCACCCTTCAAACATGCAACCGTAACCCTGATTCTGAAAAAAGCCCAACCTTGATCCCAACTCCCCATCCAACTACAGCCCTATCTCGCTACTGCCATTTGCCTCCAAGATCCTCGAGAGAGTTGTGTGCGCCAGATTGACAGACTTTCTCTAATCCAACTCTCTGCTTGACCCCCTTCAGTCTGGATTCTGCGCTGGTCACTCTGTCGAAACTGCTGTGACCAAAGTATCCAACGATTTAATTGCTGCTAAATCTCGCGGCCAATACTCTATCCTAATCCTCCTTGATCTTTCTGCCGCCTTTGACACTTGATCATCAACAGCTTCTTCACATTCTCCGTAACTTTGATCTACGGGATACTGCTCTCTCCTGGTGCTCCTCCTACCTCTCCCAGCGGTCTTTCAGTTTTTCTTTCTCTGGGTCTGCTTCTTCTGCCTATCCCCTCTCTGTCGGCGTCCCCCAAGGTTCTGTCCTCGGCCCCCTACTGTTCTCTATCTATACTGCCTCCCTTGGTAAACTCATCAGCTCCTTTGGCTTCCAATATCATTTATATGCAGATGACAAGCAAATCTACCTGTCCTCCCCTGATCTCTCTCCGTCCACCTTGACTCGTGTTTCTGACTGCCTCTCTGCTATTTCCAACTGGATGGCTGCTCACTTCCTTAAACTCAACAAATATATTCGGGGGCTAATAACAAATATATTTGGGGCCAATACAAACCATTGTGTGGAAATCTATTCACAAACCGGACTTTACATAGGACACAAGGCCACGCGTTAAGACTGGAAGAAAGAAGATTTCGTCTAAGGCAAAGGAAAGGTTTTTTTACTGTAAGAACAATCAGGATGTGGAATTCTCTGCCTGAAGAGGTGGTTTTATCAGAGTCCATACAGATGTTCAAACAGCAACTGGATGCATACTTGCAAAAACAGAATATTCAAGGATATAATCTTTCAATGTAGGGTAATAGCTGCTTGATCCAAGGATAAATCTGACTGCCATTCTGGGGTCAAGAAGGAATTTGTTTCCTAACTTGTTGCAAAATTGTGCTTCAAACTGTTTTTTTTTTGCCTTCTTTTGGATCAACAGCAAAAAACAAATGTGAGGAAGGCTGAACTTGATGGACACAAGTCTCTTTTCAGCTATGTAACTATGTAACTATGTCCAATCGATAGCCAAATCCTGTTGCTTCCAACTCAAGAACATAGCACGCATCTGCCCATATCTAACCCCGGTTGCAGCTAAGGTGCTGGTCCATGCTCTTGTTCTCTCTCGCCTTGACTATTGCAATCCCCTTCTCACCGGTTTTACATGTTCCCAGCTTGCACCGCTGCAATTTATAATGAATGCGGCTGCGAGGCTTATTTTCCTGTCCGTTCGCACTTCCCACGACTCAAGTTTCTGTCAGTCCCTGCATTGTATTCCAGTTAGATATAGGGCCAAATTCAAAATTCTGGTGCTTGCTTACAAATCCCTACATAATGCTGCTCCAACATACCTATCCTCCCTCATACACAAGTATGTCCCGTCGAGACCCCTGAGCACAGCCCAAGACCTACGCCTATCCTCTGCCCATATCCCCACCTCTGATGTTCGCCTTCAAGACTTCTCCAGGGCTGCACCTATTCTGTGGAACTCCCTTCCCTCCTCAATCAGACTTTCACCCAGCCTCCACTCCTTCAAAAAATCTTTGAAAACTCACTTCTTCATTAAAGCGTATCAATTAAACTGTCAGCAGGTTTCT
This sequence comes from Pelobates fuscus, assembly GCF_036172605.1. NCBI lineage: Eukaryota > Metazoa > Chordata > Amphibia > Anura > Pelobatidae > Pelobates > Pelobates fuscus. The sequence goes on along the minus strand of NC_086322.1, from coordinate 159,744,587 downwards.
CATCCCCCACCCCATGACTCCTTTCCTGCACCTGTAAAAAATGACATACCAAGCACTCAATAAACCCTTCCCCTACTTTAACCCTTTGTGTCACTATACCCCACTCCCTCTAACATGTAAGCTCATCGAGCAGGGTCCTCAACCCCCTCTGTTCCTGTATGTCTAGTGGTCTGATCTCAATTATGTGTCTGTTAGTCCACCCATTGTACAGCGCTACGGAATTTGTTGGTGCTATATAAATAATAAAATAATAATAATAATAACATTGTCATTTGCTTATCTTTAAAAGGACACTATAGTCACCTTTATCTTTAAAGGGACACTATAGTCACCAGGTACAGCTTATTGGATTTGTTCTGGTGAGTAGAATCATTACCTTCAGGCTTTTTGCCAAGAGAAAATGCAGTGTTTACATTACAGCCTAATAATAACTTCACTGGCCACTCCTCGGATAGCTGTTAGAGATCCTTCCTGGGTCATGGCTGCCTAAAATGCATCCAAGCATTTAGTATCTCCTCCCTCTGCATGCAGACACTGAACTTTCCTCATAGAGATTAATTGATTCAATTCATCTCTATGAGGAGATGCTGATTGGCCAGGGCTGTGTTTGAATCATGCTGGCTCTGCCCCTGGTCTGCCTCTTGGTCAGTCTCAGCCAATCCTATGGGGAAGCATTGTGATTGGATCAGGCTACCACTTCTGATGATGTCAGCAGACTGTTTTCTTTTTTGTTTTTGTTTTTAAGGCAAACAGCATGCAGAGTTACAGCTTCAGGCTTGAATACAGTAAGATTTTGCTATATTTATGGAGGCATGAGGGGCTCAGGGGGGCTAGATAGTGATGTTAACACTATAGGGTCAGAAATACATGTTTGTGTTCCTGACCCTATAGTGATCCTTTAAAATGTAGGCTCTCCTTTATTTGTCAGTCATTACTTGGCACTGATCTCTAACTGATAGTAGTATAGAGGTCCACGTTAAACTGAGTCAAAGTGGGATCAGGGCAATGATTCTATACACAGTTTATTTGTGTCACCATTGCTACTCCCCAGTAAATCTTAGAGAGGGAATATATGATGTTCTGAAGCCAGTGTGCTGGAAGTAAACGCATCAAGACATGGTCATGAGGATGGATTGCATTGATTGGCAAAGTGTCCCCAAGTGCAACAGAGGGGTGCCGCAGCCAGACAAGATGAGGATTGTCACAGCAGTGTAACAGTAGAGTAATGAAGCTTTGGGTATTTAGTCACGGAGTGAGGGGTAGAAGGTAAGTAAGATTATGACACCTCCCCAAAAAAATTAATATATAATTTATATTTGTGATACACTTAAAAAGACCTGTCATGTCAGGTTAGCTAAAACAAAATTTCAAATGTCAGATCTTTTTAGGTGTTATACTATCTAAAGAGGCAATGTATCACCATAGCACTGTTATTGCATGTGTTATATATATATTTTTATTTTGGGAGATTTTATAATCTTACTTACCTTCTACCCCTCACTTCAGTGACACCATACCCGGAGCTCCATTACACTACTGTTACACTGATGTGACAATTCCCACCTTGTATTTGCAAAATGTGCTGAAGTTATAGGGGATCTCATTTTCCTTTGGCTTTACACAAACACTCAAAATACACAAAACATTGCTCCACTTGACTTTACAGTTCCACAGCTTATTTGACAGACTGTCTTATAACTTACTGTATCTGCTCACATGCATGGAAGAAGCTACTTCCCTATGTAGCAACTTAACCTCTCACAATTCATGTATAAACTGCCGAAAATTTTATTTTCTTCCAGTCAAAGCACATAACGCATGTTTATCACTAGTTTAATATGTACTTAGCCCTTCGGACTATGGCAAGTCATGTGTGGCAGTCACTCTAGATTTACTATGTTGTATTACTTTCTTTTTTTCATACCGATAGTCAAGTGATTTGCTCTTTGATACCATGTGACTTTGATGTAATTTATCCTTTTCCAGATTATGAAATGGATGTAAACTTTTGGTATTAAAATTCAATAAATACAAATTGAGAATAAAATAATGCACTTTAGGGTAAAGAATGCTCAAAAACTTACACCCCAAATGGTAATGAGTTAGGGAAAACATGAGAGCATTTTGGGAATTGTTATAGACAAAAAACTAGGCAACAATGTTCAATGTCAATCAGCAGTTGATAAGGCCAATAATGAATTGCCATGTATTAAAAGGGGAATTAATTATTGGGATGAAAATATAATTTTGCCTCTGTATAAATTAATCGTAATTTTTGGTACCTTTTCTAAAGAAAGATACTATGACACTAAACAAAGTGCAGAGGTGGGTAAATAAATAATAAGGGAGAATGGTTGATTTTAGTTATCAAGAAAGGCTAACAAGTTAATTATGTGTAATTTAGAAAAACAGTACCTCAAAGCGTTGAATATCTGGAAATCTACTCATATATTGGACTAAACATAAGACACAAGGTCACCAATTTAGATTGGAAAAAAGAAGATTTGGTCTAAGATAAAGGACAGAGTTCTTTACAGTAATAACAATCAAGAATTGGAAGATGCATGGAAAGGTGGTTTTATCAGAGTCTGTACAGATTTTTAAACAGCGACTGGATTAGTTTTTACCTCATAAGGGATTCTATAGTGCCAGGACAACAAAGCTACAGCACCCCCTTCCCTCCCGCTCACCCTCCCTTGGCACTGGGTCAGGCTCCTCCCCTGCCGACGTCAGCCAATGCTCATGTGTGGCAATGGCAACGCTCAATTTAGGATTTCTCCATAGGAAAGCATTAATTAATACTTTCCTATAGGGATTCCAGTGATGCTGGAAGTCCTACAGCATAGCTTGAGGACAACCAGCATCATTTAGGCGACCAACAGTTGTCTAAGCATCCTGAAGTCCCCCCAGGGCCGGTGCAAGGATTTTTGCCGCCCTAGGCAAAATAAAGATTTGCCCCTCCCCCCCCCCTTAGCGGTCTCTCCTCACCCGCCTCCCCTAGTGGTCTCTCCACCACCCCCTCCCTCCTTTAGTGGTCTCTCCCTCCCCCACATTCTTCTCAACCCCCCCTCCCTGTGTTCTCATCTCCCCCCGTGTTCTCCTCTTCTTCTCCCCGTGTTCTCCTCTTATTCCCCCCTCCCTGTGTTCTCCACTTCTTCCCCTCCTCCCTGTGTTCTCCACTTCTTCCCCCCCTCCCTGTGTTCTCCTCTTCTTCTCCCCACATCCCTGTAATCTCTTCTTCTCCCCCTGTAATCTTCTCTTCTTCTCCCGCCCTCCCTGTAATCTTCTCCCTCCCCCTGTAATTTTCTTCTCTTCTCCCCTAATCTTCTCTTCTTCTCCCCCCTCCCTGTAATCTTCTCTTCTTCTCCCCCCTCCCTCCAATCTTCTCCACTCCCCCCTCATTCCCTGTAATCTTCTCTTCTTCTCCCTCCAATCTTCTCAACTCCCCCTCCCTCCCTGTAATCTTCTCCCCCTCCCTGTAATCTTCTCCCCCCTCCCTCCCTGTAATTTTCTTCACTCCCCCTCCTTCCCTGTAATATTCTTCCTCCTGCCTCCCTGTAATATTCTCCCCCCTCCCTCCCTGTAATACTCTTCCCCCTCCCTCCCTGTAATACTCTTCCCCCTCCCTCCCTGTAATATTCTCCCCCCTTCCTCCCTCCCTGTAATATTCTTCCCCCCCTCCCTCCATGTAATAATTTCCCCCCTCCCTCCCTGTAATATTCTTCTCCCCTCCCTCCCTCTAATACTCTCCCTCCCTGTAATATTCTCCCCCCTCCCTGTAATACCCTCCCTCCCCCTCCCTCCCTGTAATACTCTCTCCCCCCTCCCTCCCTGTAATACTCTCCCCCTCCCTCCCTCCCTGTAATACTCTCTCCCTCCCTGTAATACTCCCCCCTCCGTCCCTGTAATACGCCCCCCCCTCCCCTCCAATCTTCTCCTCACCTCCCCTGTAGTGTGGCCGAGCTCCTCTCCGGTCCACGACCCGGCCGGACTGACAGGAAGTGCACACTGAAGGGTGAGGCAGTGCGGCAGCCGTCTGAGTGCTCTCTACAGAGCGCTCAAGCGGCTGTGGCATTTAAAGGGCTGGCGATGGGGGCGCAGGGCGCCCTAGGTGGCTGCCTAGTTCGCCTTATAGGAAGCACCGGCCCTGAGTCCCCCTAGTGGCTGTCTGGTAGAAAGAATGTAATACTATATCAATGTTTCTTAAGCAGGAAATACTATGTAAATGAACGAACTGTACCTCTACTGAATTAATGTGACATTGAGATATTTTTGAAGGTTATGTGTTTATTATACATTAAAAAATTACATTAAAAATTTCTCAAAAACTTCCATTTTATAATAAATATCCAATTTATTCCTAGACATGAGAATAACATTTTTTTTTCTTCTTTCTTTCCTTTCTTTACATAACATTATTCACATAAGAATGCCACAGTGGACCATGCTGCTTTGCCAACCTGATAAATGTTACATTTTCTTTCAAAGTGGAAATAATTGACAGTCAGTTGCTCACACTTACAAAATAATTTAATTGCTTGTCCTTGATATTTTCAGGATGAAGAGAAAATTCTAACAAATATTGTACCAGTTCAGAGTTGATATGAATGAAATAGAAATATGTTAACTATCTATCGTCTATAAAAGAAAATAAGTCCTCTCATAGATTGTGATTTTTTTTTTTTTTTTTTTAATCTTTATTTTTGCAGTGCTTAGATTTAACATACACACTTGTATTGCCACAACAGCAAGTACAAGTCGCTGAAACAATACATATTTAACAGTTTCATGGCAATTATTAACAGCACTTTTTTTTTTTTTTTTTTGGAGCTTAGTATACAGTATGGTGAAGACATAGTTAACTAACAGTTAATACTCTCTGAAATGGTATTCTGTGAGGTCATTCAGCTGTTGTCTGACTGATAAGCCTATGTTTAGCATTTGAAACAGAGATAACACAGGAAGGTTTATAGAGCGTTAATCTGATAAGTGAAGAATGGCGATGCAAAGAATCTGGACTTATACCAGGGAGAGACAGCATGATCTACAAGAGGAGTGACAGCAGGACATGGAAAATAAAGGCATTCAGGATTAATTGTCTGCTGGGTCACCGCTCTGTATCCTGTCATTGCTCGTGAGTTGTAGTTTCCTAACCCCTGCACCTCTCTGTGCTAGCTGTGTATTGAGTGTCCAGCTGGGCGTGTAGCTGACAGAGAGCAAGCCATGGGAGGACAGTCCCTAGTAGAAGCGATGAAAGCATGCTTTTGTGAGTGTGTATCAGCAGGCTACAGGTGGAACTTCTGTGTTGGTTCTGTGTGGGGTCGTTCCTAGATCAGGCTGTGTGGTAATCTGTGAGCAGGATTGCCATGTGCTGGGCTCCACTGTGTTCTCACCTCAGAAACCACGATGTCTCTCATGTTTCCCTGCATCGTGCTGCTGGGCAGGTTATGTAGCAGGGCTTGCTGAGTCCTTCAATCTTGTGACTCACCCGCCTCCAGCCCGATGTTGTTGTGATCAGAAGCTTGAGGGGGGAGTCTGGTCCGGTGTGTTCCACTCCGCCAGCCCTGGGCTCTGCTTGAGCGGCCGCCTGTGCCCTCGGTTCCGGTTCCACTTCTGGCCGGTAACGGGCTGCCTGGCTGATGGAGTGTGCGTGGGCTTAGGGCTGCGGTTCGAGGAACGTCCTCTAGGGGCTCAAGGCCCAGGAAGGCTGCCGTGGAGACCGGATCCAGATCCTGGGTGTGTGAGCCGGGTAAGCCAGGAGTTAGTTGCGTTTCCATGTAGCGAGGTGACAGGGCTCAGTGTAACTTGTTGCCCGTTTGTTGTGCATTTGCGTCTGGCTGGGGTCTTCAGGTTACCGTCCACGCACATGGCACCCGCCATTTTAGGTGTGGCAGTCGGGCTCCCCGGCCTCAGTTGCAGTGTCGCGGTCAGGGCCACAGGGTGAGGACCGGGATCACCCCCCCGGCCCAGAGGGGGGGGAACGGAGCCGGATCCGTGCCGGGCTGTGCCCGTGGCTGGGTTCTGCGGCGCAGGATAGTGGGGCAGCGGCCGTCCACCACACTCACCGCAGGAGAAGGCCCCGGTTGGGGCAATGTGTTTTTCTCCCCCGGGGGACTGAAGCTCGGTGAGCCAGCCTCTCCCCGGGTCCTGCAGTCTCTCAGCTCTGGGTATCTGTTCTGGCGGTCTGAATTTAGGTGGTGAGGCATGATTTTAGAGAGTACATTTTGTTGAATTGCCGGAGCTGTTCAGGCTTGCGACCGTCCAGCTCGGCGGTCCGGCCCCGCCCGATTGTGATTTTTTTAAAGGAAAATGCATCAGCTTAAACTTTAAATGAGACAGTTGCATCACTCTGCACGTTAAAGAATGCAGGTAAATATACAGGGAGTGCAGAATTATTAGGCAAGTTGTATTTTTGAGGATTAATTTTATTATTGAACAACAACCATGTTCTCAATGAACCCAAAAAACTCATTAATATCAAAGCTGAATATTTTTGGAAGTAGTTTTTAGTTTGTTTTTAGTTATAGCTATTTTAGGGGGATATCTGTGTGTGCAGGTGACTATTACTGTGCATAATTATTAGGCAACTTAACAAAAAACAAATATATACCCATTTCAATTATTTATTTTTACCAGTGAAACCAATATAACATCTCAACATTCACAAATATACATTTCTGACATTCAAAAACATAACAAAAACAAATCAGTGACCAATATAGCCACCTTTCTTTGCAAGGACACTCAAAAGCCTGCCATCCATGGATTCTATCAGTGTTTTGATCTGTTCACCATCAACATTGCGTGCAGCAGCAACCACAGCCTCCCAGACACTGTTCAGAGAGGTGTACTGTTTTCCCTCCTTGTAAATCTCACATTTGATGATGGACCACAGGTTCTCAATGGGGTTCAGATCAGGTGAACAAGGAGGCCATGTCATTAGATTTTCTTCTTTTATACCCTTTCTTGCCAGCCACGGTGTGGAGTACTTGGATGCGTGTGATGGAGCATTGTCCTGCATGAAAATCATGTTTTTCTTGAAGGATGCAGACTTCTTCCTGTACCACTGCTTGAAGAAGGTGTCTTCCAGCCCAAACCAGTACTCCACCTCCACTTTGCTGGCGTCTGAGTCGGACTGGAGCTCTCTGTCCTTTACCAATCCATCCATCTGGCCCATCAAGACTCACTCTCATTTCATCAGTCCATAAAACCTTAGAAAAATCAGTCTTGAGATATTTCTTGGCCCAGTCTTGACGTTTCAGCTTGTGTGTCTTGTTCAGTGGTGGTCGTCTTTCAGCCTTTCTTACCTTGGCCATGTCTCTGAGTATTGCACACCTTGTGCTTTTGGGCACTCCAGTGATGTTGCAGCTCTGAAATATGGCCAAACTGGTGGCAAGTGGCATCTTGGCAGCTGCACGCTTGACTTTTCTCAGTTCATGGGCAGTTATTTTGCGCCTTGGTTTTTCCACACGCTTCTTGCAACCCTGTTGACTATTTTGAGTGAAACGCTTGATTGTTCGATGATCACGCTTCAGAAGCTTTGCAATTTTAAGAGTGCTGCATCCCTCTGCAAGATATCTCATTATTTTTGACTTTTCTGAGCCTGTCAAGTCCTTCTTTTGACCCATTTTGCCAAAGGAAAGGAAGTTGCCTAATAATTTTGCACACCTGATATAGGGTGTTGATGTCATTAGACCACACCCCTTCTCATTACAGAGATGCACATCACCTAATATGCTTAATTGGTAGTAGGCTTTCGAGCCTATACAGCTTGGAGTAAGACAACATGCATAAAGAGGATGATGTGGTCAAAATACTCATTTGCCTAATAATTCTGCACTCCCTGTATATTTTTTTCTTTCTCATGCTTCCACACCCACTGCAGGGAGAACACTGCTCTAACCAATCAGTGTCTTATCCTTAGAAATGCTGGAAAGGTGCATTAGGCGTGCCTGCCAGATATACACATGTGCAGTTCTTTTCACCTTGCAACATTCTGACAGGGGGAGAAGAGAGGGAGTCTTATCAAGGTAATCATGTAAGGTGGGCATCCATGTCTCTCTCATACTGATGCACTATGATGCCCTGTTTCTGTCATTAGTGGAATTGTCTGAAACTGATATGTGTGGGTAAGAGGAGGGGGGGCTGACAAAACTTCTCTAGCTGAGAGGTGTGTTCAATATAGTAAGGTTATAAAGTTTTTATTGCTTTATTTTGGTGTGTATGTTTGTTTAAAAGTGTTTGCTTACTGGTTAAAAATAATTCAGGTTATGCATTTTCCTTTAGTATGAGCTATTTTGAATTTTGAATTTGTATATTCAATTGTTTGTGTGAGTATTTACAGTATAAAAAAGAAATCTAATCAATTTCTCAAAAGCTCCTGTTGGCCTCCAACTAAAAGCCAAATGCATGTGTGTACATTTAGGTAAGCTGTATAGGATTGGGATTTTGGAATTATCCTATATCAGATTTGTTTTTCTTTTATTTCCATCTACATAACAATTTTCTATTTCTGAATTTATTCTTGATTATTTTTTTGAAAATAGATATATCTTTGAAAGCAATGCGTTCAAAAAAAATCAGATTTAAGGTTATCTATCTGTATAACTCTTGATAACAATAAATTATTTATTGTGCATAATTATTATTAATCATTAATTATAAAGAAGCATAGTAAAGTAAAGCACAATAATTGGAAGAAAAGGACCAGAGGACTCTGCTGTGAATGTAACATGCATTTACAACACCGTTTTACAAGGGGATAAGCAATATGACTCAGTAAATTGCTGTATAATGCTAAAAATGGAGATCTGAGATAAAAGGTTGAATTATGTTTGCCAATGATGGCTGTCTATATGCCATTAATATATAAAGTAATGTACAAATATTGTTAATGTGAAAGGGACACTCTAGGAAGTCATACGAATGTCATGCCATTGAAGTGGTTATAGTGCATTAACCCCTTAAGGACACATGACATGTCTGACACGTCATAATTCCCTCTTATTCCAGAAGTTTGGTCCTTAAGGGGTTAAACCATTTCTGAGAAGTATAGCACTGATGGTGGGACCCTGGCCACCTATAGCCTGATTTCTACTCGAGGTGTGGCTATGGCAGAAATAACACTCCTCTTTAACCATACCATTTCATACCAGTGATAAGTGGCTGTGATAGGATGAAAGTGCTCAGCTGACACTCTTAGCCAATCACTGTTGTGCATTGCTATGTAGGCTAATGCATCCTCATTATACCAAGGAGCAGGAGGGAACAGGTTGCTGGAAACTCATATTAAGTATTTAACCATTAAAAACACTTTTACACTAAAAACAAGGAAAGTGCCAGGGAATTCAAGACACTATAACCATTTAGGTGAGAATAAGTGATTACTGTGCCTTTTATGTCCCTTTTGAAAATGAAGAATCTTGAGGATCATACAATCAATATTATGGTTGCAAAATATGGAGTATAGTAGTTAAAAAGACAACATTTAGGAGCAGTTTTGTGGACATGAAAATTAATTGAATAATTATGGTGTTTTGAACAAAGGAAAAGTTGCCCTACAATCAATCTGAAAGTTCCAGTGAGTGAGGGTAAGATATTGGAATTTTTTTTTTTTTTTGTGTATGTGCACATATGTTGAGAGCTATTGGTTTTATTTTGTAAAACCTTCCTGGCATATTAACCACCCAGTGGAACTAAGTTATATTGTGCATCTCTATCACAGTACATTAATCTCTAACCTCTCTGCATGCTGTGTGAGATAATGGAGGGGCTAATCTCTGGCCCTCTATGTTTAAATCATTTTAATAATTAATGTTTTTGTGACGGACCGCCTGGCCCTCGGTAAGCACTAGGAACATCGACTGACGGACCAGGTGCCTCCGTCAGTCAATGCTCCTAGTGCTTACTGAGATCTCCAAGCACTCCACCAGACACCATCAGCACTGTAGTCTCTGCGTCCAGCGTTACAGCTTGGCTGGGAACTCGCCGTCCTTCACCCACCTGGACCCAAGATCCAGCTTCCAGAGAGCATAGCAGGAACAGCTCTTATAAGCTCTTACAAGAGCTAGTGATTATAATTCCTGGGGAGTATAGTGATATAGCAATCACCAACATAGATACAGCCATTTCCCCCACACATGAGATGAGACTCTATGTTTAGGGTAAGCAGGAACAGCATGTTAATGGAGGTACACTGGCCTTTTATGCAAGTTTCGCAACAAGGGTGACACCCATGTGGACCTTGTTGGGAACAAGGACACAAAGTAAATAAACAGGGAGACACTCCCATACACAAACAATAGAATCCCTCCTCTGTGCTTGGAAGATAATTGAATCAGGAACTGTACTAATCTAACCCAATTATCTCCAAGCACAGAAAAATATACAATTTTATGAAAACCTTAAAAACACATAAAACCACATAAAAGTATATCCAAAAATCAGTTCGGTTCAGGGTTCCTATGCCCAAAACTGTTCCAGGGAAATCAGTGCTAACAGTCAGTCAAGTTCGCTAGTCTTTTACAGGTTTCCCTGCAGGGCAGATAGTCTGTGGACAGGAGGCTGGCAAGCAGGCCCCTCCAAGTACAAGTGGTGAGGCTACTTTCGCCACATATCTACCCTCCCAAGGGGAGACTAAACAGGTACCTGACCTCCTGTCGGTCCATGCCTGAGTTAGTCGAGTAACCCACCCACAACAATTACTGGTCCTGGTGACTCCTGTAGCCCTGTAGCCCTTACAACCACAAGGGCTATTTGGGCCTCTGGTACTCCCAGTTCCTATGTTGCTTTCTGGCTTGGGGGTGTAGTTACTCTGTGGGCAGACACCAGCGGTGCTCTGTCCTGTAGCCAACGTTGCAGCTGGGTAGTGGGGTGAGTTGCTCGCTCCTGGATCAACGACCATGGGAGGGCAGAGGCTAACTGCACTCTGTCCGGTTGCTTCTGCTGTGTTGGCGGGTACATATTTCTGCCCTGTAACAAGGGGGCAGGTAGGGCAGAGGCTAGCAGTGTCTGCCCGGTTGCCAACGCTTCTACTGGGGTGGCCTGCAGGTAGTCAGGCCCTGGACAAGGGGAAAGGGGGAGGGCAGAGGCTAACTGCACTCTGCCCTGTGCCAGTGCTTCTGCAGGGGTGATGGATACATAGGCCTGTCCTCTAACAAGGGGGTAGGTAGGGCAGGGGCCAGCAGTGCTCTGCCCTGATGCCAGCTCTTCTGCTGGAAGGGGGTCAGTGGGTATAGGAATTGGCTGGGGCAGGGAGAAAGCACTTACCTTCTCCTCCTGGTACCTCAGTGGGTTTAGTTGGGGATCTGGACCGGCCATCCAGCATCCCTGTAGATTCGGCACAGAGACCACGGTCCCATCTGTACCATTGGGGTCAGGGGTGTTGTCCCCCTGTAGTTGGTAAGAAATACCAGCTGTCGCCTCTCCCTGAAAGATGCAATGCTGCTGGGGAGAGAGACCACTTGTCTCCTCTCCCTGTATGATGCACTGCCGCTGGGGAGAGAGACTGGTTGTCTTCTCTCCCTGTAGGATGCACTGCCACTGGGAAGAGAGACCAGTTGTCTCCTTTCCCTGTGCGATGCACTGCCGGTGGGGACAGAGAGCGGTTGTATCCTCTCCCTGTGCGATGCACTGCCGGTGGGGAGAGAGACCAGTTCTCTCCTCTCGCTGTAACTCCAGCTGCCACTGGTGATCTGGGCCGGCTGCCCAGCATCCCTGTGGGGCCGGTGGAGAGACTTTGGTCCCATCTGTACCTGCCTGTTGGGGTTCCTCACAGGGCCAGTCTATGAGGCCCCCTACTTTGGGTACCTCCAGCTGCCTCTGGGGAGAGAGGCTAACCTCCTTTCATTGGAGACTTCTTTTCCTTGCTTTAGCCAGCAGGAACCCTTGGTCCCTTTTCGCTTGTCTTTCGATGGTTACCAGGTTCCAGATCACCTGGAAGGTATCCATGGACACATCAGGGTCATACCAGGCCACTCGCTGCCTCACCTTGGCCAGCAAATCTTTGCAAGAGTCAGAGTATGCGATACTTGCCTGCTCCAAGTCAATGGACACCTCTGCTTCTAGGGGCGCTGCACGAATTCTAGCGTTGCCCTCACTATGATCAACACTTTACCGGTGTCTCCAGGATGCTTCTCCATTTGTGGCGGACCGCTTGGCACCCTGACTGTGTCGATGCTCCTAGTGCTTACCGAGGGCTCCAAGCACTCCACCTGATACCATCAGCACTGTAGTCCCCACATCCAGCGTTACAGCTTGGATGGGAACTCACCATCCTTTTCCCACCCTGGACCCCAGACCAGGATCCAGCTTCCAGTGGGCAGACCTCGAGCGTAGCAGGAACAGCTCTTATAAGAGCTAGTGATTATAATTCCTGGGGAGTATAGTGATGTAGCAATACCCAGGATAGATACAGTCGTTTCCCCCACACATGAGATGAGACTCTATGTTTAGGGTAAGCAGGAACAGCATGTTAATGGAGGTACACTGGCCTTTTATGCAAGTTTCCCAACAAGGGTGACACCCATGTGGACCTTGTTGGGTACAGGGACACAAAGTGAATAAACAGGGAGACACTCCCATACACAAACAATAGAATCCCTCCTCTGTGTTTGGGAGATAAATGAATCAGGAACTGTACTAATCTAACCCAATTATCTCCAAGCACAGAAAAACATACAATTTTATGAAACCCCAAAAAGTACCTTAAAAACACATAAAACCCCATAAAAGTATATCCAAAAATCACCCAGACTGGTTCAGGGGTTCAGGAATTTCTTGGAAGTCATAGTTTTGACCGACCATGCACATGGTCCTATGCCCAAAACAGTTCCAGGGAAATCAGTGCTAACAGTCGGTCAAGTTCCGTAGTGTTTTTTAGGTTTCCTTGTAGGGCCCATAGTCTGTGGGCAGGAGGCTGGCAAGCAGGCCCCTCCAAGTACAAGTGGTGAGGGTACTTTCACCAAAGTTTTCAGTTCTAGTCAGTGTGAAACTATGCATTTATGTGGCAAGAATCTGACTGTAAAGCAAAGAGCAGGGCTGCTGAATTAGGTGAGAGAGTAAAGAATTATATGCAAGTTTTGTGGTACAATTTTATATTGTTTTGAAACAAATACGACTCTTTTAATACTAGACTTGAGTTTATCTCTTGTATATTGGCCATAAGATGGATGCTGAGGTTATCTTCCATTTACTGCATCTACATAGTAATAAAACATGTTACTTAAGGAACAGCAACATTGGTTATCATATATAATTTGCTTATTTGGAACACTCTAATAGCAGGTGGAGCTGCATTATAGAATTAACAGTTTATAATATTTGTCTTCATATCTACATAACTGTCACTTTGGCTCTAAAATGTCACTATGCTATTTCCTTTACTCTGAAAAAAGTGACAAAACAAGCAGAGTCTTGATCCTCATCCAGATAAGAATAGTGATATCAAATACCAACTGATTTTCATTAACCACTTTACAGAGATATTCATGTTTTTGGGTTTTTTTTGTGCTAATTTCTGTTTATAATTTTAATATTTACTATTTTATTATGTGTTCCTTTGCATGTTATGATGCCACAATCATGCATCTTTCGGGCTTTTATAACATCTGGTTTCCACAATACTTGATCCAGAAAATGAACCTGCCATCTCAACAGTGCGTGCCTTCATTGACAGTTTAACACCTTAATCGGAGATTAATACCCATTTCTTAATACCCACAATTCTTACCTAGCGATTTATAAATGCCACAAAAAAATGTCAGCCTTTTTCAACGAACAACCTCAGATTGTTGGAATTATACCTTTGACATGTTTCAGGTATTCTAAGGAAATGAATATACAGTACGGTGCACTTTCTAGCTTTTCCTTGCTACTTAATATTATTTAGAGATGGATACTTAGTGAGCTTTAGCAGTAGAGAGCTGCATTATATATTGATTAGTTATCTACTTCCTATCCTGTTCTATTAGTTCTGTCTTTTTTATTTTTTGGATGTCTAGTTTTAAATTAAAAAAAAAAAAAGGACTAAACTCCAAGCTGGTTGTTATAGCAAGCCATTAATAGGAACAGAAAGAGCTGTTAAAAATCATGGTGAGATGGCCTCATTGAAATATTCATCCCAACATGTCCTGGTCACAAGGATTATAAACAGAGAAAGGATAGGGGGCGCTCCCGAGACCTGAATTTTGCATGAAAGGTGCTGCCGCTGTGACCAAAATTCCATGAATGAGAAAATAGTGCAGCGCACTCAGACTACAAAAATACAAAAAACAAAGAAGGCTACTAAAATGCCTAACTAAGTACAAATATGGGGATTTGGTTCCACCATATGGCCATATGTTGTTAAGCCCACCACTACTTTCAAAGTACCCCATTATCGGTGGGTCCTACACTACAATGTGGGAGACAAATAAATAGTAATAGTGTCATAAATAAAATAGTGTTAAATACTAGTAAGAGCATAGTGAGTATACAAACAAAAGTGATGAAAGCAATTAAAAGCAGTGTTAAAACTAGATAATTAATGTGTTAGTGCTGAAAATGAGTATACTCACTAATGCAGATGACTGTGTTCACTGGAAAAAATAATAAAAGTGACTTGACTAATGACAAACTCCTCCTCAATATACATACCTGTGGCCACCTCTAAAGGAGACTCTGAAGCTGGGGGGGCCTGGGCGGGGTGCTTAACCCCTAAGGAATCTGGTCGGGACTCCAAATATAGTATAAACAGAGAAAGGATAGGGGGCACTCCCGAGACCTGAATTTTGCATGAAAGGTGCTGCCGCTGTGACCAAAATTCCATGAATGAGAAAATAGTGCAGCGCACTCAAATCCCCATATTTGTACTTAGTTAGGCATTTTAGTAGCCTTCTTTGTTTTTTGTATTTTTGTAGTCTGAGTGCGCTGCACTATTTTTTTTTCTGGGGAGGGAGTCTGGCACCTCTGGCCTGAACTTCTGTTTAGTGCATATCATGAGTAGCTGTCTCCCAAGCTTCGGTCAATCTGAATATTGCCATGGCATGCCAGAGCTTGCTCAGACCAGATTCCCAACACATTTGACCACCAGAGATCACATAACCCCGTCTCTACAAGGTAACAAGAGGGAAGGGGAAATTAATATATACATAAAATTATTTTTCTTGGGTAGAACATTGGCTTAAAAATAGAGTACAGATAGTTGTCATTAATTGTAAATTTTCAAGCTGGACACAAGTGATACGTGGTTTCCCTCGGGGTTCTATTCTGGGACTGCTTCTATTTAACATATTTTATAAATGATCTGGAAAAAAGCATTTAAAGGCATGTTTCCATGTTTGCAGATGACATATTACTCTGTAAAGTAATACAAGGTGAGCAAGATTACAGGAAAAGGCAGAAATGTTAAATAACTATTTTTCTTCAGTATATATTAATAAGGATCCTATGACAAGAGATATGCAAATGATTGCTGCAAAAAACTTATAGATAACTTGTGATTGGATAACTTGAGACAAGGTGCTACAGCTGTTAAAGAAAAATAATTTAAATAAAGCTCCAGAGCCTGATGGTATTCACCCACGAGTACTTAAGGAGATAAGTGGGGAAATAAGTGGACCTCTGTATTTAATTTTTCAAGATTTTTTTGTTTCAGGTATTGTACCGAAGGATTGGAGATGCAGATGTCGTTCCTATATGTAAAAAGGGTTAAAAATCCTTGCCTGGAAATTATAGACCTGTGAGCTTAACGTCAGTGACTGGGAAAATATTTTAAGGGCTATTAAGGGATAATATTCAGTAATTCATTGGGAAGAACTTGTTATTAGCAGTAATTAGCATGGTTTTATGAAACATAGGTCATGTCAAACTAACCTAATTGCATTCTACAAAGAAGTATAGATCAGGGTGATTTTGCCAAGGCATTTGATATGTTTCCTCACAATAGGTTAGTCTTCAAACTAAAAGAAATTGGTCTAGATGATTAGTCTTGTTCTTGGGTAGACCATTGGCTTAAGGATAGATTACTGTCAGGGTACCTGAAGTCTCTACCTCCGAGAGAGGTAGAGACTTAGACGTCCATCCATCCGGACGGGCTGTTTCCTCTGTTCCTCGCGGTCCATCCGGTCACGTAAACGCCGGCCGCGAGGGACTCACTCCCTTTTCTAGCATGACGTCCGGAGACCGACGTCATGACGCCAACCCGGAACGACCTGTCACTCAATCCTTCAGAGACTAATCAGGACTCGTCGGAGGCGTGTCTACCCTTCCGAGCCAGGGTATTTAAACTTGCTTCTCCCAATTGCTCATTGCCCTGTCGTGGTTCTAGTCTGCCTAGTCACACAGTGCTCTTGTATTTCTGTTATCCCTTTGGTTCTGACCCGGCTTGTTTGACTTCCTCTGTTTATCTCTGTTACCCTTGATCCGGCTTGTCCCTTGCTTACCTGTCTTCTCGTTCCCTCGACCTCGGCTTGTCTTTGACTATTCTCTATACTCTCCGTACGTTAGTCCGGCCATTCTAAGGTCCGGTATATGTATCCTGTACCTGTTTGTACTCTGCGTGTTGGATCCCTGCCCCGATCCTGACATTACGACAGGGCCAATGGATCCTACAAGTACAAACAGTCAGCTTGGTCCTTCTGATCCTAGGTTCGAGGCCATGGAGCACAGAATGGATCAGATGGCGCTAGCACTACAGGCGTTATTGTCTCGTGCTAATAACCCGCCAGAGGAGACGCGTACTACTTCTATTTCTCCTGTGAGCTCAGGCCTAGAGGTAGCCACTGTAGGTGCCTCATCCCGTATTACACCACCAGTACGTTATGGTGGCTCACCTGAGAAGTGTCGTGGTTTCCTTAACCAGATCAGTATCCACTTTGAATTACAACCTCGCTCCTATCCTACAGATAGGGCGAGGGTTGGATTTATTATCACCTTACTCATTGAGAAAGCTCTGAGATGGGCCAACCCATTATGGGAGAATGATAACCCTTTGGTATATAATTATAATGCCTTTGTAGCTGCCTTTAGAAGAACTTTTGACCCTCCTGGTAGAAAGGTCAATGCAGCTAGATTACTGTTGCGCCTGAGACAAGAGAACCGAACTCTTGTGGATTATGCACTAGAGTTCAGGTCTTTGGCGGCAGAAGTTAAGTGGAAAGAGCAGGCATATATAGATGTATTTTTGAATGGGCTATCAGATGTAATCCTTGACGAGGTTGCTACTAGAGAGCTTCCTGAAAATTTGGAAGATTTAATTTCATTCATTTCTCGTATTGATGAGCGTTTAAGAGAGAGACAGAACACTCGAGAGAGGAACCTTAGACCTTCATTTAAATTAGCTCCCGCATTTCAAAGTCCTGATTCCACTACCTCACTATGTCCTGAACCTATGCAGATAGGCAATACTCGCCTCTCAGAGGAGGAGAGGCAATACAGGAGAAGGGAGGGATTATGCATGTATTGTGGAGTCAGAGGTCACCTACGCCTGAGTTGTCCTAATCGTTCGGGAAACGCTCGCACCTAAGTTTCTCTAGAGGACAGGCCTTGGGTGTTTCTATTTTGTCCTCTACGCATAATTATAAAGATCACAGGCTTCTGCTACCAGTTTCTTTAACTTGGGAAAGGGGAATACTAAGGACCATGGCTTTGATAGATTCCGGTGCTGCTGAGAATTTTATCGATCAAGCCTTTGCTACTAAACACACTATCCCATCCCAGTTAAGGGATACACCCTTGGCCGTTGAGGCCATAGATGGTAGACCTTTACTTGAGCCTGTTATCTCTCGTGAGACCATCCCAGTTAGCTTAACTGTTGGTATCTTACACGAGGAAAACTTATCGCTTATGCTTATTTCATCCCCTTCTGTTCCCATAGTCCTGGGTTACCCATGGTTAAAAAGACATAACCCTATTATTGATTGGGAGTTAGGGGAGATACTCTCATGGGGCCAGGGTTGCCAGGAGAATTGTTTACGGAGGGTTTCCCCATTGGGTGTAATTAACACACCAGGTAGTGCTACCCAGTCTACAGAGATACAGATACCGCCCCTGTACCTAGACTTAAAAGCAGTATTCGACAAAAAGAATGCTGATACTCTACCTCCACACAGGACCTAAAATTAACTTACTACCTGGTACCATGCCTCCGAGGGGCAATGTATACCCCCTATCCACTAAGGAGAATTCAGTTCTAGAGGAGTATATTCGGGAGAATCTAGACAAAGGATTCATTAGGAGATCTTCTTCTCCTGCCGGGGCTGGGTTTTTTTTTGTTAAAAAGAAGGATGGTTCACTAAGACCTTGCATTGATTACCGAGGTTTGAATAAGATAACCATCAGAAATGCCTATCCGATTCCTTTGATTACCGAGCTGTTTGATCGTCTGAAAGGCTCTAAAATTTTCACCAAGTTGGACCTCAGAGGGGCATATAACTTGGTGAGAATCCAGCAAGGACACGAGTGGATGACAGCGTTCAATACCCGTTATGGGCATTATGAATACACGGTCATGCCTTTTGGTCTTTGTAACGCACCTGCAGTATTTCAGGATTTGATTAATGAGGTTCTTAGGGAATTTCAACATGATTGTGTTATTGTATACCTGGATGACATACTGATACACTCTAGATAGGTTGAGACCCACCACAGACAGGTCAGAAGGGTATTTGTAATGCCTTAACTATGGTATCCTCTTACTTCCTGGTTCCACGGAGCCTAGCCACACCCCTTTATGACACGGTCTGCCTATTTAATCTGACTGCACCAGCTGATCAGGGCTGGATTATTGAACTACGTTCCTTTCTCACAACCCGGCTACAACTTCGTTGTGAAAGCCTCTGCTACCAGACCGGACTGAAAGACTCTGCAAAGTTCCCTTCACCTCTCCTCATCCACGACTAAAGATTAAACACTCTTCATACGCCTCTGAGGAGATCTCGGGAACCAGTGTTCTATGTGCCGGAAGCTAAGTAAAACCAATGTGATAAGAGTTGCATCTAAAAGCTGTTATTACCTGTCTCCAAAAGTCCTTCGGTAAAAACAATCCCGTTACAGCTAACTTCAACTCATACTTCATATCAGTTATCTGCATCTGTCTTGCTTCAGTTAAAGTATGGAACAGCTATTGTAATTACTTATCACCTAAACCGTTAACTCTACTAAGAGACTCTTTATTGATTCAGTGTCTGCAATTTACTATCGTTTACTCCTTAAAGCTACAGTGCCTGTAATTGTGGACTTCAGTTATCGTTTACTACTTAAAGCTACAGTGCCTGTAACTGTGGACTTCAGTTATCATTTACTACTTAAAGCTACAGTGCCTGTAATTGTGGACTTCAGTTATCGTTTACTACTTAAAGCTACAGTACCTGTAAATTGGAATTAAAGTCTTTACCTTTTACTTTCTTTAATAAATATTCAAACTATACGAAATCTGCAGTTGTGTTCCTTCATAACAAATGTTTAGACGTGACAGAATAATCCAGCCATTGTAATGGATCCAGCAGATTTCGATTCTACTATAGCTACGCTGAATCAAAGAGTTAATGCACTAGCCCAAAGTGTGCAAGACCTGCAAGTTACTAATGAAAGACTTCTCACTTATATCAGAGATTTACAAACTCATACTCCTCATACTACTCTGCACTCGGCTAGTGATCCTGCTGTGTGTAACCCTGAAAAGTTCTATGGAGATCGTTCCAGATACAGGGAGTTCCTCAACTCTTGCAAACTTTTAATTGCTTTGAAACCTAGATCCTATCCTACAGAAAGAACTAAAGTTTGTTCGGTTATTTCCTTTCTAAGAGGTGAACCTATGTCATGGGCTCATTCCTTTCTGGAAAACGATGACCCCATTTTAGATTCACTGGATGAATTTTTTGAAGCCATGTCTCTTCTCTATGAAGATCCTAACAAACAAGCTACAGCTGATTTAACAATCAGAACACTACAGCAAAGAAATAGACCCGTTGAAGATTACATTGCTGAATTCAAAAGATGGGCTATAGAAACGCAATGGAATGACATCACATTGCGCAACCAATTTCGAATTGGTTTATCGGAAGCTGTAAAAGATGAATTATCTAGAACAGAACTCCCTACTAATTTGAACGCTCTAATTCACCTATCAATCAGCATTGACAGAAGATTAAGAGAAAGAAATGCCGAAAAAGCCCTTTCACATTCAAAAGACCGCAAACCTTTCACTCCCTCAAAAGCTCCAGATAAGACTTCCATACCAAGTGAACCTATGGAAATAGGGGCTCCAAAGCCTCCTGACAACCCATCTGAACCAATCGAACCTATGGAAATAGGGATAATAAGAAGTCCCCTCACTCCTGAAGAGAAAAATCGAAGACGTCAATTAAACCTATGCATGTATTGTGCCTCTCAAGTTCATTTAGTCTCTGATTGTCCTTCATTGAAACGGATAAAAGGCAGAAGGCAGTCTCATGCCTCTTCCATCCTAAGTGTACTTCCCTCTACAGCAAATACTCAAATGTCCCCTATCGTTCTTGTATTACAGTGGGACAATAAAAGAATTATAACCAAGGCTGTTATCGATTCCGGTGCAAATGGAGTATTCATCGACTCAGCCTTTGTAACAAAGAATAAAATTCCTTGTGTTCGTAAAAGAACTTCTGTACCTGTTAAAGTGATTGACGGGTCCCTCATCTCATCGGGACCAATACTTCATGAATCCATCCCTCTAAAAGTAACCATCAATCATACTCATACGGAAAGTCTTATATTTGATGTCATCTCATCACCATTATTTCCTATTATATTAGGGATCAACTGGTTACGGAACCACAACCCTCAAATCTCATGGTTTCCCTTCTCTCTTGCATTTGATTCTGATTATTGCAAGAAAACATGCTTGCAACGTATTCCAATTCTCCAGTCTACGAAAGAACCAGCTAAAACCTCATGTTGTTCTGACACCGAACTGGAGTCTCCTCCTCCTACAGTCATTGGAATCCTATCTTCTCTTATCGACGACGTTAAAGGTCTCAGTGAAGACGCTCTTGAACTTCCTAAATCAAGTAAATTATCCAAGAAAAACGGTCTCTACTATTTTAAAGACCGGATTTATGTACCTCCCTCTTTCAGAATTAAAGTACTTGAAATTATTCATGATTCTCCTCTGGCAGGTCATCCAGGTATGAAAAAGACCCTTGAATTGTCTAAAAGATACTATTGGTGGCCTCGTCAAGACCAAACTATTGAATCTTATGTCAATTCCTGTTCTGTATGCCAAAGATCCAAACATGTGTCCTTGCTAAAGCCTTATCATCCTGACCCTTTCCAAAGAAATGTCACTACTTCTCCTGATCCCATATTGGTCCAGGGTGAAGAATACGAAATTCAAAGTATACTGGATTCAAGGATCCATCGTGGCTCCTTACAATACCTCATCAGATGGAAAGGATATGGTGTTGATGAAGATACATGGGAAAACTCCTCTGTTGTTCATGCTAATAAATTGATTTCCAAATTTCACAAGCATAACCCTTCTAAGCCAACTCAATAGCACCCAGAGGTTGCTCATTAGAGAGGGGGTACTGTAATGCCTTAACTATGGTATCCTCTTACTTCCTGGTTCCACGGAGCCTAGCCACACCCCTTTATGACACGGTCTGCCTATTTAATCTGACTGCACCAGCTGATCAGGGCTGGATTATTGAACTACGTTCCTTACTCACAACCCGGCTACAACTTCGTTGTGAAAGCCTCTGCTACCAGACCGGACTGAAAGACTCTGCAAAGTTCCCTTCACCTCTCCTCATCCACGACTAAAGATTAAACACTCTTCATACGCCTCTGAGGAGATCTCGGGAACCAGTGTTCTATGTGCCGGAAGCTAAGTAAAACCAATGTGATAAGAGTTGCATCTAAAAGCTGTTATTACCTGTCTCCAAAAGTCCTTCGGTAAAAACAATCCCGTTACAGCTAACTTCAACTCATACTTCATATCAGTTATCTGCATCTGTCTTGCTTCAGTTAAAGTATGGAACAGCTATTGTAATTACTTATCACCTAAACCGTTAACTCTACTAAGAGACTCCTTATTGATTCAGTGTCTGCAATTTACTATCGTTTACTCCTTAAAGCTACAGTGCCTGTAACTGTGGACTTCAGTTATCATTTACTACTTAAAGCTACAGTGCCTGTAATTGTGGACTTCAGTTATCGTTTACTACTTAAAGCTACAGTACCTGTAAATTGGAATTAAAGTCTTTACCTTTTACTTTCTTTAATAAATATTCAAACTATACGAAATCTGCAGTTGTGTTCCTTCATAACAAATGTTTAGACGTGACAGTATTACACAAACTCCTGCAGCATGGCTTGTACTGTAAATTGGAGAAATGTAGCTTTGACCAGTCTCAGATAGACTTTCTTGGATACGTGATTTCTGGGGAAGGCTTTAAGATGGACCCTGACAAACTCCAGTCCATTTTAGAGTGGCCTTTGCCTAAGGGACTCAAGGCTATCCAGAGGTTTATTGGTTTCTCCAATTACTATAGGCGCTTCATTAAGGGATACTCTTCTATTATTGCACCTATTACCAATATGACCAGACAGGGGGTTGACACTAAGACTTGGTCTAATGAAGCTCTCGCTGCTTTCAAGACTCTCAAGGATCTTTTTGCTTCTGCTCCAATTCTAGTCCATCCTGATACGACTCTGCCGTTCCTACGCGAGGTCGATGCCTCTGAGACAGGTGTAGGGGCTGTTCTGTCGCAAAGGTTAGGGGTGGATAAACCACTACACCCTTGTGGTTTTTTTTCTAAGAAACTGTCTGGCCCTGAAAGTAGATATGACGTTGGTGACAGGGAACTCTTATGGCCTTAAAGGAGTGGAGACATTTATTGGAGGGGACCTTACATCCTGTTACTATTTTGACGGATCACAAGAACTTGTCTTATATTGGGGAAGCCAAGCGACTGTCCGCCAGACAAGCTTGTTGGTCCTTATTCCTGACTCACTTCAATTATGTGCTTACTTATAGACCTGGTTCTAAGTACTCCAAAGCCGATGCTTTGTCTCGCCAATATGAACCTTCTACTATATCTGAACCGGTTCTTTCCTCTATAGTTCCGAAATGCAATATTATCGCCAACACGAATCTCAAGATTCACTCTCCGTTACTTGCCGAGATCATTAAACTGCAACATCTAGCTCCTAAACAGACTCCTGAAGGTCGACGTTTCGTTCCTCCTGTTCTACAACTGGAACTGTTGCAATGTTTCCACAACAGTAAGGTGGCTGGACATCCTGGTATTCGCAAGACATATGCTTTGATCTCTAAGGACTTCTGGTGGCCTGATTTACGGAAGGATATTAAAGATTTAATCGGTGCATGTGAGGTTTGTACCAAAACCAAGAAACCTCATACCCTTCCCTGTGGATTTCTGCATCCCTTAGAGGTTCCAGAGAAGCCATGGTCCTGTTTGGCTATGGACTTTATTGTCGATTTACCTATCTCTAAAAAACAGACTGTTATCCTCACCGTGGTTGACAGATTCACCAAGATGGCTCACTTCGCTCCTCTGCCTAAACTCCCGTCTTCTCCCGAATTGGCGGAGATATTCGCAAGGGAGATTTTTCGATTACATGGGATACCCTCCCAAATTGTATCTGACAGAGGTTCCCAATTTGTTTCCCGTTTTTGGAGGTCCTTCTGCTCTCAACTGGGTATCAAATTGAATTTCTCTTCTGCCTATCATCCTCAGTCTAACGGAGCTGCTGAACGCACCAACCAAAAGATTGAACAATATTTACGTTGTTTTGTTTCCGAACACCAGGACGATTGGATTGGTTTGATTCCTTGGGCGGAGTTTGCACACAACAATCTCGTTTGTGATTCTACTCGTTCAAGCCCCTTCTTCATGAATTATGGCTTTCATCCATCTATTCTTCCTTCGGCTTCTTCTTCCCAGGGGGTGCCATCGGTTGATGTTCATGTTGCCAATTTGAGGAAGTTGTGGGATCAGACTCGACAGATTCTTCTGCACAATTCTATGCTGGTTAAGAAACACGCTGATAAACGTAGAAGGGCGGCTCCGGTGTTTGTTCCAGGTGATAGAGTATGGTTGAGTACAAGAAACATCCGTTTAAAAGTGCCTTCCATGAAGTTCGCTCCTCGTTATATTGGACCTTACAGGGTGCTAACGCGCATTAACCCAGTTGCGTATCGTCTAGCTCTTCCAACTGCCTTACGCATCCCTAACTCATTTCATGTTTCATTGTTGAAACCACTAGTCTGTAACAGATTTTCCTCCACATCATCCTCTCCTCGCTCTGTTCAGGTGGAGGGTCAGGAGGAGTATGAGGTTAACTCTATTATCGATTCTCGAATCTCCCGGGGGAGAGTACAATATCTGGTCGATTGGAAGGGATATGGTCCTGAGGAGAGGAGTTGGGTACCTCAGGAGGTTGTTCATGCTCCTCGTCTCCGCAGGGCGTTTCACTCCCGCTTCCCATCTCGTCCCGGTTCCTTCCGCCCGGTGGGCGTATCTGAGAGGGGGGGTACTGTCAGGGTACCTGAAGTCTCTACCTCCGAGAGAGGTAGAGACTTAGATGTCCATCCGTCCGGACGGGCTGTTTCCTCTGTTCCTCGCGGTCCATCCGGTCACGTAAACGCCGGCCGCGAGGGACTCACTCCCTTTTCTAGCATGACGTCCGGAGACCGACGTCATGACGCCAACCCGGAACGACCTGTCACTCAATCCTTCAGAGACTAATCAGGACTCGCCGGAGGCGTGTCTACCCTTCCGAGCCAGGGTATTTAAACTTGCTTCTCCCAATTGCTCATTGCCCTGTCGTGGTTCTAGTCTGCCTAGTCACACAGTGCTCTTGTATTTCTGTTATCCCTTTGGTTCTGACCCGGCTTGTTTGACTTCCTCTGTTTATCTCTGTTACCCTTGACCCGGCTTGTCCCTCGCTTACCTGTCTTCTCGTTCCCTCGACCTCGGCTTGTCTTTGACTATTCTCTATACTCTCCGTACGTTAGTCCGGCCATTCTAAGGTCCGGTATACGTATCCTGTACCTGTTTGTACTCTGCGTGTTGGATCCCTGTCCCGATCCTGACAATTACGAGTTGTCATTAATGGTAAATTTTCAGGCTGGACAAAAGTGGTGTCCCTCAGGGTTCTGTTTTGGGAGCGCTTCTATTTAAAGGGACACTATGGTCACCATAACAACTACAACTTATTGAATTTGTTCTGGTGAGAAGAATCGTGACCTTCAGGCTTTTTGCTGTAAACACTGTATTTTAAGAGAAAATGCAGTGTTTACATTATAACCTAGTGATAACTTCACTGACCACTCCTCAGATGTCTGTTAGAGATCCTTCCTGGGTCATGGCTGCCTAAAATGCATCCAAATATTCAGTGTCCCCACCCTCTGCATGCAGACACTGAACTTTCCTCATAGAGATTCATTGATCAATTCATCTCTGTGAGGAGATGCTGATTAACCAGGGCTGTGTTTGACTTGTGCTGGTTCTGCCCCTGATCTGCCTCTTTGTCACTCAGCCAATCCTATAGGGAAGCATTGTGATTGGATCAGGCTACCACTTCTGCTGATGTCAGCAGGTAGCGGGCAGGTCTAAAGGAAACAGGCACAAAGCATGCAGCTGCAGACTTGAATACAAGTAAGATTTACTATATTTAGGGAGGCATGAGGGGACCAGGGTGGCTAGATGGTGGTTTTAATCCTATAGGGTCAGGAATCCATGTTTGTGTTCCTGACCCTATAGTGCTCCTTTAACATATTTATACATGATCTTGAAATAGGCATTGGAAGCCATGTTTCAGTGTTTGCAGATAACACACAACTTTGTAAAGTGATAAAATGTGAGCAGGATATTGCTTTGCTGCAGAGGGATTTGGATAGATTGGGAGATTGGGCACTAAAATGGCAGATGAAATTTAATGTAGAGAAATCAAAGTTATGCACTTCGGGGTCAAGAATGCAAAAGCAACTTACACCCTAAATGGTAGTGAATTAGGAATAACCATACATGATAAGGATTTGGGAATTGTTATAGACCACAAACTAGGCAGCAATATGCAATGTCAACCTGCAGTTGCTAAGGCCAGTAAGGTTATGGTATGTATAAATAGGGGCATAAATACTCGGGATGAAAATATAATTTTGCCTCTTTATAAATCGCTGGTAAGACCACACCTTGAATATGCTGTGTAATTTTGGACACCTGTTTTAAAGAAGGTCATTATGGCACTGGAAAGAGCGCAGAGGCGGGCTACAAAATTTATATAAGGAATAGAACATTTTAGCTATGAAGAAAGGTTAACAAATTTAAACCTCTTTAGTTTAGAAAAATGTCACCTCATGGGGGATATGTGTGTGTGTGTGTGTATATATATATATATATTTTCTGAAATTGAGTACCTGAATATTCATGTTTGTTTTTCTGGCAGTTGTATCAGTGTCTCGAAAGTCTGCATGAGAGTGTGTATATTTGTGTGCTGTGTGCATGTATTAGTGTGTGTGTCCAAAGAGGCAACATGGCTGCAATGATGAGGTAATCTTATGGGAATGTAATGGTAATGTGACAACATAGATGTTTAACGCCTTAAGACCAGAGGGCGTACTATTACGTCCTATTATAGGTGGCTCTAAACGCCACCGGGCGTAATAGTACGCCCTCCGGTCTTTCCTTACTTACTTGGTCGCCGGCGGTCCCACGCCGGCAATCGTGGTTGGGGGGACTCCCCGGGGGGCCCCCCCGCAGCAGATCTTCCTCCTCCGGTCCCCCCCGGCCATGTGAGAGTGAGGTCCTTGCGAGGACCTCACAATCACATGGCAGGGATAGCTGGCTTAGGCATTGCCAGCAGGGGGACTGCCTGTAATGACAGTTAGTCCCCCTGCTGGCTGAAAATAAAATAAAATAAATGTTAAAAGTGTAAAAAAAAATGACTGGATAGTTTAAAAATTATATATACTTTAATACAATAAGTAAAAAGTGAATAATACACTATAAAACCAGTCCTGTATAAAAGTCCAAAATTCTTCCATTTTTTTTTTGTCCTCCTTCCTATTTAATACTGCTTTGCTGCTATACCTGGGTCCACTATATCCCGAGGTGGGGATTATTCCACCTGAAATTCTCCAAACTAGAGCAGGTCATTGCTCTAGTATATGTAAGTAGGATCATCTACTCTTACTACAATATTTTATATTTACGTACTAGACCATGTGGCGTATTTTACTCTTGTTTTTCATATAACGAATACTTACACCTATAAACTCACCAACGATCTGGAACCTCAAGAAATCCATAGACGGGGATTATTCCGTCCAAGCTCTTAACACCGAGCTGATATAGCTCCTCAAAGTGTGAGTGTGAATATAACACATTTGTTCTTGTGGAATTATATCGTTCATACATACTGTACCATTATTTGTATCTTTGTTTCTCCTTTTTTTTTAAGTTACTCCGCTGGCCAGTATTTCTACTAAACGTATGTACAATTTCTGATCTTTAGCGCTGTTCACCTTTCTATTTTATGTGTATTTTATTGCAGTAAAAGCAAACAGTATTATGACGTTGACAGTTAAAATGTCATGTAGAACTAAAAAAATAACAACATTTCTTATTTTCTCCCATTTTTTTCATATTAAATTATGTTTCATAGCTAAATATTTGATATTAAATGAAAGCCCTGTTTCCTCTGAATTAAATGATATATAATAAGGGGGGGGGGTGCATTTAATATGAAAGAGGTGAATTACGGTTGGACAGACATATAGCGCAAATGCCAGGTTTTGTTTACATTTTGTTTCGTTCACAACGTGTACATTTGGCTCCGTCCTTAAGGGGTTAAACAGCTACTAGATGCATACATGCAAAAACAGAATATTCAAGGATATCATCTTTCAATGTAGGGTAATAACTGCTTGATCCAAGGATAAATCTGACTGCCATTCTGGGGTCAATAATGAATGTTTTTCCTAGCTTGTTGCAAAATTGTGCTTCAATCTGGTTTTTTTTTTGCCTTCTTTTGGATCAACAGCAAAAAAACAAATGTGAGGAAGGCTGAACTTGATGGATGCAAGTCTCTTTTCAGCTATGTAACTATGTAACTATGTACTATGTAATAATTACATATATATTTAATTACAACTTTGTTTCTTAAGCTGTAACTTCATTATTTGGCAAACATTAAAACATTTTCTGTCCAACCAAAATTTGTGTTTTTGGTCCTTTAAATAATGTGCTACCTAAGCATACCAAAAAAACAAAAAAACAAAAAAAAAAAAATATATATATATATATATATATATATATATATATATATATATATATATATATATATATATAAATGCTACTTTCCAGGACACCCAAATTACTCAGAATCTGCAGGTGTTTTTTTAGACCAGATGGAAGGGAAGTTATTAATTTATAACCAATACTGTGATCAACACAAAAATATTTGATACTTTTCCTACTTAGTTACACATACCTACTCACATATGAGTAGGTATGTTTTTCTTTATAAAACTCATTTAAGGAAAGTATATTTGTCTCTTACTAACATCATATTAATACCTACCTCCTGTTGAGTAAACAGATATAAAATATATGATTATAGGAAACTCAGTCACAGCTAGTTAGTACTAAGAAAATATGACACTTGTTTACATCCTTAATGGTTTCAACTAAAATCAATAACGCTATTTGCAATCTGATGATTAAGGTTACACGAATTATAGTCAATATTGTGCTATATTGATTTTGCCCTATTTAGTGATAATTATACGTCTGTTACATTATATATTATCTTGATCCTTTTAAGAGGTGTGAGGCAGTAATTCTGTCACCCAGAATATTATATTAGGGCACTACAGTGAGGGAAAAAAGTATTTGATCCCCTGCTGATTTTGAACGTTTGCCCACTGACAAAGAAATGATCAGTCTATAATTTTAATGGTAGGTGTATTTTAACAGTAAGAGAAAGAATAATCAAAAAAAAAAAAAATCCAGAAAAACCCTTGTCAAAAAAGTTATAAACTGATTTGCATGTCAATGAGTGAAATAAGTATTTGACCTCTTCGACTTAAAGGGACACTCCAGGCACCCAGACCACTTCTGCTCTTTGGAGTGGTCTGGGTGCAAACTCCCACTACTCTTAACCCTGCAAGTGTAATTATTGCAGTTTTTTTTTATAAACTGCAATAATTACCTTGCAGGGTTAACTCCACCTCTAGTGGCTGTCTACTAGACAGCCACTAGAGGTCACTTCCTGAAACATAGCACAGATTATCTGTGCTAGAGCATCGCTGGACGTCCTCACGCTTTGTGAGGACCTCCAGCATCGCTCATTTCCTCATAGGAAAGCATTGGAAATCTTTTTTTCAATGCTTTCCTATGGGGAGCACTAATGCGCATGTGCATTAGGTCTCCTCGGCCGGTGGGGGGAAAAGTCTCGCCCACCGGCCGACAGAGACAGTAGGAGGAGCGGCGCAGAGGAGGAGACAGCGACAAGGGACATCGTTGCTGCCTCAGGTAAGTGACTGACGGTGTTCTTTGGGTCATAGATAGCATTTCTCCTCCTCCAAACATGGCGAGTTGAGTTGATGCCAAAGCTCATCTGACCACAACACTTTCATCCAGTTCTCTTCTGAATCATTCAGATGTTCATTGGCAAACTTCAGATGGGCCTGTACATGTGCTTTCTTGAGCAGGGGGATCTTATGGGCACTGCAGGATTTCAGTCCTTCATGGCGTAGTGTGTTACCAATTGTTTTCTTGGTGTCTATTGTCCCAGTTGCCTTGAGATCATTAACAAGATCCTCCTGTGTAGTTCTGGGCTGATTACTAACTATTCTCATGATCATTGAGTCTCCTCGAGGTGAGATCTTGCATGGAGCACCAGTCCGAGGGAGACTGACAGTTATTTTGTGTTTCTTTCATTTGCGAATAATCGCACCAACTGTTGTCACCTTCTAACCAAGCTGCTTGGCGATGGTCTTGTAACCCATTCCAGTCTTGTATAGGTCTACAATCTTGTCCCTGACATCCTTTGACAGCTATTTGGTCTTGGCCATGGTGGAGAGTTTGGAATCTGATTGATTGCTTCTGTGGACAGGTGTCTTTTAAGAGAGTGCTCCTAATCTCAGTTCGTTACCTGTATAAAAGACACCTGGGAGCCAGAAATCGTGCTGATTGATAAGGGATCAAATACTTATTTCACTCATTGACCTGCAAATCAATTTATAACTTTTTGACATGCGTTTTTTTGGATTTTGTTTTTGTTATTCTGTCTCTCACTGTTAAAATACACAATATTAAAATTATAGACTGATCATTTCTTTGTCAGTGGACAAACATTAAAAATCAGCAGGGGATCAAATACTTTTTTACCTCACTCAATATATAAAATATATAGATGTATTTTTAGTTTTAATTTTTTTTAACATTTTTTTTTTAAAAGCTCTGAATGTAAAAAATAGCCAAATGCTTTGCTAGCAGAAATATAATTTCATATCTTCTCTTTAAAGCAATACAAGTTTGTTAAAATAGTCTGTGAAGTACAAACTCACAATCATATGTGTGTTTTAACCCCAAATAACTTTTATATATTATTTCAGAATAAAAATTATGGCAACCCCAGTTTTCTGTCTCATGACGATCTCAAGAGTCTGATATTTTAGTTTATTAATTCCTAAATGGGAGATCTGTGGGACATTTTTGTATCAGGCTTTGACAGTGCAGTTTATATAAAAGAAAGTAATCAAATTCCACAAGCATCAAATTAATAGGCAATACGTGAACCATGTAAAAATAACGTAATGGACGTATATAAACAAATAAAACTGATAATAAATTAAAATTGCTTGAAATTGAAAAAGAGTCAGTAATACAAAATTGAAAATATTTACAACTAAAAAAAAAAAAAACCTGAGAAAGATGATGAAATAGTAAATATTTCTTATTGGAAACTGTCTAAGCTTATTCATTGTTATACTTCATGGATGATAGAGAAAAAAATGATTATTGCAATTCCTACAGTGAATTCAATTTTATGTAGATTTTATGTAATGCTATTCTTCATCAGTTCAAACATTTTATTCTAACGTGATCTACTAAAGCAGATTTGGAAATCTAAATATTTTAAATTAGAGGTATGCCTTAGAATTATCACTAAAGTTATCTTTTATTTTGTTTAATAATGAAATGGATGCTCCAAGCACCAGCCAAATCCACCTACATTTACTGTAGAGGTTACCATGCTAGAAAGGGCTACCAGAAAACCTACCTTTTAATTCTGTTGCATTTACTTGAAAAGTTATGTAACGCATTTCCGTCTCCTATAGATATAGACAAATCTATCTGCATCATTTAGCTGTTAAAATAAGGGACATTTACCTGCACACAGTGTCTGCAATTGAAGGAGACTGACTTAAAATAGGAACATGCTGTGCGCATCTTACAATATGTTGACAGTTCAGAAAAAAACTACATGATGTCTACAGCAAAAGGAGGAGTCCAGAGATGCAGATATACAATTACAGATAGTAGTCTGTGATGCATATGGGGCTTGTGGTTTCCCTTTACATCACCAGTCCCTAAGATGTTTGTGGAATCTTAAAATGGGATTACAATGATAAAAAAACAACACAGTAGTGGTTAGTATGTCAGGAAACCCTTTGAATTATCTCTCAGTAAGGAGTCAAACTGCTTGTGAATGATTTGGCACTTACCCCGGAACACCGGGGTGCTCCTTCAAGTTATTTCAATTTAGTAAAAGTGAACATTCTCAATGCTGTGCAACTTTTCAGAGGCTGAGAGTGCCAGTTGCTTCTAAATCTTGACAAATTATAGTATTTTACTAGTACGACTGTACCAAAAATTAATACATTTGCCTCTATTCATAAATGTGCTCATATGTGGGCTGGTTCAGGGTGAATGAGTGTGTCAGAATGGGTGTATCCACTTGGAAAGGAGATGGGCTCATCGACAGTAGGGACACGTCAGCCTTCCATAAATGTACACTACTCTGACAGTTTCTTGTCTAGTCCCACACTCAGTACATCATGCAGAGGGCGTTGCTTAAGTGCCCTCTGGTATTTCCTAGAGCCCTCCACACAAGACAAGCATTTCTAAAGGATCAGACTGTGCTGTCATGATACAGTTTCATGGTGTCACTTGATGTGGGACATCAGGGAACCAAACCTAGATGGTGGTATACGACCCTAAAATTGGAGCTGTCCATCAAAAATTGGGATAGTTGGGAGCATGGAATTTATCCCTTATGTTATTTTTTTTTTATTATATGTATATAAAATAAATATTTATTAAAAGACTGTGTGGGGCTTTATTTTCTGTAGGTGAGGGTCTGACTTTACGTATTGTAGCTATCTGTGTTTGATGTACATGGCTTTGAGTGGTGTGTGTTTTTAGCAGTGTGTGATATGCGGGTAGCTGTGAGTGATGTATGTGATTGTGTATTTGTGAGTACTATACACAGCAGTGCAGTTGAGAGAAAATCTGTTATACAAAAAGAAAAAGACAAGGAGCTGGAAGTAATATTGGAAGTGATGGAATGGATGGGAGTAATATGAGTATGCGGATAGCATGGGAGGTGTGGGGTTGGAGTGTTAGGATTATGGGAAGGAAGGAATTGGTCAAAATGATAGGAATATGGGGAGGATGGACTGGAATTTATGGAGCTAATGGGAGATGGGTGGGAGTGATGGTGTTGAGGGAGGGCGAATAGGTAAGTGGGAGAGAAAGAGCAGAGATTTGTGACAGGTTAGGTGCAATAGGAGGAGATGAACATATAAAAAAGATTTAGCACTCCACATATAAAAAAAAAGATTTAGCACTGTGGAGCTTTGTGCAGAGTGCATATTATTCAAATTCTAAATCATAACATTGGATGTGCTCTGGTGGAGATTTCAAATGTGATAGTCTTCTAGTAAGTGGGACCTGATGGGAAGGCAGAAGTATGCAATATCACATCCAACCAGTGGAGAGCCTTCTCCTCAGCCAGTAATTGCAATAAGTTTGACAATCTGCACCGTGCTTTATTAAAAAGAGTTAGCATATGACTGTGACAACCTACTTGAAGAGGAACTCAGTTGCCGTGGAATGGCACATAACCTTCCAATATGCTTGAAAGTTATACGGGAACCAGGTACATTTATGAGTACATGGGTGCCTTTATTAACAAAGGAAGTGATGAATCCAGCAGAAGTTATGAAGGGAGCAGACAGGAAGTGGTGTCAGGAGGCCTGATGGTCTTGGCTGGTAGCAAAT
The DNA here is from genome assembly GCF_036172605.1 of Pelobates fuscus. Taxonomy (NCBI): domain Eukaryota; kingdom Metazoa; phylum Chordata; class Amphibia; order Anura; family Pelobatidae; genus Pelobates; species Pelobates fuscus. The sequence continues at coordinate 159,711,312 of NC_086322.1, read as the reverse complement.
GAGTGAGCTCAAGAATAAAGCTGAAGAGCAGAATTCAGAAAATTTACAAATAGAGAGCAGGATGCCAGAGGTGACAAGAAGTGTGGTCAAGGTTAAAGCTAAAAGTTAGAAGCCAAAAAGTTGGACCAGGAATAAAAAAAACAGGAACAGGAACAAGAACCAGGATCAGGAATCAAGATGCTAGTAGTCTGGAGCAAGCACCAGAACAACCAAACACTGACCAAGTTCAGTTTAGATCTCCCTGCCAGTTTGTGCTAAAGTTGGTACTTTGGCTTCATTAAGGAGTTCCTGGACACACCCAACATGCACAATGCACGTCTATGCCTCAATTGAATCTTACTTTCAAAAACATTAACAGAGGCAATTTATTTGATTAGCTTTTGGAAGCCTCAGTTATTTTTCCAGCATTTTTGGTAAGTCCAAGTTTATGGATTTTTTTCTGTGTATTCTGTGTATTTGTTTTCCAGTCTTTAACTGTATTTACTGTTTATGAACATCATTGTGACAGTTCCCCCCTGGCTAGCTGGTGGTTGGATCATTGACGGATGCTCCTAGTGCTTACCAAGGACCATCAGCAGCGCACCAAACACCATAAGCACTGCAGATCCCACGAACCACTGCAGCTTGGTTGGGGGTCTCGCCGTCTCCTACCCACCCTGGACCTAAAACAAGGCTCAGGCTCCAGTGGGTGAACCTCTCTTCCTTCAAAGAGCGAAGCAGGAACAGCTCTTACAAGAGCTCAGTGAAGCCAAGTGAGTATACAGAGTATAGCAATCCCTGTAGTGATTATAGCTGTCCCCTCCAAACACGAGACAAGGCTGCGAGTTGAGGGTCAAGTAGAACTAAAGGTTTAATGGTACAGCTGCTTCTTTTATACAGTATTTCCCCACAAGGTTACCGCCCAGGTGGACCTTGTGGGGCACAGGACATGAAACTCACAATCCAATAAAAACAGAGTTTTACACTTGAACACTCACAGTTACTGTACACAAACCCTCACCTCTGCCTGTGATACAATTAACAAACATAATGGACTAACTCATTTACTCACAGGCAGAAAACACACATTTTTACCCAAAGTATAGAAACATCCCAAAACTCCAACATATCCCCATAAATATTTTACATCCCTGGATAGTCCTGATCTGGGTGAACAACATATCCAAAAATCACCCAGATCAGAGCAGGGACGGCTGTTCGACAGTTTGTTGGGTAAACCCCATTAACTGAACCACATAGGAAAAGGCATGAACAAGCCTTTTTACAGTCTGGGGACAAAGTTTTAGAGCATGGGCCATAATCCTGGGGCAAGAGGCTGGCAATCAGGCCCCTCCAAAAGCCAATGGCGAAGTGCAGTTCGTCACAATCATGCTGTCATTACCAAAAATGCAATTAGCTTCCTGTGCTTACTTTATGTGGTCATTATACCTACATACAGTGAGGGCCAGATTTACAAGTCAGTTGCCTGTAGGCAAAGATTCATAAGACAACCAGTACTCCCCTCACACTAAAAAATGCAGATAATGTGAATTTAATGAATGTGTTGCTATTAAAAACATTTCTTATATCTCCCCATCAGCCCACTTCAGCTTTAAAAAAGGTACATTATAAGTGCTAAAAACAGGAACTCCTATTTTATGAACGGCTCTGATGATGTCAGCCAAGCAGGCAGATCATGGGCAGATCCAGCAGCAGCAGACTGAGGTAAATGTAAGATTATACTATATTTATGGAGGGTAAGGGGGAGCCTAGGGGGGCTGGATGGTGTTTTAAACACTATAGGGTCAGGAATACATGTTTGTGTTCCTGACCATATAGTGTTCCTTTAAATATTACTAAATAATGTACATATTACATTTCTCAGAATTGTTATTCTGCCCCAATAATTATGCAAATTATCAAATAATAACTTCAAAATGAAATGTATTGTAATGCCCATATTATTTTGGCACTTATAGCGTTTATGTATTTTGAAGACGGAAAAAAGGAAACATTTAGTGACATACTAAATTATTGTTGTATGAGTTATGTTGGGGTGTATAACAATCAATCAAAAACATTTTCACACTTGTTCCCTATATGTGTACAATTGCTATTTATATTGCTGCTCGCCATATTTTAATCACCATTATATCAGTTACACCACTGAAGTCAGAAAAAGTTATTGCATTAGCTCATGATTTACTTGTTTATCTAACATTCTTAAACTCAATATGCTGATATTTTGAGATTAACAAAGACAAAAAATAAAGTTGAATTTGAAGGATTCCTGATTAGAAAACAGGTGAAAGTTCAACAAACCAAGTGACATGCTAGAGTGAGCGGATGGTTATGGCCGTATAGCAAGAAATGTGCAGGGAGAAGGACAATGAGTGCAGGGAGAAGGACAATCAGACAAGTAGGTGAAGAATGAGAAGATGTTTGACGTCCTTGTGAAGTATCAGAATACGTTTAATGTCCTCATGAAATGCATGAGGATGTTGAAAGTCTAACTCATTTCTCAATACACCAACACTATCTAGTTGTTGCCAGAGTGATATCCACTACAGGTGTGTTTAACCCAAGTTGCTAAGGGAGTCTATTTATAAATCCCTTCTCTTAAAATCAGTGTGCTTGACCTTTTTAGTGAAATACTGACTTTTGCCCTTGAAGGAACATAACAATTTGTAGTTTTTTTCAATATTGTTTTTCTTACATTTTTCTCATGCATGAATCTTGAGCCTTTTAATCTCACATATATTTTAGGTGGTTCATTGACACTGGCAATAGATTGATTGGAATCTTCAGAATCCTTGGTGAATTTACTACTGTGACGTCATTGTGTTTGACTTGAATGGGGCACTATGGCATTTGGAATAAAATTCTGTACTAGCGAACTCTATAGTGCCATAATCACCATTTAGGTGACTGGTCATCCAAACTATAATTGAGAATTAACTTGCCTTGGATCCCATGCCACTTTCATCTAATCCAACTGTTTCCCTTAGGAATGCATTGGGATGCTAGTGCACATGCACGGCAAAACGCCAAACTGTATCGAATGGATTATCCGATAGAAATAGTGGAGTTTTACTCCACAATTTTGTGGAAGTGCCTCTAATAGCGGTCAGCAGGTTATTATGAAAAGTAAACAGAACACCAATATTTTCAGCTGCAAGGCAAAAATGGGGTGGACATGACACCCAGAGCACTTCATTGAGATAGCCCCTATAGTCTTGCTTTAAAAAAAAATTATAATTTCCTGGACACATCATACTGTGCAATGTACAGTGCTTGCATATTTGCAATGGACAATGCCTGCACACACTGGACTGGATACACACAGAAAAAAAAAAAGAAAATACACACAGAAAAAAAAAGAAAAAAAAAAGATTTTTCTTCTCCAAAACACATAACAAAAAAAAAATTATTGAAATGCAAAGTTAATTCAAAGAGAATTTAAAATGTAAAGTCAAAATAGAAAAAACTTAAAACAGAATTGATTTTTTTTACACATGTTTTGTACTGCTAGATAAATATATGCACACACACAGAAGTGTAGACATTGACATTGAAATAGTATAGAATGCTTTAATATTCAGTCACCTCAAATAATAAGATTGATATATTTCACTGTAAAAAGAAATCATACAAATCAATGAACTTATTTTCCTTTTCAATGACCTTTACAAAAGGTTAACACTTAAAGCTATAAATACTGTCAATAAATGTTCACACTATCCATGTCCAGAGCCTGGTCTAGTAACTGCCCCACTCCCATGATAACTACTAAAACATCTGAAGACATGCATTATTCTAAACCTCTAACATGCCACAGAGAAGAGTGATTTACTTTCCATCATAAAAGCCAGATAATGTGGAAAGAAGTGTGTGCATGGCCAGGAGATAAGGGAAGACATTCCATCTTCCATCTGGCTTAATGTGCCTCTTTGTTTTTCTCATTATTAAAATCCCTATTTTGTGCAATCTCTTTTTATCTGAGCTGAACAATTAGAAGATGAGAAGCTTTTAGCCGTATAGTTTGAAAAGTCTGGTTGCAGCAACCAGAATGATCATCTGATAAATAAACTCACAGAGTATATGTTTATGATATAAATGTCCACTACTACACATGCCTTATTTGATTGTTGTACAGCACACAATTTCTGCTTTTTAAAAAGAGAAAGGATTTGAATTGTCAGATAATAAAATTATTTTGTATGTGTCTTGTTCTATTTTAATATGTTAACATTCTATTAGCACTAAATATACCATACACTAATGATGTATATTTAACATATAACATAATTGCTAAATATATATATATATATATATATATATATATATATATATATATTATTATTATTTTTTTTTTTTCTTATGTTGCTTGCACACACACCTTCTATCAAATAAGTGCTTGGTGCATTCAGCCACAGCCAAAAAATAACAGAGTGAAAATATTGAACAAAGGCTTGCACTCACGGTCTTTTGTAAAATTATTCTTTCTTTATTCCATTCTCATTAAAAAAAAACAACGTTTCAGCCATTGTCCGTGGCTTTCATGAGGATCAACAAAACAATTTGTTTTGTTGATCCTGATGAAAGTCACGGACGATGGCTGAAACGTTGATTTTTAATGAGAATGGAATAAAGAGAGAATACTTTTACAAAAGACCGTGAGTGCAAGCCTTTGTTCAATATTTTCACTATATATATATATATATATATACCGTATATACTCGAGTATAAGCCGACCCGAATATAAGTCGAGACCGTTAATTTTACCCCAAAAAACTGGGAAAACTTATTGACTCGAGTATAAGACTAGGGTGGGAAATGCAGCAGCTACTGGTAAATTTCTAAATAAAATTAGATCCTAAAAAAATTATATTAATTGAATATTTATTTCCAGTGTGTGTATATAATGAATGCAGTGTGTGTGTGTGTATGAATGCAGTGTGTGTGTATGAGTGCAGCGTGTGTGTATGAGTGCAGCGTGTGTATGAATGCAGTGTGTGTGTATGAGTGCAGTGTGTGTGTATGAATGCAGTGTGTGTGTATGAGTGCAGTATGTGTGTATGAGTGCAGTGTGTGTGTATATGAGTGCAGTGTGTGTATGAATGCAGTGTGTGTATGAATGCAGTGTGTGTGTGTGTGTATGAGTGCAGTGTGTATGAATGCAGTGTGTATGAATGCAGTGTGTGTGTGTATGAGTGCAGTGTGTGTATGAGTGCAGTGTGTGTATGAGTGCAGTGTGTATGAGTGCAGTGTGTGTGTGTGTGTGTGTGTGTGTGTATGTGTGTGTTGCAGAGCCTTGGGGGGGGCAATTTATTTATTTTTTACATTATTTTAATATTTTTTTTTCATTATTTTTTTATTTACTTATTATTTTTTTTCATTATTTTCATATTTTTTTTAGTATTATTTATTATTTGTAATGTTATTATTTTTTTTAATTATTATTTTATTATTAATTTATTTTTGTTTCGTCCCCCCTCCCTGCTTGCTAGCTGGCCAGGGAGGGGGGCTCCTTCCCTGGTGGTCCAGTGGGGTTGGTAGTTCAGTGGGGGGGGGCTGTGGGGGCTGCAGAGATGTTACTTACCTTTCCTGCAGCTCCTGTCAGCTCTCTCCTCCTCCGCGCCGTCCGGTCAGCTCCCTCTGTCAGCTCACACTGTAAGTCTCGCGAGAGCCGCGGCTCTCGCGAGATTTACACTGGGAGCCGACCGAGGTGCTGAACGGACGGCGCGGAGGAGGAGAGAGCTGACAGGAGCTGCAGGAAAGGTAAGTAACATCTCTGCAGCCCCCAGTCTGTATTATGGCAATGAAAATTGCCATAATACAGACTATTGACTCGAGTATAAGCCGAGTTGGGGTTTTTCAGCACAAAAAATGTGCTGAAAAACTCGGCTTATACTCGAGTATATACGGTATATATATATATATATATATATATATGTAATCAATGTATTCCAATTTAATTTGGCACCACTCTTGATTTTTCTTGTGTAGTTTTAACATGATATGAAATTCTACCAAAATCTGCAAATGTCAGCTACTATCTAAGAGGTCCCTGACAGCATTGTCTGTATAACAACATACATTATTATAAGAATTGAAGGTCTTGTGTAAATACATAGTAAATAATAACCTAAGAAAATGACAAGTAAATACTGTGTTGTGAAAAAGGAACAATGATTGTATTCTACACATAATGTGTTGGCTTCAATTTAATGAGTTGGCAAATTATAGATGTGCATTATAAGCCTCATTTAATTAGAAAGGGATAATAGATTTGTAACACTAATAGAGTCATTACTTTGCACTGTACATGTGTTAGTTCATCGATATACCAAAGCACCATTAATTTGACCAAGATTTCAGTATGCAAGTATATCTGCTTCACTGGGTATGATACCTAGCAGGTCATTTCCAAAATGTATTGTAGGCAGCTGGTTGGGTTAATTCAATCAACTCAGTGTTGCGGTCGCCGGCCCGCCGAGCCTCACGGTCGTGCCCGACCGGCACGACCGCTCCGACTACACGAGCTTACCTGCTCGTCGGCGAGCCGGGAACCGCGCACATAGTTCTTCCGGGCATCGCGCCCGGATCCAAGATGGCGCCGACCGCGTGGTCGCGTCTATTACCAGCCCCGCCCCCGAGAATTATACCAACGTGTGCGTGACGTCACGACGTCAACGCACACGCACGTTTTGGGGTCAGAGGTCGCCCTCTGACCAATCATAGCCTAGAGAGGGGTATTTAAACCCCTAGCTTTCCCCATTACTTTGCCATGTCGTGGTTTCAGTTTCCTGGTTTCCTGAAAGTGCTATTCTCGTGTTTCTGATTTCCTGGTATCCTGATCCTTGGCGTTTCCCTGGTTATTCTGATCTCTGGTTTCCCTGACTTGGCTTGTTTAATCGGTATTGAGTATTTTCTGGCTTCCTTGACCTCGGCTTTCCCTTTGACCATTCTCTGTCTCTAGCGTATTAGTCCGGCCATTCTAAGGACCGGTTTACGCTCTTTCCTATTATTTTTCCGTTTCTTACTTATGTATATGTTTACATAGTTTCTGCGTGCTGGACCACATTACTAGTCGTGACATTATGACATGGCCATGGATCCTGCAGAACTATGCAAGCATATGATCGCATGTGAGAGTAGGGTGGAGGATATGGACCACAGGTTAGACCAATTTGCCCAGGCATTTCAGACCTTGCTCCAGAGGACTGCCTATTTAGAGGTCCCTCCGGTACCACCTGTGGTTCCGCCACCTGTAGTGGTTCCCGTACCACATAAACCACCGTCCATAACCTTGTCACCGCCCCCTCGCTATGGAGGTGATTCTAAGGAATTCAGAGGTTTTTTAAACCAAATTGAATACCACTTTGAGGCCTCCCCAGGTTCATTCCCAACAGATAGATCTAAAATAGGCTATCTGATGAACCAATTAACTGGAAAAGCTTTAACCTGGGCTAACCCCTTATGGGAAAGTGGTGACGCAGTAGCCCGTGATTACAATACTTTTCTTACGGCCTTTAAAGCTACATTTGAACCTAAAGGCAGGGAGAAGAACGCTGCCAAAGCCCTTATGCGAATCAAGCAAGGCACTCGTTCTGTAGCCGATTATGCTATAGAGTTCAGGACATTAGCGTCTGAGGTTGATTGGACCAATAGCGGTCTGGTGGCTGCTTTCTCTGAAGGTTTAGCTGAGAATATACACGATGAGACTGCAGCTAGAGACCTTCCGGTTAGTCTTAATGAGTTTATTGCTTACATGATAGACATTGACAACCGGCTCAGAGAGAGAGAGAAAAACAAACAACGTAACAGACGCTCTAATTTGTCCATAGCTCCTCGTTTCTCTAACCCAGTGGTGAGTAGCCAAACGCCTCTTCCTGAACCTGAACCCATGCAATTGGGTAGTGCTAAACTCACTGAGGCAGAGAGACAACACAGACGTAACGAGGGGTTATGTATGTATTGTGGCAAGAAGGGGCATCTAAGGTCATCATGCCCGGTTCGGCCGGAAAACTTGCACACCTAAGGCACGTACGGGGACCGACCTTAGGTGTGATGTATATGTCCCCTAAATTGACTAAGAACCGTTTCCTTATCAGAGTAACCTTATCTTTCGAGAACACTACTGTTCAATGTGAGGCTATGATTGACTCTGGGGCAGCGGAGAATTTCCTAGACAAAGAATTCTCTGCAAAACATCTCCTGCCCTTAAGACATAAAGAAAAACCTATAGCAGTCGAGGCCATTGATGGGAGGCCTCTTACCCAGCCTTTCATCACACACGAAACTCTGCCAATCAGTGTTTCAGTGGGTGTTCTCCATTCTGAAGAAATTACCTTTCAAATTATCTCTTCACCTACAGTTCCGATAATACTCGGTTTCCCTTGGCTCCTTAAACACAATCCACGTTTGGATTGGATTGAAGGAGAGATTGTGAGTTGGGGTGAGAGATGCAAAGGTGTCTGCTTTAAACAAATCCCACAACCTATTGGCACCATTAATGTTCCTGTTACACCTCCTTTGACCACACAAATTCCACAACAGTATATGGATTTGAAAGAGGTATTTAACAAGGTCCAGTCAGAAGGGTTACCTCCTCATAGACCTTATGACTGTACTATAAATTTATTACCAGGGACTATGCCTCCCAAGGGAGGAATCTATGCCTTGTCCCCCCAGGAAAATCTTTGTTTAGAGGAATACATTAAGGAGGCTCTCAGAAAGGGTCATATCCGTAGGTCCTCCTCACCAGCCGGGGCTGGCTTCTTTTTTGTCTCTAAAAAAGAAGGAGACCTACGCCCTTGTATTGATTATAGGGGTTTGAATAGGATTACCATCAAAAACGCTTACCCTATTCCCCTTATATCAGAGCTATTTGACAGATTGAAGGGAGCTCGAGTCTTTACCAAGCTCGATCTCCGAAGTGCATACAATCTAGTCAGGATTAAGGACGGTCACGAATGGAAGACCGCATTTAACACCAGAATGGGACATTACGAATACCTGGTTATGCCGTTTGGTTTATGTAACGCTCCAGCGGTATTCCAGGATTTTATTAACGATGTCCTAAGAGAGTACCTTCACATGTTCGTTCTAGTGTATTTGGACGACATTCTCATCTATTCCCCAGACCTAGAGACACATCACGAACATGTGAGAATTGTACTGAAAACCCTGTTACAAAACAGCCTTTACTGTAAACTGGAGAAATGCCAGTTTGACCAAACGGAGATACAATTCCTTGGATACGTTATATCTCCGTCTGGTTTCCAGATGGATCCTCGTAAACTGGAGGCAGTCTTACAGTGGCCATTACCCAAGGGCCTTAAAGCTACTCAACGCTTTATAGGTTTTGCGAATTACTACCGCAAATTCATAAGGGGATTTTCCTCCGTGATTTCCCCTATAACCAATTTAACAAAAAAAGGAACAAATTGTATATCTTGGCCCAAAGAAGCAAGAGAGGCATTTGAACAATTAAAATTTTTATTTTCCTCAGCACCTGTCCTGACCCATCCTGATCCATCCAAACCATTTATCCTAGAGGTGGATGCATCCGAAACAGGAGTCGGAGCCATTCTGTCTCAAAGAGAAAGTCCTGATACGCCTTTACATCCCTGTGGATTTTACTCTCGCAAACTCACACCTGCAGAGAGGAATTACGACATAGGGAATAGGGAACTTTTGGCCATTGTACTTGCCCTTAAGGAATGGAGGCATCTCTTAGAAGGTTCCAAAGAGCCACTTTTGATCTTTACTGATCATAAGAATTTGGCTTATATTGGGGACGCTAAGAGACTGTCCTTTCGTCAGGCTAGGTGGTCATTGTTCCTCTCCCGATTCAATTTCGTAATTACGTACCGGCCTGGTACTAAAAACATCAAGGCAGATGCACTTTCTCGGCAGTTTGAGACAGATGAAGTACCAGAACAGGAGATATATCCTATTGTACCTCCTGAATGCCTCATTGCCACTACTGTTTCCGAAGTGTCTTCTCCACTCTTCTGTGCCATAATAGCAGATCAAACTCAGGCACCTGTGGGAAAACCTCCGGACAAACTGTATGTGTCACCTCAGTTTCAAAAGAAGATACTAGATTTGTTCCATGACAACCTCACAGCGGGCCATCCTGGAGTCCATAAAACTCTCTCAGCCGTCTCCAGGAGATTTTGGTGGCCTGCTCTCAGAAACGACATCAAAGATTATGTTGGGGCATGTCAAATATGTGCAGTTTCTAAAGTTCCTCCTAGGTCACCTCCTGGACTGTTACAACCACTGCCCATACCTAGTGCTCCCTGGACCCACTTGGCCATGGATTTCATTGTGGATCTACCCAGTTCAAGCGGGTTTAATACAGTCCTTATGGTTATTGATAGATTCACGAAGATGGCACATTTCGTCCCACTTAAGAAATTACCATCTGCTCAAGATCTTGTTCAAATATTCTTGAGAGAGATCTTTCGGTTGCACGGTGTACCCAAAAACATAGTATCTGACAGAGGTACCCAGTTTGTTTCTAGGTTTTGGCGTTCCTTTTGCAAACAATTGGGCATCGAACTCTCCTTTTCATCAGCATATCACCCTCAAACAAATGGAGCAGCAGAGAGGGCGAATCAGTCTTTAGAAGCCTATTTACGTTGCTTTATAAATGCCAATCAATCTAACTGGTATGAGCTCTTACCCATGGCTGAGTTCGCCAGAAACAACGCCACTCATGAATCTTCTAATCACAGTCCATTCTTTGTTAATCAGGGTTATCACCCCGCTGTTTTACCTTCTGCATTCTCAGACACAGAAATCCCCGCTTTGGACACCCGTTTAGAATCGATTCATGATACCTGGGATGCCGTCCATTCAGCTCTGCAAAAAGCCTCATTCCGAGCAAAGGTCCAAGCTGACAAGAAACGGGGCGCTAATCCTGTCTATCTTCCAGGTGACAGGGTGTGGCTCTCCACGAGACATATCAAGCTTAAGGTCCCATCCATGAAATTTGCCCCTCGGTACATTGGTCCCTTTCGAGTTACCCAACGTATTAATCCAGTGACCTATTCTTTGGCACTACCGGCTCATATGAGAATAGCGAATACTTTCCATGTGTCTCTACTCAAGCCCCTTACTTGCAATCGCTACACCAGGGTATCCACTCCTCCTCCGCCCTTGGTAGTGGGTGATCAAGAAGAATACGAAGTCCATTCTATCATGGACTCCAAATTATCCAGAGGTGTCTTGTCCTATCTCGTTGACTGGAAGGGTTATGGTCCCGAGGAACGTTGTTGGGTTCCTGCTGTCCGGGTCCATGCGCCCCGTCTTGTCCGGTCGTTTCACAACCGCTTTCCTCTTAAGCCGGGTCCTTCCCGCCCGGTGCGCGGTCTTCGAGTGGGGGGTACTGTTGCGGTCGCCGGCCCGCCGAGCCTCACGGTCGTGCCCGACCGGCACGACCGCTCCGACTACACGAGCTTACCTGCTCGTCGGCGAGCCGGGAACCGCGCACATAGTTCTTCCGGGCATCGCGCCCGGATCCAAGATGGCGCCGACCGCGTGGTCGCGTCTATTACCAGCCCCGCCCCCGAGAATTATACCAACGTGTGCGTGACGTCACGACGTCAACGCACACGCACGTTTTGGGGTCAGAGGTCGCCCTCTGACCAATCATAGCCTAGAGAGGGGTATTTAAACCCCTAGCTTTCCCCATTACTTTGCCATGTCGTGGTTTCAGTTTCCTGGTTTCCTGAAAGTGCTATTCTCGTGTTTCTGATTTCCTGGTATCCTGATCCTTGGCGTTTCCCTGGTTATTCTGATCTCTGGTTTCCCTGACTTGGCTTGTTTAATCGGTATTGAGTATTTTCTGGCTTCCTTGACCTCGGCTTTCCCTTTGACCATTCTCTGTCTCTAGCGTATTAGTCCGGCCATTCTAAGGACCGGTTTACGCTCTTTCCTATTATTTTTCCGTTTCTTACTTATGTATATGTTTACATAGTTTCTGCGTGCTGGACCACATTACTAGTCGTGACACTCAGTCAATATGTTATCAATCAATACTGGGATGCAAAAATGCAGTTATTACCTTGTTATAATAACATTTTAATAAAACATAGAAGGAAAAAAGTAGCTTAATTCTAATCATAATTTCTATTTCAATGCATTTTAAATTATAACAATAATTCATTAATAAGCAAAAATTCTAAAATCTAAATATACTTTATATATATATATATATATATATATATATATAAAAGCTAGCAGAATGAGATACAGCAAGCATCAAGAAATATACTTTATACAAATGCATGCAGCTTTGCCACTTCTAATACAATTTGTGAAACATTAAAGGGAAACTCCAGTGCCAGGAAAACGATCAGTTTTCCTGGCACTGGAGGGTCCCTCTCCCTCCCCCCCCCCCAATCCCTGGTTACTGAAGGGGTAAAAACCCCTCCAGTGACTTACCTGAGGCAGTGGCGATGTCCCTCGTCACTGTCTCCGCCTCCGCGACGCTCCTCCTCTTCATTGCGTCGGCCGGTGGGCGAGACTGATCTCGCCCACCGGCCGAGGGGACCTAATGCGCATGCGCGGCAATGCCGCACATGCGCATTACGTCTCCCCATAGGAAAGCATTGAAAAATCATTTCAATGCTTTCCTATGGGGTTTTGAGCGACGCTGGAGGTCCTCACACAGCGTAAGGACGTCCAGTGACGCTCTAGCACATGTTTCCTGAACCCAGGAAGAGGTGGAGTTAACCCTGCAATGTAATTATTGCAGTTTATAAAAAACTGCAATAATTACACTTGCAGGGTTAAGAGTAGTGGCAGTTGGCACCCAGACCACTCCAATGAGCAGAAGTGGTCTGGGTGCCTAGAGTGTCCCTTTAATGTGTCTCAAATACATGAAAATGCAACTACGATATACAATCATTTTAAATGTATATTTGGAATTGTAATAATACACAAATTATGTGAATACAATTTAAATCAGACATAATTTTATGTAAACAATGAATTAAATGGAAAAGGATCAAAGTGGTTAAGTAGCATGTACTTATCATTTTGGTTCCCCTAGGCTAGGGGTGCCCAAAATGTAGATTCTCAGATGTTTTAAAACTACAGCTTTCATGAGGTGCTGTCATTTTAAAAGAATTTTAAAGGCATGCAAATCATCATGGGACCTGTATTTCTACAACATCTAGGGATGTACTAAGGGTGATCCGGGGGAGAGGGGAGCAGTCTGCCCCGGGTGCCACCAGGTAGGAGGGTGCAACCAGGGCTGTCCAGGTTTGGGGTTCTGTGAGCTGTGTGGCTGCACAGGGTGCCCAGGGTGCCCCTGCCTTGGCCCAGCGAGGAATTAGACAGCTTGTCCGAAATCATAAATTCTGAATCGCGATATGGCCAAAACAAACAAAACTGACAAAGGACAAGCCATTTTGTATGCTGCATGATTTGTATTCAATCCATAGCACAGTAAAAAGATGATTGATGGTTAGGGTCAATTTATAAATCTTAATTATATAAACCTTTTATTCACAGATTAAGTGAGAAATAACCAAGTAACCAATAGATGGGAAAAAGCAGGAGAAGTTTAAAAAGCTATTTTTATAGATTTCAATTTTTATTAAAGCTATACAATATAAATATATGAATATATTTTTTTTTACTGCTCCTCCTTTTTTAACCTTTTGTAAGTAACTTTTTTCCTATTTAATCTGTGAAATAATGGCACATAAGTGTGCCCATCAGTGTACTGCAAAATATATTCTTAATATTTATAATAAATATTATGTACATGTATATATTATGCAGTACATTAAAAGGGACACTGTAGGCACCCAGAACACTTCAGCTCATTGAAATGGTCTGGGTACAAAACTTCCATCACCCTTAACCCTGAGCATGTAATTATTGCAGCTTTTCTAAACTGCAATAAGTACCTGCTAGGGTTTACTCCTCCTGTAGTGGATGTCTTCCAGACAGCCAATTCAGGGACTTCCGACTTTTGGTCGCCTAAATGACGCTGGACGTCTTCACTCTATGCATGAGGACTTCCAGCGCCACCAGAACCCCATGGGAAAGCGTTGAATAATGCTTTCCTATGGCTAAAATTCTAATGCGAGTGGTGCCATTGCTACGCATGCACATTAGATTTCCCCTGCCGACTGAGGTCATCGCGGGACATCAGCGCTGGACCTGAATAAGTGACAGGGGGAGGGGGGTTATTAACCAATTAAAAATAAGTTTGGTTTCCAGGCACTATAGTTTCCCTTTAATATGTGCATCTTTCTGCTATTTTGGTTAATTTGAATCTGAATTCCCAGAATGATCAAATGGACACATTTTGTCAAAACCGAAATGCCACATGGATAATAAACTTGAATTACCTGGTTATTCTTTTTTTTTTTTTTTTCGGGTGATTTGATTTGGATGAACCTAGTATCTTCTCAATGCAGGAGTCTACCAAGTATATGTGCCTCCCACCACACATTCATACATATGTTTGTACAAAGTTTGTGTGTTTTGAGGATGGCTACAATAATACAAGGCAGACTCGCCCTTCAGGTGAGCTGCTGCTTGACGCTATATTGCAGTCTCTGCTTTAATACTCATTTGAGAAATAGGAATCTGTGCTGTGAGAATGTCCAGGCATCAAGTATTGCTGACACTACATATCTGTCATCCGATCACTATGAGGACTGAAGAAAAAGAGGAAGGACGCTCAGTGAAGCTGTAGCCCTGCAGTGGCCTGTCAAAAAGCATCAAGTCTCCTCTGAACCAATTAATAAAAGAGAACTGAGTGTTATCCTGCCACACCTTCACATCTTCAGCTTTAGGGAACTTTACAATATTAGTGGCAAATTTATCAGTGAAAGCAGATACAGTGAAAATCATGCCAAGTCATGTAAAAAGTGACTAAAAAAAATTGTTGTTTTCAAGTAGCTAAAACAGAAAATATTCAGAAGTATTATATCCTGACAAAAAAATGTACCGATTTCCATAACCACTCTGGTGTGCTGTAGTCGTTAGGGCACAAGGAATGTCCTGGTGCTCCCTGAATGTAAGTAGTCAAACAGTTTGCTACTGGTTTGACAAATTACCTGAGGTCCACCAGGTACAGGGTACTTCCTTCACTGAGAACCCAAAAATCCTGCAATAAGCTCTCCTGAGTTAAAACAAAAAATCCCTTCCTTAGTAGGTGCCATAGCTTTGATTCCATCAAAGTGAAAACAAACTATGTCACTATCTCTGTCAGACTGGCATCATGCAATGAAATGTATTTGGTTGAGAAAAGCAATTAAACACTCCCTGATCAATATATAAGATTTCTACCTTACTAGTTGGGGCCCATGGCTAAAATACATGAATTCATACTCTTTTACCACATCAACCTCATGCCACACTATTGTTTATACACTTCATGTGATACACCTGTTCTGCCCACATAGTATATTTAATAAATATATATCAAGTACACATAAAAAGTGATAGGAAAATGATCCTTATTGAATCTCGTATGACTTTGTAAAGGACCGTATAGAGTGGCCATCTTAATTCCAAAGAATATAAACAAAAGCAACACAAGCGTAACACGTTCATAAGACAAAAGCAAATATCAAACAAAGGGAACCATTCATGTGGTTCCCTGTAACCTGTGTTCCCTGTACAGATGCTTCTGTATAGCGCAGCCAATGATGCCCCATTTACAGGCTATGGGTATTTTTCACAGAAATAGCATGAAATTATAATTTAAATTATATGAGATATACAACATTTTCCTTAGTTTTAGAACTATAATCAATTTGTTTTGATTAAGCAAAATAATAAAAACATTAGGATCTTATTTTAAAGGAAGACATAAAAAAAAATCTTAAAGAGAAGCAGAGGACTAGTAAATTGCAATTGGAATACTCTAGTCTACTACATTTTATTATTCAAGAATATATTTGAAAATAATTTTAAACTTACAAATACTGAAGGTTTATGAGCATATTCTGTATATATTTTATTTGCATACAATTTACATTTAATATCCCATATACAAAAGTACATTATTTTATGCAAAACACTAGTTAGAAGGTAAATTGCCTAAAAGTGTCAGTAGGTGGCAGTATAGCTCTATGAGTATACTTCTAGTTGAACTAAAAAAAAAAATTCCTTACCATGAAAAGTCTGCAAATCAACCTTTTCTAATCTGTTGCTTTTTTATTTCATTGCAATTTTTATACGTTTCACACTCACATAGGATATCAACCCCTCAGATAATTTTGCAAGATCCATTTGGGAAATAAAGCAGGGAAGATAAAAAAATATCTTGTATGCCTACCTGTGTAAATACCTTATTTAATTTTCAAGGCTTTAGAAAAACAGAGGAAATAATACTATCATTTTAATATTTGAGTCAGATCATAGAATAGAAAGCCATTTGTTATTTTGCACATCAAATCTTTGGGATTTCTTGTGAATATTCCTATTGAGGAATCTAATAACGCTTGGAACAAATTATATCCAATATCTGTATTTTACTAAAGGATTTAAGGGCATGTAATGTATAACGAAGAAACATTTCACAACTTTATATTAATCACTGGAGTTTATTATAGTCAGATACTTAAAGATCTAATAAATTCAACAAACATGCACACACATAACTGAAAACAATATATTATGTGAAATATAATGCCATCAAGGTGTTCTGGAGAGATTACAAATCATGAGGCTGAAGAAAGACTCCATAGAACCCTCAAGAAAGCATTATTTATTCTGAACTAATGCTTGAATGTTGCACGAGTCTTTGATATATATTTTTTCAGGTTTTTTTTTTTTTTAAAGAAAATTTGTGTTTATTAAAAAAAAATTTTTTATTGAATGATTTTGTTGTTCTAAAACTATTTAAATGCCAGAGACAGCCTGTTCTCTAACCAGGGCCAAATTTACAAGTATAAGAGGG
Source organism: Pelobates fuscus (assembly GCF_036172605.1). Classification (NCBI taxonomy): domain Eukaryota; kingdom Metazoa; phylum Chordata; class Amphibia; order Anura; family Pelobatidae; genus Pelobates; species Pelobates fuscus. The sequence continues at coordinate 159,694,385 of NC_086322.1, read as the reverse complement.
GTCTAAGGTTAGAGAGGGATCATTTCAGAGATAGATTTTATATGGTGTTGGGAGAGTGCAATATTCAGGTTTAATTTAATATTGGAGTACATGGGTGTAACATTTTTAAGGGGATTAAATATTTTTTTCTCATCTAGGGTTTCAGTGCCTAAATATGGGACTATGGAATTTTGTTTTTAGGGTTTTGGAGAGATTAATTTAAGGGTAAGAGAAAATGGGTATTTAGGGTATGAGGAGTTTCACAAGTAATTTGCAACGTACTCAAACTCCTATGTCGCCCATGTAATCCTATCAGCCTTCGAAGATGATAACAACAATGCAGGAACTGATATACATTGCACCACTCAGTGCTGCCCTGCACCTCCTGCATTCCTCCCAACAGTCCTGATTTTCTCAGGACAATACCAATGTTTGAATCCTGTCCTGCTGTCTTAGCTTTGTTTGCTGATGTTCCACTTTTTGGGGCACCAAGGACCAGGCCCAAAAATATGTAGTGCAAGCACAGCAAAGCACACACTACTCATGACTCTAGGACCCTGCAGAAAGAAACAGAGCTCCCTGCAAGTTCTGCCCTCAGTGGGATGGCTTGCTTGATTGGCAGGCACCCTCAGTAATTTGGGCTGACCTTTCCAGGTGGACATATCCCCTTTGAGTGGAACTAGTTAGGAAATTGCATCACTGTCCCACTTCCTACACCTCTCTCCCTCTGAGTCTCATTTTTCAGTTCTCCTGCAAGCATCTCTTGTAAGAGATGCTGTTAGTAAGCTGATAGGAAATTATACCTTCCACTTCCGGTCCAGCCTCACATGGACACTGAAGTAGATGGAACAGCACTGAATTTTACACCCTCTATAACTGTTCTTCCAACTCTGCTTTCAAACATAGGAGACCGACTTGACCACAGGTAACACTGACTAAGGCAACTGGTTCTTATCTTTCCCCATCAGCAGAGGCGGCTCTAGACTTTATGAGGCCTTAGGCGAAACGCAAACATGAGGCCCCACTAACAAAAAAGTGTCACATATACACATTGATGCGCTGTCTACCTGTGTATGTACCTGAGAGTGTGTCTGACAGAGAGTATCCTTGTGTGTCTGAATGTATGTCTCTGTGAGCATGTTTGCGTTTTTGTCTGAGACCCTATGTGTATGGGGTAGCTGCTTGAAGTGTGTTGTGTGTGTATAAGGGGGGGGGTGATGGTGAGAGGGGGGTGATAGTGAGAGGGAGAAGGGGTGCGATGGTGAGAGGGAGAAGGGGTGCGATGGTGAGAGGGAGAAGGGGTGCGATGGTGAGAGGGAGAAGGGGTGCGATGGTGAGAGGGAGAGGGGGTGCGATGGTGAGAGGGAGCGGGGGTGCGATGGTGAGAGGGATGGGGGGGTGAGGGTGAGGGTGGGGGGGTAAGGCTGAGGGAGAAGGGGTGCGATGGTGAGAGGGAGAAGGGGTGCGATGGTGAGAGGGAGAGGGGGTGCGATGGTGAGAGGGAGAGGGGGTGCGATGGTGAGAGGGAGAGGGGGTGAGAGGGAGCGGGGGTGCGATGGTGAGAGGGAGCGGGGGGTGATGGTAATGTGAGAGGGAGGGGGGTGATGGTAATGTGAGAGGGGGTAATGTGAGAGTGAGGGGGGGTAATGTGAGAGTGAGGGGGTAAAGTGAGAGTGAGGGGGGTAATGTGAGAGTGAGAGGGGGTAATGTGAGAGTGAGAGGGGGTAATGTGAGAGTGAGAGGGGGTAATGTGAGAGTGAGAGGGGGTAATGTGAGAGTGAGAGGGGGTAATGTGAGAGGGGGTGATGTGAGAAGGAGGGGGTGATGGTGAGTGGGGTGAGGCTGAGGGTGGTGACGGAGGGTTATGCTGAGGGTGGTGGGGGGTGATGCTGAGGGTGGTGAGGGGGTGATGCTGAGGGTGGTGGGGGGGTGATGCTGAGGGTGGCGGGGGGTGATGCTGAGGGTGGCGGGGGGGTGATGCTGAGGGTGGCGGGGGGATGATGCTGAGGGTGGCGGGGGGTGATGCTGAGGGTGGCGGGGGGTGATGCTGAGGGTGGTGGGGGGTGATGCTGAGGGTGGTGGGGGTGGTGAGGCTGAGGGGGGTGGTGAGGCTGAGGGGGGTGGTGAGGCTGAGGGGGGTGGTGAGGCTGAGGGTGGTGGGGGGTGGTGAGGCTGAGGGTGGTGGGGGGTGAGGCTGAGGGTGGTGAGGCTGAGGGGGGTGGTGAGGCTGAGGGTGGTGGGGGGTGGTGAGGCTGAGGGTGGTGGGGGGTGAGGCTGAGGGTGGTGAGGCTGAGGGGGGTGATGTTGAGGGTGGTGGGGGTGGTGAGGCTGAGGGTGGGGGGGTGAGGCTGAGGGTGGGGGGGGTGAGGCTGTGGGTGGTGGGGGTGATGGTGAGGGTAGGGGGGGTGAGGCTGAGGGTGGTGGGGGTGATGGTGAGGGTGGGGGGGTGAGGCTGAGGGTGGTGGGGGGTGATGGTGAGGGTGGTGGGGGTGGGGGTGGTGATGCTGAGGGTGGTGAGGGGTGATGGTTGGTGATGGGGTGGTGAGGCTGTGGGGGGTGAGGGTGAGGCTGGGGGTGGTGATGGTGGTGGGGGTGAGGCTGAGGGTGGTGGGGGGTGAGGCTGAGGGTGGTGGGGTGTGAGGCTGAGGGTGGTGGGGTGTGAGGCTGAGAGTGGTGGGGGGTGATGCTGAGGGTGGTGGGGGGTGAGGCTGAGGGTGGGGGGGTGAGGCTGAGGGTGGGGGGGGGGTGATGGTGAGGATGGGGGGGTGAGGGTGAGGGTGGGGGGTAAGGCTGAGGGTGGTGGGGGGTGATGGTGAGTGAGGCTGAGGGGGGTGGGGGGTGAGGCTGAGGGTGGTGGGGGGTGATGGTGAGGGTAGGTGGGGTGAGGCTGAGGGTGGTGTGGGTGATGGTGAGTGAGGCCGAGGGTGGTGATGGTGAGGGGGGTGTGAGGCTGAGGGTGGTGGGGGTGATGGTGAGGGTGGGGGGCTGAGGCTGAGGGTGGGGGGGTGAGGCGGAGGGTGGTAAGGGGATGGTGAGTGAGGCTGAGGGTGGTGATGGTGGGGGGTGAGGCTGAGGGTGGTGGGGGTGATGGTGAGGGTGGTGGGGGTGATGGTGAGGGTGGGGGGGTGAGGCTGAGGATGGTGGGGTGTGAGGCTGAGAGTGGTGGGGGGTGATGCTGAGGGTGGTGGGGGGTGAGGCTGAGGGTGGGGGGGTGAGGCTGAGGGTGGTGGGGGTGATGGTGAGGATGGGGGGGTGAGGGTGGGGGGTAAGGCTGAGGGTGGTGGGGTGTGAGGCTGAGGGTGGTGGGGGGTGATGGTGAGGGTGGGGGGGGGTGAGGCTGAGGGTGGTGGGGGGTGATGGTCAGTGAGGCTGAGGGTGATGGTTGGTGGTGAGGCTGTGGGGGGTACGGCTGGGGGTGGTGATGGTGGTGGGGGGTGATGGGGAGGGAGAGCCTACCTTTCCCTGGTGGTCCAGTGGGCTCCCTGGTGGTCCGGTGGCCATTACTTCCGGTCTGCAGCTCCGCAGCGCTGCAGACCGTGTAATCTCGCGAGATTTCAGAGCGTTGCCGTGGTAACCCGCGGCAACGCTCTGATTGGCCAATTCTCGCGAGTCACATGGTCTGCAGCTCTGCACACTGTGGAGCTGCAGACCAGTGTCTGCGGTGGCTGTCCGGCAGCCAGGAGGGGCCTCGCACCCGGCGGCATACCGGGCAAGCCGCCGGGCCCCCTCCTGGTGTCAGGTCCTCGGTCACTGACCGAGGACCTGACACACTCTGCCAACAGGCGGTTTAGGCGGCCGCGAGGCCCCAGCCAGCGCGAGGCCTTAGGCGGCCGCCTAAACCGCCTAATTAGAGAGCCGCCTCTGCCCATCAGCATACTTAATCTCCAGAAAAGGCATAACATATGTACTGAAACCAGACACCCACTACACCTGTTTCTACTCTGCCTAATAGGAGGCGGGTAATAGCAAACATTGCTCAGTGAGCTGCAATGGAAAGTCTGTAAATAACTAAGCACAGATAATCTTGACGGGGTTAGAAGGGGAGGACTTGCAAAGAATGCAGACAAGACATCCACATGTTTTGCAAGCTGTTTTTAGATATATTCGCAGTGAAAAAATGCATCATTAAATGCTTTCATTGTGGCATAGCTTATAAACAGTGATATTTATTATGTTTTTATTTTTATTTGGGCATTGATGAATCTCTTTAATTTTAGGTACTAACATCATTATTATTATTGCCATTTATATAGCGCTAACAGATTCTGTAGCGCTTTACAATAATATGAGAGGGGGGATTTAGCTATAAATAGGACAATTACAAGAAAACTTACAGGAACAATAGATTGAAGAGGACCCTGCTGAAACAAGCTTACAGTCTATAGGAGGTGGGGTATAAAACACATTAGGACAGGAAATATCAATCAAATAAGGTGGGAGTGAAGCAGAGCTGGAGGAGAGAGTAGAGTGCTTCCCTTTAGGAGAGAGCAAGAGACCGGTATATAAGGTTACTGTAGGAGGCCATAAGCTTTCCTAAAGAGATGGGTCTAAGGCACTTCTTAAAAGATGCAAGACTAGGGCAGAGTCTGATGGTGGTAGGCAGGCTATTCCATAGGAAGGGAGCCACTCACGAGAAGTCCTGCAAATGCAAGTTGGCCGTACGGGTGCAAGCAGGGGACAGGAGAAGGTCACGAACAGAGCCGAGGGAATGAGAAGTGGCATACCTATGGATCTGTGAAGAGATTTGAGGGGCTAGAATTTTTGATTGCTTTATAGGTATGGGTTAGCAGCTTGAATTGACTCCTATAGGATACAGGAAGCCAATGTAAGGACTGACAGAGGGGTGAGTTATGAAAGGACCGACTAGAGAGGAAAATCAGTCTGGCGGCGGCATTCATTACAGACTGAGAGGGGAAATACGGCTTTTGGGAAGACCAGTCAGAAGAGGGTTACAATAATCCATGTTGGAAATTACTAGAGCATTTTCATATCTGAGAGCCAAATAGAACCGTCAAATACTGCTGTGACATAGCAGTTTTAAACATTCAAATTCTTTAGGTGCTAAAAAGTAAATTTGGGGCGTGCAGTTCATATCTGAGAGTCAAATAGAACCGTCAAATACTGTGGTTACAGCACACTTTGAACAATTCTAATTTTTTTAATGCTAAATAGCACATTTGTGGCCTGCAGTGCATTTCTTGCAGTCCAATAAACTAAAAAAAGAAATAAAAAAATTGTGACTATTGGCGGTTACATTGTCGCCTGACATAAACCATTTGTTAGTTTGGTGGGTGAACGCAAACAATGAGGAGAGCGTCAAATAAGGGACATGGCCCTGGTCGTGGTGCTGCTGGTGTTGGTGGAGCTCCTGTTTCTACACGCACAAGTGAAACACCTTCCTCAGGTGCGAGTACGCGATAGAACCTTCAGTGTTATATGGTAGGCCCGAAAGCTGCTCTACGAATGGTGAGGCCAGAACAAGTAGATTGGATGGCTGACAGTGCCTCAAGTTCCTTCACATTGTCTCCCACCCGGTCCCCTGCTGAAAGCTCAGAGTTGGCACCTACAGCTCATGGCCATCTGTCTTTCACCTCAGCCCCCTTGCAAATCAGCCAAGCAGTCTGTTCCACAAGTCATGCAGCAGTCTCTTATGCTTTTTGATGACTCTGCTGGTGGGGTTTCCATGGGCCATCCACCTAGCCCTGCCCCAGAAGTGGAAGAGATTGAGTGCACTGATCCACAACCACTTATGTGTGAGGATGTGGGCATGTGAGAACCACCGCAGCACATCTCTGATGATGACGAAACACAGATGCCAACTACTCTGGCTTTCTGCAGTGTGCAGACCGGCAAGGAGGGCAGGGTTGAGGAGTGGGTGGAATATGATGTGGAGGATGATGAGGTCCTAGACCCCACATGGAATGAAGGTCATGCGAGTGACGTATGCAGTTTGGAGGAAGAGGCAATGGTCGCACAGAGGCACCAGCACAGCTTGTCCTTTCCTCTAGGCAGCCTGGCACACATGAGCAACGACATGCTGCAGTGCCTGCGCAACGACTGCCGAGTTGCCCACATTTTAACTTGTGCTGATTACTGGGTGGCCACCCTGCTGGATCCCCGTTACAAGGACAACGTGCCATCCTTAATTCCTTCACTGGAGCATGATCAGAAAATGCGTGACTACAAGTGCACGCTGGTAGATGAGCTGCTGAGGGCATTCCCAACTGACACCGGGGGCTCAGTGGAAGCACAAGGCAAAGGCAAAGGAGGAGCAAGAGGTCACCAATGCACCTCAGAAGGCAGGGTTAGCATGGCCGAAATGTGGAAAAGCTTTGTCAGCACGCCACAACAACCAGCAGCACCATCTGATATGGAACACCTTAAGAGGAGGCAGCATTTCAGCAACATGGTGGAACAGTATTGCCCCATTCAACTTCTAGGTCTCCAAATTGGGCATATGGCCTGAGCTTGCCCTTTATGCCTTGGAGGTGCTGGCCTGCCCTGCAGCCAGTGTATTGTCTGAACATGTGTTTAGCACAGCAGGGGATGTTACCACAGCCAATGTGGACAAGCCCGCATTTATTAAAATGAACCAGGTATGGATCCCACCAGACTTGTCTGTACCTTGTGCAGAATAGACATTTATACCGGCCTCATCCAGTCATTGTTATACTCAAGTGCACTTATTCTTTGTTTTCGTTTTTTATATGTCCCAATATTTTGGGGGCTACCCCAATAAAAAAAAAAAAAAAGTGTTGGCTACCTCCTCCGCCTCCACCACCGCTTCCACCTACACTGCCACGGTCACCGCCTCCTCAACCTATCTGTCACTTAGTATGAACTATGTACGCAATAGCAGAGGCTTGTGAATGCCTTTTCTCCATGCATCAGGAGTTGAGCTCAGTTTAAACAATGAAAGAGAATACCCTGTACGCCAACCCTCTCTAAAATGGATAATTCTGGTGATCCTCCTGACAGCAATGCTTTAGATTTTGATTTATGTTCTTCCAAAGCTAAAATCAAAGATTCCATTTTCCTATTTTATGGCTCAGCTGTATTTTTAAATTTTTAGGTATTTTATGTTATTTTAAGTGATTTCCCTATCCACATTTGTTTGCAGGGCATTTGTCCTACTCTTACCCCCATTCTACTTCCTTTTGCAGCCCTCTAGCCCTTTCCAGGACTTTTTTAGAGGCATTTTAGTGCCCAAATGTTTGGGTCCCTATTGACTTCAATGGGGTTCGGGGTCAAGTTCGGGTCAAGTTCGAGCCCGAACTCAAACTTTTTTACGAAGTTCGGCTGAACTCGGCGAACCCGAACATCCAGGTGTCCGGTCAACTCTACACTTTACTTAATAATGCACATTATATTGGTGTATAAAAGATATATAAAATTCCTGATGACAATATTTTTAGTACCTTTCAGGTCTAAATTTAAAAAATCCTGTAATTCAGAGAGTAACCTATCACACTGCATATGGGTTCTAGTGCACAGTGTGTTCCACAGTTTGCAAAAATTAGGTTTGAAAACATGTGTTCACCTTAATTAAAACCTAATTGTTACTTTAAATGTGTTTTACTACTACCTTTTATGTCTTGATTGGCTTTTTAAATTGGCAAATTTGGCTTCATTATTGTTTTAATCCCAACATAAAGATTATTGCTGAGAACTGACCCATGACAATGTCAAATGTAAGTGATGATATTACAAAAATTACAGTAAACATAGTTATAAGCAAATCTACCATGCACAGCTTATATATCTGTAACATGATTTTTGTTAGACCTGGAACAGGGCCTTAATATATGTTTTGGGTACCCAGGTGCCTCTCACAGATTCTCACACTAATCAAAAATATTGTTCTGAGTAGACGTTGAGTATTGTATTTGGCAAATTAGATATTACTCCTGTAAGTACTAGTTTCTGTGAGTACATTCTTGAATATGATAAGAGCTCACAAGAAGCAAGTGGACTGCTGTTACAACTGTCAGGATTACAATTGATCGAACACACAGTATTAGTATCACACTTAGGAATAATGATAACGTCTAACCGGACCTTAGAATGGCTGGACTTAACGTATAAGTGAATAGTCGAATTACTAGCCGGGGTCAGGAACACAGAATGAAACACAGTTGCAAAGAATAGCCAATAGTCAGGGATACCAGACATCAGGAAAGTCAGAATGAAGCCAAAGACAAATACCAAAGAAACACGATCAGAAACACACTCTAGGAATAACCAGCAAAGGGAATCCATGACAGGGCAATGAGCAGAAGAAATGAGTGAGTTTAAGTATCCCTCTTGCGAATCCGATTGGCTGTATCCGGACTATGACCTCAAAACGTGCGCGCGCATCCTCTGCGTGACGTCACCCGCACGTCGATATCACCACCATCGTGAACAGACCTGGGGCTACATAACAGTGTGAAAACACAGCGGCCGGTGTCCACTGACATGTCGCAAATGCCGGTCTTATGGCATAGGAGAGGATGAAAACGTGACAACAACATAGTAAATAATAAAGTGTTTAAGTAGTCATAGAAGGTATGTATATATAAACCAAACAGGTATTACATGTTTGTGCTGCAAAAAAAAAAGTTGTTTGGAGATAACATTATCAACCCAGCTGGTTACCCAAACTGAAAACTTCATAATACATGTGAGTAAAGAAAATGTAAAAAAAAAAAAAATTCTGATTGGTTTTAATACATCAAGGCAATTAGTCATACTTTACACATATGATAAATAGTTACAACCTGATATCAGATATACATACTACTGATAATTTTTGTCTTTTGCTTCTCATCTGTATTTGGTACTGAAGAAATAAAAGCCTTAAGGGTTTGTGCCATCCTAATCTTCAACTGATAGTATCTCATTATTAGATGATTGAACTGGCTGCATATCTGATTTGAAAGATATGCAATAAAAAAGCAATAAATGCAGTTGGAAATGCTGTATAACTATCCTGAACAAGGTGAGCCATCAGAGAGGCCAAGTGATTGCAGTTGTAACAAGCGATACCATTGATTAAGGACAAACCAGGGGATAAAGCAATTACATTGTATTTAAAGAGTAACTTTATACCCAAAATAAGAGGAACCATATCATGGAAATTAAAATTAACATTATATGGACACTGACAAATGATTTACTTAATTTGTTGCTAGTTCCAAGCAAATGCAATGTGTAGTGTGCAGTAATATAGAGTGAAGGAATAGTAGAGTCACTTTAATATAGGTTAAACATGCATAGCACCATTTAAAATACAAATACTTAGATGCCTTTATAGCTAACAGATCAAAAATGTAGAATTATAAGGGGTAGATATCTATGTGTCTAGCACGTTTATACTCCTCTTCAAAGAAAATGTGTGTCGTGTTTATTTATCTTACACTGTGGGTCCTCTTACAGTTTGTTATATATTACAAGCCAAATGAAAGGGCAGGACAACTCTGCATGAGCCTTTACCTGGTCAGTGAGAATCTTCTATTTTAATTTTCTTCTATGAACTTTGCTGCATGGAATTTCAGCTTTAATTTCTAACCAGATGTCCATTACCTTGACTTGTGCAGGGACAAAACATTTGGTTCTTCCTAGCTACTTCAGCAGATTTTTTTTTTTTATGGTCAGCAAAATTTAGTCTATAAAACTGTTCAGCTACGCTGAATTTCAGTACCAACAACAATGACTGTGCTGGCATGGAAAACAGCTACATTAATTCCTGACCAAATGTCTGCAATTTCAAAATTTTTGCAATGCCAATTATTAAATATATAGAAATTAAACAAAAAAAACAGAACTCTTTTTTTATTCACAAGATGATGATTGGTTCCTATCCAACCAACCTCTGCCAACTACTGGCACTATCCTCACCATTCCCGCTGCTCTGCCCAAGCATAGTGGTAGTAGTATTGCATATAGCATGGTAGTAGCTTGTGTCAACTGCACAGAATCAGATAAGCTGGACTTAATATCTCCAAATTAGCATACCTACTTTGTTTTATATTGGTCGAGAGCCTTTATCCTCTATTGGTTGAGAGCCAATTAATAATGTCAAAAATTGGTATGTGCTGGTATACTAACTTAACAAATAGTTATATAAGTCCTGGAGACCTTGTGGTTATATTTAAAACATTCACATGGTAAGCTTTTGGAATTATCTAATGAATGAACAAAAAAACTGAAAATGTTATTCTCATATATCATATCTCATAGCATCTGTATTGCATATACAGAGCCATTCTTGTTGCTTCTTATTTCCTTGTTGTCCTGGATATGTATGGTTGAATGCTTTCTACTTGATTTTGTTATAAACAAAACAAAATGTGCATATCAATAAAGAAGAGCATGATATCTACCTACTTATATGTTTTTAGTGTGCATATTTGTAATGCATAGCAAGGTTGACCAAAATATTTCAGAAAACCTTTCAGAAAAAGGTCGATGTTAACAGTTTTCTCTGTGTCTCTATAGAACATCATCCTAGATGGATATTCAATGTTCCTTTTTAAAAGATTTTAAACAAGAATATTTACATTGATAACAAAATATTCTTGACAAAGATTAACCTCCAGAGGTCATAAACAAACCATATATTCTGGGGCACAAGAAATTGAGAGGTTTGCACAATTATCACTAATATATTTTGGACTTGCTAGGATCATCTTTGAAAGTGCAGAGTTGGAGCAAATACATGCATCATATTAGTACTATGGATGTATTACATAACAAAGATAACATGTTTTAAATGTTGTTTTGATGAGAATATTGATATAGACACTGACTTCATAGACACTGATTGAAGTTAAGGTTTTAATATTCCTGAAACCCCTAAGGTAACATTTAAAAGAAGGTTTAATTTAAAGAATATTGTAACACCATCAAAACTAAAACACCTAGACAAGTTTCCTAGAGCTAACAATATTATCCATATTGGGAATTTACATTGTTGCTGTTCTTGTTATCTGTATGTGGTTTCATAGGTCATGAGAGTGCTGACTTTGGATCTTCAGTGGGGATGTCAGATATGCTGTAACTCACATGATAAACTGCAATACTTCTTTTGTAGATTACCTATTGAGATGTCCCTGTGGGTTGTAGTATGTTGGGCAGAACTAAATGTAGTGACAGAAAATAACCTGTCACATACCATTTTAGACAGGCACATAGCTGTGATCCCTCTTCTGTTTTGATTATGATGATTGAGTGGAACTCCCAAAAAGGGGATGTAGCAAAAACAAAAAGAGCTTTGATTACTTCAGGATCCAATTATATTCTTAAGGTAATTACACTCAGCCTCCATGGCCTTAATGAGTAGATAGGGAGACGTATATATAGACATACACATAAACTGTAAACTTTCCCATTCTAACTTTAGATATTTTTGTGTCAAGTCTGGTTGATTTTTAGAACAATATGATTATGTATATGTTTGTAAAAATAATCTATCTATTCACTGGCTCTAAATCATATGTGAACTAATAACTTAGTTTAAGTGATATCTATATCCTGATTAGACAAAACGCGTAGACGTGTGTCAACATGTTCTTGTGGGCTTTTCCCTTGAATTTTCTGGCAGACTTTTTTGAAGTTTACAGCAGAGGCCATTGTAGCAGACCATGTTGGGCACCTTCCATAATTTTGGCTGTCCATAACTTTAATTGTTACAATATTATGCATAATTTGCCACAGTTCGTTACTTTTATGAAACAAGTAAAAAGTTGGCTGCTACTGAATTCATCTGGTTGTTTGGTAGGCATCCAATTGCAAACTTATTTAGCCTTTCCGTTCGACGAACAAACAAACTACCGAACAACCAGGCCACCCTGGAGAGAAATGTGGCTCTAATTAACATCCACATCATTATTCACACTACCTTGATTGTTAAACACATGAATGCCCTGTGTATTTCCTGTGTGGTTGCCGTTCGGCATCCGAACACGTGGCGGTGGCCATCATTACATACGAACACACCAGCGGTGTTTGGTCGTCGAGTGTCTGGAACCCAAATTGGACACTCAACAACGCAAACACCGCAGAGACCTCCCTACTTCCACCCGTTCGTGGGAAAACATACGAACGGCCCAGCAGTCGGTGAACAGATTGACACGAACAAGGGGAATCATCAGAACCCAGGCAGAGCCCATTATATTGAATGATTTCGTGATTTTCACCTCCCAAACGTAGACCGACCGCAAGGCCAAAACACATGGACCTCTTTTCGGCTAACACCTCGTTTGTGGTCGGTAAAACGAAGACCTCCAAGAAATTCACGAACCCCTGAACCGATCTGGGTGATTTTTAAATATGTTGCTCACCCAGATCAGGGCTATCAGGGCATATGTAATTTATGGGTGTAGGTTATAGTTTTGAGGTACATCCAGGAATGGGGTAAAAATGTGTGTTTCAAATGTATAGTTAATTATGTTATCTCCCAGGCTAAGGGGAGGGATTGTGTGGGCTGTAACCAGCTAGGGATTGGATAATGCCTAATTTTCTGTGGGTGTCTCCCTTGCATGGGATAATTGCATAAAAGCATAAAAGAGTATGTAGCATTAAAATTCAGTTCTGCTCCTGATACTGAGTGTCATCCAGTTGTTGGGAAAGTAGTAATATTCGTGGATTTAATTACTACTTTGCTATACTTTGTATGATGTTTTGCTTGTTCCTGAATAACTATTGGAGTGACCAGCGGAGAATAAGCCCTGCTACAATTGCTCTTCGCAAAGCCACAGAGCATGCTATTTTACTATCTTAGCGAATGCTACAGACTACACTGGTAAGATATTGTAATATTTACTGGAGTTAACTATACTTTGGAAATTTGTAAACCTTCTGCTCATTGGATGATTTTTTTGTTTTGCAATGCATGTGCATGTGGGGCAGTGTGGGTGTGTGGGGGTCAATATGTGTATGGGGCAGTGAATGTGTGTATGGGGCAGTGTGTGTGTGGGCAGTGTGTGTATGGGAGGCAGTTTATGTGTGTGTGGGGCAGTGTCTGTATGGGGGCAGTGTATGTGTGTGTGGGACACTGTATGTGTATTTGGGGCAGTGTTTGTGTGGGGGGCAATGTGTGTAGAGGACAGTGTATGTGGGGCAATGTGTGTATGGGGGCAGTGGGTGTATGGGGTAGTGTGTATGCAGGGCACTGTATGTGTGTGTGGGGTAGTGTGTGTATGAGGGGGCACTGTATGCATGTGTTGGGCACTGTATGTGTGTGTATGGGGGGCCGTGTGTGGGGCAATGTGCGATTGGGGGGCAATGTGTGTGGGGCACTGTGTGTGTTTGTGGGGCAATGTTTGTATGAGGGGCAGTGTATGTGTAGGGCAGTGTATGTGTGTGGAGCAGTGGGTGTGGGGAAATGTGTGCATGGGTGTGCAGTGTATGTGTGTGGGCAGTGTGTGTGGGGGGGGCAGATTTGGAATGTTGCCGTGGTCCTTCCTCTCATGTTCTCTCTTCCTCCCCTGCCAGATGCCTACAAGGTGCCTGTGGACTGGGGATTGAGATCTCTGATCTCCCCTCCGGTCCTTGAAGGCACATTGCACGGCTGGCGCTTGGACAGCACAGCCCTGCATTAGCTGGCAGGGGAGACCATCAGCCTACCTTGTTATCTCGGGGGGGGAGGGAAATTGCCCTGTTTCCTCCCCTCCCCCAGATTCACCACTGCCGCGAGGGAACATGATAGAGAGACATGCTCCCTCCTTCAGTCCTTGACAGCATTGAGCTGTCAGCATTTGTGAGTGTGCCTCCGGACAAGCTAGGTGGCCACCTGGGCCAGCGGAACCAGCGTTTCACCTACATGCGCAGCCCCCAGGTGCCCCGGTATCCCTGTGGGCCAGTCTGGCCCTGAACAGTGTTACTGCATTCCGGTTATTTAACCAGTTTTATACCGTATTTTCTTCTTTTTTTTTGACAATCTTTATTTTGGTTTTACTTGCATTTTCCAGGTGTTTAACAATAGTAAGTATAAAGAGTGTACTTTCAGCCACACACAGGTGGTTTAATTGGTGAACAAAGGAGATTTGTGAAAACGATAACAGTAGATATCAGTCACATTCCTAAATGGTAACATGTATCATTGCTCAGTTGAAATAAAAGTCATCTGCTCACGAAACATAGGTTTGGAATTTGGAACCTGTGACCTTCCTACCTTCCTACTGCTTACGTATTGACAAGTGTCGGTGTCAACTACAGAGGCGTCAGGCCCAATATGTGCGTACTACCTCTAAGGTGTGTGTTCATAGGTAGGGAAGTGCTGGTTTCTTGAAGTGGATTTGATCGATTCATTTAAAGGAGGTGGGGGGACAAGGAAAGTGGAGGCAGGAGGGAAAAAGAGGGAGAAAAAGTAAAAAAAAAGAAAGAAAGTAAAAAAAAGTGTATTTCAATCAGGGAGGTGAGAAGGGAGGGGGACAGGTTCTCTGACCCTTCCGCCCAAGTTCCTGGAACAATATTTGTCAGTGTGGTATTCAATTTGTGCATGCTCTTTGTGTTACCCTGTTGAAGTTTCCCTGGAGATGGAATCACACCACAGGAACCAAGTCAGTGCGCACATGGCAAAGTTTCCATTAAGGTCTGCAGTCATCATTTTCATGTTATATATTTCCTCTACTATGTCCACCCACTTTCTGAAGGATGGTGAATCCTTCTGCTTCCAGAGAGTTGGGACCAAGGACTTTGCTGCCATCAGTAATTGTTTGGTCAGGGATTTTTGGTAGGATTTCAAGGGACCGGTCGTGTGGTGCAGAAGCATTAGGGTTAGCAAGGGTAGGTTAGAGTTGGCTATTTCTTGGTTTGTACCATTGCCATAATGGGGCAATCACAGGACAAGTCCACCAGAATTGTAGGGTTGTACCCACTTCGGACTTGCAGTAAGTGTCAGGTATTGCTATGTTTATATGATGTAGGATTCCTGATGTCTTATACCAGTGAAATAATTGCTTATAGCTCATTTCCTGAATAATACTGTGTTTTCACTTGACTTTTATGTGCAATTTTATATACATGTGTTTCATTTGAGAATTGACGTAATCACGTTTGTTTAATAACCTAAAATAAGTTCTAATTAAATCTGATAATTTTTACTTTTTATATACACATGATTTCTCTTTTTGACGCACCCATATGTAATTTTTACTGTTTCTTCATTTACCATTTTAGCCTTTGCTCACAACAGTAAATTCAGCACAAATACATTTATTTTAGCTGAACTATGACATGTTGCATTTTAACACTCCCTGTTACTAACAGAAAATACACTGCAAATTACAATACTTGAGTAGCTTAAATTTACTTTTTGTTGGGATAATGTGAGAAAACCCATAAAGAAAGACAAATATCTTAGATACTTGGATCCGTACTAGAGTCATATTAAATATACAGTGCAAATCAGATTTTATGGCTCATCAGTTACATTAAAGGACTACTATAGTGCCAGGAAAACAAACCTGTTTTCCTGGCACTATAGGGTTAATAGGTACCCCTGATATAGATTCTTTTAAGCAAACAAATAAGTTTGAATGACTATCTGTTCCTGTCCAAATTAGAGATGATTAAATTGCGTATACGCAGAAGTAAATTCACACTGACACATGGAGTTCAGGTTAAAAGAACTTCGAGAAAATGTAATGGCATCTGGTTAAAAAGCGGGTATGCAGACCCTTTTAAAGGCAATATTACATCATCATAGAATATCAAGATAACAACAAATAAACATCATTAATTGGATTAGGTGTTAAGTGGTTAAGTCAATACCCTCCCATCTATATTATTAATTGGTCTAGGTGTTAAGTGGCTAGTTGGGCATCCTCCCATCATGGGATGTCGTCATCTTTGACACGGGAGTGGACATAAGATACAAGCACCATTCTTGTTTAGCACGAGGCTCGCTCGATGGGAGGGGGGATCTGGCAGCCAGCCATTTTGAGTACTTGGCACCATTTAGCTTCAAGGTTAGTTTCTCAGGCTTAGTGAATACACATTTTATTAGTACAGTTCTCATGATCTAACTATGGCATACAATGTTTCACACTACAGGAACTTGACTGTTCCGGTGCTGCTCATAACCTTCTAGAAAAGCATTTCCTTCTAATATTCTAAATACTGTTAAGAAAATCAATAATAGGCAATCAATAATAGGTAATTTAATAATTCTACAACAGTCCCCCCTATAAAATGTTAGTCACTAAAAGCTAAACTATATATGTTAGTTCCAGAAGACATGTTAGCCCAAAGGCACAAAACCCTATGAAGTAATGGTTCCTAAAGTCTTTTTAGTTCTTCAGAGGGACATCATAAAATAGACAAGCTTACATTACCATATGGACCTGTGTTATCTGGAATATAGGCACAACAAGTCATGGTGACAGGTAGTATTTTACATACACCCCCCTTCTCAGCTAGAATCATGTCTAAGGCCATTCTGTTCTGGAAGGTCATCTGGGATGTGGCCTGCAACTGTTCGGCCAAGCCCTGGAGGGCATCTCTGGTGTAGTTGACAAAACGTTGTTGGTTGCAATAGATATAATAAATGCAAATCAAAATATTATTAGCAGTGACGGTTGGGAAAATGGACTCAAACTTTTCTTTAACTGCAAAATCATCTAGTACCCCCCTTGGCACACCTATGGCATCAATATATATGTATATATTGTCAGGGTACCTGTTGTCTCTACCTCAGAGGAGGTGAGATACTTAGACGTTACTCCTCTCAGAGGGGTTGACTCACTCGTTCCTCGCAGTTCTCTCGGCCGTTTACACGCCGGCCGCGAGGGACCCGCTTCCTTTTATGACGCGGCGCTCAGTAGCCGACGTCATGACGACAATCCGTTCCGACCTGTCAATCAAGTCCCGACCACGAATCAGGACTCGTCGGGGGCGTGATTACCTATCTAGAACCAGGGTATAAAGTAGGGCTTTATGCATTTGCTCATTGCCCTGTCGTGGTTCTAGCTTGTCTAGTCACTCAGTGCTCTTGTTATCTATTTGTCTCTTTGGTTTTGACCCGGCTTGTTTGTTCTAACCTGCTTACCTCTATTACCCTTTGACTCGGCTTGTCTCTCGCTTATCTGCTCTCTCGTTCCCTCGACCTCGGCTTGTCTCTAGACCATTCTTTGCTTACTCCTTACGTTAGTCCGGCCATTCTAAGGTCCGGTATACGTACCTACCTCCTGTTTGTACTTTGCGTGTTGGATCCCTGTCCCGATCCTGACATATGTGTCAAACTTCCCTTTAGAGGGGTGCTCCTTTTTTTTTTTTTTTGTTCTGAAGCATGAATGTGGTGTGTCAAGAGTAACTTGTCATGTATTATGTGTATGGACATAATAACCTTGGCTAGGGCACATTTACTTATTCATCATAGTATTAAACCTGTCCCATACTACATCAGTGTAGGTGGATTCGGATCATTTAGTCAATATTAATATCACCACAAACTCAGGATGGGCAGATAATCCTGAAGAAAATTGGCGTTTGAATCTCTTTAGCTTCACAAGGTCTCCTTTTGGGGTCCTCGGCTTTCCATCGATGGCAGGTGGTCAGGCATTATTATGGCCATCAAAACACCTACTTGTTTTATAATTAAATTTATTTTTTTTGTCTTCTAACAAGTAATTTTTCCTTTAGAGTCAAAGGTTTGTCAAGATCAACAAATGTTACTTCCCATGTTGCAGAGAGAGTCTTGAATCTGGAACAGTGAATCCACTGAGTGATCTCTGCAACTTTCACAATGCACTATTGGGTATATGGTCTTGGTTGTCACATTGATGACCGACTAGGCCTCTGGCCATCCTGGCAAAATGTCTATTATAACTAGTGCATATTTGAACCGGCAGCTCTTTGGCACCTGGATATAGTCACTTGGATTTTTGAAAGGGATAGTGAGAGTTAGCTAGGTGCTTAGGATTCTCCTCCTCTTCTGCCTGAGCTGTCCTTGGCACAAATGACACAGGATCGGCAGTAACTGTTGATTAGAGGAGTAATAATAGGTGCTTCAGAGTATTTAGAGATCAAAGAGTTCATGAGGGTCTTGGATAGGTATAAAATTCCATGGGCCCACTGCCCAGTACATGTTTTTTGGTAAACAGAACTTGAGAGTGTTGGAGTACAGCCCGTCTCCAAGGGTTGCCCCTTTCTGTTTTCCAGCTTTGTATTTCTTCAGGGTCAGCAGCTGCTTGTCATTCTTTCAGGAGCTTGAGATCTGTGGATAGGATCTACATGGTGAGTATAGAAGTTTCTTCAGCGGACACCCTTTTGTCCACTTCCCTTGGTGCACTTGTGGCTTGGTTGGCAGCTTGGTCAGCTGAGTGGTGCTTCTTCTAAATTCAGTTTTCCGTGGGCCTTCACCTTCAGTATGGCCACTTCTTCAGCAGGAGTAGGGCATCCACCAACTTCTTAATAACCGTGCTATGCTTAACTGGCGTGCCAGTCGCTGTGTGAAATCTTCTTGTCTTCCAGATTGATCCAAAATCATGTGCCGCACCCAGGGCATATCTTGAGTCAGTGTAGGTATTAGCATGTCTTCCTTCAGGCATTTTGCATGCCACTGAGAAGGCTGTCAATTCAGCGTCTTGAGCAGATGTGGGTGAGGTGTCAGGGTACCTGTAGTCTCTGCCTCAGAGGAGGTGAGAGACTTAGACGTTTAGGGTTGTTTCCTCCGTTCCTCGCGGTCCTCTCGGCCATTTACAAGCCGACCGCGAGGGATCCACTTCCTTATATGACGCGACGCTCAGTAGTCGACGTCATGACGCCAACCCGGGTCGACCTGTCAGTCAAGTCCCGAGCACTAATCAGGACTCGTCGGGGGCGTGATTACCCTCTAGAATCAAGGTATAAAGTAAGGCTTTCGGCATCTGCTCATTGCCCTGTCGTGGTTCTAGCCTGTCTAGTCACTCAGCGCTCTTGTATTCTAGTTGTCTCTTTGGTTCTGACCCGGCTTGTTTGTACTACCCTGTTTATCTCTGTTATCCTTTGACTCGGCTTGTCCCTCGCTTACCTGTCCTCTCGTTCCCTTGACCTCGGCTTGTCTCTGACTATTCTCTTCTTACTCCTTACGTTAATTCCGGCCATTCTAAGGTCCGGTATACGTACCTACCACCTGTTTGTACTCTGCGTGTTGGATCCCTGTCCCGATCCTGACATTACGACAGGGCCAATGGATCCTGCAGGTACAAACACTCAGGTTGGTCCTTCTGACTCTAGGTTCGACGCCATGGATCACAGAATGGACCAGATGGCTCTAGCACTACAGGCGTTACTATCTCGCTCTAGTAATCAACCAGAGGAGATGCGTAATACTTCTATCTCTCCTGTGAGTTCAGGTCTAGAGGTAGCCACTGTAGGTGCTTCTTCCCGTATCACTCCACCTGTACGTTATGCTGGTTCTCCAGAGAAGTGTCGTGGTTTCTTAAACCAAATAGGTATCCATTTCGAATTACAACCCCGCTCCTATTCTACAGATAGGGCGAAGGTTGGATTTATTATCACATTACTTGTCGAGAAAGCTTTGAGATGGGCTAATCCATTGTGGGAAAATGATAATCCGTTAGTATACAATTATAATGCCTATGTAGCTGCTTTCAGAAGAACTTTTGACCCTCCAGGTAGAAAGGTCAATGCAGCTAGATTACTGTTGCGCCTTAGACAAGAAGACCGAACACTTGTGGATTATGCACTAGAGTTCAGGTCCTTGGCGGCAGAAGTTAAGTGGAATGAACAGGCTTATATAGATGTATTTTTAAACGGGTTATCAGACATAATCCTTGACGAGGTTGCTACTAGAGAGCTTCCTGAAAATTTGGAGGATTTAATTTTTTATTTCTCGCATTGATGAACGTTTAAGAGAGAGGCAGAACACTCGAGAGAGAAACCGTAGACCTCCCTTTAAACTAGCTCCTTCATTTCAAAGTTCTGAATCCACAACCTCACTTCTTCCAGAACCTATGCAGATAGGCAATACTCGTCTCTCAGAAGAGGAGAGACAGTACAGGAGAAGGGAGGGGTTGTGTATGTACTGTGGAGTCAGAGGCCATTTACGCCTAAATTGTCCTAGTCGCTCGGGAAGCGCTCGCACCTAAGTTTCTCTAGAGGACAGGCCTTGGGTGTTTCTATTTTGTCCTCTAATCATAATTATAAAGATCACAGGCTTCTGCTACCCATTTCTTTAACTTGGGAGAAGGGAGTATTAGAAACTATGGCATTGATAGATTCCAGAGCTGCTGAGAACTTTATCGACCAAGTTTTTGTTACTAAACACACTATCCCATCCCAGTTAAGGGAGACACCCTTGGCCATTGAGGCCATAGATGGTAGACCTTTAGTTGAGCCTGTGATTTTTCGTGAAACCATACCCGTTAAATTAACTGTTGGTATCTTACACGAAGAAGACATATCTTTATTGCTTATTTCGTCTCCATCTGTTCTCATAGTCCTGGGGTATCCTTGGTTAAAAAAACATAACCCTATTATTGATTGGGGATTAGGGGAGATAGTCTCATGGTGTCAGGGTTGTCAGGACAGGTGCTTACGGACAGTGTCACCACTTTGCGCAGTTAACACACCGATTAATTCTACCTACTCTACAGAGGTACAAATACCGCCTCTGTACCTGGATTTAAAGGCAGTATTTGACAAAAAGAATGCCGATACTTTACCTCCTCACAGGTCTTTTGATTGTAAGATTAATCTACTACCTGGTACTATGCCTCCCAGGGGTAATGTATATCCTTTGTCCACTAAAGAGAACTTAGTCTTAGAGGAGTACATTCGTGAGAACCTTGAAAAAGGATTCATTAGGAGATCCTCCTCCCCCGCCGGGGCTGGGTTTTTTTTTTGTTAAGAAGAAGGATGGTACACTAAGACCGTGCATTGATTATCGAGGTTTGAACAAAATAACCATTAGAAATGCCTACCCTATTCCTCTGATTACCGAGCTCTTTGATCGTCTAAAAGGCTCCAAGATTTTAACCAAGTTAGATCTCAGAGGGGCGTATAACTTGGTGAGAATTCAGCAGGGACACGAGTGGATGACGGCGTTCAATACCCGTTATGGGCACTATGAATACACAGTAATGCCTTTTGTAATGGACCGTTTCAGCATATGAGGGGTTAAAATCCGTTTAGGCGATAATCCCCTTTTTACAGAAAGGCACAGCTACTGCAGAACATCAAAACTCACGAATTGGATATAGGCGAATGCATCAAACTCCCGAACTGTATACCAGGGAATAAGATAGCACTCCAAGCTGGAACCTCACGAATAGCTGCTAGCAGACGAACAGGAAAAGCATCAAGACATCAGCTTACACTCCTAGCAATCAATCTCCAGCAGCATACAGTGAATCCCCCCAAGAACGAGACAAGGCTCCGTGTTGAGGGTCAAGCAGTGGTCTGTTTATTCAGGGCTACCTGCCCCTGTATTTATGCAGGTCTCCCACCTGGTGGACACTCCCCTAGGAGACCAGATGGAAGACTGAAACAGCAGACAGACATGTATCATTTTCGTACACACAGCCACAATACTTTCCCACAATGCATCTTGGTTTCCTCCTCCCTGCCCTGGAGATAATTAATGAAGTAATTCAATTATCTCCTAGGACAAAGGCCAGACTCCATTATGCACATGGTGACACAGAAACAGACTATCACTTTAAAATACATACAGACACATTTTATACACAAAACACAGACATGTAACATATCCCCAGATAGCTCAGGTCTGGGTGCACATTATTAGGTGAATGGCACCCAGATCACACAAATACATTTTAATTGCCATGGAGCCAAAGTCTTTAATTATACGAACAGGCTCCATGGCAGGCTATCTGGGTTACTACAGTTCACATAAAACATAAACTACCGAATTTCCCTGCATTCACCAAATTCATACGAATGAGAACCAGGGGCTGGAGGTTCAGCGGTGCCTGCACGTAAAAGTGTCCGATTTTGGTGCATGAAAGCCGGGCAGAAAAGTGTTGGCTGCCCGGGGAGCTCCAGAACAGTGCCACCTAGCGGCCGCTAAGTGTAACAGCGGCCACACAGTTAACAGGCAATTAACCGCAGCTTCAGGGAGGTAAATTGGCAGCACACTCCAGCTTCTGGGTGGCCAATTAACAGCGCCGGCCGGCTTCCCACGGCTCTGGGGAGGTTGGTGAACGGCTGTTTGTTCGGTAGATGAAATTTTCTTGGTTATGTGATTTCTGGGGAAGGGTTTAAGATGGACCCGGATAAGCTCCAGTCCATTTTGAAATCTACCGAACTGCTGTGCAGAAAGGGAGAAATAAATCCTTCTGCACAGTAAAATTAACCCTTTAGCTGCCGGTCCATAATCCAAAGGCAGCAGGCGGGCAACCAGGCTCCTCCAATACAATGTGGCGAGATTGGTTTTGTCACACCTTTTGGTCTCTGTAATGCACCGGCAGTATTTCAGGACCTAATCAATGAAGTTCTTAGGGTATTTCAACATGACTGCGTTATTGTATATCTGGATGATATACTTATACACTCTAGAGAGATTGAGACTCACCACAGACAAGTCAGAAGGGTATTGCGCAAGCTTCTTCAACATGGCCTGTATTGCAAATTGGAGAAATGCAGCTTTGACCAATCCCAGATAAATTTTCTTGGTTATGTGATTTCTGGGGAAGGGTTTAAGATGGACCCGGATAAGCTCCAGTCCATTTTGGATTGGCCTTTACCCAGGGGTCTCAAGGCCATTCAGAGGTTTATTGGATTCTCCAACTATTATAGGCGCTTCATTAAAGGTTACTCTTCAATTATAGCTCCTATTACCAATATGACCAGACAGGGGGCTGACACTAAGAACTGGTCTACTGAAGCCCTTTTTGCTTTCAAGACACTCAAGGAACTGTTTGCTTCTGCACCAATTTTGGTTCACCCTGATACGACTCTGCCTTTCCTACTCGAGGTAGACGCCTCAGAGACAGGTATAGGTGCTATCCTGTCCCAAAGGTTAGGTGTGGATAAGCCCTTACATCCATGTGGTTTTTTTTCCAAGAAACTATCAGGTCCTGAGAGCAGATATGACATTGGTGACAGGGAACTACTAGCAGTTATCATGGCTTTAAAGGAGTGGAGACATTTATTGGAGGGCACCTTACATCCTGTTACTATTTTGACAGACCACAAGAACTTGTCCTATATTGGGGAGGCCAAGCGCTTGTCCTCCAGGCAAGCTCGTTGGTCTTTATTCCTCACACATTTCAATTACGTGCTCACTTATAGACCTGGTTCTAAGAATTCTAAAGCCGATGCTTTGTCTCGCCAATATGAACCTTCTGCCATATCTGAGCCGGTTTTGTCTTCTATAGTACCCAGGGGCAATATTATCGCCAACACGAGCCTTAAGATTCACTCTCCGTTGCTTGGTCAGATCATGAAGTTGCAACATCTGGCTCCTAGACAGACCCCTGGGGCAAGGCATTTCGTTCCTCCTGAACTCCAACTGGAACTCTTACAGTGTTTTCACAACAGTAAGGCGGCTGGGCATCCGGGTATTCGCAAGACATGTTCCTTGATCTCTAAAGATTTCTGGTGGCCTTCTTTACGAAAGGATATTAGGGAGTTCATCGGAGCATGTGAGGTCTGTATGAAGACTAAGCAACCTCATACGCTTCCATGTGGTTTGTTACATCCCTTGAACATTCCAGAGAGACCATGGTCCTGTTTGGCTATGGACTTCATTGTAGATTTGCCTGTTTCTAAAAAACAGACTGTGATCCTCACGGTGGTTGATAGGTTTACTAAGATGGCTCATTTCGTGCCCTTAACTAAACTCCCGACTTCTCCTGAATTGGCGGAGATATTCGCGAGAGAGATTTTTCGCTTACATGGGATACCTTCCGAAATTGTTTCCGATAGAGGCTCCCAATTTGTTTCACGTTTTTGGAGATCCTTCTGTTCTCAACTTGGCATCAAATTGAATTTTTCTTCTGCCTATCACCCTCAGTCTAACGGAGCTGCTGAACGTACCAATCAAAAGATTGAACAATATTTGCGTTGTTTTGTTTCTGAACACCAGGACGATTGGGTCGGTTTGATTCCTTGGGCGGAGTTTGAACACAATAATCTCGTTTGTGATTCTACTCGTTCCAGCCCCTTCTTCATGAATTATGGCTTTCATCCTTCCATTCTTCCCTCGGTTTCTCCTTCCCAAGGGGTACCGTCGGTTGATGTTCATGTTGCCAATTTGAGGAAGTTGTGGGATCAGACTCGACAAATTCTCCTACATAATTCCATGTTGTTCAAGAAACACGCTGATAAGCACAGAAGGGCGGCTCCAGTTTTTGTTCCAGGTGATAGGGTATGGTTGAGTACAAGAAACATTCGTTTAAAGGTCCCTTCTATGAAATTCACTCCTCGTTACATTGGTCCTTACAGGGTTCTGGCGCGAATTAACCCAGTTGCGTATCGCCTAGCTCTTCCAGCTGCCTTACGCATTCCTAACTCCTTTCATGTTTCCTTACTGAAACCGTTAGTCTGTAACAGATTTTCCTCCACTATATCCTCTCCTCGCTCTGTTCAGGTTGAGGGTCAGGAGGAGTATGAAATCAACTCCATCATCGATTCTCGAATCTCCCGGGGGAAGTTACAATATCTTATTGACTGGAAGGGATATGGCCCTGAGGAGAGGACTTGGGTACCTCAGGAGGATGTACATGCTCCTCGCCTCCGCAGGGCTTTTCACTCCCGTTTTCCATCTCGTCCCGGTTCCTTCTGCCCGGTGGGCGTTTCTGAGAGGGGGGGTACTGTCAGGGTACCTGTAGTCTCTGCCTCAGAGGAGGTGAGAGACTTAGACGTTTATCCTCCCAGAGGGGTTGTTTCCTCCGTTCCTCGCGGTCCTCTCGGCCATTTACAAGCCGACCGCGAGGGATCCACTTCCTTATATGTCGCGACGCTCAGTAGTCGACGTCATGACGCCAACCCGGGTCGACCTGTCAGTCAAGTCCCGAGCACTAATCAGGACTCGTCGGGGGCGTGATTACCCTCTAGAATCAAGGTATAAAGTAAGGCTTTCGGCATCTGCTCATTGCCCTGTCGTGGTTCTAGCCTGTCTAGTCACTCAGCGCTCTTGTATTCTAGTTGTCTCTTTGGTTCTGACCCGGCTTGTTTGTACTACCCTGTTTATCTCTGTTATCCTTTGACTCGGCTTGTCCCTCGCTTATCTGTCCTCTCGTTCCCTTGACCTCGGCTTGTCTCTGACTATTCTCTTCTTACTCCTTACGTTAAGTCCGGCCATTCTAAGGTCCGGTATACGTACCTACCACCTGTTTGTACTCTGCGTGTTGGATCCCTGTCCCGATCCTGACATGAGGAAAGTGAAGATGCTTGACGTACCTGATCTTCTGTAGCAACAGCAAATCCAGTATGGTACCTTCCCTCTTCATCCGCAAACAGAGTGGAGTCAGGATCTGGCAAAGCGACTGCATGCACTGTTGAGAGGTGTCTTGTTTCCTCTTTCATCTGTTCAAAGCAACCACGAGGAGCAGTAGGAGAGGTATCCTCACCTATTTCTGTGTGGGATTGAGGGTATTTGTCTTTCCATTTACAGTTCTCTTGCTGACCCCCCTCTGTAGAGAGCTGATATCGTTTTTTTAGTGTTTTCATGTACCTCCACCAAATGTCTTAGAGAGGTAAGGGGCTGGATACAATAGAGAAGTGGAGACAGACGCTATCCCTGACTCTCCGTTCTTTATTTTATTTATTTCTAACATATCTCAAAATATAATTCTTACATACATCACAAATATACATTATCACAATTTTTATGTCTCGCAATAGGGATCAAACTTATTCTACTCTTCACTGATAATGTATTAAAACATACAAAATAGACAAATAACATTGTCTTCTGCGAAATAAATGAAAAAGATAATGGAGATTTTGTTAAGCTTTATAAATAGCTATACATTAATTCACCTTTCTTGTTTTCCAGTTTCTGGCTGTTAATGACAATGTACAATGTAATAGAGCAGCAGGAAATGCTAGCAGAATGCTTGGTTGTATAGGGAGAGGTATTAGCAGTAGGAAGAGGGAAGTGCTCATGCCATTGTACAGAACACTGGTGAGACCTCACTTGGAGTACTGTATACAGTACTGGAGACCATTTCTTCAGAAGGATATTGATACCTTAGAGAGAGTTCAAAGAAGGGCTACTAAACTTGTTCATGGATTGTAGGATAAAACTTACCAGGAAAGGTTAAAGGATCTTAACATGTATAGCTTGGTGGAAAGACGAGACAGGGGGAATATGATAGAAACATTTAAATTCTTAAAGAGGGAATCAACACAGTAAAGGCGGAGACTATATTTAAAAGAAGAAAAACTACCACAACAAGAGGACATAGTCTTAAATTAGAGGGACAAAGGTTTAAAAATAATATCAGGAAGTATTACTTTACTGAGAGGGTAGTGGATGCATGGAATAGTCTTCCAGCTGAAGTGGTAGAGGTTAACACAGTAAAGGAGTTTAAGCATGCGTGGTATAGGCATAAGGCTATCCTAACTATAAGATAATGCCAGGGACTAATGAAAGTATTTAGAATACTGGGCAGACTAGATGGGCCGAATGGTTCTTATCTGCCGTCACATTCTATGTTTCTATGTAATGCACTTGCTGCTAGTAACAGATCTGGAATCAATACACTATAATGCCCAAAGTCTCGACTTAAATGTATATGCAATAATAAAATATCTGGGCTTACGTCAAAATTTATGTTAGTCAGTTATTGAATCTTGGAGGCTATCATTTTCCAATAAAGACAGATTGGAACACACTCCCACCTCCATAGTTTATGCTAGTATCTAAGTCCTTATTCCATTTGTTAATAGTTAGGCCCACAACGTTTTCCGGTTCCTTTTCAATTAGATCAAAACATTCTGAGACCAATTTTTAATTGTATTACCATTAAATTAAATTATTGAAACTCTCTAATTTTTCCTTTAGTAATTATAACTTTCCTGTTCATAATATGTGGGATTCAAGGAAAACAGCATGTCTTAAGATAGGATGAGCATGATAGGAGTAGGTCTTATGATCGAGGCAGCCATGACAGAGGCAGGGAAGGAAGTAGGGCAGAAATGATGAGAAAGGAAGAGACTGGAGATAAGGGCAGAAGTAAGGGCAGAAGTGATGTCACCTTAGGGCCAACCTTCTTTTGTCCTAGGGGCCATTTTCTTTTAGGGAGTTTCAACATTACACTATATTATAGCTAATAAAATAAATCAGAGAAGCAACATTCTGTTCAGCAAAATGAAATACTAAACTATGGACAGACTTGACGGATTAAATAAGACAGTTGAAAACAACATGCATCTAACAGCCCGTAAAGCTGTCTCTAGAAACATATACTTTTAAATACTAACTTAACAACTTCTATTCTTGCATCAGATTCACTCCTTAACCATCCTATCAATTTCTATTGAAATAACAAAATACACAATTCGAATATTTTCTAGCAAGAAAAATTAAATTTCTAACTCTTATCGGTAGCTATGAATAACTCTATGGAACACAAATCTGAATCGCAAGCATGTCCCCCCTCCCCCCCGAACCTCCGCACGGAGACCAGAAGCAAGAGAGGGAGGGAGGAGGGAGGGAAGCAAGAGAGGGAGGGAGGGGGAGAGAGAGAGACGAGAGAAGCTACAGGCATGAGATTTAACCATGTCACTGCTGTACAGTAACAAGACAGAAGGATAGTTACATTACAATTATTGCGAGCAAAGAGACACAAAAAAAACACAACATCCACCCACACTATAGCAAAAAGCAACATGGCCATGCACACACCAGAACAATGCACACACAATCAGCAAAACACAGCAAACAACTCCCGATTGTCAGGGTCTTACCTGAGTTGGGAGTCTGTAGCGCAGATATGACGCTCACCCTTGCAGATAGCCACAGGCCGAGGTGGTCAGGTAAGAATTCACCTGGCCTGTGGGTCTGTGCACGGGGGCTGTGCAGGATGCAGTACGAAATTCGCAGGACAGGCAAGGACAGAACCAGCAGGATAGTCGAGGGATAGCCGAGGTCAAAGGATGCCAGAGGTTAGAATAAACGTAGTCACAAGCCGAGGTCAAATATACGAAGCAGAATAAACAGGAACACTGGTACAACACAGGAACACAGATCAGAGACTTGACGATGAGAGCAGGGCGAGGCTGGGTTTAAATACCCTGCTAATGGAGATCAGAGTCAGGTGAGAAGCAGGCAAGTCATGGTGCAGCCCCCGGTGTAGTAGCCAAGCCAGAATGAACAAGGCCGGAATCAGAAGTCTCAGGTAAAGCCGCTGTGGCTCAGAGGTAGAGAGCAGGACTGGGATAGACAAGTACCCCGGTTCAAGTCCCCTGTTGGGAATTCCAGGAGCGACCACGTCTTGCCGTCTGTCTCACAGGTGAGTACCCTGACAGTACCTCCCCCTTCAAAAACGACCTCTGGGCGTAAGCAGGCTCCTCATCGAAGTAATCCGTCTCTCCAGAGTCACTCTCAGAATCCGTCGAGTCCCCATAGTGAAAGTCCTCAGTATGGGATCCCTGATTAGCTCGGGATTTCCCAGTACCAGTTTCTGGTACAGCGGACGATCGGTCCAGGTTCCGGGTAGGGGTGACAAAAACTTCCACAACTTCGGGAGGGACAGTGCTCGCAGCTAGCAGTGCTTTTTCGAACACTTCCAAGTCTTTTTTACAGACCGTAGTGCCATTAGAAGCAATGACACAATCCTTAGGTAAATCCTTTTCAAGTGGGTAGGAAGTAGTGGTGGTAATACAGGAAGCAACTTTGGTAGTAAAGGCAGACGACTCTGGAGCAGGAGGTCTAGGAGGGCGAACAGGACAAAGCGTGATGAAGTGTCCACCTTCTCCACAGTAAAAGCACAGACCATGGCTTCTCCTTCGGTCCCTCTCTCCCGGTGTGACTTTGCAGTGGACACGTCCAATTTGCATAGGCTCCTCAGGATCAAGTTGAACACAGGATACCTCTGGAGTTCTCCTGGGAACTGGATCATAAGAGGGTATCACTGGGGTGTGGTGACGTAGACTCCGCGATTTTTTAGTAGGTGGAGCTGGCTTGGGCTTAGTGATCCTGCACTGTGAGTCCAAAGCAATAATAAAGGACTCCCAGCTGACAAGGACAGGACTCTTCCTCTGCAACATTTGGTAAGACCAAACTTTAATGCGTCCAGACAACAGGTTGATAGCCGCTCTGACCCTGATGAAATCCGTGGCGTAAGTTCGAGGCTTTAAAGAGAACAATACCTCGCAATCCATCCTGAATGACTGGAAGGACGTGTAGTTACCATCAAATCTGTCGGGCATGATGACAAAGGGTTCCGGAGCTGGATGTACTGCGCCTTTAAGAGAAAAAAGTTCCTGCTGCAACTCCGAAACAATCTGGGCCAGGCTGGACACTTGCTGGAGTGAGGGTGAGCACATTTCTGCGGACTCCATATTGGTCAAGTCTTTTGTCAGGGTCTTACCTGAGTTGGGAGTCTGTAGCGCAGATATGACGCTCACCCTTGCAGATAGCCACAGGCCGAGGTGGTCAGGTAAGAATTCACCTGGCCTGTGGGTCTGTGCACGGGGGCTGTGCAGGATGCAGTACCAAATTCGCAGGACAGGCAAGGACAGAACCAGCAGGATAGTCGAGGGATAGCCGAGGTCAAAGGATGCCAGAGGTTAGAATAAACGTAGTCACAAGCCGAGGTCAAATATACGAAGCAGAATAAACAGGAACACTGGTACAACACAGGAACACAGATCAGAGACTTGACGATGAGAGCAGGGCGAGGCTGGGTTTAAATACCCTGCTAATGGAGATCAGAGTCAGGTGAGAAGCAGGCAAGTCATGGTGCAGCCCCCGGTGTAGTAGCCAAGCCAGAATGAACAAGGCCGGAATCAGAAGTCTCAGGTAAAGCCGCTGTGGCTCAGAGGTAGAGAGCAGGACTGGGATAGACAAGTACCCCGGTTCAAGTCCCCTGTTGGGAATTCCAGGAGCGACCACGTCTTGCCGTCTGTCTCACAGGTGAGTACCCTGACACCGATCCAGTCAGGTCAATCACAATACAGCAACAATCTCAGTGAAACTCAATACAAAACCCCAACCCTCTACTAGGGTGGTCCTCTACCATCTAATGGCTAACACAAAATACAAAAACCCCACAGCATTTAAGATTGGGGTAGGGTGGGGACCAGGGATGGTGACCGTGGTCAGCTACATTTTGGTCATTACTGACGGGATGATGGGAGTGGTCACCTCCTGGACGCCATGACAGGGAGCTGGCTGGGAGAACTTCCCAGTAAAACAATTATTATGATATACATACATTCTTAACCCTTTGTGATCAATTTCTTCCTCAACCCAACCTTCCTGCTGAATAGCTCTTGCTACTCTGTACCAGGCTTCTGCTGTATGAAGCAAATCATTATCTGTAAGCTTGCCTCTCTTCTCTGTCAGTAATCTGCGCCAGCTCTCTGGCTGTAATCTACCACATGGAGGTACATCAATTCCACACACTTTAGCAATCTTTTCAACTTTCTTAACCATCTCTTCACCCTCTCTGTCTTCAACTAGATCACACGCTAACCAGCCCTTACTGGGCTTATCTAACCCCTGTCCCATTCCCCCTATAAAAGGCGTCCCAGATATAGAGGAAGATAGAGAAACAGAGTGTCTACAATGCTCGACTGCCACGTAAGGGTGGGTCCCTACGTACGTCTTCCCAAAACGTAGACTAGTCACTTATTCCGCCTACCCGAGGTGGCCACGGATTGGAGCGAGGTGAGAAGTGTGTGACCAATCACTTCTCTCACAAAGAGAAATAGGAGGGGGAAGTGTAAATAACACAGGAAGTAGAGTAAAAGTAAAAAGTGAAAGTAGAGATAGACACAGGAGTTTGAATGACTCCCAATTAAGACAACATTTCAATTGAAATACAGTGCATGCATCACAGTTCAAATAAATTCAACAGTAATCCCTTTCCTTTACTCATGTGGCCAAAACCACCTCCCTTAACCTCGTAGTGTCCCCGCTCGGAGAATGACTTCCTCAAGTCTCACTACCAGCGGCCACAGGAAACAGCAACCATCTCCGACCCGAATCCTGTGTAGCCTCCCTTGTTACAGTGGTCCGGTACCCGTGACCACCACTTCCCTCACTCCCGTAGTGCCCCTACGGACCCACCCGTAAGTCCCACTACCACGTGGTGCTGGAAACAGCAATGCCTGCTTGAATCCACCCGCCACAAAAATAAAAACTGGAACACTACCAGCATCAGCGCTCGAGGCTGAAGTGTCCTGTCCTCTGCAAGCAGAGAAAATAAGTGTCCAATGAGGCTAGCTAAGCTGTCAAAGCGACACTATGGGGAATCCCCAGGAAGCAGTGAGTCTACACCCCTCCACAGATTCCCCCCTCCTCTTTTTCCTTACTGCCGCAGCTACCCGGCACCTAAAAGAGGTAAACAGGCAAAAGAAGACCCCCAGGAAAACTTCCACAGGTCCACCCCCCTTTTTCCTTACAGCCACAGCCACGTGGCTCCTAAAAGGGGTAAACAGGCAATAGAGGACCCCCAGGAAAACTTCCACAGGTCCACCCCCTTTTTCCTTACAGCCACAGCCACGTGGCTCCTAAAAGGGGTAAACAGGCAATAGAGGACCCCCAGGAAAACTTCCACAGGTCCACCCCCCTTTTTCCTTACAGCCACAGCCACGTGGCTCCTAAAAGGGGTAAACAGGCAAGCACTCTACCCGGGCACTAAGCTAAGGACAGACCAATACAAACACACCCAGGCAACAGATAGTCAAAAAAATGCAGGTAAAAAGTGGGTAACAGTAACAATACAAGGACTCTGGGCAAGTTATTACCTGACTTTGATGTCCTCTCGGTAGCAGTCACAGACACTGGGACAGGTAAATCACAGGGAAAAGGAACATACCGGGGCTAGGTGCTGCAGCAGTCTCCACCGTGTACTGAGAGGTGATCAATCTCTTTCCTTCCCCCAGGATTCATCCACCCGGCGTCTTCTTGGACGGCTGCCAGATAGGTCATAACCCAGAGCCCCACGTTGGATGCGCCAAATTGATATAGATTATTTTAAGCAAACAAATACGTTTGAATGACTATCTGTTCCTGTCCAAATTAGAGATGATTAAATTGCGTATACGCAGAAGTAAATTCACAGTGACACACGGAGTTCAGGTTAAAAGAACTTCGAGAAAATTTAATGGCATCTGGTTAAAAAGCGGGTATGCAGACCCTTTTAAAGGCAATATTACATCATCATAGAATATCAAGATAACAACAAATAAACATCATTAATTGGATTAGGTGTTAAGTGGTTAAGTTAATACCCTCCCATCAATATTATTAATTGGTCTAGGTGTTAAGTGGCTAGTTGGGCATCCTCCCATCATGGGATGTCGTCATCTTTGACACGGGAGTGGACATAAGATACAAGCGCCATTCTTGTTTAGCACGAGGCTCGCTCGATGGGAGGGGGGATCTGGCAGCCAGCCATTTTGAGTACTTGGCACCATTTAGCTTCAAGGTTAGTTTCTCAGGCTTAGTGAATACACATTTTATTAGTACAGTTCTCATGATCTAACTATGGCATACAATGTTTCATACTACAGGAACTTGACTGTTCCGGTGCTGCTCATAACCTTCTAGAAAAGCATTTCCTTCTAATATTCTAAATACTGTTAAGAAAATCAATAATAGGCAATCAATAATAGGTAATTTAATAATTCTACAACACCCCCACCCTCATGGCCCCCCTCCCTCCAAGCTCTATTGGGAGGAAGGGGTTAAACACTTACCTTTCTCCAGCATTCAGTCAGTCCATAGGAAAGCATTCTCAATGCTTTCCTATGGACGCTGGCGTCTTCTCACTGTGAAAATCACAGTAAGAAGCGCGGAAGCGCCTCTAGCGGCTGTCAATGAGACAGCCACTAGAGGCTGGATTAACCTTAATGTAAACATATCAGTTTCTCTGAAACTCCTATGTTTACAGCAGGCAGGGCTAAACCTAGATGGATCTGGCACCCAGACCACTTCATTAAGCTGAAGTGGTCTGGGTGCCTATAGTGGTCCTTTAACGATAAAATTTGAATGTATTTAAATTAACAAATTTCCTCCGATTTCCTTAATGCAGTTTCAATGCTTTTTGAGAGTAAGTAGAATTTGACAATATGGTGTGCACTTAGGATGGCCAAAAAAGAACCAGTACACTTTTATTTTACACTTTTATATCCTAGAGGTGATAAGATAAATAATCCATCAGATGGTTTCTGATACAAGGAATTTGACACTCATTCAAAGGCATTATTTCAGAATTTATGAAAGGCTGGGCCTATAGTTGTGGGAGAAGCGTGATTTCCCTATTTAAAGACTGCCAGACCCTCCTCATTACCATTGATGGATTTACAGCTGCTGCACACTGCCATCGTGCTTTCTTTTCTTGTGGAGAACTTACCTGCCTTCAAAGTGTCTGCCTGTCCCAGGATCAAAGTTCTTCCTACCATTGAAAGCCGCAGGGTTCTTCCCCTCTCCTGTGGTCACTACCGCACAGTGCCGAAGCTTTTTTAACATTGAGTTGTTGACCCCATTGCAGGCGCACAGCATCATCACGGGTCA
This sequence comes from Pelobates fuscus, assembly GCF_036172605.1. Taxonomy (NCBI): domain Eukaryota; kingdom Metazoa; phylum Chordata; class Amphibia; order Anura; family Pelobatidae; genus Pelobates; species Pelobates fuscus. The sequence goes on along the minus strand of NC_086322.1, from coordinate 159,660,760 downwards.
ACTCTATTTCACATACTTACCCTCTGTTCATATACTTTTGTGCAAGCTTTCGTTTACAACTTCATAAGAATGGCAGTTCGGTAGTTTGCCACTATTGTCCATCAGTTCGTATACTTTTTCGTGGGGTTATACTCACCTGTTCGGCGGTTTCGTTCGCACGAACGATACTCACGTTTCACGCAGCCTGTATGTTTTAATGGTTCTTTTACTGGAGCGTTCGGCAGTTATACGTTACTTTGTTCCTCTTTGAGAGCCGTTCATATACATTTCTGCCGAATGCCCTATTTTACTTGTAGAAATCCCTAAGTCCATGTGACCATTCGGTTTAAATTCCACGAATTAGGCTGGGTACACTATGGACCCCTAGAGGTTATAAAGCAGTACTGCACATATTACAAATCTACCAGCTCTTTTTCTACACTGATCTTATATATACACATGTTTTAGATTGCCGAACCTGAAACCCCTTTTTTTCTTGTGGTAATTCTGAGGTAGTCAAGGCTGTTACATTCTCAATCATCACAATTTAGTTGGGGTCTGTAATCTTGATCAGTTAGTAATTAGTTTATGCTTGTTTTAAATTCTAACGTTAACCATATTCATATATTACAGATTGTGGTCTCTTGTCTTTACATTTATACAATATTACTTATGTTAGTGTTTTGGATTATCTCTCACTTTCATGTTCTGCCCCTCATTTGCTCGGAACTGTTTCATTTATGTTACTAGGTACTAGGCATTACATTCCAGCTGCTTTATTTTTAGGCAAAGTCTATTACCTGGTAGGTATTCCACATTATTTCTTTTTACTATCTCCTCACGATCACATGATGGCTACTTCATGATGACTATTTACTCTCATAGGTATCACTCAAAGTCATCTACGCTTTCCTAGCCTATTCATCTGTTCATATACAGGTAGATGTACTCAGAGGTCGTTATACCTTTCCATCCCCATTTGGCTCGACCTACTAGGGTGAGTTTTGGTCTACTGGCTGATAGGATTTAGAATCCACTTAGTTGATTTTCTGGCCTTCTTGCCAAGTCATAGTGGTCCCGCGAGGCCAACACCCATCCTCATATTCGGAGGTACTCACGCCCAAACTGCCAATGCCTAGTTAGTTGCCTCGTATCTTGGTATCAAGAGGGCCTACCCTGTCACTCCCATTCTATCTTTTGCCTTACTAGTCACCGAGAGGCCTCCACCCCGCCACAACGTCTGTGGCCTCAAAAACTCCCCTTGGGCCAACACATAGCTAGAGCCTCTCTTGCCACTTGGCAACTAGTAAGGACTTCCCTCTCCTGTCGCCGCTTGGCATTAGTTAAGCTAGCCAGTACATTGCTTTCCCCTGAGTTACTCTTAATTTTATCCTATTTTATCCTATTCTACCAAAAGCAAATGACGAGATGTCCATTCCCAGTACTCCAGCAAGGTCCATCTCTCCATCTCAGGGAGGGGACAACGCTAGCCTATCTTATTTCAGATCCTGGACAATACCCAGGATCATGGTCGAACTAAGACGCAGGAATATTCCATACCCTGCCACTGCCAAGTTACATAGGTTGCTTAATACCACCACGGACATTACCGGGCTGGCGAGGGCTTCAGTAGTGCCCAGTCACCTGACCTCCATGCCATAGTATCATCAGTCATGTTCTCATTGGGGTGCATTACGGATAAACTGGATTGGTTGGATGCAAATGATAGGCCAGTGGCTCCATCTGGATTGGTTACTCCAGAAACTACTGGTCTCTCAAGCACCCTGACTGGTAAATTCATTGGCCCACTCCAAAATCCGAACATCATTAACCCGGCTCACGTGGTACCAGCACATATTAAGACATATATTTTGGAAGGCAAGGATGTCAATCTAGTTTCGCTGCTTATTGCCTCTCCGGATATCCTTGAAAACAAGACATATTACTATGGTGATGTGTCTGTGGTACTAAAGGCTAGGGATCCCAGGTTGAATAGGAAATTGTCTACCCGTGAGTTCGTCCTAACTTTTTGGGATTTATAGGAACTGTTAAAGATCTGTTAAAGCATGGCAGACTCCTTTCGCAACCAACTTTGTCCGACAACACTAGGAAGTCATACGACAGGGCTTTCCATGTGTATAACAAATTTGTGTTGGACTTTCAAGTTGTAAATAAACACTCAATGGAAACTAGTGAAGCCTTCATACAGACACACATACATATAAACACACACACACATACAGACACGCAAACACATACAGACACATATACACACACAGAGACCCATATATACAGACACACACATAGACACATACATACAAACACACACAGAGACCCATATATACAGACAGACACACATACACACAGAGACCCATATATACAGACACATACACACAGAGACACATATATACACACACACACACAAAATGTCACCCTCTTGTTTCCTACCTTTTAGGTGCAGGAGGGTGACTTTACCTGGGGTCCAGTGGCTCAGGCTGATGGAAGTCAGAGTTTCCACTCTGACTCCCTCCTCTCATCCTCCTGCGTGGGCTCTGTGATTGAAGGGAGGAAGTAACTGGGGCAGTCACTTCCTCCTTGTGCCCTGATGTCATCAAAGTGGGCCTGGCCATGCTGTTAAAGTGCTGCAGTGCTGACCAGACCCCCTGGATTTTGAAACACTTTTTCTGCCCCTTTGAATACATGAGAAGGTGTGCCCCTCCCCCGTTTCCTGTCTATTGTTCTCCAGCAGGGCGTTGTCCCAGGGACACTGCCCGACCAGTTGGAACTTGTTGCTATGGTTTAACCCCATGGCGATTTGACTGTGTTTGTGGTATCTGAGAGCTGTTCGGATATAGTGAGCATTCAGATCCAAGCTATCTGGGGATAGGTTGAATGTGGGGGTTCTGTTAAGTATAATAGGAATTATGTATTTTTACTGTTGTTGTGAATAGAGATATTTTCTGTATGCTGGAGGTAATTGGCTTACCACACCCAAGCCATGCTTGCAGACGGTCACAAAGGGACTTCCAACTAACTTTTGACCCACTGGACCAATTTGTATGATTTTGACGTATGTTTGTATTTGGATTATGCTGATTCTGAAAATGTAAGTGAATGTGATGTATACTTTTAGAGTTATGAATATTGTGTAAAACTGTGTATTTTCCTGCCTGTGATAATTACATTAGACCATTGTGTTCAATAATTATATCACAGGCAGAGGGGAGGATTTTGTGTGGGAGTGTCTGAGAGTATTGTACATATTGATTGGTTGTTCTGCAAAACCCTGTGGGCAGTACTATGTGTGTAAAATGTGAATAAAAGAAGAGTGTTTGATTAAAAGCTCTAGTTCTACTTCACCCTCAATTTGGAGTGCCGTCTCTTATTGGGGGAATCTGCTACAAGGGATTGCTATGCTTGTCATACTCTTTTGCTATATTCACTGCTAAGCTCTTGTAAGACCTTGTTCCTGTTTTGCTCTCTGAAGGAGTCTACGATGGTTATGGTGTCTGCTGCAGTGCTTGGAGTCCTCATGAAGCGCTCGGAGGTACCCAGTCGGGGTGTCAGGTGATCCATTACAATTTGTGTGTATGGTTTTTATAGCGCTCCATTATTGTATATATGTTTTACTTGTTACATAGTTACATAATTGAAAAGAGACTTGCATCCATCAAGTTCAGCCTTCCTCACATATGATTTTTCTGTTAATCCAAAATAAGGCAAAAACCTAGTCTGAAGAGCTTCCAATTTTGCAAAAAAAAAAAAAAAATAGGAAAAAATTCATTCTTGACCCCAAAATAGCAGTCAGATGTCTCCTTGGATCCAGCAGCTATTACCCCACTAATTAGAAATTATATCCCTGTATGTTGTGTTTTTAAAAATATGTATCCAATTGCAGTTTAAACATCTGTATAGACTCTGACAAAACCACCTCTTCAGGCAGATAATTCCATATCCTTATTGCTCTTACTGTAAAAAATCCTTTTCTTTGCCTTAGATGAAATCTACTTTCTTCCAGCCTAAATGTATGACCTTGTGTCCTATGTATAGCCCTGTTTATGAATAGATTTCCAGATAATGGTTTGTACTGGCCCCGAATATATTTATATAATGTTATAATATCTCCTTTGAGGCGCTGTTTTTCCAAACTAAAGAGATTTACATTTTTTAACCTTTCTTTGTAACTAAAATGCTCCATTCCTTTTATCAATTTTGTAGCTCATCTCTACACTTTTTCTAGTGCCATGATATCCTTCTGTAGAACAGGTGCCCAAAATTGCATAGCATATTCAAGGTGTGGTCTTACCAGCGATTTATAAAGAGGCAAAATTACATTTTCATCCCGAAAATGTATGCCCCTATTTATACATGACAAAACCTTACTGGCCTTAGCAACTGCAGATTGACATTGCATATTACTGCCTAATTTGTTCTCTATAACAATCCCCAACTCCTTCTTGTGTGCGGTTATCCCTAGTTCACTATGATTTAGGGTGTAAAGTGCTTGTGCATTCTTAACTCCTTTGCATTTCTCTACGTTAAATTTCACCTGCCATTTTAGTGCCCAGTCCCCCAATCTATCCAAATCCCTCTGCAGCAAAGCAATATCCTGCTCACATTTTATTACTTTACAAAGTTTTGTGTCATCTGCAAACACTGATGCATGGCTTTCAATGCCTATTTCAAGATCATTTATAAATATGTTAAATAGAAGCGGTCCCAAAATGGAACCCTGAGGGACACCACTTACCACTTTGGTTCAGCCTGAAAATGAACCATTAATGACAACTCGTTGTACTCTATCCTTAAGCCAATGTTCTACCCAAGAACAAGAATATTCATCTAGGCCAATTTCTTTTAGTTTGAAGACTAACCTATTGTGAGGAACTGTATCAAATGCCTTGGCAAAATCCAAATAAATCACATCCACTGCAACACCCTGATCTATACTTCTACTTACTTCTTCGTAAAATGCAATTAGGTTAGTTTGACATGACCTATATTTCATAAAACCATGCTGATTATTGCTAATAACAAAGTTCTTCCCAATGAATTTCTGAATATTATCACTTAATAGCCCTTCAAATATTTTCCCAGTCACAGAAGTTAAGCTCACAGGTCTATAATTTCCAGGCAAGCATTTTGAACCCTTTTTAAATATAGGAACAACATCTGCCTTCCTCCGATTCTCCGGTATAGTACCTGAAACAAAAGAATCTTGAAAAATTAAATACAGAGGTTCACTTATTTCCCCACTTAGCTCCTTAAGTACTCGTATGTGAATACTCAATATTTTAGTGTGGGGAGAGGTGTTCCCACTCAAGTGTTCTTGAGCTGCTATTCACTGTTGAAGATGTTTAAGCCAGATTTATTGTCACACTTTCTCTTTAGATAGGATAGGATCTGTTTGTTTTTTACAACATTAAAAACCACTTGCCTAAGATTAAGTAGGGCCCCCTTGTGCTGCCAAAATAGCTCTAATGCTTTAAAGCATGGACTCCACAAGACCTCTGAAAGTGTCCTGTGGTATCTGTGACCAAGACATTAGCAGCAGATCCTTTAAGTCCTGCAAGTTGCAAGATGAGGCTTCTATGGATCGGATTTATTGTTTCAGCACATCCCACAGATGCTCAATTGGGTGAGATCACGTCTTTTGTGAAAAATGTTTGCAGTGTGACATGGCATATTATCCTGTTGAAAGAGGCCAGTGGAATCAGGGAACACCACTTATATGAAGGGGTGTATGAGGTCTGAAACAATCATTAGGTAGGTGGTACATGTCAAACTAACATCCACATGAATGCCAGGATTCCCAGCAGAACATTGTCCAATGTTTAAAACTGCCTCTGACATCCTGTCTTCTTCCCATTGTGCATGCTGCTTCCATCTCTTCCATGTAAACATTGCACACACCTAGCCATCTACCAGATCTTACAGAAAACATGATTCATCAGACAAGGTAACTTTCTTCCATTGCTCCATGATCCAGTTCTGATGCTCAAGTTCCCATTGAAGGTGCTTTGGGCGGTGGACAGGGGTCATCATGAGCACGCTGATGGATCTGCGGGTATGCAGCACCATATGAAGCAAACTGTGATGCACTGTGTGTCCCGACCGCTTTCTATCATGGCCAGCAATAAGTATTTCCCAATTTGAGCTACAGTAGCTCTGTGTGATAGGAACAGACGGGCTATCCGTCATTCCCCACATACATCAATGAGCTTTGGGCACCCATGACCGTGACCTATGTTTCCTGCTTCCAACATATTAAATTCAAGAACCAACTGTTCATTGCTGCAGAATGTAACCCACCCCTTTCTTGGTGCAATTGAAACCGTATAATCAATGTTAACCACATCACATGACAGTTAATCTCTCTCTATATATACACACAATCCAAAATGAATATATGAATATTGGTACTCATACGTCTTCTTGTTGCAGTAAAAAAAAAAACTTAACATTTATTCCATTTTACCAAAAGGTATAGTCAACATTTCAGACCTCCATCAGTCCTTTTTCAAGAATAATTCCCAGATTTTACTAGTAACATGACGTAAAGTCATGATTTTATTAAAGACACGGAGGCGAGTATTATGCATAACTCTTTCTTTATTTCCTCAGCAGCAAAGATAGAGGAATATAAATATTATCGAAATTGAAAGCAAAAAACTGTACAGGCATAACAGGCAGCCAATCACATAACAGAGGAAGTAGCTATATAAGTCCTGTGTCTCCCACAATCCCCCTCTTTCTTGCGAAACCGAAGACCAGGTAAGACGAACGATGCTCCATTAGATCCAAACAGGAAACGGGAGACAAAGCGAAAACTTCAAGCTACAAAAGATAGAAAAATATGGTAATTTCCAAACTCAAAACTGTAGACTTACCAAACATAACCGTGAGTAGCCATACATAAAACTGGATTCTGAAATATAAAAATATCTAGAATTAGAAACCAGCAAAAGCATTCAAAATCATCCAAAACATGATAAAATACATGATACAAGTACATGATCTAAACACATGATATAAATACAGACCTGATTGAAAAAACATACCTGAATCGTATCGAGGCATCTCCTAACCCAGATCCACACCGGGAGGGTGGGAGGGAATAATACTCGCCTCCGTGTCTTTAATAAAATCATGACTTTACGTCATGTTACTAGTAAAATCTGGGAATTTTATTAAAGACACGGAGGCTCATATTATGCAAGTTTAAAGCTGTGCCACCACTCGAGATGCGATGTGTTCAATAGGTCTGAAATAGAAGTCTCGAAAGGTCGATTCTCGGGACCAATCTGCCGCTCGCATAATATCTTCCAGACGGCATCCGACTGAGGAAGCTTTCGAAGCCATCGCGCCACGTACCGAATGAGGCGTAGAGACGGAGGTGTCTATACCCACAGAGGCTTACAGCCAACGCACCCAACAAGCCAGAGTAGGTGTCGAAACTGGCCAATGAGGAGACTTAAAAGATACAAACAAATCGTGCAGATCGGCTGAGCGAAGAGAGCGCGTAACATCCAGGTAAATTTTGATGCAATCCACCGGGCAGAGCGCCGGACACTCAGAAAATCTGGGGTATGAAAACGACTTGGATGCAGATTTAGTCCTCCTGGATATGTCAAAAGTAACACCCTCTGGGGTGAATGCAACGGCGTGCCAATCCAGGGCCCTGACGTCTGAGACCCTCTTGCAAGAGATCAAACAGAGTAGCATCACCAACTTGGATGACAATCGTTTTAAAGTCAGTTCTTGGTTAGGGTACCACGATGAGAGGAACTGCAACATCACGTTGACATCCCAAAAGGCCGAGAAACGAGGCCGAGGAGGACGAGCAAGGCGAATACCCTTTAGAAGACGACATACAAAAGGATGTCTGCCTACAGGGGAACCATCCAAACCCTTGTGGCCGGCCGAAATAGCCGAGCGGGAGAGATTGATCGTGCGGTATGCCTTGCCCGAGTCAAACAGGGACGTGAGGAATTCCAGGATCAAACAGAGAGGGGCAGATACGGGATCCACTGCCCGTTCCATGCACCAACCAGACCACGATCTCCATGAAGCTCGATAGGCTGTACGGGTGCCTGGGGCCCAGGCCTTATCGAGGAGCAGGAGAGTTGCCTGCGGAACGTCTGGGACAGTCCAAGGTCCCCTGAAAGGAACCACGCTATCAGGGGTAGCTGGTGTTGCAACACCAGCTCGTGTGAGTTCCCATCCGGATCCAGAAGGAGGTCCTGGAAGACAGGTATCAGCCGAGGGTAATCTATTGATAACTCCATCAAGCGAGGGAACCATGGTCGAGATCTCCATAGAGGGGTGATCAACGCCAAACGACAGTCGTGGCGAACCATCTTCGAGATCTTGCGCGCGATCATGTTGAACGGGGGAAAAGCGTACAGATGACCCCGTGGCCATTCCTGGAGAAAGGCATCTGTCGCTACCGCCGCTGGGTCCGGCCTCCAGCTGTAGAACTCCGGCAGCTGAGTGTCCAGTCGAGATGCGAACAGATCCATCTGGAATCTTCCCCACAGCATGTCCAGGCTCTGGAACACCGAAGCGTGTAAACGCCAATCTCCAGAGTCTCTTAAGTGTCTGGAATTCCAATCCGCTCCCGAATTGTCCAGACCCGGAATGTGTTCCGCTGTTACCGAAACGTTGTTGTAGAGGCAGAACTGACAGAAATCTTTTGTCAGAATCGCCAACATCTTGGACTTCGTACCCCCCAGGTGATTTATGTAGCGGACCGCCGATACGTTGTCCATCTTGAGGAGAACGCAGCAATTCGCCCGCCCTGGGGTAAGGCTGCGGATTGCGAACGCCCCTGCCAGGAGTTCCAAGCAGTTGATGTGTAACGACTTCTCCACGTCGGACCATCTGCCTCCTTTGGAAACGTCGCCACAGCGAGCACCCCAGCCGTGCAAGCTGGCATCGGACTTGATCACTACGTCTGGGATGGAGCCGAAAATTGCTCTCCCGTTCCAAGCCTCCATGTGTGCCAACCACCACACCAATTCGTCCCTGGACTCCCCGTCCAAACGTATCCGAGACTCATAGGAGTGACCTGACCGAAGGTGTGACCCTTTGAGCCGTTGGAGGGCCCGGTAATGTAGCGGGCCTGGGAAGATCGCTTGAATAGAGGCCGCGAGAAGGCCAATTATTCTCGCCAGTTGTCTGACGGATAAGTCTGTGACACGAAGAGCACTTCGAATTTCCTTCTGGATGGCTCTTACCTTTGAACATGGTAGGAACAAAAATTGTTGGACGGAATCCACTCTGAAGCCCAGGAACTCTATGGACTGGGCGGGAATTAGGACTGACTTGTCCCAGTTGATCAGAAAACCCAGCTTTTGTAGCAGGTTGGTAGTCCACTCCAGATGTAGGAGGAGGTCCTCCTTTGATTGGGACAAAATCAGAATGTCGTCCAGATACATAATGAGGCGAACCCCGCGGGTTCGGAGGAACGCCACTACAGGCTTCATGAGCTTGGTGAAGCACCAGGGAGCCGATGAGAGACCGAAAGGCAGGCAAGTGAAGCGCCAACGACGCCCGTGCCATGTGAAATGGAGGTAGTCTCTGAACTCCAAAGCAATGGGTACCGTGAAGTAGGCGTCCTTCAGGTCCAGTTTGGCTAGCCAGTCCGACTGGCGCAGAAGGTCTCTGAGGCAGTGTATACCTTCCATCTGGAAGTGTTGGTAACGTAGGAAGGCGTTGAGGGGACGAAGATTTATCACAGGGCGAACTCCGCCCCCTTTCTTGGGCACTAGGAACAGATTGCTCGTAAAGCCTACGGCGGCGAACGGCAATTCCTCTATAGCGCCCTTGGACAGCATTTCCACGACTTCCGTGGAAATCATTTCGTCCTGATCCGGTGGAAGAGACAGTTCTCTGGGGGAACAAAATTGGACAGGCACGGAAACAAACTCTAGGCGATACCCCTTTACACATTGCAGAACCCAAGCATCCGAGGTGATATTTTCCCACTCTCGGTAAAATAGAGCCAGCCTCCCTGCCACTTGAACGGGAGGGAAAGAAAGGGTACTCACCGTAAGGACGTCTGCTGGGGGTACCACCGCGGGGGTATCTGGAGCCCCAAGTCCGACCTCCGACCTCTGGCTGGGAAGAAGGGAGGGGTTCTCTGATCCTGAAATCCCCGGGAGGGAAAAAAGGAACCTCTGGTTGCGCGGAATGCGCCTCGAAAACCACGGCCGGGTGGACGGTTCCTGCTACGCCCGGCCCCTCCGAAAACCTTAGGCGCGAACACGCGCTTCATGTTCGCCTGTGCCTTGTCAATAGCAGTAAAGGTCTTGACATACGACCCCATGTCCTTAACGAAGGAGGTGCCGAACAGCAAACCCTCATCGGTCGGCTCAGGCACCGCCACCTTCATGGTGACCAGCTTAGGGTCGATCTTTAAGAGAATAGCCGTACGCCTCTCTGTAGACATCGCCGTATTGGCGTTCCCCAGTAAGCATATGGCTCGTTGGACCCAACCTACGGCCACATCAATGTCCAAGACCGAGTCGCCAGTCCTGGCAGAATCGAGAAGCTCGTACAGCTTCGAGAGGGGTCCTAGCGTATCCAGGATCTTGTCCTGGCACCCCTTCAGGGAATGGTCAAGGCCCTTCTTGGGCTTCCAGCCCGACTTATTTAAGAACTGGGCAATCTGCGGGTCAATGTCTGGGGTCTTACAGGCAGCGCCCGGGAGGGTAGGGCGTGGGCATTCGGCGCGCAGTTTATTGCGGCCTTCTCTCGAAAGGGGCGTGCGGATGCGCTTAGCCACATACTGGGCAATATGGTCCGGGGGGACCCATTCAGCGGACCTAGGGTGACGCAGGTCATCAAGATCAAACAGGGGGTTACCCTGCGGGTCAAGGATTGCCTTGTCGTCCCCAGAGGGGCCTGATATCTGACCCCGGGGCCTTGGCAGAGGACCCCGAGGGGTTCACGCCCGTAAGGGGCAAATCCTCGCCAGATACCTCATCATCAAAGGAGTCATACTCCATATCGTCGGATTCTTCCTCCACACTCCGGTCGGTATCCGACCCATCATCAAGGACTCTAGCCCGTTTCCACAACCTAGCCTTTTTAGCCCGGCCAGGGGCTCTTTTGCGCGTGGGGTGCGCGCCATCTGCGACCGCCTCTAGCGTGTCAATCATGGCAGGCATAGCCTGCATCGAGGAGTGGGAGCCGACATTTTTAGACTTGGCCTTAGCCTTACGGGCCCCAGGCACAGTCTGGGCAGGTGAAGGGGATCCCCCACCCTGAGGGGCCGGGGAGGCCATTGCAGGTAGAACCATAGAATGGAGGGAGTGGGTAAAGGAGGAGGAGACAGCCCCCATGGCTGAGGCAATAGCCTTCTGCAATGAAGAAGCCATAGTGTCCTCAAGCAAGGCTTGAAATTCCTGAGAGGCCATAGCACTCCCAGTATTCTCCAAGTTAAATTCCCCAGGGGGACTAGTAGGCCCATCATCCCTATCCTGCATAATGGCAATCAATAGTAAAGCAATTGAAACTAGTGAAGTGGGGCAGTAGAGAATTGAAGGGTTGAGTAACCCATAGCACAGAAGAACAAAAATTAGCAATCAGACCGTTAGTGTGCCCAGGAGAGAGCTAGGCGACCGACCGCACGGCAGCTAGGATGCAGACCTCGTGGAGGACCGTCCAAGATGGCCGCCGCACGCGAGGGAAGTGCTCGCGGTCGTGCACCCGTGGGGGAAGGGGCGCGTGCACTCAGCCCGCGCGGGAGTCCGTGAGCGGGTAGGCGAGTGCACGGAGCTGCGGCCAAGAACAAAAGAACGGCCGCGGCAAAAGAACCACTGCAGGTACCCGCGAAAGATGCGGGGAGCAGGGAAGGGTAGGGAGACCAACTCCCGGCAAATAGGGAAAAAACCCCGGGGTCCCCAAGGCACACTAAGGTGTGAAAACTAACAAGTAACAATCAACAACAAATAATAAAATAATAATGGTAGCAAAATTCAGTAAAATAGCAATAATCACAAGCATAAACACTATGACAAATTGCAATGAGTAAGAGAGCTAAACAGGATACTTAGCTGTCTGAGGAAGCAGCAAAGAAAGAGGGGGATTGTGGGAGACACAGGACTTATATAGCTACTTCCTCTGTTATGTGATTGGCTGCCTGTTATGCCTGTACAGTTTTTTGCTTTCAAATTCGATAATATTTATATTCCTCTATCTTTGCTGCTGAGGAAATAAAGAAAGAGTTATGCATAATATGAGCCTCCGTGTCTTTAATAAAATTAATGGATGAATTTTCTGAAAGTAGATATTTTACCTGCAAATTTCTCAGCAAGTGTGACAGCTGGTTCAAGAGCATGTGAAGTTATTTGCTCGTTAAGGACTTCATAATTGATATAGAGTTCCTGAATTCTTTTTTTTTATGAGGAAGTCCAGTTTTTGGTTTATATCATCCAGTGTAAGTGCAAGTGATAATCTCCATTTTCCAGCACTCTAAGTCTTTCAATCTGTAGAAAAGTGAATAGAAAAAGTAAACCGCTACCATGTAGTGCCTAACAATCTCGGCTCTACCGGTGTCAGTAAACTTGTCCAGTACCTGTTAGAGACTCCAGAGGTCTCACGGGGCTTAACCCCAAATTGTATATAGAAAACAAAACAAATTATGCAGACCACGTAACTATCTGTATTTTAGTTTGAAACATTCTGCAACTGTTATTTTTCCAGCTGTGCTATTTTGACCTAAAATTGTATTTTTTTTTTATTTTTTTTTTTTCCATTGAGTGAGTTTTCAGCTCACTGCAATTTGATGGTTATTGCATAAACCTTGATTTTTCACATACTCCAATTTTTTGTTCTGAACACACTTTGCTGTCATTTTTGTCAGTTGTTTCTGCTACATATAAATGACTAGTAAGCATACAGTCAATAAATAAATGTTTCAGCATGTTCTTTTATTAAGAGTCTCTTCAGTGCTTGACAAAGACCACAATTGTGGCCGAAACATTACTGGTATTTCTCTTAAAACACGTTAATAAAAAGGACATTGTGCTGAAATGGATGTGCTGGAATATATTTTCTAATTGTTTGTATGAGGATCAGTTGGAGACAGAATCAGATTCTTGAGCACTTTGTGGGTAGTTACCCACCTTGTAAAATATTTTGAATAGGAGCACACAGTAGCAGCTTTTTAACTCGTCAGTACTTAAAGTTACATTAAAAAAAACAAAAAAAAAAACACGAGTATGAATAAATGATACCACCTCTCTGGTCAGTTGTTACACATTTACTTATTTTTTAACCACCATCTATGAGAGTAAATGTACTAATAGACAGATGAAAGGATAATGCTTTACTAACTAGATCTGACAAGACTACATGGTTATAAAATGTTTATCTAGAATAGTTGAAATGTAAATGAATAAACATTGATTGCTCTACAGTCTGTGGTTTACATAACTACCAACACATTGATTTATTTAAAAAAAAAAAAATGATAATGACACAATAGATACTATTAAAATACAATTAAGCTTAAATATACAGCAGCGCACTACCTATGCAAAAGACAAAACAAAAAAACCTCCAACATATCTTTTTTTTATAAAAAATGATGTAGAATACCTATGGCAAAGAGATACAAAACAAGTTTAGAATACACTTGTTTGCAGTAAAATTGCATGCAAGACAACAATAAGAAACAACATACAGTGTGAGTTAGCAAAAGAGCACCCAATGGGAAGCATACATTGGTAGAATTCTTACTTAGATATCAGTCATAGATAGACCAGGTTATGATGGATGGCATAATACCTGAAATGAATAGCTTTATCCTCCAATGAACCATGCATAGATAGAGAGAACAGAAAAAAATATTGTAGCATGTCTATATGGAAAAATAAACTAAGGTTGTCAATACTTACTTTATATGTAGCCACCTTCAATCTTAAAATCTTTGAGATACAATCCCCACCAAGGATTTAAATGGTCTAATTCCTCCTGCGAAAAAAGAAGACAAATATACACTGCAGAAGCACAGATCAGCCATACCATTATAAAACATAAGAATTATGTATATTCATTAGACCTGGAGATTTATTTCTGTCTGAACTACAATTTGTTCGAATTTAGATCAAATTCACAAACTCTTAGCCAAAATGTGCAGGAATCATGAATTAAATGAAAGCACAATTGTTGAGCATGTGCATTTCGGTTCATAAATCTGTATTCTGCCCATAGTGCCATAAAAGCAGATAATGATTAGAAAAAAAAAAGATGATTGATGGCTAAGGGACAGAAACTAAATATTTATTTTATTCACAGATGACATGAGAAATCACCAACAAAAGGGCAAATAAGCAGGAGATCTGTATTGCCCAAATCCTTAGCCCATCCTCTGGGACTTCCCTCACCCTGCAATGAAGATTGATGTCACAGGAGGAGGATTGGACTGCATGGAGAACTTGGCTATGGCATGCAAATTTTTTTCTTTATTTTATTTTTTTCCTTTTATGAGGAGGGGTGTACTATATCAGTGAGGGTTACTCAAACACTTTTTTGTTGGAGTAAGCCTTTAAGGAAATATAACTAAATGGTTTTAGAAAAGGTGTAATAAGTATATTTGTTGCTTAAGCAGAAGTAAAAAGAAATACAATGAAAAATAGAAAAAAAAGTTGTTTTTACAAAAGTTGTTTTTTTTATTCCCATTGGGATGTTTTTTGTTACTAACTCTGCTTTCTAGATAGTAACACTAGGACAGGCAGCAGATGCTATGAGGTCAGGGTCTGGTGTCTGCTTTCTCTCTGATATCTGGCTATTTGTGCAGGAGAAAACACTGTGTTGTCATTGCCAGAGTTTTAAGTCAGGTGTCTGTAAGCATAACAGATCTCTTGATGCATCAGTATGATAAGGTATGTTTATGTATAAGTGCATGTGTGCATCTATGTGCTAGTGCAGTTGTAGACAACCTTCAGCACCCCAGATATCGGTGACTACATTTCTCCTGATGCTTTGCCAGCATTATGGCTGTAAGAATGTAATGGAAGATATAATCCTCAACATCTGGGTTTGCCTACTGCTGTGTCTGTGTGCTAGTGCTATAAATTAGGTTGGTCTATGTGGCAAGTAATGCATGAATAATTCTGTATGTATGTGACTGAGCCTGATCCAATCATGCTACCAACTCGTGCATGCAGAAGAGCATTCTAGTTCTAAACCCTTGAGCTGGACACTTTGATTTGAAGCTGTAACTACACCAGTTCGCAATATTGGAACTCTAGAAACCACAATGGCTACCTGGTAAATGTTTCAATGTATACCACTCCTAACAAAGAACACCTAGGAGAGCGCTAATTTGAGGGAAGGTAGGGGAGGTGGAGGGCTAATGAAAACCATTGAAAGTTACTATTAGTCATAGAGAATGAAAGTAATAGAACTGTTACTATATAATGGATAGCAGATATACCCAGTAACCAGAATTCTGCAATATGTCCCAATTAAAACATTTGTGTATACAAATGTATTGGCCGCAGAAAATATGGAAAATAAAAACTGGGGCAAACTCCCCTTTTTAGATGAATTTGCCACGAGTTCTTGGAGGGGACTACTTGCCAGCCTTTTACCCTGTGACTATGGCCCCTGCAATAGAACTGGCTAATATACTTCAAACAGGCTCTGTTCATGCAATTGGGACTATATGGTTAGTTTACCGAACAACCGCACGAACAGAGACCACCCTGGAGCTTGTTAACACCTATTAACATCTTGGAACGTTTCTCACCGCAGTGTTCTAATTGTTCGTCTTGGTGGCCGTGTGTCACGGGTGGAGGTACGGAAACCAGGACCCCTGAGTGCCTGATGAGAAGTTGGGAGTCTTCAGCGTGGAAGTGGATTTATCAGGGCCTGGTGCAGGGTAACCACACGCCCTCTGGTGTTGAGCACCAGCGTTTGTGCGGCCACATACCAGGTCCCTGATACAGCTACTGCGGATCACATGAGCTAGGAAATATGCAGACCTCACAGGAGCTGAATAGGGAGGCTCTGCAGCAGTAACCAGGAGCTTGGAAATAAGCAGACCTCCCAGGAGCTGAATAGGGGGGCTCTGCAGCAGACATGTATCCAGTACAGAAACAAGGCAAGGCTAGAATAGTCACCAAACATGAAAACAAGACAGAACTAGTAGAACCCAGAACCAGAGGAGGATAGGAAGCTAAACCCAGAACATGTACACAATACATAAGGGAACATTAACTAAACAGGGGCAGGACAGGACATGACTGTACATGTATATAATACAAAAGATCACTTTTTGCCCTTAAAACAAAAAGATGAATATACAACACTTATCTTAGTAGACAGAGGTGACAGCTTCCTCCAGGGATATCCCAGCAATAATCCATCCAATATAGAATAGATATATGCAAAAGGAGGATACAGCTGTAGATCTACAAAGATTGAAATAAAACAATAGTGCAACACTGTATGATAAAGTAGAATAGAACTCACAAGATTGATGAATGGTTTGCGCCCAAGGGTGCCTCCCCTGATATCATTGGGGGGCATGAACACTGCTCCTGCTCCAAGGAAGGTGAAGTAGGACTCAGGAAGTGGAGTAAAAAAGTATTTCTTCTTTATTTAAAAAGATTAAAAGTATAAGTATACAAAATAAGCTGTTATAGTACCAGGTCCTACGCGTTACGTCCAAATTGACTTCCTCAGGGACCTCCTGGTATATAGATAGGTAACAGCAATAAAACAAATACAAATGAACAATAAAACCCTCCCCCCTGAGTCCTTTCTTTTATACTGAAGGTTGTTCCTCTTCATTGGTGCTTCACTGGGCGTCTGTGCTTTGATGCAGCTGTCTGTAGTTGACTGGGATTACAAAATAAAACAAGACAAGATATAATAGACAAAACAAGAGGAGACATAACTAAGCACTATATATGAAAAGTATGGGGATTTAGTTACATTATCTGATCATACATTGCATAAGCCTGCCACAACGCAAATGTACCCCATCTCTGGCAGGTCCTACCCTGCCTAATGTTCGCTAAAAGAACCATACTAAAACACAACAGCACTTACCTGCAAGAAAGGGCAGAGACTTGGAACACTGCTGCAGGTTCAGACTGAAACAAAAGGAAAATGGAAAACAAACAGGTGTGGAAACATAAAACAAACATATAAATGAATCCAGGAGACTGGGAATTCCAAGGATGGAATAATGGGATGAACCCAGAAAACCAGGCATAAGGAAAACCAGACATGGAATTGAAAACCAAAAAAAACAAGAAAAACTAAACAAGGATTGTAAAAAGAGAACTGGATACCAGAAGCCAAAGCCAGACATCTCCGCAGAACATGGCATATGTGACACCGTGATTCCTATGAACAACCACGAGGTGGTGGCCATCTTGTTCGCATGAACGCAGACAACGGTGTTTGGGCATGAATCCCATGGAACTGAAATCGGATACAGAAACTCCCGACACTGCTGAACTTCCATCATCACCTGCGTTCGTTTCTATTTAGCTTAGAAGGGCACTGTTCGGTGAGATCATTCGTCTTGATGAAGGGAACAAGCTCCAGGGTAAGACTATTGACTCAGTTTGGTAGTTTGTTCGTTTGCAAACTACTGAACTAGACCGGTCGCAAGCCCTGATTCTCTGGAACTGGGCATGAAACCATGCATGCGGTCGGTCAAAAAGAGACTTCCAGTAATTTCCTGAACCCCTGCTCTGATCTGGGTGATTTTTGGATATGTTGTTCACCTATATCAGGGTTATTTGGGAGATATGTTGTATTTTGGGGTACTTATTGGACTTTTTAAAAAATGTGTGTTTTTTCTGTCTAGGGATAATTAAGTTATTGTATTATCTACCTTAATAGTATCACAGGCAGAGGGGAGGGATTGTGTACTGTATGTGGCAGTGTCATTCATTGTTACATTGTTTTTTTTGGCTTGTATACTTTGTGTCCTGTGCCCAACAAGGTCCACCTGGGCGTCAACCTTGCTGGGAAACTTGTATAAAAGGCAGTGTGCCTACATTAAACTGCTATTCCTGCTTATACTCCAAGACTGTGTGTCGTCCTGTTATTGGAAGGAAAAATATTTTCTCCTGTGTCTGCTGTTCCAGCTTGCAGGAGATTCAACAAGGAAAGTCCTTGTAAGGACTAGAGCTAATTCCCCATTCGGCTACAGGAAGGAGCGGTTCCAGGGCCCGAGTCAAGCCACGGTGACTGTGGGCAGAAGTGCTGCTTTTTGTCCCCTGTTCCAGCTAGGAAGCGTTCATCGGCGGAGGTACATAGTCGGGGTACAGGGATCGCCGCTACAAAAACAAACTATACAGTATCCATGATTGACACGCTGGTTTATAATCTTCTTTTCACTTGCTGTTTATTAAAAAGGATCCCATATACGCTGTGTGTTTATGAACTGTGTGTTTAAAGGGACACTCCAGTGCCAGGAAAACAAACCGTTTTCCTGGCACTGCAGGTACCCTCTCCCTCCCACCACCCATCCCATGTTGCTGAAGGGGTGTAAACCCCTTCAGTGACTTACCTGAGACCCCCGCCGATGTCCCTCGGCAGTGGTTTCGGGTCCACCCATGCTCCCTCCCCCCGCCGAGACCGATCGCGCATGTGTGGCCGCCGGCAGGGGAGTCCTAATGCGCATGCACGGCAATGCCGCGTGCGCATTAGACCTCTCTATAGGAAAGCATTGAAAATGCTTTCAATGCTTTCCTATGGGGTATTGAGCGATGCTGGAGGTCCTCACACAGCGTAAGGACGTCCAGCAACGCTCTAGCACAGAAAACCTATGCTAGAAATCAGTGGCTGTCTAGTAGACAGCCACTAGAGAAGGAGTTAACCCTGCAATGTAATTATTGCAGTTTATGAAAACTGCAATATTTACAGCTGCATGGTTAAGGGTAGTTGGAGTTGGCACCCAGACCATTCCAATGGGTAAAAGTGGTCTGGGTGCCTGGAGTGTCCCTTTAATAGTTTTAAAATTATTTTAAAGATATTCAAAGTGATAGGCACTTCTGCCTAATAGTATTAAAACAGCATTTTACACATGCAGAAAAAAATGTGATTTTATTTTTGCTTTCCAAAAAATTATACAAATAAAAAATGTTTTATACATAAACGCTGTATAAATGTATGAAGACACCTTACAGCTGACGCTAATCATTGCCAACGTCTAATTCATTCAGCTGCCAACCATACTCTGTGAGGGCTCACTGTGATTTGGAAACACACTAATAATGCTAGCACAAAAGGGTACGTTGACAGTTTAACAACCCACAATAAAACCACTTGCCTGCTTTCCTGTCAGTAGCAATGTTATATGCAAATGAATAGAGGATTGAAAAATGTACGTAAATACTAAAACTATCCCTATTCTCATATATCCATATGTAAGAAGTGCATTCATTATTATTAATCTCTTAGGATGTCTTGAATAAAATATAGTTTCAATATCTGAATTAACTTTATATTTTTGATGTAGAATTAAAGACAAATGTAAGAGTGGATGTAATAGAGGACAAGCCTGCTGCTGATAAAAATAACATATATTTTAAAATATAAGTTGGATACTATTGTAAAACTTGTTCAAAAGAAAAAAAACTACTTCCACAAAAAAATTAAAACTGGATAAAATGTTATATTTAATATTTTCATAAATTGTACAGCAAGCCTTTGACTGTTTGCACTAACCAATTATTAAGTGTATTACCATATTAATTGCAAAATTAAATTACTTTCATTTAGCTTACTATTTAAGTAATTAATGTGATGAGAAAAAAATGATGGGTAGAAATGTGAGAGGTATCTTTTTAATCCTTCATTCATTCAAACAATTTACTAATTCTAAATTTGAGTGTAAAAATATTTTCCAGCTTAATGTGGTAATATAACATATTATATGGCCTATGTACATCAGTGAAATAATATAGATACAAGTAAGGTTACACAAAAAAAAAAAAATTAAACACTCCCTCCACTTCATCCCAATTATTTATTGTTTTCTCTCCTCTTTTTCCAGTTAAAAAATTTAGTTTTTATTTCATGGTTTACATAGTCACGATTTTAGATCAGGGGCCATCCTAATTTAATCTTCAATTACCTGTTTTTGTGGCAGGTTGTGTGGTGTCTCTTTCTTGTATCTTTCAGGTGCTTCTGATTGAAGAATGGATGAATGTCTGGCTGGTGTCCGAGCTACTGTCCAACAGAAATATGTTTCCTGGGTCCAGTCCAGGACCTTCTGGTAGAGGCTCTGGTTCCATCTGGGCCTACTTCTTGGAGGACCACCACGACATCTGAGATGCTGCCTGGACGTCCCACACAGAGAACCAAGCCGCTGCAACATTTGAGCTCCAGTGCTGACTCCACCAGGAGAAGGAGAGTGAGCCCATCCCAAGATCCAAGGCCGAGGCTGCTGTGATCGGTGGGAGGCGGGAGTTTGGGAGGTCATGGCGATGTCCCCGTGCAACCACATGTTCAGTACGTCTTCCTTTGAATGAGGCTGAGGCAGCACATTCATACTGCGAAGGAGAGGGCCGCAAACAGGACAGGTGAGTGCTGGATCTCGCGAACGTTCAGGCTGCGAACAGGTACGAAGGGAATCTACCAAATGTTCAGCCCATTAACAGGAGGACTGTTTGGGCTGTGAACAGGACAGTATGATGCGAGCGCATGTTTGGATTTCGCATGTGGTTGTCCACTTTGGCCGTGTACGCAGGACTTTGCACAAATACGGGAGATCTGATGGAGGGAGAAGTGATTGAATTGCAATGGCTGGCACTGCAGCAGGCACGGGAGGTGCTGGGAGTACTGTGATGGAGCGGAGGATCTTGTTGAAGACATCCCAGGTAAGTCGTCCCCAATCCTCAAGGGTCGCAAGCCATGGGGCAGCGGGTGAGTGGCAAATGTTCAGGCGCTAGGCACTCAGGCAATGGCAGGGTCCCCAATATCTAGTGAGTATAGACCAGCTTCTCCTCCCTTTGGCAGGTCATGGGAGCAGAGTTTTTCCCAGGGTCACCTCCCAGGTTTCCATCAAGGTCACCAAGAGTGAGTTGGGAAAGCCTAAAGAGGGAGCCAGTGGCTGGGGACCTGAGTTTGGAGCCAGTTAGGCGGGCATCCACACCTAGGAGGGCACGGAGAAGAAAGCTGGGATATCCATCATGGGTGGGCAATGAGCGCTGCACTCAGGACCCAAACATCAGGCCCCCCAGGGGGTGCTTAGAGACATGGGACGCAGTATAGATCTCAGAGTGGCCATAGCGAACAGGCGTGCTACACCCGGAGTTACCTTCCAGGAGCGTTGCTTGGGGTTCACTTTTAGGACTACGGGATGCAGACATAGCAGGGTGGATACAGAGAAGTGACAGCGGGGAGTGGTCATGGCCGTAGGGTTCAGGGCGCCAGGTGCAGAAAGGATAGGTCTCTTTCCGGGACCCAGCTAGAGAGCAAGCAGGTCAAGACTCAGTCGGACAGCTTACCTAATTTTCTCGTTTCAGGTCACCAAGAAGGTTGCCCTCGGTCCAGGTGAGACCTCATGCACTTATGGCTCATGTGCATACTTTGAAAAATTCGGTACCTTTCTGGAATGGGTGGCCAAGGTTGAGGCAGGCCCTAGATTCATGGACCATTACCTTGATGATTTCCTTTATGTCAGGCTGGCAGGTTAGGATGTGTGCCAGATAGAGTTGAGAACACTGGAATAGGTCTCAAATGTCTTTGGAATACTACTGGCGGGTGACAAGATGGTCAGGCCAACTACTTGCTTGTCTTTCTTGAGCTTGGAGATAGATTTGGTTCAGGGTAAATGTCGGTTGCCTGAAGATAAGTTGCTTGCTCTGCAGCAGGCAGTAGTGGATGTTCGGGGAGCTAAGAAAGTTACCTTGAGGGCTCTTCAGTCGTTGGTGGGCCAGATAAACTTTGCCTGTGGGTCGGGTATTTAACAGGTTCCTAGCTAGGGTGACTAGTGGTGTCGCATTCCCTCATCATTACATTCGGGTGTGGGCTTCCATGAAGGCTGATTTGGAAGTGGGGTTGGTTTTTCTACAGGACTTTAATGGGCGGGTGTATTTCTGGGAATCATCAGCTTCCTCATCGGATTTGGAATTGTTTACAGATGCATTGGGGAGTATCGGGTTTGGGGATTATTTTGCGTGGCCGTGTTGTGTGGAACTGTGGCAGGGTGAGTGGAAGGCCACCTCACTCATTCGCAATTTGGTATTTCTGGAATTATTTTCCCTTTTGATGGCATTGGCTTTGTGGGGTCATCAGTTACGGGACAGGAAGGTTTTATTCTTTACCGACAACACGTCGGTGATTGAGGCTGTTAATGGATTATCTGCTTCTTCTATTCCTGTTATTAGGCTCCTGCGCCGTTTAGTTCTCTTTTGCATGCAGTTTAATGTTGTGTTCAGGACATGTCATGTACCCGGGTTCTTGAATGTGGTAGCTGATTTGCTCTCTCATTTTCAGTGGGAGCGGTTTCGGGCGTGCAGGAGGAGGGTGTGTCTTGTTCGGCGGAAGTGTGGCAGCTCAGGACCTCTTGCTTGGTGGACTCATAAGGGGGTCATTGGCGCAGTCCACCTGGGCGGCATATGTTAAGGTTTGGCAAGACTGGGATGCTGCGATGGTTTGTGCAGTAGGCCATGAATCGGTTGCGGCGCATTGGACACTCTGTTATAGTTTATTTGTCAGTTGTTTGCTTCCGGGGTGTCCCTTTCTGCTATAGGGCGAAATGTAACATAGAAACATAGAAAGATAGAATGAGATAGCAGATGAGAACCATTTGGTCCATCTAGCCTGCCTAATGTTCAAAATACTTGTAATTAGTGCCTGGCCTTATCTTAAGTCTAGGATAGCCTTATGCCTATCCCACGCATGATTAAACTCCCTGTGTTAACAGCTTTGGCATTTCTATTTAATCTTAATGGTTGGGAGGATATAACTAAACATTTCCTTGTGCATCAGGCCAATAAGGGTTTTCGAAGAGGGAGGACATTGCAGGATTCGCACAGACCTGTATCTTTGGAAATTCTAGAAGGGTTGCACGGTGCACTTTTGGAGGTTTGTTTTTGAGAGTACAAAGTACAAGTGCCCCTGACTAAGGTGCAGCCTTGTGCACCAAAACGCGTGTTGGGTTATGTAATGGCACCCCCAGGCATAAAAGGGGTTAACAGTCATTTAGGAGATATTTCCTTAAAGATATACAGGCAGCTACTGAAGACACCACTCACCCAAACAGGAAACCATATGAATGCCGTAAACAGCCGAATAGGAAAAAACATCCGAAAGGTTTACACTCCTAGCAGTCGAACTGGAACAGCATACAATAAATCCCCCCAAGAAAGCTCTGTGTTGAGGGCCAAGCAGTGATCAGACAGAGCTGTGGGTATATTGTTCTTATATACACATTCTTACACATTAGTACCACCCACAGGGTTTGTAAAACAACCAATAAACACGTGCAATACACTCAGACACTCCCACACAAAATCCTCCCCTTTGCCTGTGATACAATTACTTTACACAATGGGTTAATGTAATTATCACAGGCAGGAAAATACACAGTTTTACACAATATTCATAACTTTAAAAGTATACATCACATTCCCATTCCCAGAATCAGCATACTCCAAATACAAACCATGTCAAAATCATTCAAATTGGTCCAGTGGTTCAAACGATAGAGTCTCCTATCCTGGAGACAATTGGGAAGTAATCCAATTATCTCCAAGGACAGAGGCAAAACTCCATTGAACACACAGTAGCAAAAGACAATAAAATACATAAAAATATATAACTTTGCAGTTATTGCATAAAACATATCCCCAGATAGCACATTATTACTGCATAGCGCTCAGATCACATACATACAGTTCAATTGCCATGGAGCCAAAGTCTTTCACATAGTCTTTTGTTATACGAATGGGCTCCATGGCATAGCTATCTGGGGTATCACTGTTCAAATAGGGCAAGTACCGAATGACCCAGCTTTCGTGTCTTTGCAGGGGAAAATCAAGCGTTTCAACATGGGGCCGTAGTCTAAAGGCAGCAGGCGGGCAACCAGGCTCCTCCAATGCACAGTGGCGAGATTGGTCTCGTCCCAGTTTATTTTTATCTTCACTTTATTTGAGCACTATGCACTCACCTGGCGTTTAGTATCCATTTCCTTTTCATCGGTGTGTTTGAGTAGATGGGAGTGGAGGGAATTGATTTAGCAGAGATGAGGTACTAGCTTAGAACACCCATGAAAGTGTTTTCTAGGAGAGTTAGGGACTACTTACATGATTTTTGCTTCACTATCTTATATTAGGGGGGGACCACTAGCACCTACCCTGAGGCACTATTTACTCCATTTGACTTTATAATATCTCCTAGATATATGCAGTACTCATTTTGCCCTCCAAATTCTTTACTGTAATTTTCTATAATTTCACTACCAGTTCACTGTTTAGTTAACCTTCCATCCACCAGCCTATCCTGTAGGTTTAGCCAACTTAACACAGCTGTGCCTGAAAATCAGTTGACATAGGATAGGACTTGGTGCTTTTTATACATAGTAACTACTTCTGCTCCCCAGTTTCATTCACTTGTATCCATTTGTTTCTTGTTTAATAAAGTTTCTAATTTCACTGGATACATTTTGAATAAGTATAGCTGTGGGAAGTTGGTTTGTTGCCCTGCCAAGGCTTTTGAAGGAAAGTGATTGAAGTTGTACATACTTTATTTTCCTTTTTTAATATACCAGTGTACCTTATTTAGGGCGTATTCACCTTTTTTTATATTTATCGCTTCTAGGGTCTAGGCCCATTTGTGGATCTGGTACCACCACACTGACCACTATGTCCCAAACCCAAAACGTTTGGATTAAGCGACATAGTTCTTCATTTTTTTTTATTTTTTTTTTACAAAGTTCTGTTGTTTTCTTTGGGGCATTTAGGATTAGTGAGTTGGTTAACAGCAACTGATGGGGTGGAGGTGGGTTACAGTGTTTGTATTTTGAATCTGGTAGTGATTAATTTACACTGTAAAAAACAGAAGATTTTGGAAAAGGTTCCATGGTTATGCTTTTTTTCTGTGCCAGGATTGGCTTCATGTACAGTTTCTTGTACGTTGGCTTTTTTAGATGGTCCGTTCAGGGGTGTGCGGTTCATTTTTGTTGCATGCCGATTGTTCTTCATTGTCAAAATTTAAGTTCCTATGGGTCTTTCAGTTGGCCTTAGGGTGTTTGGATTTGGTTCTGTTGCAGTTTGGTACACACTCGTTCAGGATTAGGGCAGCGATGGAGGCACCTCAGCTGGGTTTAGGGGATGACCTGGTCAAAAAGATTGGGAAGTGGGAATCGATAAGATTCAAGTCATATGTAAGGTCTAACCATTTAGCATAAGTATAAGATTGAGGGTGGTTATTTATTTTCCTTGTTGGTTACATGTTTTTCTTTCGTAGGTTGGATTGCTTGGTTGGTGGGACACTCATATGTGTATTGGGCACACTGGAGAGCCGCAGTTTGTCATCAGGGCATGCAGCTGGGCTTTCCACACTTGGTGCAACTTGTGGGGTTTGGTTTCTGGGGTTTCAGTTAGCAAGGGGTTTGTTTTGAGCTTTTCTGGAGGATTAGTGAGCGTCAAGTGCCTAATATAGTTTTGATTCATGCTGGGGGGAATGATTTGGGACTTGTTTCGCAAAGGGATTTAATCACCGGGATTAAAAGGGATGTGGGTAGGCTGAGGCAGCTGGTCCCTGACGTGGTTGTTGTATGGTTGGAGATGGTCCTGCAGTTACAATGGTTCCACGCTATGGATACAAAGGCAGTGACCAATAGAAGTGCGAAAGGTGAATAAGTTGATGGCAACTTATGTTAGACATTTGGGTGGGATGGTTGTCAGGATTTAGAAGCTCAATTGGGGATTATTCGGTGTGGAATTTTTGTTGCTAGGGTTTCAGGAAGGATTACAGTGGGTGTTGTTTTTTGTGGGGGCATTCAGGTAGTTCAAGGATTCAAGCTCTGAGCTGTGGCAAGGGATGGATAGACAATTTAGGGTGTAGGTCATTTGTCCAGATGTAAGATAGTTTAGGTCACTAAGAACAGTTAGGTTTGGAAAGGTATTGGAAGGTTCAAGCTCATTGTTAGCTCCGAACCTGGTGTGTGTAGGATGTATCTCGGTGGCAATGGTTTATGTTTTATATGTTAATTATATGTTATAATGTAGTATCATTTTTTGTGATGTGGGTCATTGTCTGGGGTGGAATTGTAAAAGGAGTTGGGGTTGATATTTAATGTGTAAGTATGTTGACAATGACCTTAGAAATTTGCAATAATTTAGCAAAAATACGGTGTCTGAGTATCCTTGTTTTTTCTGCGGGGGTTCTTAGTCAAGCATATGCCAAAAAGGCAACTATGAATATGTCAACTACAAGTCAAATTAATCAGAATACTTTAACCCCTTAAGGACACATGACATGTGTGACATGCCACGATTCCCTTTTATTCCAGAAGTTTGGTCCTTAAGGGGTTAAAGAAACCATATATTTTAAGATTATCAATAATATTATAAGTTTAACTGTATGTTTACGTTTGTCTAAAGTATATAAATGTGTAATGTGTACTTATATAATCGTATTATTATAAATAAAATATATTTAACTTGTTTAATGAAAATGAACTGCCAGCCAAAGCAACTAGTTTATAATTTACAGTTATGTTAACTTGAGGGTGGCTGCAAATATAAACATTGACATTTCTTTGTGTGTATGTATCTTTGTCATGGTGTGAGTATGTGTCAGTGTGTTTGTGTGTCTGAGTGTCTGTGCCTATATCTGTGTGTCAAAGTTTGCATGTGTCAATGTGTGTATATTTGTGTCTGTGTTTGTATGTGTCACTGTTTATATATGTGAATCTGTATGTTAATGTGTATGTATATCTGTCTAAGTATGTTGGTCAGTGTGTGTGTGTGTGTCAGGGTGCGCATCTGTGTATGTGTATACATGTAAGTGTGTGCATTTGCATGTCAGGGTGTACATCTGTGTGTATGTGTATATGTGTTAGTGTGTGTGCACCTGCATGTCAGGGTGTGTGTGTTCATGTATATGTGTGTCATGGTAAGCATCTGCATGTGTGTATATGTCAGGATGTGTGCATGTGTTAAGGTATGTGTCTGTGTGTGTATATGAATTTGTGTGTATGAGTCAGTGTGTTCATATGTGCATATATGTGTGTTAATGTGTATGTATGCAGTGTATATATGTATGTGCATACATATAAGCAATTATTATTATTATTTTATTATTTATATAGTGCCAGCAAATTCCGTAGCACTGTACAATGGGTGGACTAACAGACATAAAATTGTAACCAGACAAATGGACGCACAGGGACAGAGGGGTTGAGGGCCCTGCTCAATGAGCTTACAAGCAATCAAACGCCAACACAATATGCAGACACACTCTTGCAATCTAACTCAATATTAAATAAAAACATATCCCTGCATTCAAACTCTAAAATTATATACAAACAAAAATGATATACAAACAACTAAAACAATACTTGACACACATGTAAATCTGCATTTAAAAGCAAACATTGCATCCAAATACAGCCCTGTAATCAATCTCAAACATTACATACAAACACACCCTTGTATTAAAACACTACAATTATATACAAGCAACCCTTCAGTCAAACACAAACACTACAAAGAAAAGCACAACTACATTTAAAAGCCAACACTACATACAAACACACTCCTGCATTCAAACGCCAACACTACACACAAGTACAACACTGCATTCCAATGGCCACAGTACATAATAATACATCCCTATATGCACACATATACTTGACACAAAAACATACATTGGGGACTTACTTGCTGTACTTTTATCTCCAACCTAAAGTGGATTACATGCTGTTTTTACCTGGACCTTTGTAAGTGCATTTTGTAATAAAATACAAATGCCATCTGCACTATTTATTTGTGTCTTTATTTTACAAGTACTAAAGAAGATTTTCTACATATTATTCTGAAGACTACTTCTGATTAAGGATAATGGGCCTGATATTCACTAATATTTTGTGAGTTTAATATATACATCCTGCGTGTCTATATATTTACACTTTTATTACTCTATGTGTGATATATATATATATATATATATATCTTTTTGTAGATATTGTCCATCACGCTGTTATTTTATAAGGTTGTATATTTCCATTTACACCTTAGAAGTGATTACTTCACCCTTTTGGCATTCCTACTTTTCTGTTTTTGTTTTACTATTGTATTGGTGTTCTAGAGGGCACACTTTTTTTTAGTAGGTTTGCCTGTATATGTATTATTAGTGGTGTGTTATCTCTCTCTGTTACAAAAACATACTTACATTCAAATGCACAAACATTGCTCACAAATTCAACCCAGCAAGCATGAGAAAATGGTAGATCCCCAGCTGGCATAGCATTGTTGGAGTTGTAAGACAGATGGGGAGCTACTGTTTAACCACTTTTTCACTAGAGGGGGGCCCAAAAAGCTTTCTTGCACCAGGGCCGACATTAGTTCCACCACTGGCTGGAGAAGATCTGCAGCTTCAGCAAGCTGTTTTTTTTTTTTTTTTTAGATATACCAGCAATGAAAAATGCTCAGATAAATTCATGCATGTTTTTCATTGAGAGTATATTACTAAAATGTGATTGTCGCTTTTTATTTGTATCTGAGCATTGGAGTGTCTCTTTAAACTTTTGCATTATGTATTGCAAAATGTATAATTAAGACATAAATTGTCTGTTTGGCTACTTGTTTAAACAAGTTATTCAGAAATTTTACAATATTAAATAATTAAATATAATATCTCGACCTTATAGTTCACCTTTTATATTGTACACTAGTTTATATTTTGAAAACATTTTTGAAAGTTAAACACCACAGCGATGTTGTGAACATTTTGAGGTCTATAATACCAGCTATTATTACAGCACACACATTAGCAAACTTAAACTATTAAACTTGTTTTGTGCTATATTACATTTGAAATTATTATCATAGGGCAGTGCATTTCAATAAAAATAGAATGCTTCCCATCTACAGTACACACAAAAGATACATATCATCTGACTAACTCCTTAGTGACTGATTTTATTTTAAAATTCCATGAGTATATATATATAAGGCAATATATACATGTATTGTTTTTGTTTAATTTGTATTTTTATTATGCATATAAATTGCACAGTAATATATAGACACACACAGATATAGCTGTCAAGAGGTTACAGAAAATAGCATCCATGTTGAAGTCAACTCAAATATTTAATTTCAACATATATCCATAATTATCATTACAACTAAACATAGAAACATAACATAACATAACATAACATTGCTGTTATTTACCGTCCCCCTGGTTCCCCTCTTCTCTTCCTTGACCACTTTGCTGCCTGGCTACCCTATTTCCTCTCTTCTAACATTCCATCCCTAATTCTCGGGGACTTCAATATTCCTATAAACCCACCTTTGACCTCTGCAGGCACTAAACTACTTTCAATTACTTCCTCCCTCGGGCTATCGCAGTGGGCAAATTCTCCCACCCATGTAGCTGGCAATACCCTTGACCTAATCTTCACTTATGCATGTACAGTATCTAATATCTGCAACACTCCATATCCACTCTCTGATCACCACCTCTTATCATTTGCTCTCGCATACCCCTTCACCCAACAACCTCAGCCTAACCACCCTCAACTCAGGAGGGATCTTAATTCTCTTGATCTCCAACAGTTGCCAGCTGACATTGATTCACAACTGCTGTCCATCCCTTCCCTCTCCTGTCCTTCACTGGCCATCTCCATATATAACTCTACTCTTACATATGCCTTGAACACTGCAGCGCCACTCCAAACAAGCACCTCAAGGAGGACCTGCCCCCAACCATGGCATACTAAATCAACACGCTACCTGCAAAGATGCTCCCGTTGTGCTGAACTCTCCTGGAGGAAGTCTCGTACCCAATCAGACTTTTTCCATTATAGATTCATATTGCAGCCCTTGCCAAACAGTCCTATTTTTCCTCTCTCATTAGCTCATGTTCCCGCAACCCCAGGCGTCTCTTTGACACCTTTAATTCTCTTCTTCACCCTGCTGTGGCCACCCCCTAAACTAACTTTACTGCTGATAACTTTGCATGTTACTTCACTGACAAGATTGAACAGCTAAGGAAAGAATTCTCCCCTCCTTGCCTTTCTGTTTCTCAATCACACATAGATCATGCCTTTTCTACTCTTCAGACATTCTCCCCAGCTACTGACCAAGAGGTGGCTGCTCTTCTTTGCTCCTCTCGCCCCACCACTTGCCCGCTCGATCCTGTCCCATCTCACCTTATCAGATCTCTCTCCACTTGTCTCGTGCCTTCGTTAACACACATCTTCAACTTCTCGCTCTCTTCTGGCATCGTCCCTGCTGACCTTAAACATGCCACTGTAGTACCTATACTAAAAAAAACATCCCTCGACCCACCCACCCTCTATAACTACCATCCCATATCCCTGCTCCCTTTTTCCTCAAAGCTTCTGGAAAGACTTGTCTTTACCCGTGTGTTTCATTTCCTCAATTCCAACTCTCTCCTTGACCCCCTTCAATCTGGCTTCCGCCCTTTCCACTCTACAAAGACTGCCCTTATCAAAGTTACTAACGACCTAATCACAGCTAAATCCAAAGACCACTACTCCATACTAATTCTTCTTGACCTCCCAGCGGCCTTTGACACCGTTGATCATGCTCTCCTTCTTCAAACTCTTCAATCGCTTGGTCTCTGTGACTCTGTCCTCTCGTGGTTTTCCTCTTATCTCTCCCAACGCTCATTCAGTGTCTCTTTTTCCTAAGATACCTCCTCCCCTCGCCCTGTCTCGGTTGGAGTCCCCCAAGGCTCCGTCCTTGGTCCCCTTCTATTTTCTCTTTATACTGCCTCTCTTGGCAAACTTATTACCTCTTTTGGATTCCACTACCACCTGTACGCTGATGACACCCAGCTATATCTCTCCTCCCCGGACCTCTCCCCTGCCGTCCTGCAACGTGTCACTGCTTGCCTTTCTTCCATCTCTGACTGGATGTCCTCCCGCTTTCTGAAACTCAATCTCTCAAAAACTGAGCTCCTTGTCTTTCCTTCTCCTAATACTGATCCTCCTCTTTCGCTCTCCCTTCACGTTTGTGGTCCCAACATCAGTCCATCCTTGCAAGCGCGCTGTCATGGCGTCATACTTGACTCTGGTCTCACCTTTGAGCCTCACATCCAGCATGTTGCCAAATCCTGTAGATTCCATCTTAAAAACATAGCCCGCATCGGCCCCTTTCTTGCACCAGATACTACCAAGGAGCTTGTCCATGCTCTAGTAATTTCCCGCATGGATTAATGTAATCCTCTCCTGATTGGTCTTCCCAAAAGCCGTACTGCACCCCTACAGTCCGTAATGAACGCTGCTGCTAGACTGATTTTCCTCTCTAGTCGTTTCTCGCACACCTCACCCCTCTGCCAGTCCTTACATTGGCTTCCCGTAAGCTATAGGAGTCAATTCAAGGTACTAACTCACACCTATAAAGCACTGAACAACTCTGGCCCCTCTTATATCTCCTCACAGATCCATAGGTATGTCCCTTCTCGGTCTATAGTCTATACAAGGGCGTAGGTCTCCTTTTTTTAGAAACAAAGAAGCACCCAGCCCCAGCAGGTGAGGAGGATCTACGTATATGACCCTTTCTGAGAGCATCCTTTATATACTCCTCTAAACAAAGATTTTCTTGGGGAGATAGTGCATATACTCCTCCTTTAGGAGGCATAGTGCTTGGTAACAAGTTTATGTCATAGGGTCTATGTGGTGGTAAAACCTCCAACTGGACCTTGTTGAATACCTCCTTTAAGTCCAAATACTGTGGTGGGATTTCTGTGGTTAGGGGAGGCGCTATGGGAATATTGATGGTACCAATTGGTTGTGGCATCTGCCTTAAGCAAACACCTATGCATCTCTCACCCCAATTCACAATCTCTCCTTCAACCCAATCTAAACGTGGATTGTGTTTCTGGAGCCAAGGAAAACCGAGTATTATTGGACATGTAGGTGAAGATATAATTTGAAAAAACATTTCTTCAGAATGTAGAATACCCACTGAGACAGTGATCGGCAGGGTTTCATGTGTGATTAGAGGCTGGGTAAGGGGTCTCCCATCAATAGCCTCTACTGCTATGGGTCTATATTTCTGTCTTAAGGGCAGGAGAAATTTAGCAGATAATTCCTTGTCTAGAAAATTCTCCGCTGCCCCAGAGTCAATCATAGCCTCACACTGTACAGCGGTTTTCTTATAAGACAAAGTAACTCTTATAAGGAAACAGTTCTTAGTCAATTTAGGGGACATATACATCATACCTAAGGTCAGTCCCCGAACGTGCCTTAGGTGCGCAAGTTTTCCGGCCGGACTGCACATGAAAATCTTTGATGTCCCCTTTTGCCACAATACAAACACAACCCCTCATTGCGTCGGTGTTGTCTTTCTGCCTCAGTGAGTTTAGCAATGCCCAGTTGCATGGGTTCAGGTTCTGGAGGTGGAGCATGGCTAATTACCACTGGGTTAGAGAAGCGAGGGGCTATGGATAAGTTAGAACGTCTAGTACATTGTTTGTTTTTCTCTCTTTCTCTGAGCCTGTTATCAATATCTATCATGTATGCAATAAACTCATTAAGGTTAACCGGAAGATCTCTGGCTGCGGTCTCGTCCTGTATATTTTCTGCTAAACCTTCTGAGAAAGCAGTCACCAAACCACTATTGGTCCAGTCAACCTCAGACGCCAATGTTCTGAACTCTATGGCGTAATCAGCTACAGAGCGGCTGCCTTGTTTTATTCTCACTAGGGCTCTGGCAGCATTCTTTTTTCTTCCTTTCGGCTCAAAAGTAGCTTTAAATGCTGTTAGGAATACATTGTAATCATGGGCTACTGAGTTTCCACTTTCCCATAAGGGGTTAGCCCAGCCTTACCCGTTAATTGGTTCATTAGATAGACAATTTTCGATCTATCTGTAGGGAATGAACCAGGGGAAGCTTCGAAGTGGTAATCAATTTGGTTTAAAAAAAACTCTAAATTCCTTAGAATCACCTCCAAAACGAGGGGGATGTGAAAGGGTTATGGACGGTGGTTTGTGTGCCACAGGTGCCACTACAGGTGGCGGAGCCACAGGTGGTACAGGAGGTGCCTCCAAATAGGCAGTACTCTGGAGCAAGGTCTGAAATGCCTGGGCAAATTGATCTAACCTGTGGTCCATATCCTCCACCCTATTCTCACAAGCAATCATATGTTTGCATAGTTCCGCAGGATCCATGGCCCTGTCGTAATGTCATGACTGCTAGTGTGGTCCAGAACGCAGAAACTATGTAAACATATATATAAAAAAGGAAAGGAAATAAAAGGACTGAGCGTAAACCAGACCTTAGAATGGCCGGACTAATACGCTAGAGACAGGGAATGGTCAAAGGGAAAGCCGAGGTTAAGGAAGCCAGAAATACACAATACCGTTTACACAAGCCAAGTCAGGGAAACCAGAATTCAGAATAACCAGGGAAAAGCCAAGATCAGTATACCAGGAAATCAGATTCACCAAGATAAATGCACTCTCAGGAAACCAGGAACAGGAAACCACGACAGGGCAAGGTACTGGGGTGAATTAAGGATTTAAATATCCCTCTCTATGCTCTGATTGGTCAGAGGGTGACCTCTGACCCCAGAACGTGCGCGTGCGTCAACGTCGTGACGTCACGCGCACGTTAGTATAATTATTTGGGGGCGGAGCTTGAGATGGATGCGACCACGTGGTCAGCGCCATCTTTGATTTGGGCGCGACGCCCAGAAGACGTGGAGGAGCGGGCCGGTAACCGCAACAATTCTGAGGATTTACGATTCCTTTAGCTTAACTAGCAAAGCCAACACTTTTGAAATTCTATACTTGTCATAAATGCTAATTCCCCAAAATACTGTCCTCTTTTTTGTTCTACAAACTAATTCCTGCTTTCATACCACAATTTTAACGGACTGGTACCAACTATACCTAGTCTTCAACAAGTCATATATAATTTGTGCCTTATATCTACTAACAGTCGGTGTTGATTGAGTATAGATTATGAGATGTGCATTAGGGTAGCATTATCCTGACTTATCAATTTAGAAGTGACACAGAGGAAAAGAAAAACTTGAGTGAAAAACGTAATATTTGTTAATTTAGCTATAGCATGTTGGCTGTAACAACATTTAAATTACATATATTGTCGGGTTTATGATGTTGGAGCTTTTAGAAACATTTCCAATGGTCAATGTTTTGGATCCTTACAATCTTATATTGACTCTTTCTTTGGCTATTGAGTTCTTTCTTTCTTAAGGGAGTCACTTGTATATACTTTAGTTTGTTATGGTTTTATTTGTTGTGCTTTCTGCTGTATGCTGATCATGCACTCTTCACTTGCCTACTCACACTAGCTCTCCTCTTGATGCAGCCAGACCAACTGATTACAGTGCATACCTGCAGGGTTGCCCAAATTCTGCTGAACCTCACCCGAGCTCCATTACTCATACTGTGGTGGAATCTCAGTAAAAAATAAATTTACTAGGCATAAATTTACACATGTGGCATATGTGTAAATGTTGTATCAGTTAGTTAGTTACACGTAGCTAAGATACAATCAACACTGTATTGAGCAAATGCAGGAATGCAGAAACTGAAAACACTTCCCCTCCTCCATTGTTCTGGGTGAGCCATGTGGTCTAACAGGTAAGGGAAGTTCGGCTTTGTTCAGCTGATTGTGTAAAGAGTATATGTGGGTAGAGTTAACTATAGGAGGAGCTATATGTCTATATCATGCATTTACACAGTCAGTTCTGGGCTCAGATCTTGCTGTATTTTGGTGACATTAGTCCCTCTGAGCCCCGGTCGGTGAATCGAATAAAGAATCTCTTCCTTCCTGAAGAAACCTGTGTCCATCTCTCTGTGCTTGGCTTCCGTCAGTTTCTCCGGTATCATTTGGTGCATTGGGCCGGGAAGCTCATCGTTCAACGGTAGCTGAGAGGCAGAGGCGTGAGACGGTCTATCTTTGCCCACGTTCTCTACGGCTGCACCCCTGAACTTCTGCGTGGACCTCCCTTCGTCTCGGCGCCACTGGTCTGTTGTCCAGGAGATCATCAGCCTCTAGGTAAGAAGTGCTGGGGTGTCCCCGTCGATGAGTGTGAACCCAGGTTCAGGAACGAGGAGGTAAGACGACTGCTGTTTTAGACGGCGGACCCACTAGGGGTATACCGATTGTGCGGTAGGCCCATAAGGGGTTTGAATTGTGTATGGAATCTGCCCCCTCTGTCGGAGGGAAGGAGCGAAGGCGCACCGCTCAATCGAACGCTCTTTAGTAAGACCGTTTGATTTGGTTAGTCAGGCGGGGTTCTGGTGTAAATAGCCCTAGCCGGACACCGGTGTCTTGTCTAGACTAGCGTTCTAGGGTGTATATTTTGTTCGCTAGGTCGGAGGGACTGGGAGACTAAGCGGCGTCTGTGTAAATTCGGTTCGCTAGCTCTCAACCTATCTTGGCTAAGTGGGAAGGCGTGTAAATTTGGAACCCACTAGATTTTTGATAGAGTAATCGACTAAGAGGCGTCTGTGTAAATTCGGTCCTCTAGCTCGCTATATGTGGTGCTTGGGCAGTGTGGCTAACCAAAACGGATGTAGATAGTTTTAGGTAGTCCATCAAGGTACTGGCCAATAGATTAGTTGGGAATTGTATATGTGATAAAGATTGTTTAGTAACGTGTATATCTTGCTAGATAGCGTGAGCTCTGCCGTCTAGCGAGAGTGTTAATAGTGTGTTGCTGTATTATAGTGCACGGTACCATAACCCTGTATATTTACTGACACTGTATATAAGTACTAATAATTGTCGTCTATTGCATGTCTAACACCATAACCACTAATAATTGTATTGTGACCTTAAATTGTACTCTAACCAATGCTAACCGTACTATAACTACTGTTTGTAAAGACGATGTTACTGGGGTATGTTATAGACGGGTAATTCAGATATAGGGAATAAAAGCGTCGGTGACTGTATAGTTTCGCCAAAGGGCACAGTATTAGTTACTTAGTGACTGGTGTAACAGCTGTGTGTGTACGGGAATTCCCTGTATGTTTTGTTGTATGAGTTTGACCTAGTAACTGTGCCACATGGTGCTGTTGCCAGGGAAACGAGTGTGACTGTTAGAGGTGTGTTTGTTGTGTTTCTTTGAATTAGACGCTCCGTTGCTAAGTATGGCAGCGCCGGAATTTAAAGATTGTTGATCCCTTAGAATGTATGCTAAATAACTTTAAAAAGGGATATAATGTGTGTGATTTTGGGGACTACCTTATGTAGTAGAGAATGACCAGTTTTTGACTGTTAACACAGTTTGTGTTACTAGATGGTTATCAAAACTGGTCTGTCCATCCCCAATGGAATCTGACCCATCTGACCATCCCTCAACTAAATTCTTTAGCAAAAACTGGTGCAGCTGGTATGTCCCCCTGTGCTCTAATTGTCTCTGGCTCTCAGATGCCTGTCCCCTCCTATTTCTGTGCCTACCTACCCCCCCAACTGGTTCTTTGTATTCAGTTTTATTATTAGCAGTCAAAATTGTGAGGAGAATTCTTAATAACAGTAACTGAATCCACTGAAATCAGATAATTCTCAGCAATTACAAAACACCATAACCACTGATAATACCATAACCACTGAAAACACCATAACCACTGATAATACCATAACCACTGAAAACACCATAACCACTGAAAACACCATAACCACTGAAAACACCATAACCACTGATAATACCATAACCACTGAAACACCATAACTACTGAAAACACCATAACTACTGAAAACACCATAACCACTGATAATACCATAACCACTGATAATACCATAATCACTGAAAACACCATAACCACTGACATAACACTATAATTACTGAGCCTTGTGTGCCTTTAGTAACAGTAAATTAGTTTTGAAATACAACTGGATGAAATGGTCAATGGTATAGGATGCTGGAATACACTTTTACCATTTTTTGTTACTGGTCAGGCTCCTCCTAGCCCTGTCCGAAACATTTTGTTAACCGAGTTACTGACCAGTAAAATTAATTTATCCATTTCCACCTACCTCACCACTCCCCGACCGGAACCTATGACTAAACAACCCTATCTAAGTCCCACCCTAACCTGACAAATGACCGGTGCCCTCCAACTTTGACATTTACAAATGCCACTGCAGCTTACCCCTGGTCCCCCACACATTGATATTAATGGTCAATTACAGTTGGCAGACCCTGTATTTGTTTATGTCCCGTTCACCATGACTGATCTGTTTAATTGGAAGACCCATAATTCCTTTACGAAAGCAGACGAGTCACCTAGTGCTTTCTATGAGAGATTGCTGGAGTCATATAGATTATATACTCCTTTTAATCCAGAGGCCCCTGAGAACTCTCGAATGAACAACTCAGCATTTGTCAGCCAGACCCAAGGTGATATCAAAAGAAAATTGCTAAAGTTAAAGGGATTTGTAGGAATGTCCATATCACAGTTAATGGAAATTGCAAGTCAGGTGTATATGAACAGGGAGGTGAATAGAGGAGTTGAGAATAGGCTGAGTAAGGGAGGAAGTAGGAATCACTGTGTGTATTGTAGAGAGGAAGGATATTGGAAAAGTGACTGCCCACAGAGGGAATATAAAGCAAGTTATAGATAAGACAAGAGAGAAGGTTACGAGAGAAAGTCTTGGAGGGAATGACAGTAGTAACAGAGGAGGTGTTCAGGGAAGTAGATACTATTCCCCTACCTAGAGATTAAGGGATAGAGAAGATAGAGATTTTGTCAGTCTGGCTGACACTGTCATGGAAGACTATTGATACCGACAGGGCTCCATCCCCCTTTAGCCGAGTGCAGCCTATGGTCGATGTATCAATAGAGGGAAAGAGGAGCTTTTTCATGATTGACACTGGTGCTGAGTACTCTGTGGTAACTAACCTAGTTGCTCCTCCTTCAGGAAGACTATAATTATGATAGGAGCTACTGGGAAAAGCGCTGCTAGACCAATTCTCAGGAGTCATACTTGTATTCTAGGAGGCCATTTTTTTAAGCACCAGTTCCTATATATGCTGGAGTGTCCAGTTCAGCTTCTAGGACGAGATCTATTATTAAAGCTTCAAGCCCAGATAACTTTTAAACCCAACGGATCAACGTCTCTGAAGTTTAATAGATCACCAGGCATAATATCAGTATCGGTGCAAAGGGAAGAAGAATGGCACTTCTACTCTATAATAACAAATACAGACCCTAAGAGTGATGAATCCTTATTTGACATTTCAAGAATATGGACAGAGAATAATCCTCCAGGACTTGCTCGCAATATTCCACCAATACACATTGAATTAAAGCTTGGAGCGTATCCTGTTAGCCTTAGTTAGTACCATATATTATAGAGGGCTAAGGAAAATATACAAACCTATGTGGATAAGTGTGTAAAGTACCTGTGAATATTTATCCACCTGTTCATTCTTACCATCCAGGAGATCAAGTGTGGATAAAAGAATGGAACACTGTTCCATTAGGTTCCAAGTGGAGAGGTCCCTATGTTGTTCTTTTATCTACCCCAACAGTTGTAAAGGTTGTAGAAGTGACTCCGTGGATTCATCACTCTAGGGTAAAAAAACCAGCGGCAGATTCCTGACAAGCTACCATAGATCCAGAGAATCCTTGCAAGATCCAGTTGAAGCGTGTGACCGAGTTGGATTAAAAGTGTTTTTTTTGCGAAGATAATATTGTTAAAAGGGAACATCAACAAAGATCTACAAGTGAGTGTTTTTGACGGCCATAATAATGCCTGTCCGCTCACCAACGTGTTATTAAAAGCCAGGTAAGTCTTGAAGGGACCCCTGTGAAGACGAGCAGAACTCCATTCCCTGCAGCCCTTACATCCTGGAAGCTGAGGTGCCATCGCACGGACGAAGACTGAGGATGAAGACGTCGAAAGAAGTGCTTTTGATAATGTATATTTTTGTGTCTTTTTATATTCAGGGAGGTAGAGGTACCGACACTCCTAGCTGTGAGGTTTGCATTAAGACTACTAAGACAGGTAATCATATTTCCCAGACCCTAATTTGGCATTCACAATATGAGTGTAAAGGTGATGTGTCTAGGTGTATATATCTAGGTATAGAATATAGTGTATGCCATTTAGGAGTAGGAGAACCTAGGTGCTTCAATCCGGAGTATCAACCCCGTACAATTTGGTTGACCCTCAGGAATGGAGATCCTCAGGGGACCCTAATAAATAAAACTGAGTTAGAAACCGTACATTCTTCTGGTGTTCTGCTATTTGATGCATGTAAAGCAATATCAAGTGGTAGAAAGCCGTGGAATGTATGTGGGGATCTTAAGTGGGAGAGAACGTATGGGTCTAATGATAAATATATTTGTCCCAGTAGTAAAAACAAGTATGTAAGTCCGAGATGCCCAGATAGGGAATATAACTTTTGCCCATATTGGTCTTGTGTGGGGTGGGCAACTTGGGGACCGACAGTAGATAAGGATATGATTGTTACTAAGTTGCCTACAAAGCCATATTGTAAGTCTAGGGAATGTAACCCAGTCCATATACTCATAAATAATCCTGAACGATTCATAGATAGGTTCGGTAACTTATTTGGGTTCCAAATATATGGGACGGGTTTAGATCCTGGGACAATATTATTTATAGGGATAGAGACCGATACCGTAGCATCCCAAACTCATCAGGTTTTCCATTCTTTTTATGAAGAGATGAGTGTAGAAAATAAGATCCCCCCCATAATGCTAAGAACTTGTTTATAGATTTAGCTGAGAGTATTGCTGGTAGTCTTAATGTAACCAACTGCTATGTGTGTGGAGGTACTAACATAGGAGACCAATGGCCATGGGAAGCAAAGGAGGTAATGTATTCCGGTTCTGAGACAATTGAACAGTTAATATCTTCTCAAACTGATTATCAAGTGAGTGTTAGAGGTAAATTTGAGTGGCGATTAAAGACCTCCATTATAGGTTATGTTTGCATAGCAAGGAAAGGAATGATGTATAATACTTCTGTAGGAGAATTAACTTGTCTAGGGCAAAAAGCTTATGATGATGATACGAAGAATACAACTTGGTGGTCGGCTTCAAATGTCTCAGAACCATCTAACCCGTTTGCTAGATACGCCAATTTAAAGGATGTGTGGTTTGACCTATCCATCACATCTACCTGGAGAGCCCCAGCAAATTTGTACTGGATCTGTGGTAAGAAAGCCTATTCGGAGTTGCCACAGGACTGGGAAGGGGCATGTGTGTTAGGTATGCTCAAACCATCCTTCTTCTTGTTGCCAATTGAAACAGGAGAGACCTTGGGAGTTAAAGTTTATGATGTGAATCATAAAAAGAAGCTAGCATCCTTGAATGTAGGTAGCTGGGAAGATAATGAGTGGCACTGGCTACCTTAGTGCGCTTCATTGCCAATAGGAGGGATGTAATATGTGAGGGAACTGGTTAACAGCAAAACTGTATGCCCATGAAGTGTTATTGTATTCTAATACAGGGATTCAAGCCTCATTCTACCATTAGGCAATTATGGATTCCTCTGTAAAGCACATAGCCTTCTTACCAGGTAAACCAGTTGGGCTGTTGATAAAGTCCTCCATTCACTTCCAGTGCAAATAGAAGGAGGTGTATGTGGAAAGTTCAATCTCAGCAACTGTTGTCTGCACATAGATGATGAAGGGCAGGCAGTGGCTGATCTCACAAGCCACATGGCTAAACTGACGCATGTACCGACTTAAGCCTGGAACGGGTACAATTCTAGTAGTTGGTTTGGAAGTAGGTACGAGCAGCTTGGAGGGATCAAGACATTGGTAGGAGGAGTCATGTTGATTATAGTGTGTCTCTTTCTACCATGTTTGGTTCCATTGGTAATTAGGTCCATACAGAGTGTCATAGAGAGAACGACAGAAAGGAAACCAGCTGCGCATGTAATGGCTGTTTGCAAGTATGAACCCTTAGCCCAGAGAGAATATATTCAGAATGAGGAGTGCTGAAGGAATTTGTAAGGATGCTAAGATGGTTACGAGGTCTGTTCTGATTCATGGCAACCTGAGGTGTAAGCAAACTATGGTTAAGTGATGCATCTGGAATTGTGAAATATCAGAAGCATCAAAGGGGGGAATGTGGTGGAATCTCAGTAAAAAATAAATTTACTAGGACAAGATTGCCATGTGGCATATGTTGTATCAGTTAGTTAGTTACACGTAGCTAAGATACAATCAACACTGTATTGAGCAAATGCAGGAATGCAGAAACTGAAAACACTTCCCCTCCTCCATTGTTCTGGGTGAGCCATGTGGTCTAACAGGTAAGGGAAGTTAGGCTTTGTTCAGC
This sequence comes from Pelobates fuscus, assembly GCF_036172605.1. Classification (NCBI taxonomy): domain Eukaryota; kingdom Metazoa; phylum Chordata; class Amphibia; order Anura; family Pelobatidae; genus Pelobates; species Pelobates fuscus. The sequence goes on along the minus strand of NC_086322.1, from coordinate 159,619,293 downwards.
TGATTGTGTAAAGAGTATATGTGGGTAGAGTTAACTATAGGAGGAGCTATATGTCTATATCATGCATTTACACAGTCAGTTCTGGGCTCAGATCTTGCTGTATTTTGGTGACATTAGTCCCTCTGAGCCCCGGTCGGTGAATCGAATAAAGAATCTCTTCCTTCCTGAAGAAACCTGTGTCCATCTCTCTGTGCTTGGCTTCCGTCAGTTTCTCCGGTATCAATACTTTAATAGCCACCAACATATAGGATTGCTAAGCTTACAATACATGCATCTCCAAACGGTTATGTTACTCCTGCACTTTTTCTTTAAGTCCCTAGAACAACAAAATAAAAATAAACCTTCCAAACTGTTGTCTAGACAAATTGCAAAGATACAAAATAAACTACATAGTTTGAACCTTCACGACGCAGAAAGACACATGAGATTGATTAAACAAATTTACTACTTCTTAGGCAATTAGGCATGGAAAATATTATCTAGAAATCTAAAAACAAAACACCTCCAGACCAATATTGCCTACATAATTTCTGCACAAGGTGATACATTATTGGGACAAACTGCCATTTGCCACTGGGCATTGGAGAGGACTGATCGCTAGCCTCCTGCCCTGCGACTATGGCCCTGGGATGTATTGCCCTTTAAGAACTGTATTTGGGCATAATGGATTTTTATAATGCTGTTCTTGGCCCTTGAATTACTTTGGAGCAGTGTTGCAACTTTTAAACTGGCACTTCGAATGCAGTTGAAGTGCCGAAGTCGTCGAAGTGCCGAAGTCGTGGCCATACGACAAACGAACACGTGTCGGCGGGCATTTTAACTTATTCTAACGTGGTCAGCAGTGTGTGCAGCCAAATATATGGAACTGTTTTCCCAATTGCACGAACACTGCTGGCCCGTACCTTCTACGTTACTTCGACACCACGGCTGGAGACTAAGTCCCGTTCGAAGATTCGAACGCTCGTTCGAATGGGACTTAGTCATTTTCTCGGTGTGAAAAGGACTGACCGCACAGCCCAAATCCATGGTATTGTTTTGGGCATGAAAATGTGCTTGTGGTTGGTCAAAAGTGACTTATACCTATATGCCGAACGGCTGAACGGATTTGAATGATTTTTTGGGTATGTTTGTATTTAGAATGTGCTGATTAATAATATGTGACTTTTATTAATATTGGATGTATAGTTTTAGAGTTATGAAAGTTGGGTAAAAAGTATGTTTTAGACTGTACGGATAATTGGGTTACCTCTCAGGCTAAGGGGAGGAGATGTGTGGGATGTAACCATTGTGTGATTGGGTAATGTATAATTGTCTGTGGGCGTCTCCCTTGCATGGGAGAATTGCATAAAAGCAGAGTGTGTACCATTAAACCTGAGTTCTTCTTGACCCTCAACACATAGTCTTGTCTCGTGATTGGACGGAGCAAGCTAGGAAGCGTCCATCAATGGAAGGTGTCCATTACAATTATATAATCCAATTTCCGTAATGGAAGACCCAGCTAGCCTCATTCTACAAAAAACTATACAACTTACATAGTGACCCCTCCACACATGTCCCAAGCAAAGAAGATATCTTACAATTCTTAAATAAAGCTCATCTACCTAAAATCCCAACAGAGAAGGATGTTGGAGGCCACTTTAACAGAGGAAGAAGTCCAGGATGCCATTTTAACTTTGCCTAAACATAAAGCTCTAGGACACAATGGCTTATTTAATTATTACTATATTAAACTCTAACAAAATTTGACTCCTCATATCACAAAAAAGTTGAACTACATAAAACTTTCTGGTGATATTCCCCAAGAGAGGTTGGAGAATCATGTTGTGACCCATCCCAAGCCTAATAAACCACCCAATATCTGTGCAAACATCCCATTTCTTTGCTGAATGCAGATGTGAAACTATATGCTAAATTATTAGCTTCATGCAGTAAACCCTTACTCTCCACTGTGATCTCAGCAAAACAAACTGGGCTTAACTCAAAAACAATACTAGATATTTTATAGACTTGGTCGAATGGGCTAATAAGAGCTTACAGAGTGGTGCAATGATGGCACTGGATACTGAAAAAGCATTTGATCGCTTAAAGTGGCCATATATAGTAGCAACACTTTCAGAACTCGGGTTTTCCAAACCCCTCATAAAAAGCATTTTAGCCCTCTACACTACTCTCATGGCAAAAGTCTTTAACACAGCAACATTACCCTCAGCAATTCCAATATCACCAGGGGTGCCCTCTCTCTACCCTAATCTTTATTATGTGTCTGGAACCTCTGATTCACAACATAAACATAACACCAATATAACTGGATTGTTCTCGTCAGCTGGAGAACAAAGAGAATCAATCCCCCACTTACTTAATGTTTTGGACTTATATGAATAAATCTCCTTTTACAAAAATCATGACTCCAAGACACAAGCACTCTCTATAAGCATGGTTGGTTGGTAAGGTCCAAAAACTGTACAATCCTACAACTACTGTAATCATTACACCACTTTGATTGGCGCAAAAAGTCACTCACATATCTCGGAATCAAACTGACTAAATCAAGCCACTTCCTCTCACAAGATAGCTTATCAATATACTTTCAAAGCAATTAGAACATTGAAGGGATTTGTAAATTTCCTGGATGGGGAGAATCAATACCATCAAGATGATGACCCTACCACACATCTTATACTTATTGAGAACTCTTCCTATTGCATTGCAACTACTATAGAGCATCAATCCTAGCCCAAGGTCTTGACATGTTATCAGGCAGGTCAAAATCTACAGGTTATCTTTTGAACAAGTGTGTGCAAACACCACTTCACGGCCAATCTATTATGGACAAATTGTCTACTTGCTAACACCACAGGCCTTACTTACACAAAATGTATGCTAAAATTTTGGCAACAATGGTGCCACCTTGCAATCAACCCTTGCAATCAACCCTACTATCCATCACAGTTTACTCTCCTGACCTTCCTCTAGATGTATGGACTGGTAGTGGTATTTCTCAGGTCCACTGTTTATGCGACAAATAGGAGCTGAAACAATCTCCCAACATCTAAAAGTCTTACTCCCTTCCCACTAAAGAATTATTCACATATATCTGGTTAAAAAGCATACTACAAATGAAGCATGCCTTATTCATGGACCCCCTAACATTACAATCCTTGGGTAAATATTGTTTGCATAATGGTATAGCTACAAAATAGCTTTATGTTACAATGCTCTAATGGAGATAGCCAAAAAGAGACTAAACTTCCTGATATGCCTAAATGGGAAGTGGAATTTGGAAATTACATTTCTAATTCCTTTTGGAAGATGGCCTTACGATATACCAGAGCCTCTTCACATTGCCTCTCCTATTGGAAAGCATAAACCAAAATGTTAATGCACTAGTACAAAGTCCCTAGTATATTGTCTCAGATCTACAAATCCGCAAATTCCACATGCTGGAGATGCAGGAAAGAACCAGGTACATTTAGACACATATTTTGGTACTGTAAAAATATTCAGGATTTCTGAAAGTAAATAGGAAACTTATTCACACAGACACATGCATTAATATACCACACAAACCGGAATAATACCTTGTGCATTTGATCCCCAAACTAAATACTATAAGGAAGTGTTAGGGACCAGGTACCAGACAGAGACAGAACTACATGCAAAAACACCTTCATTAGTAAATAGAAAATAAAGTAATAACCAAAAGCAAAGTCCAGGAGGCAAGCAAGGGTCAGGCACCAAAGCGGGTAGTCAGACGAGCCAGGATCAGGAGAACGGAGAGCAGAGAACTCAGGAACAAGGCCAGAGTCAGGAACCAGGAACAAACAGGAACACACAGGTACAAGGAGACTTTTGGGGAACAGGAAACAACGCAAGGGCAAGCAGGTACTTGGATTTGCTGCTTAAATAGGCTGCACTGATTAGCAGCAGGGCGGGTTACTACTGTCAGGTGAGTAACTGTAGCAACATACTGAAGGAGCTGATCGTTAATATCAGCTGAAAACTCAGACACAGAAAAAGGAAGGGTTGCTGTTTAAACCTCCTTGTTGCAGCAAAGATGAGCATTGCTTACCATTGGAAGAGTACGACCATCCCTTCCTTCACCAAAGTTCTACAAAGAGTGAAACCCACTAATCAATTTTAAATGGTAATATCCAGACAACTGGATATATTAGGTGCCTGTGAGGCTCTGTGGAATAACTGTATTCACTAGATGTTTCACGCATACTCATACTCTCATCCTTAATTTAATTTTAATTACTATTTTTAATTATTTGTGGAGCTAGCTGAAGCTACCTTCCAAATCAAAATTGTGATATGTGACACCATACCAATAATGTGTCACGATTAGTGATGTACCGAACTGTCCGCTGGCGAACAGTTCCCGGCGAACTTAGCGTGTTCGCGATCGCCGCGGCGGGCGGACACATGCGCAGTTCGATCCGCCCCCTATTCGTCATCATTGGGCAAACTTCGACCCTGTGCCTCTCGGTCAGCAGACACATTCCAGCCAATCAGCAGCACTCCCTCCCTTCCACACCCTCCAACCTCCCTCCCAGCATCCATTTTCGATTCATTCTGAAGCTGCATGCTTAGTGAGAGGAGGGAAAGTTTAGCTGCTGCTGATTAGATAGGGAAATTGATAGCTAGGCTAGGGTATTCAGTGTCCACTACAATCCTGAAGGACTCATCTGATCTCTGCTGTAAGGACAGCACCCCAAAAAGCCATTTTTAGGGCTATAACATCAGGCTGCTTTTTTTTTTTTTCCTGTGTAATGTAATTGCAGGTGCCTGCCTGCCAGCTTCTGTGTGAGGTTCACATTGGATACTGTGCCTACTTGCCCAGTGCCACCACTCATATCTGTTTTTACAATAGGTTAAGCTTTACATTTAAAAAAAATATTTTTTTTCACTGTAATAGAAGAGCAGTTGCCTGCCTGCCAGCTTCTGTGTCAGGTTGGATGCCTTGCCCATTTGCACAGTCAGTGCCACCACTCATATCTGTTTTTACAATAGGTTAAGCTTTAGATTTAAAAGAAATAATTTTTTTCACTGTAATAGAAGAGCAGTTGCCTGCCTGCCAGCTTCTGTGTCAGGTTGGATGCCTTGCCCATTTGCACAGTCAGTGCCACCACTCATATCTGTTTTAACAATAGGTTAAGCTTTAGATTTAAAAGAAATAATTTTTTTTCACTGTAATAGAAGAGCAGTTGCCTGCCTGCCAGCTTCTGTGTCAGGTTGGATGCCTTGCCCATTTGCACAGTCAGTGCCACCACTCATATCTGTTTTAACAATAGGTTAAGCTTTAGATTTAAAAGAAATAATTTGTTTTCACTGTAATAGAAGAGCAGTTGCCTGCCTGCCAGCTTCTGTGTCAGGTTGGATGCCTTGCCCATTTGCACAGTCAGTGCCACCACTCATATCTGTTTTTACAATAGGTTAAGCTTTAGATTTAAAAGAAATACTTTTTTTTCACTGTAATAGAAGAGCAGTTAGTTGTCTGCAAGCGTCTGGGTGTCAGGCCTACTTCAGCGTGTGCTCTGCAGACCTGTGCCAGCGTGCTTTGACAGTTGCCAATTATATCTGGTGTCTCTTTAGCGTGCTTTTACAAAGAAAAAAGGTTTCTAGTGTAAGCTAATAGCAGCCAGTCAGTGTCCTTCAAGCGGCTCTGTCAGGCCTTCCTTCAGCGTGTGCCCTGCACAACCCTGCCAGCGTACTTTGACAGTTGCCACTCATATCTGGTGTCTCTTTAGCGTGTTTTTACAAAGAAAAAAAGGTTTCCAGTGTAAGCTAATAGCAGCCAGTCAGTGTCCTTCAAGCGGCTCTGTCAGGCCTTCCTTCAGCGTGTGCCCTGCACAACCCTGCCAGCGTACTTTGACAGTTGCCACTCATATCTGGTGTCTCTATAGCGTGCTTTTACAACCAAAATTTTGTTTCCACTGTAATAGAAGAGCAGTTGCCTGCCTGCCTGCCAGCTTCTGTGTGAGGTTCACAGTGGATACTGTGCCCTCTTGCCCAGTGCCACCACTCATATCTGTTTTTACAATAGCTTAAGCTTTAGATTTAAAAGAAATAATTTTTTTTCACTGTAATAGAAGAGCAGTTAGTTGTCTGCAAGCGTCTGGGTGTCAGGCCTACTTCAGCGTGTGCTCTGCAGACCTGTGCCAGCGTGCTTTGACAGTTGCCAATCATATTTGGCGTCTCTTTACAAAGAAAAAAGGTTTCTATTGTAAGCTAATAGCAGCCAGTCAGTGTCCTTCAAGCGGCTCTGTCAGTCCTTCCTTCAGCGTGTGCTCTCCAGAACTGTTCCAGTGCACATTGCCAATCATATCTGGTGTCTCTATAGCGTGCTTTTAAAAACAAAATTTTTTTTTCACTGTTATAGATTGAATAGCAGTTACTTGTCTTCAAGCGGGTGTGTCAGGCCTACAGTGTGTGCTCTGCAGAACTGTTCCAGTGCACATTGCCAATCATATCTGGTGTCTCTATAGCGTGCTTTTACAAAGAAAAAAGGTTTCTAGTGTAAGCTAATAGCAGCCAGTCAGTGTCCTTCAAGCGGCTCTGTCAGTCCTTCCTTCAGCGTGTGCTCTCCAGAACTGTTCCAGTGCACATTGCCAATCATATCTGGTGTCTCTATAGCGTGCTTTTAAAAACAATTTTTTTTTCACTGTTATAGATTGAATAGCAGTTACTTGTCTACAAGCGGGTGTGTCAGGCCTACAGTGTGTGCTCTGCAGAACTGTTCCAGTGCACATTGCCAATCATATCTGGTGTCTCTATAGCGTGCTTTTACAAAGAAAAAAGGTTTCTAGTGTAAGCTAATAGCAGCCAGTCAGTGTCCTTCAAGCGGCTCTGTCAGTCCTTCCTTCAGCGTGTGCTCTCCAGAACTGTTCCAGTGCACATTGCCAATCATATCTGGTGTCTCTATAGCGTGCTTTTAAAAACAAATTTTTTTTTTCACTGTTATAGATTGAATAGCAGTTACTTGTCTTCAAGCGGGTGTGTCAGGCCTACAGTGTGTGCTCTGCAGAACTGTTCCAGTGCACATTGTGCAACAACCTCCTTGTTGCAGCAAAGATGAGCATTGCTTACCATTGGAAGAGTACGACCATCCCTTCCTTCACCAAAGTTCTACAAAGAGTGAAACCCACTAATCAATTTTAAATGGTAATATCCAGACAACTGGAAATATTAGGTGCCTGTGAGGCTGTGTGGAATAACTGTATTCACTAGATGTTTCACGCATACTCATACTCTCATCCTTAATTTAATTTTAATTACTATTTTTAATTATTTGTGGAGCTAGCTGAAACTACCTTCCAAATCAAAATTGTGATATGTGACACCATACCAATAATGTGTCACGATTAGTGATGTACCGAACTGTCCGCTGGCGAACAGTTCCCGGCGAACTTAGCGTGTTCGCGTTCGCCGCGGCGGGCAGACACATGCGCAGTTCGATCCGCCCCCTATTCGTCATCATTGGGCAAACTTTGACCCTGTGCCTCTCGGTCAGCAGACACATTCCAGCCAATCAGCAGCACTCCCTCCCTTCCACACCCTCCAACCTCCCTCCCAGCATCCATTTTCGATTCATTCTGAAGCTGCATGCTTAGTGAGAGGAGGGAAAGTTTAGCTGCTGCTGATTAGATAGGGACATTGATAGCTAGGCTAGGGTATTCAGTGTCCACTACAATCCTGAAGGACTCATCTGATCTCTGCTGTAAGGACAGCACCCCAAAAAGCCATTTTTAGGGCTATAACATCAGGCTGCTTTTTTTTTTTCCTGTGTAATGTAATTGCAGGTGCCTGCCTGCCAGCTTCTGTGTGAGGTTCACATTGGATACTGTGCCTACTTGCCCAGTGCCACCACTCATATCTGTTTTTACAATAGGTTAAGCTTTAGATTTAAAATAAATAATTTTTTTTCACTGTAATAGAAGAGCAGTTGCCTGCCTGCCAGCTTCTGTGTCAGGTTGGATGCCTTGCCCATTTGCACAGTCAGTGCCACCACTCATATCTGTTTTAACAATAGGTTAAGCTTTAGATTTAAAAGAAATATTTTTTTTCACTGTAATAGAAGAGCAGTTGCCTGCCTGCCAGCTTCTGTGTCAGGTTGGATGCCTTGCCCATTTGCACAGTCAGTGCCACCACTCATATCTGTTTTAACAATAGGTTAAGCTTTAGATTTAAAAGAAATAATTTGTTTTCACTGTAATAGAAGAGCAGTTGCCTGCCTGCCAGCTTCTGTGTCAGGTTGGGTGCCTTGCCCATTTGCACAGTCAGTGCCACCACTCATATCTGTTTTTACAATAGGTTAAGCTTTAGATTTAAAAGAAATACTTTTTTTCACTGTAATAGAAGAGCAGTTAGTTGTCTGCAAGCGTCTGGGTGTCAGGCCTACTTCAGCGTGTGCTCTGCAGACCTGTGCCAGCGTGCTTTGACAGTTGCCAATCATATCTGGTGTCTCTTTAGCGTGCTTTTACAAAGAAAAAAGGTTTCTAGTGTAAGCTAATAGCAGCCAGTCAGTGTCCTTCAAGCGGCTCTGTCAGGCCTTCCTTCAGCGTGTGCCCTGCACAACCCTGCCAGCGTACTTTGACAGTTGCCACTCATATCTGGTGTCTCTTTAGCGTGCTTTTACAAAGAAAAAAGGTTTCCAGTGTAAGCTAATAGCAGCCAGTCAGTGTCCTTCAAGCGGCTCTGTCAGGCCTTCCTTCAGCGTGTGCCCTGCACAACCCTGCCAGCGTACTTTGACAGTTGCCACTCATATCTGGTGTCTCTATAGCGTGCTTTTACAACCAAAATTTTGTTTCCACTGTAATAGAAGAGCAGTTGCCTGCCTGCCTGCCAGCTTCTGTGTGAGGTTCACAGTGGATACTGTGCCCTCTTGCCCAGTGCCACCACTCATATCTGTTTTTACAATAGCTTAAGCTTTAGATTTAAAAGAAATTATTTTTTTTCACTGTAATAGAAGAGCAGTTAGTTGTCTGCAAGAGTCTGGGTGTCAGGCCTACTTCAGCGTGTGCTCTGCATACCTGTGCCAGCGTGCTTTGACAGTTGCCAATCATATTTGGTGTCTCTTTACAAAGAAAAAAAGGTTTCTATTGTAAGCTAATAGCAGCCAGTCTGTGTCCTTCAAGCGGCTCTGTCAGTCCTTCCTTCAGCGTGTTCTCTCCAGAACTGTTCCAGTGCACATTGCCAATCATATCTGGTGTCTCTATAGCGTGCTTTTAAAAACAATTTTTTTTTTCACTGTTATAGATTGAATAGCAGTTACTTGTCTTCAAGCAGGTGTGTCAGGCCTACAGTGTGTGCTCTGCAGAACTGTTCCAGTGCACATTGCCAATCATATCTGGTGTCTCTATAGCGTGCTTTTACAAAGAAAAAAGGTTGCTAGTGTAAGCTAATAGCAGCCAGTCAGTGTCCTTAAAGCGGCTCTGTCAGTCCTTCCTTCAGCGTGTGCTCTCCAGAACTGTTCCAGTGCACATTGCCAATCATATCTGGTGTCTCTATAGCGTGCTTTTAAAAACAATTTTTTTTTTCACTGTTATAGATTGAATAGCAGTTACTTGTCTTTCAAGCGGGTGTGTCAGGCCTACAGTGTGTGCTCTGCAGAACTGTTCCAGTGCACATTGCCAGTCATATCTGGTGTCTCTATAGCGTGCTTTTAAAAACAAAATTTTGTTTTCACTGTTATACATTGAATAGCAGTTACTTGTCTTCAAGCGGGTGTGTCAGGCCTACAGTGTGTGCTCTGCAGAACTGTTCCAGTGCACATTGCCAATCATATCTGGTGTCTCTATAGCATGCTTTTACAAAGAAAAAAGGTTTCTAGTGTAAGCTAATAGCAGCCAGTCAGTGTCCTTCAAGCGGCTCTGTCAGTCCTTCCTTCAGCGTGTGCTCTCCAGAACTGTTCCAGTGCACATTGCCAATCATATCTGGTGTCTCTATAGCGTGCTTTTAAAAACTATTTTTTTTTTTCACTGTTATAGATTGAATAGCAGTTACTTGTCTTCAAGCGGGTGTGTCAGGCCTACAGTGTGTGCTCTGCAGAACTGTTCCAGTGCACATTGCCAATCATATCTGGTGACTCTATAGCGTGCTTTTACAAAGAAAAAAGGTTTCTAGTGTAAGCTAATAGCAGCCAGTCAGTGTCCTTCAAGCGGCTCTGTCAGTCCTTCCTTCAGCGCGTGCTCTCCAGAACTGTTCCAGTGCACATTGCCAATCATATCTGGTGTCTCTATAGCGTGCTTTTAAAAACAATTTTTTTTTTCACTGTTATAGATTGAATAGCAGTTACTTGTCTTCAAGCGGGTGTGTCAGGCCTACAGTGTGCTCTGCAGAACTGTTCCAGTGCACATTGCCAATCATATCTGGTGTCTCTATAGCGTGCTTTTACAAAGAAAAAAGGTTTCTAGTGTAAGCTAATAGCAGCCAGTCAGTGTCCTTCAAGCGGCTCTGTCAGTACTTCCTTCAGCGTGTGCTCTCCAGAACTGTTCCAGTGCACATTGCCAATCATATCTGGTGTCTCTATAGCGTGCTTTTTAAAACAATTTTTTTTTTCACTGTTATAGATTGAATAGCAGTTACTTGTCTTCAAGCGGGTGTGTCAGGCCTACAGTGTGTGCTCTGCAGAACTGTTCCAGTGCACATTGCCAATCATATCTGGTGTCTCTATAGCGTGCTTTTAAAAACAAAATTTTGTTTTCACTGTTATAGATTGAATAGCAGTTACTTGTCTTCAAGCGGGTGTGTCAGGCCTACAGTGTGTGCTCTGCAGAACTGTTCCAGTGCACATTGCCAATCATATCTGGTGTCTCTATAGCGTGCTTTTACAAAGAAAAAAGGTTTCTAGTGTCAGATAATAGCAGCCAGTCAGTGTCCTTCAAGAGGCTCTGTCAGTCCTTCCTTCAGCGTGTGCTCTCCAGAACTGTTCCAGTGCACATTGCCAATCATATCTGGTGTCTCTATAGTGTGCTTTTAAAAACAAATTTTTTTTTTCTCACTGTTATAGATTGAATAGCAGTTACTTGTCTTCAAGCGGTGTGTCAGGCCTACAGTGTGTGCTCTGCAGAACTGTTCAAGTGCACATTGCCAATCATATCTGGTGTCTCTATAGCGTGCTTTTAAAACCAAAATTTTTTTTTCACTGTTATAGATTGAATAGCAGTTACTTGTCTTCAAGCGGGTGTGTCAGGCCTACAGTGTGTGCTCTGCAGAACTGTTACAGTTCACATTGCCAATCATATCTGGTCTCACAGTAGCTTGCACGCATAGTACCACTAATCCCCCAAAAAATGACAGGCAGAGGCAGGCCACCTCGCAGGGGCCGTCGTGGTCATGGTGCTGTGATTCCCTTTTGCCTTAGAATAATGCCCAGTTTTCAGAAGCTACGTACCCTGAACTTGAAAAGTTCTGAGGACATAGTTGACTGGCTAACACAGGACACCCAATCTTGTACAGCCTCCGCTCGGAACCTTGACGCACCATCCTCCTCCAGCTTAGCTTCAGGCACCTCTCAAGATACCACTCACCCGCCTGCCGCCACCACCAAAACTAGCACCACAGCCGCTTTACTTGGTATGTCAGAGGAGTTATTCACACACCCGTTTGAAGAAATGAGTGATGCGCAACCATTATTGCTGGAGGATGTAGATAACAGGGATATGTCTCAGGAAGGCAGCATTAAACACATGGAGGTAAGGTGTGATGATGATGATGATGTTGTACCCGCTGCTGCTTCCTTTTCTGAGTTGTCAGATACAAGCGAAGCGGTTGATGATGACGATGTGTCCATGGATATCACGTGGGTTCCCGCTCGGCAAGAAGAAGAACAGGGCGAAAGTTCAGATGGGGAGACAGAGAGAAGGAGGAGACGAGTTGGAAGCAGGGGGGGGTCGTCGCAAGGAGCTAGTGGCACAGTCAGACAGCATGCATTGGCACCCGGGGTCAGCCCGACAGCACGCCAATCAACGCATGCTGTGTCCACCACCAGAATGCCGTCATTGCAGAGCTCAGCAGTGTGGCATTTTTTTTGTGTGTCTGCCTCGGACAACAGCGATGCCATTTGCAACCTGTGCCAAAGGAAACTGAGTCGTGGGAGGTCCAACACCCACCTAGGTACAACTGCTTTGCGTAGGCACATGATCTCACATCACAAATGCATATGGGATCAACACATGAGTACAAGCAGCACGCCTACTCTAAGCTGCCATCCTCCTCCTGGTCTAGCATCTTCAGCCACGTCAACCACTGCTGTCCTTCTTGCCCCCTCTCAACCATCCGCCACTCCGTCTCCCGCCTTGAGCAGTTCCCGCTCATCTGCCCACAGTCATGTGTCTGTCAAGGACATGTTTGAGCGTAAGAAGCCAATGTCACCAAGTCACCCCCTTGCCCAGCGTCTGACAGCTGGCTTGTCCGAACTATTAGCCCGCCAGCTTTTACCATACAATCTGGTTGAGTCTGAGGCGTTCAAAAAATGTGTAGCTATTGGGACACCGCAGTGGAAGGTACCCGGCCGGAATTTCTTTTCACAAAAGGCAATCCCCAACTTGTACTCGATTGTGCAAAAGGAAGTCATGGCATGTCTGGCACACAGTGTTGGGGCAAGGGTCCATCTGACCACTGATACCTGGTCTGCAAAGCATGGTCAGGGCAGGTATATCACCTACACTGCGCATTGGGTAAACCTGCTGACGGCTGACAATCAAGGAATGCGTGGCATTGCAGAGGAGTTGGAGACACCACCACGAATTGCAGGCAGTCCTGCTGCCACCTCCTCTACTCCTCCTACTCCATCCTCTTCCATAACCTCCTCGGCTGAGTCCTCTTGTGCTGCTGCGTCTTGCTCCACATCAACGGCACCCCCCCAGCTCCCCAGGTACTATTCCACATCCCGGATACGGCAGTGTCACGCCGTCTTGGGTTTGACTTGCTTGAAAGCAGAGAGTCACACCGGACAAGCACTCCTGTCCGCCGTGAACGCACAGGTGGAAAAGTGGCTGACTCCGCAGCAACTGGATATTGGCAAAGTGGTGTGTGACAACGGAAAAAAATTGATAGCGGCATTGAAGTTGGGCAAGTTGACACATGTGCCGTGCATGGCACATGTGTGTAATCTGATCGTACAACGCTTTGTGCATAAGAACACAGGCTTACAGGATGTCCTGAAGCAGGCCAGGAAGGTGTGTGGCCATTTCAGGCATTCCTACACGGCCATGGCTTTGCCAATATCCAGCAGCGAAACAACATGCCAGTGAGGCGCTTGATTTGCGACAGCCCTACACGTTGGAATTCAACACTCCTAATGTTCGACCGCCTGCTCCAACAAGAAAAAGCTGTTAATGAATATTTGTATGACCGGGGTGCTAGGACAGCCTCTGGGGAGCTGGGAATTTTTTTGCCACGTTACTGGACGCTCATGCGCAATGCCTGTAGGCTCATGCGTCCTTTTGAGGAGGTGACAAACCTAGTCAGTCGCAACGAAGGCACCATCAGCGACATCATACCATTTGTTTTCTTCCTGGAGCGTGCCCTGCGAAGAGTGCTGGATCAGGCTGTAGATGAGCGTGAAGAGGAAGAAGAAGAGTTGTGGTCACCATCACCACCAGAAACAGCCTTATCAGCATCGCTTGCTGGACCTGCGGCAACGCTGGAAGAGGATTGTGAGGAAGAGGAGTCAGAGGAGGATTGTAGCTTTGAGGAGGAGGAGGAGGAGAAAGACCAAACACAACAGGCATCCCAGGGTGCTCGTTGTCACCTATCTGGTACCCGTGGTGTTGTACGTGGCTGGGGGGAAGAACATACCTTCAATGACATCAGTGAGGAGGAGGAACGGGAAATGAGTAGCTCGGCATCCAACCTTGTGCAAATGGGGTCTTTCATGCTGTCCTGCCTGTTGAGGGACCCTCGTATAAAAAGGCTGAAGGAGAACGACCTGTACTGGGTGTCCACGCTACTAGACCCCCGGTATAAGCAGAAAGTGGCGGAAATGTTACCCAATTACAACAAGTCGGAAAGGATGCAGCATTTGCAAAATAAATTAAAAAGTATGCTTTACACAGCGTATAAGGGTGATGTCACAGCACAACGGGAATCTAACAGGGGGAGAGGTGGAAGTCATGCTCCTCCTCCTCCTCCCACGACCACACTGGCAAGGACAGGACGCTTTAAAGACGTGTTGTTGATGGAGGACATGCGGACCTTTTTAAGTCCTATGCATTGCCAAAGCCCTTCGGGATCCACCCTCAGAGAGCGACTCGACCGACAGGTAGCAGACTACCTCGCCTTAACTGCAGATATCGACACTCTGAGGAGCGATGAACCCCTTGACTACTGGGTGTGCAGGCTTGGCCTGTGGCCTGAGCTATCCCAATTTGCGATAGAACTTCTGGCCTGCCCCGATTCAAGTGTCCTGTAAGAAAGGACCTTCAGTGCAGCAGGAGGTATTGTCACTGAGAAGAGAAGTCACCTAGGTCAAAAAAGTCTAGATTACCTCACCTTTATTAAGATGAATGAGGGATGGATCCCGAAGGGACTGACACTGGGCGATACATTCGATTAAAAAAGGCCTGATGAGATGAGCTGCCTTGGGCTAAAAATGGTCCACACGCTGCTGTATTTTAGCTCTGAATGACGTTTGACTTGCGTGACTTATCCGCCACCAACTAGGGTTCAAGCCGCCATGTTTTAGGGCACTTTCTGCCTGTGAAACAAACATCAATTTTTTTTTCAGCGGCTGCAACAATACCACATTTTTCAGGCATGTGTACATGCCTAATTTTTAGGCCCACTTGTGCAGCACTGTGGCTTCAAAAACCAAACCAAAAAAAAATCCTCCAAGATGGCACCAATATACCAGTGGTCTAAGCATCTTCCCACCTTGGCCTAAAAAGGGGAGGTGATTCAACAATTAAAAATCTCTGCCATTTACACGTCCACTGATAGGAGACGCGGAAGGTATTAAACTGATATGAACAATACTAAACTCACCACTCCTATCTGGTGGCACATTAGCTTGCCCGCGCAGTGCCCCAAATTTCAAGTAAGAGGACTGACCAAGCATCTTCTTCCATCTCCCTGTTACATAAATCAATGCCATATCCATAGAAATTGTAGAGAATATCCAGGATAGTTTTACAGGGCCAAATCATGTCGCCTGTTGAAAGAGGTGACCTTGCTCAGGTCCCAGGTGTGCGGTTCCTAAAATGGCTGCCATATACACGTCCACTGATAGGAGACGCGGAAGGTATTAAACTGATATGAACATTTACTAAACTCACCACTCCGAGTGCTGTTATTTGTTTAATTTTTTTGTGGTGAGGCTTTACAGGACAGAGTGCTTCTCCACGGGACATGTTAACTCACGGGCAGCTGGCTCATCAAGGAACCAGAGCAGCTTGAACGAGGTGACCTTGCTCGGGTCCCAGGTGTGCGGTTCCTAAAATGGCTGCCATATACACGTCCACTGAGAGGAGACGCGGAAGGTATTAAACTGATATGAACAATACTCCACTCCTATCAGTAGGTCCGTCCCATTGTGATTTATGCCCCCCACCCACCGCGCAGGGATGGGGGCCGGGGGGAGGAAAGTAGGCCCCCCATTGTGATTTATGGCCCCCACCCACCGCGCAGGGGTGGGGGCCGAGGGGGGTAGGACAGTAGGTCCCCCCATTGTGATTTATGGCCCCCACCCACCGCGCAGGGGTTGGGGAGGACAGTAGCTCCCCCCAGTGTGTATCATGGGCTTTGAGGACAGGTGTCAATCCATACCTGCCAAGTGACCCTATGTAGGGGTAACAGTCCCTATTCTGCTCTGTGTCAGTGTGTATCATGGTCTCTGTGGACGGGGAACAGTCTCTATTCTGCTCTGTGTCAGTGTGTATCATGGTCTCTGTGGACGGGGAACAGTCTCTATTCTGCTCTGTGTCAGTGTGTATCATGGACTCTGTGGACAGGGAACAGTCTCTATTCTGCTCTGTGTCAGTGTGTATCATGGTCTCTGTGGACGGGGAACAGTCTCTATTCTGCTCTGTGTCAGTGTGTATCATGGACTCTGTGGACAGGGAACAGTCTCTATTCTGCTCTGTGTCAGTGTGTATCATGGTCTCTGTGGACGGGGAACAGTCTCTATTCTGCTCTGTGTCAGTGTGTATCAGGGGCTTTGAGGACAGGTGTCAATCCATACCTGCCAAGTGACCCTATGTAGGGGGAACAGTCCCTATTCTGCTCTGTGTCAGTGTGTATCATGGTCTCTGTGGACGGTGAACAGTCTCTATTCTGCTCTGTGTCAGTGTGTATCATGGTCTCTGTGGACAGGGAACAGTCTCTATTCTGCTCTGTGTCAGTGTGTATCAGGGGCTTTGAGGACTGGTGTCAATCCATACCTGCCAAGTGACCCAATGTAGGGGGGACAGTCTCTATTCTGCTCTGTGTCAGTGTGTATCATGGTCTCTGTGGATGGGGAACAGTCTCTATTCTGCTCTGTGTCAGTGTGTATCAGGGGTTTTGAGGACAGGTGTCAATCCATATCTGCCAAGTGACCCTATGTAGGGGGAACAGTCCCTATTCTGCTCTGTGTCAGTGTGTATCAGGGGTTTTGAGGACAGGTGTCAATCCATATCTGCCAAGTGACCCTATGTAGGAGGAACAGTCCCTATTCTGCTCTGTGTCAGTGTGTATCAGGGGTTTTGAGGACAGTTGTCAATCCATATCTGCCAAGTGACCCTATGTAGGGGGAACAGTCCCTATTCTGCTCTGAGTCAATGTGTATCAGGGGTTTTGAGGACAGGTGTCAATCCATATCTGCCAAGTGACCCTATGTAGGGGGAACAGTCTCTATTCTGCTCTGTGTCAGTGTGTATCAGGGATCATTAGGATAGGTGTCAATCCATATCTGCTAAGTGACCCTATGTAGGGGGAACAGTCCCTATTCTGCTCTGTGTCAGTGTGTATCAGGGGTTTTGAGGACAGGTGTCAATCCATATCTGCCAATTGACCCTATGTAGGGGGAACGGTCCCTATTCTGCTCTGTGTCAGTGTGTATCAGGGGTTTTGAGGACAGGCGTCAATCCATATCTGCCAAGTGACCCTATGTAGGGGGAACAGTCTCTATTCTGCTCTGTGTCAGTGTGTATCAGGGATCATTAGGATAGGTGTCAATCTATATCTGCTAAGTGACCCTATGTAGGGGGAACAGTCCCTATTCTGCTCTGTGTCAGTGTGTATCAGGGGTTTTGAGGACAGGTGTCAATCCATATCTGCCAAGTGACCCTATGTAGGGGGAACAGTCTCTATTTTGCTCTGTGTCAGTGTGTATCAGGGATCATTAGGATAGGTGTCAATCCATATCTGCTAAGTGACCCTATGTAGGGGGAACAGTCCCTATTCTGCTCTGTGTCAGTGTGTATCAGGGATTTGACTATCTTTATTCAGATTCAAAAATTAAAATTCCAGGAAAAATGTAACAAACATTTACAAGAACATGTTATGCACATCATAGAAACAACGTAAACCTCTTTAAAGCCACAAACTTAAGACAAAAAATACGTACACACAATGTGTAAGGGTTTGAAAGAATATTCTGAATCCTTACATGTTTACTTTATCGTTTGTTTGATTTTTGTGAACCATATATAAACTACAAGCAGCGTGAAAACTATAAAAACTCAAGTGGCCATGCTGATCAAATTAAATAGTATGCTTTACACAGCGTATAAGGGTGATGTCACAGTACAACGGGAATCTAACAGGGGAAGAGGTGAAAGTCATCCTCCCCCTCCCACGACCCCGCCATATCTGCAAAGTGACCCTATGTAGGGGTAACAGTCTCTATTCTGCTCTGTGTCAGTGTGTATCATGGTCTCTGAGGACGGGGAACAGTCTCTATTCTGCTCTGTGTCCGTGTGTATCAGGGGCTTTGAGGACAGGTGTCAATGTTAGGTGATTTCTGCCCTTTATGGATTAAAAGCAGACTCTGCATCAACTGTGTAATTTTCCATGGGAGTTTTGCCATGGATCCCCCTCCGGCATGCCACAGTCCAGGTGTTAGTCCCCTTGAAACAACTTTTCCATCACTTTTGACGCCAGAAAGAGTCCCTGTTGGTTTTAAAATTCGCCTGCCCATTGAAGTCAATGGCGGTTCGCGTGGTTCGCCGGTTCGCGAACATTTGCGGAAGTTCGCGTTCGCCGATCGCGAACCGAAAATTTCGGGTTTGCGACAACACTAGTCACGATACCTAGTGACCCAACATGCAGAGTGTATATGGATAAAAAAATTTGGTTCAGTTCGGAAATTCGGGTAAGTAAAAATGTTTGTCTGCTTCAGCAATTTGGACCAATGGCATTCGATTCGGTTCAGCATTTCGGCAATTCTGTAATTCAGACCCTAACCCACTTTGTAAATTTGGCAATTCGGAACGTCTGTAATTCGGTTTGGTACAGCAATTCGGAAATTTGGCAATTCAAACTTCAGACATTCGTAAGCATCCGAATGTCTGAATTGCATCCGAAACCGAAAAAATCCGAAAAAATCCATGTACGAAACAAATTGCAATGTCTGATAGATATGACAACGTATACTGGTTCAATCGATTGGTTGGGCTTAAACATTGTTAGATATAGAATAGTCAGGGACAGGGCGAGCCAGGGAAACCAGGAATCAGGGAAGCGAAAACCATTAGCCTAGTCACATCATCACAGAATAGAGAATAGTCAGAAAAGCCGAGATGAAAATACCAGAAATACACAGACAGTAAAGCACTATTGGGAACCACAACCTAGAACCACAACAGGGCAATTATTCATACCCTATGGTACGTTGTTATAGTTTGTAACTTTGATTTTATAAGCATGCCTCAATATGTTCGAATTCAAAAGTTTTGGCGGGCCATGACATCATTTGCGTTATGATGCCGGCAATGTGGGCTGCGGAGCCACATCGACCAGCGTCGGTCCCTCTCTACCATCTGCACATTCCCAAACTGTTGAACAAAAGGTAATGTGACAGAATGTCGCAATGCACATACCACATTTAACAAACCTACTGTAAACACCCAGGTTACCAATATCCCGTGAACATTGGGGTGCGCCCACTATTTACCTATGCCTGTTCAGAAACATCATAGAATAAACTGTTATACCTTTTTATAAGGGCTAGTCAATTTAAACACTACATGCATGATCGCATATTATTCTCACAATTAACATAATCGCAGTATAACCGTTTTGTTAACATGTGTGAAGTGTATGCTGTTAAGAATCCCATCTCTCTCTTTCCTTTTTGTACTGTTTATGCATTCAATTTACGTGCACTTTCCATTGTTCTATATTTTATTTTCTTCCCTTTATAATTTTCTTTTTATTTAAATGGCTACAAATAGTCCTTTGCTATACTTATACTCCCTTGCATCAGCGAGATCATGCCCTTCAACGTCTTACAAACTAATGTAACACTCATTACATATATTGTTGATATACAATGTGTAAGTTACTAACTGTGTATGTAAAGGCCCTGGGGAGATAGCGCAGCTAAGCAGACAAGGGCGCATGTATGAGTGTGGGGATAGATGCGTGTGATTGGTTGTGTATGAATGTGTGGGTGGGATTACGTGGTGTGTGAGTTTGGTGGGGGGTAGTCTTACCTCAGTGCCACTTGGGATTCGGGACAGCAAACAACTTCCTGTCCTCATGTTCCTGTTTGTCCTGGGCCTGTAGGTTTACCAGCTTGAGGGATGGAGGTTGAGGCTATTCTGGCTTCCTTCAGAGTTGCTGCAGCGTTGGATGGTTGCCGGTGTGGGTTCCCCCCCGCAGCCTGCCTCTTTCAGGGGCCTCCCCTGCGGTCACAGCTCCTGGGGGCTGCCCTAGCACTAGCTGGCATTCTTGCCCGCTGGTTAGGCTGTTCCCTGACACCACTCCTCTATCTCAGTTGAGGAGTAGGAGCCTGGGCCCAAGGCTTTGCCAGGACCACGTGTCTAGGGCTGCAGTAACGCGGCATGCAACACCAGGACAGGATGTGCCGCCTACCCGGCGGGCTCCCAGTTCACAGCCGGCATCTCCTGCACATCCTTACCTGGCCTCCGGCATGGGATCGCAGTGGACGGTGGGTTGCACCTCCCCAGCAGTGTGTGGCTGCCCACCGACCTTCCAGGTCTCCCCATGGCAAGCGGGATGGCAGGGCAAGGTCCAGGGCCCCAGTGGTGAGTAGGCCCGTCAGGGCTGTGCAGGGTACTGCTGTACCACCGTTGGGGGTTGGGGGGGTCCTCAAGTGGGTCAGGAGCCTCCTCTGCCAGTGAGAGAGGCTCCCACGGGTCTGTCTCTCCTGTCCCCCCTCTTCCACTGGCGTCCCCCCTGTTGTCTTCCAGGGGGCCCAGTTTACCTCTTGATGGACCCCCTGACTTCCCTCCTTCTCCCTCTGCCCCCCCCCCTGGTTTTCTCTCCACCTTTTCTGGGTCCCCTCTCTCCTCTATCCTTCCCTCTACTCTCCCTGGGCGCCCTCTCCTCCCTGCTCGTCACTTACCTCAACCAACTCCTGGTGTGGGGAGTGGGCTCACCTCCTCTCCATTGCTCTTTTTCAGGACCTGGCTGAAACTAACAAGCATGTGGCGCCTGAAGACTTTTGAGGAATTCAGTGGATGCTGGAATTCCTGTCACTTTGCCTCAACCTTCTGTGCTTGCTGTGCCGAGGTCGGAACGCCAGACTGCAATGGGTAAGTGTGGTGTTCCCTCCTCTTCTAGTCATTCAGGTCCCGCACTGGGGGAGGGTCCTGTCAGGTCTTTGTGGGTTTTTAGATCAGTAGGAGCAAGGGGTGGCTGTTAGTGGGAACTCGGTCGGTTTGGTCCCCAGCCCAGCACCCTCCCTCTTCTCAGTCCTCGAGGCCCCCTGGGTCCTTGGTGGGTAGTGGTCCATTGCCTTTGGTGCCCCAGGGTCCCCATTTGCCCGTGGCATCCAGCTCTGTTGCTGGTGTGGGCGACACTTCTCTCGAGGCGGGCGTTTTGGATGTGGCGTGTGGCACAGCTTACATGTGCTGGTCTGGCCCGCTGGAAATGAGGGGAAAAATTTGGAAAGAGGAGTTTGTGGCAATATTTTCCCTCCTGCCATTGGAGGAAGGTCCTCCGGTGGCTGAAAAGCACAGTAAGGAGTCCGAGAAGGACAGGGAAAAATACAGCTATCGAAAAATTCCCAAGACATTTGGGAATTGGATTTGTGCGTTTTCTATCTTGGTTAGTGTTGTGGGGGAGAAGTCTCCCCAGAAGTGCTCCGCGTTGTTCTGCTATCAGGACACTATCTGGAATGCATTTTATACCTATGGGGGGCGGTATGGTGGAGTTATGATGAACAGTTTCGTCAGTGGCTGGCGGTGGGACCCTCGCTGTCTTGGGACCAGATGGACATAGGCTCTGGCTCTCAATTATGACCCATCCAGCACCTCAACAGGGTGCTTTTTCGTCCTTTCTAGGGGGGGGGCAGTGGAGGAACAACCTCCTCATTGGCCCCCAAACAGATGCTGGGCTGTTGTTGGAGGTTCAACCACAGTCACTGTAAGTCGGGGTCCTCATGCTTGTTTAAGCATGAGTGCTCAGGTTGCAGTGGTGCCCATCCCATTTCCCACTGCTTTAAGTGGGGCAAAACTGGTGAAAAACGGGACATGGGGGCTAATGGCGATGAACGTAAATGCGATGTGCCCGTGGGTCGATCTTTATAGGAATTGTAAGGCGGCATGGATCTCGTTGGAGAGGTTTGAGCATGGTTTTTGGATCCTCTTCTCAGAGTGCCCTCCCTCGCATTCGGTTCGGAACCTTCGGTCTGTGCGGCAATTCCCTCAGGTGGTTCGGGAGAAGCTAAATAAAGAAGTCTCCTTGGGCCGGATGGCCGGCCCCTTTTCTATTCCCCCTATGTCTAATTTGCAGGTTTCCCCTTTAAGTGTGGTGCCTAAGAAGGAACGCGGTAAATATGGCCTGATTCATCATTTGTGGTACCCTCCTGGGGGTTCGATGAATGATGACATTTCTGCCGAACTCTCCCGAGTTTCCTACACATCCTTCGTGGCAGTGGTTCGCATAGTACAGGCTGCTGGCCCGGGGGCCTTGCTGGCGAAGGCGGACAGGGAATTGGCTTTCCGGCTGTTCACGTGCACCTGGAATGTTATCATCTCCTGGGCTGTACCTTTGACAGTCAGAGTTTTGTAGATATGTGCCTCCCTATGGGTTACTTTTTATCCTGTTTTTATTTTGAGTGCTTTAGCACTTTCCTGGAGTGGGTGGTGCAGAGGGAAGCGGGTGTCAACTCCCTCCTGCACAACCTGGATGACTTCTTGTGTGTGGGGCCAGCAGAGTCGCACGTCTGCGCTCTGCTTCTGCGGGTTCTTTGGGAAGTGTTTCAGTGGTTCGGTGTTCTGTTGGCCCATGACAAAACCAGGGGTCCGGTTATGTGCCTTAGTTTCCTGGGCATCGAGATCGATTCGGTGGCTGGAGAATGTCGGTTGCCCCAGGCTAAGGTTTAAGACCTCCGACAGGTGGTGTCGCTGGCATTAGGGCGTCGTAAGGTTCAGCTGCACTGCCTGTAATCTCTTCTGGGGAAGCTGAATTTTGCCTGTTGGATTTTGCCTATGGGGCGCATCTTTAACAGGTGTTTGGCAGCGGTGGCGACGTCTGGGGTCACTCGCCTTCAACACTTTATTCGGCTTACGCGGTCCTTGCGGGATGACTTGGCTGTCTGGGATTCCTTCTTGCCCTCTTATAATGGTAGGACTTACTGTCAGGTTGCAGAGGTTTCTAATACTGACCTCCACCTGTTTACAGCTGGCTTGGTGGGTCTTGGGGCCATCATGGGCTCGAAATGGTTTCCTGACTCATGGCCAGATGACTGGCATGTGGCAGGGCTCAAGCGGAACTTGGCCTTTCTGGAGCTCTTCCCCATTCTGGTGGCATTGGAGGTGTGGGGTCCCCAACTTGGGGACAGACGGGTGGTTTTCCATTGTGAAAATTTTGGGGTGGTGCAGGCTATTAATCAATTGACCGCTTCTTCTCCCCCAGTGGTACGCTTGCTGTGGCGCTTGGTCCTGCGCTGTTTGGGCTTAATGTGTCTTGTAGAGCTGAACATATCCCGGGGATTCGCAATGTAATGGCCGATGGTCTCTCTCGTTCGCAGTTGGACGTGTTTCGGGCAGTGGCTTCGCAGGCCGAAGTAGAGGGCATCCCGTGCCCAGTGGAGATGTGGTCGCTAGGTCTGGTAGATTGATGGATTGGTCCGTGGGTCGGTCTCTGTGGCCACATGGGCCTGTTATAATAAGGTGTGGAATGAATGCCACAGGTGGGAGCAGTCCCTTGGGGGTTTTCAGGACTCGCCCGCTCGCTTGCAGGGGCGTGGGAGGCTACGGGGTTCTCCCCCTCTGTGATTTCTTTGCGCTTTGCCATTCTGTAATTGAGGCCCGTATATTTCGGCTGGCTTTTTCCATGACTTTCTTGGGGCCATGCGGATTGGGGAGCTAGTGTGCCCTAGTCGTCAGCAGGTGGGGGGGTGATGTTTGGTGATTTTACTTGTGCAGCGGACCGTTTTTCCTTCAGGATTCGCCGCTCGAAGACTGATGTCTTTGGGAGGGGTAAGTGGGTCAGATGGGGGCTGTGCCGGGTTTCCAACATTTGTCCCATTTTTTTCCTTCGGGGAGTACTGTTCCTTACATCTGGCTTCTCCAGCCCTTCCCCCCCTTTTGGTTCATGAGGATGCTAGCTTTCTCTCCCACTTCCAATTCATTAGGGTGCTCCGCTTGGGGCTCTAATTTCTGGGTATTGATAGCAGGGAGTTCGGGGGGCACTCGTTACGTATAGGGGTGGCTACTGAGGCCTCTAGGCTTGGCATGCCGGCGCAGGTAGTCCAAAGAATTGGGAGGTAGGAGTTGGGGGAATTACATTTCTTATGTTCGCCCGGCTGGTCTCCTGAGTGGATTTCTCTCTGCAGGTTCGGCTCCACCCAGGATTTGGATCATGGAACACTGCTATGTCTATTGGGCCAGGAGACATGTGGCAGTGCGGCCTGGACGTAAACGGTTGGGTTTTACACCTTCCGGAGCAGAGGTACGTGGTTTGGTACAAGAGGCATGAGGTGAGTGCGGCTACTCCCTGACCTGGTTCAGTTTTTCCGCCTCCTGGGGGTTCCGAGTGTCCTGGTGATCCATCTGGGGAATGACCTGGATTCGGTGCTCATATGGGATTTGGTGACATGGCACGCATTTTTGTTTTATTTCCTAATGCACACCTTGTTTGGTCCGAGGTTATCGCTCGTAATTTTTGACTGCACGCTCAGAATCGGAGTGCCATGGAGCGCTGCCGTCAAAAATTGAATAGGGGGTTTCTGGATTTGTCTTGGGGATTCAGAGGATTCTGGTTCACCATAGGGTTTTTGAGCAGGATGCGGACAATCTATTTTGCAGGGGTGGGGTGCACTTGACGGAGGTCGGGCTCAACCTCTTTAATCTTGTTCTGCAGGAGGCGGTGGAACAGGTCATTGGTGATCTTGGTGGGGTCCACTGCCGATTTTAGGTGTAAAATAGAGGGGTTGTGGCTGGGGTTATGTCCTTGCCAATTAAGTTTGAGGTGGTTAGGTTAATTATGTGGAATGAAGTGAGCAAGTTTCCGTCTGTTTTTGGATTCGTGCTAACCTCCTTTTCAACTACCGTCGAGGAGATCTACGAGACTTTACGGAGGTACCTGGTGTGCCCCGACTCCTACAGACATCTTTCACTCTTTGACGAGGGCATTGCTGGATGGAAATCTGCGTTCCGGTTGGCATTTCCCCTTCCTTTGAAGGTTTCCAGGATTCACTATTCCCAGTATCGTCGACCACCGTCCTTCCACACAAGTTCAGTTCTGAACCCTGAATGGACGTCCTTTGGAGTCTTTCTCTACTGCGTCCGAGGTTTACACAGTCCATTTGGAATCTTGGAATCACTTAGAATACGGCTAGTTTGGCCACACTCTTGCCTGCATTATGAATTTATTCTCGGATGAGACATATCACCGGGTAGGACAGGAAGGAACGAAAGTTCCTCCTCGGTTTCTAGTGCGATTTTGGTAGTGGACTTGGGCGCATTCCTTGAAATTGGAGATCTACCTGCAAGGCCACATCGCCGAATATCCCTGGCACGATCGGAGGAACCGCCTTACGGATCATGAGTTGAGACAGGGTGACAGTTTCTTCTCGCGTCCCCAAGTCCGAACTTGACCTTCGATATTACAAGTACAGGAATGTGGCTGATAGGTCAGCTTGCCAGCTCATGGACCGGCTGCTAGGAAACAAGTCGAAACCACATACAATGGATTTACCAGCGGATGGTACTTTTTTCCGTAATTGAGATGCTTCGTCGGCTGGCATTTTCTTTGCTCAGTCTACTGTCAATTATCGTACTTGGAATGTCCAATTAGGATTACTCTGATATTTCCTGGAATAGATACCAGCAACACAAACAGCGTTGGATTGGTGAATTGAGCGTTGAAACAGCAAATACGAAGCCTCCTGTCATGTTATAAAATTGTAGATTATGCTAGCTTTAGTGTACCTATAATCTTAATTTTATTAATGACAGGAGGCGAGTATTTCCCACCCATTCTTGTCCCTCCCTTGTTTAATGTTATAGTTTAGATTATCAGGTACGTATGCAACTCTGTTTGTTGTCTCTGATACCTGTCGCTTGTTCCTTATGTCTGTGTTTCTTTCCATAGTAGGGTTGGGATATCTACATATTAAGGTTAATTTTGGTTGCTACATTGGGTACCTACATGTTTATTCTGAGTACATTTCATTGGATAATCAACCTGTTCGATTCTGTTTTTCTCTCGTTTCAGTTTACAGTCCATCAACACTATCTAGTTTGAAGGTTACTCTCGGATGGTGGACATCGTTATATTCATCGTATCTAGGACTTTGTTTCTTCCCCATGATGTTCTCTGCCTTTTATTCTGTTTTGTCGCAGCTTGAAAGAGGAAATGATGCATGGGGAGGGGAGTTTTATAGTACCTAACTTTTTTCTGATTGGTTGTTTTTTCTGTGCTGCTGTGGAGTTCTAGTAAAGAGAGACTTAAGCAAATACTCGCCTCCTGTCATTAATAAAATTAAGATTATAGGTACACTAAAGCTAGCATAATCTACAATTTCTTTTAACATTCTGTTAAGCCTAGATCTTGAATATCATAGGATAGGTCAGTGGTTCCCAAACTTTTTTAGGTTCAAGGCATCATTAATATTTCAATATTTTTCCAAGGCTCCACAAGTAAAAATTTCTAGGTTGTTTATTTGTACAGTGCTGCAGCATATACTGGCGCTATAGTGTTATTGTTTGAAGGGGAGCTTGTATATAGTTTTAGTGTTTTAACACAGGGGTGTGTTTGTATGTAATGTTCACTTAAATGCGGATGTGTATTTGTGTGAAGTATTTGTATTTGAATGCAGGGGCATGTTTGTGTGTAATATTTGTGTTAGATTGTAGTATGTTGTGCTGGTGTTTGAGTGCTTGGATGTATGCACATAGACTACTACATGCCTCGGAGGGATGTGGCCCAAGAGGGTGCATGTTGTGTCATCACCAATAACATGCATGCCTCTCGAAATTTTTTAATGTGACAAAACAGGTGATAAACCGCGCCAAACAGAACGGAAAAAAAATCACACGTGTATACTCAAACTTAACAATAACCCAATAATGTGTAATAAATGATTTATATACATACGCTCTCTGGAGAAAAAGTGATTTCATATTTTGGTACAAAAAAAAAACTCAAAATAAGATAGAAATACAATAAAAATAGTGTAATATGCCTTAAACAGCTAAGTGTATAGGTGTCTCACTCACACTTTTATGAGCTACTGAGAGCTCTGCTGTTTAGTGCTTTGACGGTACAATACCCATCTTGGGATATATGTAGATCCACAATTTTAGGTGTCCAGTAGTGACTCTAGCATATAAAATAAAGCAGAGATGGTCTAATAGTGCAATATGTTAAAATATATAGACTCGCCAGATTGGTTACGTTGCCTTTGAAACCATATTGTAGCCCAGGAATGAGAATTACCCCCATGATGGCATAGCATTTGCAAAAGTAGACAACCCAATGTATTGCAAATGGGGTATGTCCAGTCTTTTTTAGTAGCCACTTGGTCACAAACACTGGCCACATTTAGTGTTAATATGGCTACTAAAAAAGACTGGACATACCAAATTTGCAATACCTTTGGTTGTCTACTATTGTAAATGGTATGCCATCATGGGGGTAATTTTTTGGGCTACCATACGGCAAACTAACCAATCTCCCTAATTTCAATGTGAATAAACTGAAACGTAAGCCTTATATTTGACTCTGTAACACCATAAAACCTGTACATGAGGGGTACTGTTATACTCAGGTGCCTACACTGAACACTAATATTAGTGTTTCAAAACTGTAAAATGTATCACAACAACTATATCGTCCGTGTAAGTGCCATTTGTGTGTGGAAAAATGCAAAAAAATGTCACTTTCACTGACAATATCATCGTTGTAATACATTTTACTGTTTTGAAACACTAATATTTGTGTTCAGCAAAGTCTTCCGAGTAAAACAGTAGCCCCCCATGTACAGGTTTTATGGTATCTTGGAAAGTTACAGGGTTAAATATAGTGCTAGCAAATTAAATTGCCTGGACTTTCGGCCTGGGTTGTCAGGCAGGTCCCGCAAATTGTAAAGAATAAAAAAAAGACCTAATTATGTAAAATTATTACATAAATATATACGTATATATATATATATATACACACACACACACACGTATATATATATATATATATATATATATATATATATATATATATAAGTTTTTAAAATACGTATATACTTATGTATATAGCTTCCTCTGGTACCCTGCACACACACTTTCAAATGCAAAACATTGCCGGGTGCAATAAAGCCATAGCCAAATATTATAAAAATAATGAAATAAGGCTTGCACTCACGGTCTTTAAAGTTAAAAGGTTTCTTCTTTATTCCAAAAGTTAAAACATGAAATTTGTCATCAACGTTTCAGCCATCGTCCGTGGCTTTCATCAGGATCAGTTCATCATAAAAATACATTAACACACACTTGCATTTATATAGCTAAACAAACAGATATAGAAATCATTGAAAAACACTCACCACCTGTGTTACTTATGTATATAGATGTATGTATGTATACAGATATATATATTATTTTGTTCTACGTGTATTTTGAGATATATATATATATATATATATTCATTTTAAAATACAGTTAGAATGAAATTACACATACATATTTATATATATATATATATATATGTGTATGTATCAAAATACACATAGAACAAAATAATATATATATATCTATATACATAAGTATATATGCATTTAAAAAAAATATATATATATATATATATATATATATATATATTGATTTTAAAATACAGTTAGAACGAAATTACACAATATATATATATATATATATATATATTTTTTTTTTTCATTTTATTTTTAACGTATTTACATATATATTTATTTTATATTATATATATATATATATTTAATTATAATTGTATATATATTTAATCAATATCATTCTACGTGTTCTTTGATATTATATATATATATATATATATATATTAATATTAAAATACACTTAGACAGTGTATGTGTATATGTATGTATATATATATATATATATATATATATATATATAAAATGTCCAACCTCTGGCACTCATCCTAAAACAAGATATCTTGATAAAGACCCTGAAGGGTCGAAACGTTGATGTGGAGGTGGTGATTTTTTTAAATATATTTTTTGAAATCCAAGTGAGTGCTCCTGTTTTCTATTTTGTCTACATATATATATATATATATATATATATATATATATATATATATATATATATATATACACACACACTTAGCACATATATATAATAAATACATTTATGATCTAAGTATATATAATCTAATTTTAAACTGTTTTAACTTTTTTCTTTTTTTACAGGCAGCAGGGGGAGTACCTGTCATTAGGCACTCCCCCTGCTGGTACTGACATGGACCGCTATGTTGTCCATGTGATTGCTACGTCCTCGCAAGGACCTTGTGATAACATGGCCCAGGAGGGCCAGAAAGGAAGGAGGGGGACTCCCTGTGCTGCCAGGTGAGTCCCCACACCGCGATCGCCAGCGTGGAATCGCCGGCGACCGGGTAAGTAGAAAGGACAGCGGGGACATGCTATGCCGCCCCCAGGCGTTTAGAGCCGGGTCCCCAAGGACGGCATAGCACGCCCGCCGTCCTTAAGGGGTTAAAAGTAATATTACAATTAAGTAAAATACAAGAATAAAGTATATAGCTATAAATAACTTCTCTAAGGTCACACTTTACGTGTTTTTTCCCAGCAGGGCTTCCTTAGAAGTGTGGATGATCCTCAGACTGTCCAAGTTTATATAGGACGTTCATCTCCAATTAGTAGAATTATGTGTACTTCCTGGTTCTTTGGGTCACATGTGTCACCCGTTGATGCACTGCGACTGACTTGCATTGTGGGATGTGTAGTCCTTTTCCCCTTTCTCTGAATGTTTAATAATATGGCCGGAATAATTCTCATCAGCCATTTTGGTTCAGGGAAAAATGCTAAAAGTTCTCATCGGCCCTTTTGGTTGAGGCCAACATGATAAAATTTCTCATTGGCCATTTTGGTTGTGGGCAACATGATAAAAGTTTGTATGTTAAGAATGGGATGAAGAAGAGGGCAAAATTAGTATTCTTCATACAGATAATGTACTTATTATAATGCATAGCGACATGTGTATGTGGAACGTATTTGTGAGGAAAAACATATTTAAAATCATATATTGGTTAAAATACTTAAATTAAGTAAAAAGGAATATATTTTTAACATATGCATCACAACATGGCCAGCTTCATAGTATTTGTGTGAAGAAACTATTTTTACCCATACATGTACCATAATAATTAAAGTGCATAGCAGTATTTATATATAGAGAGATTAGTTTTGAGAAAACATATATTTAAAAGTGTATATTTACTAGAATATTTAAATTCAGTGAGGTTAAAAGATTATAACGTGAACTAACTTTATGGATCATATATTGAATTGCATAAGGTAGCAGATATTTTTAAATTCTAGAGACAGTTGAGGCATGATTAAAATCATACAGCTAGGAAAAATACTGAGATCACCATAATTTATAAAAAGTGCAGGGACTTCTAATGTTGAGAAAAAAAGGCTATTGGTTAAAAAAGACGCTATAAAAAGTGACACTATAAAAAATTAAAAAGGTTGAAATCAGCTAAACAGATATCATGCCCTATCTTTCTCCGAACAATTTGATGAAACTTCTTTTTTAGAGATTCCGTCAAACAGGGAGAAAGAGATAAAGCTCACAATTTTAAGCCCATAAAAAAGTTGCAAAAAAACGTTAGAGGAAGAAGATCGGGATGAAGAAAACAAAAAAGATAGAGTAGAGATATTTTAAAAGAATTTAAAAAGAGTGAAGACTATAAAGTAATATTTAATTTATTTAACCCCTTAAGGACCAAACTTCTGGAATAAAAGGGAATCATGACATGTCACACATGTCATGTGTCCTTAAGGGGTTAAGAAACCATTGACTAACATTCAATTAAAGGTTTTAAATAAATGACTAAAATACGCTCCAACAAAAACTTTTAATCCCTTTTTAGCATTTATAGACGTTCATAGATTTGTACATAATGCCATTCTTAAAACATTTTATTTGAGAAAATTAAATAAACAAGGCACCAAAACTACTGACATAGAGCAGGCTACCAATGGAAATACCTATGTAATACCTATGTTCTTTAAAAAATAAATCAACATTTTACCCAGACAGTTTTAAATCTAGTGTACTAGATATTTTTGAAAAAAAGTGTGCAAAGACTTGCATGCATTAAACAAAAAAAAGAGGTGACAATTTTACTATGACTTAAAAGAAAAGAGACAGCCTAACGGAACTACAAAGGGATGAGACCATTGTCGTTAAACCAGCCGATAAGAGTGAAGGCCTCGTTATCCTGTCAAAAGAAATGTACGAAGAAGTGGCATATAATCAACTAAATGATCCTAACACGTATATTAAACTATATAAAGACCCCACTATAGATATTAAAATGTTATTAAAACTATTTTTAGATAAAGGTAAAGAAACCACTATTTTAAATACAGACAAATTTAACTATTTAAATATTTTACACCCTAGAATCCCTGAAATTTACTTTTTGCCAAAGATTCACAAAGATATCAATAAACCCCCTGGACGCCCTATCGTTTCTGGCATTAACTCAATCCTTTGAAATGTGTCGGAATATATTGATACTGTGCTACAACCCTATGTTAAAAAAGCTAAATCCTATCTGAAAGACCCTATTGACATCCTTAATAAATTAGAAAATATTAATTGGAAGGAAGGATATGCCCTTATAACTTGTGAAGTTCAGTCACTGTACACAATAATTCCACGCAAAGAAGGTTGCAGTGCTGTCAAAATAAATTTAGAAATTAAGGATAAAATGTCACCTATCCAAATAAGTTTTATAAATGAAGGGATGTAAATGATTTTAACTAACAACTATTTTTGGTTTAATTATGCTTTTTATATTTAAAACAAATGGTACAACTATGGGGACCAGGTTTGCACCCAGCTGGTACCATTCCTTTAGCACAAGATTTTATTAAATATTTAAATAATAACAATGATGGGATTAAACTAACTGCAGATTTTAGCACACTAATGTTACTTTTTTAGATCAAGATATTTTTATTAAGGAAAATAAAATCCATACAAAAACACATTTTAAGAAAGTTTATGTCAATAATTTTATAGGAACTGACAGTTGTCATTATAAAAGTTGGGTGGATAGCATACCGAAAAGTCAAGTGCTTAGACTAAGGAAAAATTGCTCAGAAATTGATACATTTAATACTCAAGCAATCAAGATAAAAAAATACATTTATTGAAAAACATTATAATTTCAAATCAATAGATAAAATTATAGATATAACAGAACAAACCGATAGAAATAACCTGGTAAAAAATGAAGGTTTTGACCATAACATCAAAAATAAAAAAAAGATTTTACCTTAACAACAAAACTGAACTACAATACTAAACTAAACAGATTAGAAAGATTAAAAAAATTGGCATCTACTAGAGGAAGATGAACTATTAAAAAAAATTTGATTCCAGACAATCCGAGAATCATCTTTAGAGGGGCTCCTAATTTAAAAATGCAACTTACAAGAAATTATACACGAAAAATTGATTCTAGCACTGAAACCATAAAAAATTAACCAAGGCTTTTTAAAGTGCAATTGTTGTGCTGCTGTCACGGGTGGCGGTCCGGAGACAGGAACCCCTGTATGCCTAATGATGAAGATAGTCCATTTCCACGCTGTGACTACTATCAGGGCCTGGTGCAGGGAAACAACATGCCCCCGGATGCCAGGAGCTAGATGATAATATGCAGGCCTCCCAGGATCTGGATAGGGAGGCTCTACAGCAGAAATGTATCCAGTACTAGAAACAAGGCAAGACTAAAACAGGCACCAAACAAGATAACAAGACAAGACTAGAAGCTCCAAGGTGAGCTCTCTAGTTTGAGCCGATGCCCCTCTCCACGCCCCCTGGTATCGGCGGCCAAGCCCCACTTGGCGCTTTTTGGTTCACTGAGGGTGAACCTAGTTGGGTATTCTACCCCCAAGTTCCTCCCTCTGTGTACCCTGGTCCCCCTCTCCCTCCTCACCATCCCCTCCCCCCAGTGTGTGCAGCAATACTAATGTCCGCCAAACCCTCCTGATCACAGTTATGGTACAAATCCTTGACCACCGCGGAGACAGAGCCACTGATTTCCTAAAAGCTTGTCCGCATCTGTACACCCAAAAAGGGTCGCAGCAAGAGAAAGTTCTGGGACACCCTAGTCCCTGGACCCCAGCACCTTACTTGACCCAGATACGGGTTGAGAACACAATAGTACACTTTAACGGAATCCATCTACCCTTTATTTTAGAGTATGAAAATCATTACTTATAATGTTAAAGGGCTGAATACCCCTTGCAAAAGAAGCCTTTTACTTAGAGATCTTAAGAAAAACCGAATCGACATAGCATGCATCCAAGAGACCCATTTTAAGAAGGGACACATGCCTGCCCTATTCACTTAACATTACCCCGTACAATTCCATTCCATGTCGGACAGCAAATCCCGAGGGGTCTCCATTTTTATCCACAGGGATGTGACTTTCCAGCTCCAACAACAACACATAGACCCTAATGGGCGGTATATCATTCTGATAGGGCTGATTAATAACACACAACATACATTGGCAACAGCTTACTTCCCCAATGATAACTCCAAGTCCTACCTCCATTCCGTGCTCGCCAAACTTGACAAATACAGACAGGGCGCCCTACTCCTCTGTGGGGATTTTAACTTCACCCAGACTGACCTTGATACATCGACCCGCACATCAGGCCGCTCCCGAAACGCTAGAGAAAGGACCGCTAAGGCTCTCACTTCACTCCTAACCCACTATGATCTATATGACGCCTGGAGGACACTCCACCCCTCGGAGCGAGATTATACGTTTTACTCTAGGGTACACAACACCTACACGCGAATAGATGCTTTCCTTGTAGATAGACTCTCACTAGCGCAAATCTCTGGATGCTCCATAGGAGAGATTACTTGGTCAGACCACGCCCCAGTCACTCTTGATCTATTCGATGGATTCCAGTTTAAAGGGAAGGGAACGTGGCGTCTCAATGACTCCCTCCTCTAGGACCCAGAATTCGCAGCCACTGTTCGTAGGGAACTTCACGATTACTTTAGGACTAATACGACAGCTGAGGTGCTGACTCCACTATCTGGTCCGCCCATAAGGCAGTCATGAGAGGCCATATGATACGCCGTTCATCCTTTCTCAAAAAGCACCAAGTCTCTAACACTCTGGAATGCCACAAACAGATCGCATTAGCTAACTCTTTAAATAAAAAACAACCCTCAACAGAACTAGCGGCTAAATTGTCCACACTATATGACCGATTAGCGGAATTAAACTTAGAAAAAAACAAACACATGTTACATAAACTGCGAGCCACCATGTATCACAGTAGTGGTAAAGCTTCCAAATACCTAGCCTCTAGATTGTGCAATCAGTACTCCAATAGGAAAATAGCCCACATTATTAACGATGTAGGGGAGAAAATTTAAACCCAGACAACGTGGCCCAAGAGTTCGCAAAATTTTATTCGAAACTCTACCAAGTTTCTACGATACACAACCCTACCGACGCGGGCATCTCCCAGTATCTATCTACTATCCAACTCCCCACCATTTCACAAGGGTACACTGAACAGCTCTTGCAGCCTATAACGCTGGAGGAAGTCCTCTCAGCCATAAAGGCGTTGCCGCCTGGTAAATCCCCAGGACCGGATGGCTTTACCAATACCTACTATCAAACATACGCAGAAGACTTAGCGCCCCACCTTCTTAAAGTGTACCTGGCAGACGCTGAAACCCATTCTCTCCCTCCAGAGATGCTATTGGCCACCATAGTGACGATCCCCAAACCAGATAAAGCCACCGACCAATGTAAAAACTTTCGCCCCATTTCGCTCCTAAATACGGATGCAAAAATTTATGCCAAGATTCTGGCTAATAGACTAAGCCCTATACTACCGACACTAATAGCAGATGATCAAACCGGATTTGTCCAGGGTAGGCAGGGATCCGACAACACGCGCAAACTGTCCCTAGTATTGGAGAAGCTGCGGAGGGCCGGCGGGGGCGGCCTGCTCTTAGCGTTAGACGCGGAAAAAGCGTTCGACCGCCTCGGCTGGTCCTTCCTGAGACAAGTATTAACTAAATACGGCATACCTCCACAAGTCATTGACCAAATTTTTGCCCTGTACTCAGCTCCAACAGCAC
The DNA here is from genome assembly GCF_036172605.1 of Pelobates fuscus. NCBI lineage: Eukaryota > Metazoa > Chordata > Amphibia > Anura > Pelobatidae > Pelobates > Pelobates fuscus. The sequence continues at coordinate 159,584,317 of NC_086322.1, read as the reverse complement.
AAATCATGCAAGCGGGCTTCTTGTCCCAACCCTTTCACATATGCAATGGAACCAGACAGGGGTGCCCCCTCTCCCCATTGCTATATGTTCTAGCATTAGAGCCCCTCCTATGCACGATCAGGGACCACCCAGATATCCATGGAATAGAAGTAAGTGGAAAGGAGACCAAAGTCAGTGCATTTGCGGATGATATACTCTTGTACGTTTCGCAGCCCGAGTCCTCCCTGCCGCCGCTCATGATTCTCATCCGAGAATACGGTACACACTCGTACTATTCCCTTAATAAAACTAAAACTCAAGCTCTGGCTGTAGGGTTACCACATAATGCTCGAGAGGCCCTCCGCATTAAGTACCCGTTTGAGTGGCGTAGAGACAATATTACATATCTAGAAGTGTCATTCACTAAACATGCAACAGATTTATATTCAGGGAATTACGTTAGGATATGGAATGAATGCAGAGGCATCCGCCGGCGTTGGGGCTCATTGTACCTGACCTGGTCTGAGCGAATAATGGCGTTTAAAATGTCCATTCTGCCAAAATTACAATATCTCTTCCGCACAATACCCATTCAACTTCCGCAAGCTTTTTTTAAGGCGGTCCACAAAGATATGTCCATGTTCGTTTGGGCAGGTTCCAGACCACGGGTGCCTGCACATTCCACTCCACTCGGGAGCTGACCTCGGCAGGGGAGGAGAGGTCACCAGGATTGAAGTAAGTAGTTTAAGGGATTTTAACCCCTTCAGCCCAGCGGGAAGGGGAGACATATGGGTTTTATAATGTCAGGAAAACAAGTTTGTTTTCCTGACACTATAGCGATCCTTTAATACACCTCAGGACAGTCCACGTGTAGCGTGGGGCTGATAGGTGATGTGTGTGTGTGTGTGAGGGGGAGACAATAGGGGATGTTGTGTGAGGGTGGTTGTATAAGAGATCTAGAGTGTTGAAGGGGGAAATTGGGCTGCAGGGTGTTGAGAGGGGACAGTGGCTACGAGTGTGGAGCACGGGCTGCAGGGTGAGAGGTGGAGACAGGGGATGCAGGGTGTGAAAGGAAGGGCTGGGTGTGAGAGAAGACATGGGGCTGCTGGGTGAGAGGTGGGGACAGTGGCTTCTGGGTGAGAGGTGGGGCAGTGGCTGCTGGGTGAGAGGTGGGGACAGTGGCTGCTGGGTGAGAGGTGGAGACAGGGGATGCAGGGTATGAGGTGAGGGGAAGGGCAGGGTGTGAGAGGGGACATTGGTCTGCTGGGTGAGAGGGGGAGACAGAGGTTGCTGGGTGAGAGGGGGAGACAGAGGCTGCAGGGGAGAAAGGGGCTGCAGGGTGAGAGGTGGGCAGGGGCTGCAAGGTGAGAGGGGGCGGGGTGAGAGGTGAAGAGGGGGATCCTGGTGGGAGTGATGGTTGGTGGGACAGAAGCTTCTGAGTTAGAGGGGAATTTAGAGGATGCAGGGTATGAGACGGGGAGACGGGGGATACAGGGGATGCAGGGTGTGAGAGGGGACATGGGGCTGCTGGGTGAGAGGGGGAGACAGAGGCTGCTGGGTGAGAGGGGGAGACAGAGGCTGCAGGGGGAGAAAGGGGCTGCAGGGTGAGAGGTGGGCAGGGGCTGCAAGGTGAGAGGGGCAGACAGGGGAGTTGGGTGGGGGGACAGGGGTTGCAGGGGATGAAAGGGGAAGACAGGGGATGCTGGGTGAGAGAGGAAGACAGTTAATGCTGAGTGAGGTGGTTAATAGGGGGGCAGGGGCTGCAGGGTGAGAGGGGGCATGGTGAGAGGGGGAGACAGGGGATGCTGGGTGAGAGGGGGAGACTGGGGATGCTGGGTGAGAGGGGAAGACAGGTAGTGCAGGGTGAGGGGATCATAGTGGGGCAGGGGCTGCAGGGTAATAGGGGGCAGGGTGAGAGGGGAAGACAGGGGCTTCAGGTTGAGAGTAGAGCAGGGACTGCAGGGTGTAAAAGAGGGAGGGCAGGGATGAAGGGGTGATGAAGGGGGACATGGGGCAAAAAATAAATAAACAACTTGCATACTACCCATCCCTCTTCCTTATCTTGATCCTTGCCAGGAGAAGATCATAGGGAGGAATTACTTTCCCTTGTGGTCCTGTGGAACAAGCATCTGGACTACACCCCTTGACAGGTGTAGACCTTATGCACAGGGCCTGTGCTGTGCATCCGTGTGCAGGCTGGTGAGAGAGATAGAACAAAGAACAAAAGCAAAACAGTGTATATAAGGCGCTTAATAGAGATAATACCAGTTTTAAATATGATACCAGCAGCTATTGCACACTTAATGGATATCCCAAAAGATCCACTAAAACAAAGAATATAGAAAAAGGTGAACTCACCCTAAAATACAAGTTAAATAGGCAAAGAGTTCTTCTTATAAGTCCAACTTATAAGAAGTAAATACAAATACAAAAAGAGAAGTCCTGCGCTAAAGCAGCAAGGACTACAACACACATCAGCCCCAATATATAGTAAAAACCAAAGAAAAAAATGTTACTTGCGCTTTTTCCTTAATCCCTATGTATATTTAGACAAATGGAGGTCATTTAGTTGCTCCAATGGCCATTGGAGGGATGCCCGCCTGCCAACGTCAAGGCAGACCCCCCCTAAGCGGGTCCTAACACTGACCCTTCAGCCTGCTTCCTTGAGCTTCTGGCAAAAATATCTCTAATGAGACAGAAAGGGGTATTTTTTATATACACCCCTTTACTTATTAACCCTTAATAGGGAACACATGGGATGGGTAGCAGCATTGTAACCAGGCTGTGTGATACAAAGTAAATACAAATACAAAAAGAGAAGTCCTGCGCTAAAGCAGCAAGGACTACAACACACATCAGCCCCAATATATAGTAAAAACCAAAGAAAAAAATGTTACTTGCGCTTTTTCCTTAATCCCTATGTATATTTAGACAAATGGAGGTCATTTAGTTGCTCCAATGGCCATTGGAGGGATGCCCGCCTGCCAACGTCAAGGCAGACCCCCCCTAAGCGGGTCCTAACACTGACCCTTCAGCCTGCTTCCTTGAGCTTCTGGCAAAAATATCTCTAATGAGACAGAAAGGGGTATTTTTTATATACACCCCTTTACAAACCAAAGAAAAAATGTTACTTGCGCTTTTTCCTTAATCCCTATGTATATTTAGACAAATGGAGGTCATTTAGTTGCTCCAATGGCCATTGGAGGGATGCCCGCCTGCCAACGTCAAGGCAGACCCCCCCTAAGCGGGTCCTAACACTGACCCTTCAGCCTGCTTCCTTGAGCTTCTGGCAAAAATATCTCTAATGAGACAGAAAGGGGTATTTTTTATATACACCCCTTTACTTATTAACCCTTAATAGGGAACACATGGGATGGGTAGCAGCATTGTAACCAGGCTGTGTGATACAAAGTAAATACAAATACAAAAAGAGAAGTCCTGCGCTAAAGCAGCAAGGACTACAACACAGCAGGCTGAAGGGTCAGTGTTAGGACCCACTTAGGGGGGGTCTGCCTTGACGTTGGCAGGCGGGCATCCCTCCAATGGCCATTGGAGCAACTAAATGACCTCCATTTGTCTAAATATACATAGGGATTAAGGAAAAAGCGCAAGTAACATTTTTTTCTTTGGTTTTTACTATATATTGGGGCTGATGTGTGTTGTAGTCCTTGCTGCTTTAGCGCAGGACTTCTCTTTTTGTATTTGTATTTACTTTGTATCACACAGCCTGGTTACAATGCTGCTACCCATCCCATGTGTTCCCTATTAAGGGTTAATAAGTAAAGGGGTGTATATAAAAAATACCCCTTTCTGTCTCATTAGAGATATTTTTGCCAGAAGCTCAAGGAAGCAGGCTGAAGGGTCAGTGTTAGGACCCGCTTAGGGGGGGTCTGCCTTGACGTTGGCAGGCGGGCATCCCTCCAATGGCCATTGGAGCAACTAAATGACCTCCATTTGTCTAAATATACATAGGGATTAAGGAAAAAGCGCAAGTAACATTTTTTTCTTTGGTTTTTACTATATATTGGGGCTGATGTGTGTTGTAGTCCTTGCTGCTTTAGCGCAGGACTTCTCTTTTTGTATTTGTATTTACTTTGTATCACACAGCCTGGTTACAATGCTGCTACCCATCCCATGTGTTCCCTATTAAGGGTTAATAAGTAAAGGGGTGTATATAAAAAATACCCCTTTCTGTCTCATTAGAGATATTTTTGCCAGAAGCTCAAGGAAGCAGGCTGAAGGGTCAGTGTTAGGACCCGCTTAGGGGGGGTCTGCCTTGACGTTGGCAGGCGGGCATCCCTCCAATGGCCATTGGAGCAACTAAATGACCTCCATTTGTCTAAATATACATAGGGATTAAGGAAAAAGCGCAAGTAACATTTTTTTCTTTGGTTTTTACTATATATTGGGGCTGATGTGTGTTGTAGTCCTTGCTGCTTTAGCGCAGGACTTCTCTTTTTGTATTTGTATTTACTTTGTATCACACAGCCTGGTTACAATGCTGCTACCCATCCCATGTGTTCCCTATTAAGGGTTAATAAGTAAAGGGGTGTATATAAAAAATACCCCTTTCTGTCTCATTAGAGATATTTTTGCCAGAAGCTCAAGGAAGCAGGCTGAAGGGTCAGTGTTAGGACCCGCTTAGGGGGGGTCTGCCTTGACGTTGGCAGGCGGGCATCCCTCCAATGGCCATTGGAGCAACTAAATGACCTCCATTTGTCTAAATATACATAGGGATTAAGGAAAAAGCGCAAGTAACATTTTTTTCTTTGGTTTCAACTTATAAGAAGGACTCATTGCCTATTTAACTAGCATTTTTATGCTGATTTTATTTCCTATTTGTAATAAATAATAGTTCTTAACTCAAAGTCCCCTTTTAACATTCATCTTGAATTTACTACTCCAATTCCAACAGGGAAGTGTCACCCTAGGAATTTGACACCAAGTAGAAATTTTGGAGCCAGTTATCTAACAGGCTCCAAATAAGGTGAGCATGCAATTTTATTTCAAACATACGCTGATTTGTCTAAATAGCCACACCTAGATTGTTTCTTTTTTGCTTTATCCCCATATTTCCGCTGGGAGAAAATACTACGTTTTATATGGAAGAAGGTATTCTGGTGCCACCTAAAAGGCCCTGTCTCTCCTCTTGCTTAGAGCCAATATCGAAAAAGGCTCTAAAAAATGTGAGTTTTTCTATATACTCACTTTAATACACACCTTTAAAGTATTGTATACAATATTACACTATTATATACATTTCAGTTTTTTTGCATGTGAAAACAATCCCCTATTAGTGATGTCCCGAACTGTTCGCCGGGAACCGTTCGCCGGTGAACATAGCTTGTTTGTGGCGAACGCGGCGGGCGAACATATGCAATGGTCGGTCCGCCCCTATTCGTCATGGAGGTGGGAGGGTCTGGGAGGGAGGGCCTGCTGCTGATTGGCTGGAATGTGTCTGCTGACTGTGAGGTACAGGGTAAAAGTTTACTCAATAATGACGAATAGGGGGCGGACCGACCAGCACTATCCCCTATATATACCAAGGGGTAAGTGTAAACATATTTAAAGCACTGCACCTTTGGACTCTGTGTGCTGGGTGGTGGGGTTTTTTATATATTCTTGGTGAGAGAGATCTCCCCACTGCACAGAGCTCCCTCTATGGGCTGGAGGTCAGACAGCACCAGCCCTTTGATCTCCCCTGTCAGCCTCAGCAAATGGCCATCACAGCCCACCACACGTTTCCCCGATGGCCAGTCCGGGTCTGGAGGGGATTGTAAAATGGCCATAAATACACTGTTTAAATAAATTGCGTCGAGAGATGAAAAGAGAAATATTGGTATAAGGTATGTGTAAGCATTAAAAAAAGCAACTTGCAAGTATCTTTATAAATGCTCTAAAGAAATGTTTTTATTCACTATCTGAGATATTATTATTGATTTTTGTTTTAGAAATAAAATGAACAGTACAGTTGATAAAGTGTTAAACATGGAGCTTACTTTATGATATGAAGGATAATACAAATGACTGAGATTGACGTGTATTTACAGAGAGAAAGTGCACCATACTGTTTGTGTATGATCTCCAATATACTTGGTCAACTAGCAACCACTTGGCTGTCAACATGCATGCATCAACAAGACATGACATGTCACATCAGATGCTTCAGTACAACAGCCTTTTTTAGCAGTCATGACCCTTCATATACTGATTTCTCTGGAACAAAAATTGTGATTTACACAGGTTTCCCTGATAACCAGGATATTATAGAACTAACCCAGGTCAGTATGTTAGATGTCCAAAAGAGACATTTTTCTACAGATCTATGAAGATACTTTGGCGGAATTGCTAATTTAGTGTATTCTATCTATATTATTCTGTAATTAGGTCCATCATAATCATCAACACTAATCCAATTAGACTCCTAATCCAGCATTGTGGAAATGAGTGCAACACAAGTATTACCAAGACCAAAGATTTTTACATTTTAAGTTGATGATCTTGACAGTTTACAAATTACTCTTATTCATTCACCTACAACAATCACTCAGTTCTAATATCCCAGGACTATTCTGTTCTGATGACACAGATCAGACATACATATAATCTACTATGTATAACCTTTAAAAAAGTGATATTATTATTATTATTAATATGATATTTATATAGCGCCATCAAATTCCGCAGCACTTTACAATGGGTGGACGAACAGACATGTAGTTGTAACCAGACAAGTTGGACACACAGGAACAGAGGGGTTGAGGGCCTTGCTCAACGAGCTTACATGCTAGTGGGAGTGGGGTAAAATGACACAAAAAGGTAAGGATAGTATTAGACTAGTGACAGTTGCAGAAAATGAATCAGTCAGGAGCTATTAACAGTTTAATTGATACACTTTTATGAAGAAGTGGGTTTTTAACGATTTTTTGAAAGAGTGGAGACTGGGTGAGCATCTAACAGAGGAGGGAAGCGAGTTCCAAAGGAACGGTGCAGCCCTCGAGAAATCTTGAAGGCGAGCATCAGAGGTGGGAGTACGGACAGAAGATAGACGTAAGTGTTCAGCAGATCGTAAGGGCCTAGACAGGACATACTTGTGTATTAGGGAGGATAGATAGGTGGGAGCAGCATTATGTAGAGATTTGAAAGCAAGAACCAGAATTTTAAATTGAGCTCTATATTTTATAGGAAGCCAATGTAAAGACTGACAGAAGGGTGCGGCATGGGAGGTGCGGGCGGACAGGAAGAGGAGCCTCACTGTCGCATTCATTATGGACTGTGTAATGGCACCCCCAGGCATAAAAGGGTTAAACCGCTGTTTAGTAGATCTTCCCTTCCAGAGACACAGGCACAGCTACTGCAGAACACCAAACACCCGAACTGAATACAAGGGAATGCTCCAAACTCCCGGACTGCATACAAAATAGCACTCCAAACTCCCAAACTGGAACCTCATGAATAGCTGCTTGCAGACGAACAGGAAAAGCACCCAAGCGGCTTACACTCGTGGCAATCAGTCTCTAACAGCATACATTAAATCCCCCCAAAGACGAGACAGAGCTCCGTGTTGAGGGTCAAGCAGTGGTCTGGTTTATTCAGGGCTACCTGCCCAGTATTTATGCAGGTCTCCCACCTGGTGGACACTCCCCTAGGGGACCAGATGGAAGACTGTAACACAGACAGACATGTATCACATTCAGACACACACAAGTAAAACATCCCCAAAATGCATCCTAATTTCCCTCCCCTCTATCCTGGAGATAATTGGGAAGTAATCCAATTATCTCCCAGGACATAGGCAAATCGCCATTACACACGTGGTTACAATAAAACACTAAAATACAATAAAATACATAATGTTACATTTATCACATAAAATATATACATGTAACCCATCCCCAGATAGCTGGGATCTGAGCGCACACTTGTACCAAATAGCGCTCAGATCCTATACACACAGTTCAATTGCCATGGAGCCAAAGTCTTTAATTACATGAATAGGCTCCATCTAGAGACCCAGCGGTGCCTGCACATAAAAGTGTCCGCTTTTAGTGCACTGATTCTGGGCTGAGCACCGCTGGCCGTCCGGGGAGTTCCATAACACCGCCACCTAGCGGCCGCTAGGTGTAATCGCGGCCACCCAGTAATAGTCAATTAAGCTGCGGTTAACCAAAGCTACTGGGTGGTAGATTGGCGGCGCATGCCAGCTTCTGGGCGGCCAATTAACAGCACCTGCCGGCTCCCCACGGCTCTGGGGAGGCTAATAGAAGGCTGTTTGTGTGGTAGACTAAATCTACCGAACGGCTGTGCAGAAAGGCATGAATGAGCCTTTCCACACAGAAAAATTAGCTGTTTAACTGCTGTTCCATAATCCAAAGGCAGCAGGCAGGCAACCACGCTCCTCCAATGCAATGTGGCAAAATTGGTCTCATCACAGACTGTAATGGTGCAAGTTGGGAGCACGTAAGACCAATGAGAAGCGGATTACAGTAGTCAAGGTGTGAAAGGACAGTGGAATAGACCAACACCTTCGTCGCATCTGGCGTTAAGTAGGGGCGGATGCGCGCAATGTTTTTGAGATGGAAATGACAGGATTTGGTGATAGATTGAACATGAGGCTTGAAGGAGAGGTCAAAGAGGTCAAAGAGATCACCTAGGCAGCGAGACTGCATGGTGGAGCTGATGGTAGCACCGTTGACTTGGAGGGAGACAGACACAGGAGTAACAACACTTGAGGGAGGAAAGACCAGAATTTCAGTTTTGGTCAAGTTTAGCTTAAGGAAGTGGGCAGCCATCCAGTTAGAAATAGCAGAGAGGCAGTCAGATACACTAGTCAAGAGGAACAGGGAGAGATCAGGAGAGGACAGGTAGATTTGCGTGTCATCTGCATAGAAATGATATTCGAAGCCAAAGGAGCTAATGAGTTTACCAAGTGAGGCAGTATAGATGGAGAACAGTAGGAGACCAAGTACTGAACCTTGGGGGACACCAACAGAGAGGAGAAGAAGAAGAAGCGGAGCCAGAGAAAGAAACACTGAAAGAGCGCTGGGAGAGGTAGGAGGAGCACCAGGAGAGAGCAATATCTTGTAGATGGATATTGCCGAGGATGAGAAGAAGCTGTTGATGATCAACAGTGTCAAAAGTCGCAGACAGGTCAAGGAGAATTAGGATAGAGTAGTGACCACAAGATTTTGCAGCGAGTAGATCATTGGATACTTTGGTCAGTGCCATTTTCACAGAGTGCTTAGCGCGGGAACCAGACTGAAGTGGGTCTAGCAGAGAGTTGGACTCGAGGAAGTCTGTCAATCTCGCATACACATTTCTTTCAAGGATCTTGGATGCAAAAGGCAGTAGCGAGATAGGACGATAGTTGGATGGTTAGTTAGGGTCAAGATTGGGTTTCTTTAGAATTGGGGTTACAGTTGCATGTTTGAAGGGTGATAGAAATATACCAGAGGAGAGAGAGAGAGATTGATAATTTTAGTGAAAGGTGGAGAAAGAGAAGAAGAAAGAGTATGGATGAGATGTGAGGGAATTGGATCTAGGGAGCAGGTGGTGGGGCGGGAGGACTGGAGCAGAACAGAAACCTCTTCCAATGTAGCGGGTGCGAATGAACATAGAACAGCAGATGGAGTGAAGTTAGGGGAAGTATTGTAAGGGGAAGAAGAAATATGAGAGATCTCTTCTCTGATTGTAGAGATATTGTCAGTGAAGTGAGTTGCAAAGTCTGAGGCAGTCAAGTTAGTAGGTGGAGGAGGAACAGCAAGGCGAAGAAGACAGTTAAATGTGTATAATAGTTGTTTGGGTTTGCGGGAGAGTGTGGTTATGTGGGTATTGAAGTAATTAACTTTTGCATAGGAAAGAGCCAAGCTGTATGAGCTCAGCATAAATTTATAGTGGAGAAAGTCAAATGCACAGTGAGACTTTCTCCAACAGCGTTCGGCAGTTCTGGAGCATTTTTGGAGGTATTGAGTGAGCTTGGTGTGCCACGGTTGTTGTTGGGGGCGCCTGCGGCATTTAAATGTACAAGGTGCCATGATGTCTAATTGAGAGGAGAAGGTGGAATTGTAGAAGGAGGTTGCAGAACTAGGACAGGTGAGGTTTGTGATAGGTAAAAGGAGAGTTTGGAGATTAGTGGAGAAATGCTCTAGGTCAAGACATTGGAGGTTTCTGTGAGAGTGATGTTCAGACGGTGGTGTCAATTGGGTCTTAGGTATGCCAATGTCAAAAGTCAGCAGATGGTGTTCAGATAGAGGAAAAGGAATATTGGAGAGATTAGAGGCAGTACAGAGGTTGGTGAAGCCAAGATCAAGAGTGTTTCCCGCTGTATGGGTTGCTGAATTGGACCATTGCGTAAGGCCAAAGGAGGAGGTTACAGAGAGCAGATGAGAGGCATCAGTGCAATTGGGGTTGTTGATTGGGATATTGAAATTCCCAAGTATAAGGGAAAGAGTGCTCAATGAATAGTCTAGGATAACTGGGGGGGAGGGGGCGGTAGATTATAGCAATTCTTAAAGGAGTGGGTTTAAATAGGCAGACAGTGTGAACTTCAAAAGAAGAAAAGGATAGGGCAGGGGGAGTTATGATTGGTTGAAAGGTACATTGAGGGGCGAGAAGGATGCCTACGCCGCCTCCTTTACAGTTGAGTCTGGGAGTGTGAGAGATTTGTAGCCCACCAAAACATAAAGAGGCAGGAGTATCACCAATGCTAATGTGTCTTTAAAAAGGATAATCAATTGCCCAAATGTTTAGTACATATACCCCTAATTAAAACATGTATGTATTTAAATATGCATTTTAAGTCCTGTTCTTCTTGTCTGTTCTAATCAACACTTTAAAAAAAATGCTTAGAATATATTTAACGAGTTTTATCATTTGCTGCACATATTTACAACATATATGTGTATCATGTTTCTTTCATGGTATCCACCTTTTCTAGAGTCATTCTTGATGCAGATCACTGCTCCAATATTGACTAAAAGTATTATACTAACAGAATTCTGTGTCTCTGCAGTAAACATACATAACAACAAACAGGATAACACGTATAGATTTATGTGAATACACACATATATATATATATATATATATATATATATATATATATATACACACAGAAATAAACAATCTTTTTTTATCAATTACCTATTTTTGCACTGTTTTACATAGATTTCGTAAATCTCCTAATTTTAACATAATTGTTTCCCTTCAGTACCATTTCTCAGTGTTCTAACGTGAAGTGTAAATCATTATATTGCCACAAGACAAAGAACAACTAAAGGAGACATTTGTTTTTAACAGAAGGCATTCATTTTGGGTCTTTTTTTTATATCAGACACATTTAAAACCATGTATAAAAATCACTTTGTTTAATATATTTACACTAGTATCACATAAATATTTAACCCCTTAAGGACAGAGGTAATTGTGCAGGTTCTGATCAAAACAATATCAAAACCTGGTATTTGACTATTAGGATTGCCACCTTTTTTGGAAAAAAATACCGGCCTTTCTCAATTTGCTAAATTAATTATATATATGCCTCAAATCACAGGGCACAACGTACATAAAAGCATGAGAATATTTGGAAGTAGAATGTTCCCAAAATTACTAATACAATGTTTGTACTTTGTCTGACTGTGTGAATAGCATTGTAAATATGAGGCAGTGTGTGTATGGACTGTCTGTATGAGTGTGTGTCATTGTACAGGTACAGAGGGTCCTATGAAGAACACCCCACCATGGGAAGTGGGAAACCCTGCATTTAGGTGGCGGGAACTGGGAACAAGGGACTGGGGTTCCGGTTCCATTATACGACCCTCTGGTGGGGGAGGATCCTGGGAGGGGACATTATCTGTATGAGTGATCCACCCTTGCATGGAGAAAGTATAAAGCCAAGTGTGTCCAATAAAGTTGTTGTTGTACCCCTGGAACTGTGTGTCATTTGGTTACTGGGGGAAATGGGTCTCTTACTTCATTAATAGCGGGGGTAGCCAACCGGGTTACCCAGGGCCTGCTACACTGCTGAATACATACAGAGACTGCTATATACATACATACATACTTCTAAATATACATACATACACAGACTGCTGAGTGCGTTTGCACAGAGACTGCTGAGAACACACGGCACAGGTCCTACTGTCATGCTTCCATCTCCTTGACCTGCAGCTTCTGTTCCTCGCATGCGGACTCTAGCAGCAGAGAGGGCAGGGACAAGCTGCGACATCCCATCTCAGCCTTCTCCACACAGCTCTAGCACCAACAAGTTTTCTTAGTACGGCCTGAGAACACGGCACACCCTGGTGGCCGGTGTCGATTTTGTAGCACATTCTCCTAAAAGACAGGTGGCAACCCTACTGGCTGTCTGTTCAACCATAATTCACCTCTTTCATATTGCACCCACACTTATTATGTATCATTTTGTTCAGAAGAAACAGGACTTTCATTTTATATCAAATATTTACATATGAAAAATAATTTTACATTTAAAAATCCAGTGTGAGAAATGAATACATTTTGTTGTTTTTAGTTCTGCATGGCATTTAAACTGTGAAAGTCAAAATACTGTTAGTTTTTATTGAAATAAAATACAGATATTTATGTTCTGTGATGTCTCATGAGTACAACAGCAGTACCCCTATGTACAGGCACCACGCTACAAGCAGTGGTGAAACCTGCTATTTCCGGCCATGTAATTGTGATGGCTAGGATGCACTGTGCTGTCTGGCTGCATTTAGGACAGCCTCTTTAAGAAGGCATAGTGTGTACTATATATAATTTGTGTATTACATATATGCATCAACGCTTAGAATACCAAGTGCCTGCATGATCCAGAGCTTGCTTCGTTACAGATGATTCTGTTCAATGCTTCTACATCTGAGCTCTGTGATGTTTTGTTGAGTCTGGGTGTATTTACATGCCTATATTTTATCGTCTTACTTAATTTAGACCTGCTTCACTATAGAACACTATTTATTTTGTTATTTTATGTACTATCAGAGACCAACTTTATTAAAGCTATCATACCCACACACATACTGAGGCAGGGATATTGCAGCTAAATGTTCCACATAGAATGTGGCATAGATCTTAACTGTGAGTGCCTTGTTGCTTTGTTTTTTTTTCTGCATTTGTATCACAACATACTGCACTATGATTTCTATTTGTCTGCTTTATGCCCTACATATTAATGTAACTACATGCAAAATCCTGAACATATGTTCCTTGGCTCCATATTCATTTATATATTTTTCTGTGTTTGGTTCTTATTGCTGGGCTAGAAGGATTCCATGTCTGGTCATTTGCTGCCTACACCATCCTACCATATTTTAGATAATAGCTTGATCGATTTAATCTTTAATGCGTATAATATACTTAGCTGAAGCATAGCTCCTCATCCACATAATTTGTAGATGAAAGGTTAATTTTAAATGTGGTAGGTCTATGTATTTGGTTGGTAATTTTTAACCATTTTAATTTCATTTTATACATTTTTATGTAAACAAGCACCATGTGAGGCATTACTTCATATGAGGCAACCTTTATGATCATTTTAAACTATTTTACTAACACTTGATCTAGTTAAATATATCTACAGGAAAATACCTCTAAGGATATAATATGTTCCATATCATATAATAAAACAATATACATTTTTATCTTAGCAAATTTATTTTCTGACTTCTGCAATAAAATCTGTTTTATGAAGCTATTTATATTCAATGCATTTACTTAAATCTTAAGATCTAACAAATCTCATGTTTTAATTTTTAAAAAGAGAAATTTAGCTGGGTAGTATTTTAATCTTCTCCTTTACCGTAACATGGATCAGAGTTTCTATAAATTGTATTGATTAATAAGAAAGATGAAAAACGATATATTACTGTTTTAAACTATGCAGGCTACAGTAAACTAATCAATAAAAAAGGTAGACAGAATGATCCAAAGAAATTAGATATAAACTTACTGCATTTTCCAATATATGAGCGAACAATGCACACTAAGCTTTTTGTCATATAATGTGTTTATTTTTATGAGAAGCTATATTGTATGAAGAAATGTGTCTTTTAAACCACTTAAAGGAGAATTCATTATTGTTTTATGAAGCAATGTAAGTAAAGCTATTTCATCTAAGGTGTTGCCTCTAACACAGGTTTATCAATCATTTTATATTTTTATTTGACATACCTTATACAGTACTTTTTCATAAATTATTCTAGAAATAATTGCTTCAAAATTATATAAAATTTTTTATAGAATTCAATTCCCATGAAGAATTTATAATTGGGTGTTTGTGTGTGTATATATATATATATATATATATATATATATATATATATATATATATATATATATATATATACACACACACACACACACACACACACACACACACACTTTCAACCTTCTTACTGTTTTCTGAAGCACCTTCAAAACAAAAACAATAATAAGACCAAAACAAAAACTTAAACAGTGAGTGGGTACAAAAGACCTTCTCACTATTCAGTAAATAGTGCAGCACTGTAAGTGTGATATCAGAACAAGTAAAAAATATACCCTGTACACTTACCCCTCGCAACAGGGGATATTCATGTAAAATAAACAGAGAGAAATGTATACAGGGTAATATTGTTTGGTAACAATTATAATTCTGTAAAATACATTGAATAGAAACAAATTCACATTTTAAAGAGCCTTTTATGGAGATACAGACTCTAAACACTTCTGCGTCTTTGCCTTTAAGGTTGGCAACAACACCTAAACGGTGGACTTTGTTCCTCTCTTTTCAGCAAGTAGTTTATCTCCAAAAGGAACAGAAAGGAAGAAAAAAAAAGTCTCTGGGTGCAGATTAAACTTAAAACACTGGTGCACAGTATAAAGCAGTAATCAGTGCACACCTTCTAAAGAGCCTTTTAAGAACTGGCTCTAAGTATAAATGGTATGTGTGTCAAATTTAACGGGCTGACACTACCCACAACCAGATCCAAGGAGCATAAGTAGGAGGTAGAGGTGAGTATATAAAAGTAAATTTATTCAAACATATAAAATCAAAATGTATATATGTAGAAAACTTAGGACTAATGGTGGCATAGTGAAAACAGTCTGTCTCCCAAAAAGACCGTATATCCTTATAATTAATAGGCTGTTCTGCAATTTAAACTGTAAGAAAATTGCAGGTAGCCAAAAACAAAAAACTCTTTAATTATCCCTCTTGGGGGAGAACCCAGAATAAATGTGCAAACAATTGTTAAAAACTTAGAACCTAGTGGGATCAGGTATTGACTAATATATATATAGACAGAGTAACTATCAGTCAATAACAAGTTACTTGTACAAAATGATACAATAAATGTAGCAAAGCAAATAGTATAGCACCAAACTTAAATTCCTATAAATGCCAGAAGTTACATCCAAAGTATAGAGCATATTAGATGTACGGCATAACAAGAAAGGAAATTTAAATTCCGAAATGAAACTGCTATAATTGTATCTAACAAGATGCCTAGACAACTACAGGAGATTTGGGGGAAGGTGTCCCTAACGTCTTTCTGAGTTAGTAGAGCTAGCAACTAATATCGCAAAAAAGTAGACAAGTATTGATAAGTCAAACCACCCCAACAGGGTATCAATTAGATTTAAAAATCATCCGCTTAGGGGGCGTGTCTGGCTTCCGGCGCGTTCAGTCGCATGGACTAAGAGCTCCGGCGATATTTCATCCTGATCAGCTACAATTAAGCTACTTAAAGCGGTAACTCGTTTATATTACCGACAACTATCTGTGGGGCACACAAGACATAAGAAAATGTCACCTTACAAGCAGCCGAAGGTCCATGAAATGACCAAATCGAAGAAAAAAGACCGCCAAATACTGAACAAAGATGGCGGCGAAGAGATAGAGACCATGTCGGACGGACTCTCAGATCACGACTCGACTTCTTCAAAGTACTCTGACTCCCCAATTACAGAGAAAAGCCTCCACAAGATGCTCCAAGAGCTGGGATTAAAGCGGACTTTCACCGCATAGATAGTGAGTTACGCAGAGAAATAGCAAATCTGGGTGACCGGACGAGCCATCTTGAAAACAAAACGGGCGATCTGTGCAACGCACACAATGAAGTGGTGGATAAACTTCAATCTCTTTCGGAGGACAATGAGGCCCTAAAACTAAAATTGGCAGACTTGGAGGACAGAACGAGAAGGCAAAACGTCAGGTTTAGAGGTATTCCGGATGACGTCTCCCAGGATACTCTTCCTCAATACGTGCTCTCCATATGCAAGGCCTTAGTCCCTGCTCTGCCAGATTCTGCCTGGGCTTACGACCGCATGCATAGACTTCCACGTCCGTCTCGGCTATCTTCAGAAGTACCGAGAGACGTAATAGTCAAGTTCCACTATTATGCTCATAAAGAGGCTTTACTGTCAGCAGCACGAAAACTGTCAACTCTTCCGGACCCACACTCCAAAATTGCTTTATTTGCGGACTTATCAGCTGCCACTATGGCAAAACGCAGAGAGTTTGTCACCATCACCAAAACGCTGAGGAACAACAACGTGAACTACAGCTCTTAGCAACTCCTCACCACCTTCTAAACATGTTGATATTATGCACATCACTGTTAACCGCTGACTGTGCAATATTGTATCGCAGATATGGCTTTGTTTTGTTCTTTTCTTGTCTAAATGAATATCACACCTTTTATAGATATTTGTGTTACACCCTATCAGGATGATAGGAGCTCCACGTTTCTCCACCACCCAAGGTCACCTCTCGAGATCACTTCTGAGTGTTCTCTATATGGCCTTTTCTCATCTCCTTCACAATGGAGATTGTTGTATATACTCCAGGTCGTTGTTTCCCCAAATTTTCCACCCCCTTTCCCTATTTACCTATAAACCCCTAACAGAGTTCTCAAAGCATATATCAGACTTTGTAAAGAGATTGATTGGGATAAATTTGTAGATTGTAAACGTTATGTTGGATAGCCTCTCCTGCATTTGTATAGACCATACTATTAGAGTTACTCTCAACCCATCATAATGTCTCAAAACAATATGAAAATTCTGTCTATCAATGTTAAGGGCCTGAATAGTCCTAATAAAAGACGTCAGGTATTAAAAAAAATGCATGCTTCAAAAGCAGCTATAGTGTGTTTGCAAGAAACTCACTTTCAAAAAGCGAACTCACCTAAACTTTACTCGAAAAATTACCCTGTCAGTTACCATGCGCAAGCACCCAATAAAACTAAAGGGGTAGCTATTCTTTTCCATTCAGACTGGGTCTTTACACTACACAATCAATACTCTGACCCAGCTGGCAGGTTGCTTATACTGGTAGGTGACCTGAATGGTATTCAATTAACATTAGCCTCCCTTTATGCACCGAACGTAGCCCAATATTCGTTTATAAAGAAAGCCATCAACAAAATATCTCGTCTCAAACAAGGCAACTTAATAATCTGTGGCGACTTTAATTGCACGCTAGATCCGCAGATGGACACACAACGCATCCAAAACAAACACCCTAGCAAGGCATCTATACACATGGGCAAATTGTTTTCCCACTTGCTTCACTCAGTTGACCTGTATGATTCTTGGAGAAACTTATACCCCGCAGCTAGAGATTACACTTATTTTTCGCACGTTCACACTACGTACACACGCATAGACCTCTGTCTGATTGATAAATCTACACTACCACATCTCAAAAATCAAACAATTGGACAATGTTCATGGTCTGACCATGCTCCGATAGAAACCGTTATTGGAGTTCCCTACCCTGCCAAAGGTCGGGGTAAATGGAGACTAAACGAGTCTATTTTAGATTGCCCAAATAACCATAAAACTATAGCCATGGAACTAGATAACTACTTCACAACCAACTCCACTGATGCCACATCTACTGAAACAGTATGGCTTGCCCATAAGGTGGTCATCAGAGGAGAATTCATAAAATTGGGATCTCAACATAAAAAACGTTTCCAAAACTCGCTTACCGAGTTAACCCAAAAATTGACGTTACTGGAACAATCCAATAAGTCCGTTCCATCTAAATCCCTATCTAAACAAATAACCAAAGTTAAAGAGGCACTTCGCCAATTAAATGCTCAGGAATACCATGATAATGCACGTAAGCTGCAACAACGTTATTACCACATGGGAAACAAAGCAGGTAAATTGCTAGCAAACAAATTGAAAGCTAAATACCTTCAGACAAAAATTCCCTACACCATTTCCAGATCGAACTCAAAAATATATAACCCTAATAAAATTGTGGACGAATTATCCTATTACTACGAAGACCTTTACAATCTACATACAAATACAGATACACATACGCCCAATCCTGAAGAAATTGAAAATTATTTGACACAGGTAGACTTACCACAGGTCTCACAACAGCAGAATGACATGCTGAGCGCATCCTTCACGGAAGAGGAGGTCGTGACAACCATACGATCCCTCCCAAAACACAAAGCCCCAGGTCCTGATGGACTTTCAAACTACTATTACATTAAAATGGCACCACAACTGATTCCCCACATCACGAAAATATTTAACACAGTTCAAAAATCAGGATCATTTCCACGAGAAATGCTGGAGGCATTCATCATAACCCTGCCCAAACCGAACAAATCTCCAACGATTTGAAGTAACCTTTGACCAATATCACTTTTAAATGCAGACGTCAAATTATATGCAAAATTAATCGCCAACAGACTGAAACCCCTACTGCCCAACTTAGTCTCCATAGAACAAGCAGGCTTTGTCCCTGGTAAACAGGTAGGAGACAATACAAGATATTGTATGGATCTATTGGAGTGGGCATTCAAAAACAAAGTGAAAGGTACCTTTATGGCTTTGGACGCTGAAAAGGCCTTTGACCGCCTGAATTGGTCTTATATGGAACACACACTATCAGCGTTCCAATTCTCAAGCCATTTCATCACCAGCATTAAGGCCCTTTACTCATCACCCTCTGCTAAGGTCTTTAATACAGGCTTTACTTCACGAAACTTCTCCATAAAGAATGGTACTAGACAGGGCTGTCCCCTGTCACCTCATATTTTTATTTTATGTCTGGAACCACTGGTTAGATTTATCAAAAAAGACACCTTAATTCCAGGCCTTATCACACCAGCTGGGGAAAAAAAGATTGCACTTTTTGCGGACGATATCATGCTATTCCTCACTGACCCGACGCATTCAGTCCCTCATGTTGTACACACTTTGAAGACATACGGTAGAATATCGTATTATAAAAACAACATTACCAAAACACAAATCCTTCCCTTCAACCTAGACTCCAAAACGATAGATGATCTTAAAGCCCATTATCCATTTGAATGGCGTAAAAACTCGATCTTCTACTTAGGAGTCAAAATAGCTCATACCCCGAAACAAAATATCTTAGAGAATCATGTAGAGACCCTGTCAAAGCTTTCAAAACAAGTTGAAATGTGGGACAAGGCCAATGTCTCTTGGCTGGGTAGGATCTCTTAGCTTAAAATGATGGCAATCCCTATCATATTATATCTGTTTAGGACGCTGCCCATAGCTCTTCCCAATGCTCTCTTAAAAAGATTCCAGAAACTTTTAAACGCTCACATATGGAAGAAAAAACCTCAGAGAATTTCCTTTAGGTCCCTGTGGCACCCTATGGAAAAAGGTGGCCTGAACATACCTAACATCAAAAACTATTATATAGCAACGGTATTAGCGCAGGGAATTGATATAATAACACACAAAACCAGCCCAGTATGGCTACACCTAGAGGAGAAATGTGGAAACTTACAGCAAATATCGCATAGTCTGTGGTCCTCTTCATTCTCCGGATCACAGAGTATGCTATCGGCTTCTAAATTTTTACTAAAATCATGGAAGTCCTGGAGCCCCCTGTTATGCCCAAGTCCCGAACTGCTATTTACTGCTCCCTTACAGGCACTCACGGTCATATCTCCAGACCTGCCTATGCAACAATGGGTATCTAAGGGTATAACCCATGTTCACTCATTGTACTCAGCTAAGGGGTTAACTCCATTCCCTAATCTAAAAAAAATCTTCGCACTACCTTCAAGGGACCTTTTCGTGTACCTGAGGGTCAAACACATCTTACAGTCTAGATCCGTAAAACATGTCCGCTCTCTATCAATGAGCAAACTGGGGCATATCTGCTTCACAGCGCATAAAAAGACACCCATAGTAAAATCTCTTTCCCTTTGTTATGCAACCCTGGCGATGAACAATGACAAAAGCAAAGCTAAGTTGCCATATATGCTTCGTTGGGAACAAGAACTAGATGAAACATTCCCCATGACCAATTGGGCAAATGCCATAACTTACACCAAACAATCATCAAAATGTGTTACTCACTGGGAAGCGTATTTTAAAATATTAATGAGGTGGTACATGACCCCATCTAGATTAGGCAAGATTTATTCTGGTTCAAATAGGTGTTGCTGGAGGTGCGTGGATCCAAACGATACATTGAAGCATCTATTCTGGGATTGTAAGGTCCTACACACTTTCTGGTTACAAATCCAACAATTAATTGCCTCAATTAGTGATCACATTCTTCCACTCTCACCCGCTATCTATCTCCTTCACTTGACCCCTGAACTACACAGCCTCCCTTCCAGAGCAGCAGTATTAAACATCCTTGTGGCAGCCAAACTTAGCACAGCCGCCCACTGGAAAAGCAAATTGTGCCCCACTGTTCAGGAGGTAATAAAACGGGTTCATACCACCTACATCTTCGAAAGAGAATGGGCACATAGAGGAAATAACCCATCTTTCCTCAAACTCTGGCAAAACTGGGAAACAATAGCAGAAAACACCCAATAACTATCTTATTATGTACTCTGATGTGATGATACTTTTATCTGTTCCCCCACCCCATCCCTCTCTTCCCCTGTTAATAAAATTAACGTAGTTTTTCCTTACGATTTTGTAACATTACTATGGGAATTCATTTCATTCACATGGGCATTGCATAGGATGCTTTCCACGAGTTGATGAGTGATTATATAGCACTCTTACGGTACTCCTCTGTAGAATAATATGACAGGCAAGAATTCAATTCTTCTCAAGAAATGTTTAAGGGGTTATGCTTTCGTGCCAATCTACAGTCGTTGCCAAAATTGATTTTCTACAGAACCGCATAGTAGAGCTTTCATTAACACTAATATCACATTAGTTCTATGTCATAGCATGCGTTATTATATGGTTTTAGTACGCACCCACCCATCGGCAGTAAAAATGTGTACCCTGCTGTCTCCTACTTCCACGCAACGTGTATCACATCACCTTATCCCCCTCAGAGGATGTATTTATGTCAAGTTTCTTACAGTATGCTCTAGATGCAAAATTTACTAATAATTGTTAATCACAGCAAGTTGAGACAAGGCAATAGGATTACTGCCGATACTACAGCAACTTAAAAGTGTAATACTACAGACGTTGATGCTCTTGGATTATGCTGTACAGTGATTAGTAAATACTCTACTTTCATATATTTTGTTGTACCAATGTACCTTACTATGCTTTATTGTGTCCTACAAGTTTTATTATGGTTTGCTATGCACGGTTTTACACCACCGTATTATACACTGTAATGCTCGCATCTGCTGATGTATAATGTACTCTGTTGTGATTGACCTTCCCATGTTTATTTCAACCAATAAAAAATATATATTGAAAAAAAAAAAAAAAAGAAATCAACATCCGCTTAAATAGATGAACTCGACGCGCGTTTCGGCGAAACAAGTTGCCTCTTGACAAAGGCGACTTGTTTCGCCGAAACGCGCGTCGAGTTCATCTATTTAAGCGGATGATTTTTAAATCTAATTGATACCCTGTTGGGGTGGTTTGACTTACCAATACTTGTCTACTTTTTTGCGATATTAGATGCTAGCTCTACTAATCAGAAAGACGTTAGGGACTCCTTCCCCCAAATCTTCTGTAGTTGTCTAGGCATCTTGTTAGATACAATTATAGCAGTTTCATTTCGGAATTTAAATTTCCTTTCTTGTTATGCCGTACATCTAATATGCTCTATACTTTGGATGTAACTTCTGGCATTTATAGGAATTTAAATTTCCCCTGCAACCTAAGTTTGGTGCTATACTATTTGCTTTGCTACATTTATTGTATAATTTTGTACAAGTAACTTGTTATTGACTGACAGTTACTCTGTCTATATATATATATTAGTCAATACCTGATCCCACTAGGTTCTAAGTTTTTAACAATTGTTTGTACGTTTATTCTGGGTTTCTCCCCCAAGAGGGATAATTAAAGAGTTTTTTTGTTTTTGGCTACCTGCAATTTTCTTACAGTTTAAATAGCAGAACAGCCTATTAATTATAAGGATAAAAGGTATTTTTGGGAGACAGACTGTTTTCACTCTGCCACCACTAGTCCTAATTTTTCTTTGTACTTGTAGGGGTTATGCCCCATTGTATCCTCTAACCATCACAACCCTGGTGGATGGACTTGTTCCATTTGTTCTCAGCGTTGTTCTTTTTCTATGTATATAAAAAGATAATAGACAATAAATACGTCAAGCTTCCTCCTCTCCTACCAAGACGCGTTTCGCCTTTAGTGTCGGCTTCCTCAATTGGTATACTGCTCTTCCCTCAATGTCCGTTTTTTAAATGTTCCAAATCCATGCCTTTTTTGTGTGGTCCGAGCGGGAAATCAGCTGTTTCTTCTTTCCAGCCGTAAGTGCCGTCGCGTCACTTCCGTTTTTTCTCTAGAACTGCAAGTCCCGAAATGCTTCACTTTTTCAATCGTTGGTAACGGAGCTTAGTCCCATAAAGCATATTAGTGCAATTATTAGTCCATAACAGGAAAATATATTGCCAAATGACTCACAAAAGAGAAAAAAGATTATTAGATATACATATAAAAAACAAATAGGTTATCATAGTGATTAATTAAAAAGCAACTTTTCTGGTTGTATAAAAATATGTTTGAATAAATTTACTTTTATATACTCACCTCTACCTCCTACTTATGCTCCTTGGATCTGGTTGTGGGTAGTGTCAGCCCGTTAAATTTGACACACATACCATTTATACTTAGAGACAGTTATTAAAAGGCTCTTTAGAAGGTGAGCACTGATTACTGCTTTATACTGTGCACCAGTGTTTTAAGTTTAATCTGCACCCAGAGTCTTTTTTCTTCCTTTCTGTTCCTTTTGGAGATAAACTACTTGCTGAAAAGAGAGGAACAAAGTCCACCGTTTAGGTGTTTTTGCCTACCTTAAATGCACAGATGCAGAAATGTTTAGAACCTGTATCTCCATAAAATACTCTTTAACCCCTTAACGCCGTTACGACGTTCTATGCTGTCACGCTTTAAGTGGGCTTTAAAGCTGTTGCGACGGCATAGAACGCCGTAACGGCTTTGAGCCCTGGAGCGCCCGGGATACTTACCTTCCCGGCGCTCTGCTTCGGGAGGACTGCCTCACAGCCCAGGCAGCCCCCCCACGGCAAATCTGGCCCCCTATAGCTGGCTGTGGATCTGCCAGCAGGGGGACTTTCTAAAATATTAGACACTCCCCCTGCTGGTAGGTAGTGTAAAAAAAAAGTATTAAACATGTTTAAAAATAAAATAAATATATTTATATATATATATATATATATATATATATATATATATATATATATATATAATATATGTATATATATGTATATTATATATATTTAACGTCATACATAGTGTATTTTAATACTAATATAAGTACATATATTAGTATTAAAATACACTTAGAATGACGTTACATATATATATATAATATACATATATATTTATATATGTTTATATAATATATGTTTATATATATATATAAATACGTATAATTACAATAATAAATAAATAAAATAACAAAATTAATAAATAAAATATTGAAACAAAATGTAATATAAATTATATATACATATGTAATTTAATTCTAACTGTATTTTGTTATTAATATATATATATATATTGGTAACAAAATACACTTAGAATGACATTCTATATATATATCTATCTATATATAAAATGCAAATACCGTATATACTCGAGTATAAGCCGAGTTTTTTAGCACATTTTTTGTGCTAAAAAAACCCAACTCGGCTTATACTCGAGTCAATAGTCTGTATTATGGCAATTTGCATTGCCATAATACAGACTGGGGCTGTGGGGGCTGACAGAGCTGTAACTTACCTGTCCTGCAGCTCCTGTCAGCTCTCTCCTCCTCCGCACCGTCAGTTCAGCACCTCGGTCAGCTCCCAGTGTAAATCTCGCGAGAGCCGCGGCTCTCGCAAGACTTACACTGGGAGCTGACAGAGGGAGCTGCACGAACGGCGCGGAGGAGGAGAGAGCTGACAGGAGCTGCAGGACAGGTAAGTTACAGCTCTGTCAGCCCCCCTCTCCCCCCCACTGAACTGCCAATGCTGGACCACCAGGGAGTGAGAGCCCCCCTCCCTGCCATGTATCAAGCAGGGAGGGGGGACGAAAAAAAAATATATATTAATAATAAAAAATTATAATAATTAAATAATAAATAATACAATAATAATAATTAAATTAAATAAATAAAAATAATAGATAATAAAAAAAAAATTAAAATAATAATAAAAAAATAAAATTGCCCACCCCCCACCAAGGCTCTGCAACACACACACACACACACACACACACACACACTGCACTCACACACATACACTGCACTCACACACATACACTGCACTCATATACATACGCTGCACTCATACACACACGCTGCACTCATACACACACGCTGCACTCATACACACACGCTGCATTCATACACACACGCTGCATTCATACACTCACGCTGCATTCATACACTCACGCTGCATTCATACACACACACTGCATTCATACACACACACTGCATTCATACACACACACTGCACTCATACACACACGCTGCACTCATACACACGCTGCACTCATACACACGCTGCACTCATACACATGCTGCATTCACACATGCTGCACTCACACTCACGCTGCACTCATACACTCACGCTGCACTCATACACTCACGCTGCACTCATACACTCACGCTGCATTCATACACTCACGCTGCATTCATACACTCACGCTGCATTCATACACACACACTGCATTCATTATACACACACTGCATTCATTATACACACACTGTAAATAAATATTCAATTAATATATTTTTTTTTAGGATCTAAATTTATTTAGAAATTTACCAGTAGCTGCTGCATTTCTCACCCTAGTTTTATACTCGAGTCAATAGGTTTTCCCAGTTTTTTGGGGTAAAATTAGGGGCCTCGGCTTATATTCGGGTCTACTTATACTCGAGTATATACGGTAACCGCAAATATATATATATAGATAAATACATATAATTACATAAAAGATTACATTAGTATACACGTAGAATTTAAATACCTATAAATACATATATATTAAAATTCTACGTGTATATTTAAGTAATCTTTTAACATAATTAGGTGATTTGATTAATTAAAATTTGATTGACATACCTGACAACACAGGGAGAAAGTGCAGAGAATTTAATTTGCAAGCACTATATTTGACCCAGTAACTCTCCAAGACAACATAAAACCTGTACATGGGGGGTACTGTTTTACTTGGGAGACTTCGCTGAACTCAAATATTAGTGTTTCAAATTGGTAAATTGTATTACAACGATGATATTTTAAGTAAAAGTTACCTTTTTTGCATTTTTTACAAACGAACAGCAATTGTATGGACTATATTATTGTTGTAATATGTTTTACTGTTTTAAAACACTAATATTTGTGTTTAGTGAAGTCTCCCGAGAATAACAGTATCCCCCATGTACAGGTTTCATAGTGTTTTGGAAAGTTAGAGAGTCACATATAAGGCTT
The DNA here is from genome assembly GCF_036172605.1 of Pelobates fuscus. Classification (NCBI taxonomy): domain Eukaryota; kingdom Metazoa; phylum Chordata; class Amphibia; order Anura; family Pelobatidae; genus Pelobates; species Pelobates fuscus. The sequence continues at coordinate 159,558,434 of NC_086322.1, read as the reverse complement.
GCATTTAATTTTTTTGACATTGAAATTTGCCAGATTGGATATGTTGCCTTTGAGAGCCTATGATAGCCCAGTAATGAGAATTACCCCCATGATGGCATACCATTTGCAAAAGTAGACAACCCAAGGTATTGCAAGTGGGGTATGTCCAGTCTTTCTTAGTAGCCACTTAGTCACAAACACTGGACAAATATTACTTTTTTGCTTTTTTAACACAAAAACAAATATGAACGCTAACTTTGGCCAGTGTTTGTGACTAAGTGGCTACTAAAAAAGACTAAACATACCCCACTTTCAATACCTTTGGTTGTCTACTTGTCAACAGTATTATGACATTCACAGCTAAAATGTCAGACGGAAATACAAATTTAAAAAAAAATCTTATTTTCTCACTTTTTTTAAATGTTTTATTCATAATGAATTATGTTCCATATATGAATAGTTAATGATAAATTAAAGCCCGGTTTCTCCTGAACAAAATGATATATAATAAGTGTGGGTGCATAAAATATGAAAGAGGGGAACTACGGGTGAACAGACATATAGCGCAAATTCCAGTTTTTGTTTACGTTTTGTTTTGATTAGAACGTGCATTATTGACTCCGTCTTGAAGGGGTTAACCCCTTCAGGACGGGTGACGGTCGAGGTCCGTCATCCAGGGAATACCCTTAACGACGAGTGACGGACCTCGTCCGTCACGCAGTAAAATTAACCCCAGATCGCCGCAATCGCGGTGATCGTGGGGTTAATGGTGCTCCGGTCTGCCTCTGTATTAGAGGCAGACCGGGAGCACCGGATCGGGCTGCCCCAGTACATGTGCCCGCTCTGACAGCATGTCAGAGCGAGCACATGTGCTCTGTATACTCACCTCCGCCTCCTTGCACTTCCGGGTTCAGAAGAAGACATCCCAGGGTATTTCAAAAGGCCTTTGTGGGGTAGTTTGAATTATTTAGCCTGGTAAAAAACTCTAAAATGGGACATGGGCACAGCGTAAAAATGTAAAGTAAAAAAAAAAATAGAATGGCTGTGTCCCAAATGTGCCCCTCCGATGTCCACATATACCTGGCAAAGGTACATACGGGGGTATTTTTGTACTCAGCCGACATAGCTGAGCAACATATAAAGTTTTATAGAGTGGTGGTACACATAAGGTTTACAAAATATACTGTGCAAACTCACTTTGTGTGTCAAAAAGGCAGAAAAAACGCTTATTACCACTACACCTGGTACAAGCTAGCGGAAAAATTATCCCACGCTAAGGTTCAAAATATGCCTTTTGAAATATCCTGGGGTGTCTACTTTAAGAAATGGTAGGCTTTGGAAATTGCAAATTGGAAATTGGAAATTGCTTGGAAATTGCACATAGGCCCAGCGTCAAAATTCAAAGTTCTGTAAAAACTGATATGGCTTGGTCTCCAATATGGCACTGTAGCTTCACAAAATAGTGCCAAAGACATTCATTGGGGATGTCTTTTTACTCAGAAGACTTAGCTGAGCATAATTTGGAGGTTTTGAACTTAGTGGCACATATGAAATATACAAAATGCCCAGCAAAAATGCAATCCGTATGTAAAAAAAAAATGCCCAAAATTATTTTTTACCACATACTTTGGCATGTAATGGTAAAAAAATGGGGGCATGTTAAGGCACAATATGCACCTTATGAGATACCCTGGAGTGTCTACTTTTACAAATGGTAGGCCTTTGTGTTTTTATTTTTTTTTTGAACAGTCAAACTGTTATAATACCCCAAATGGAAGCATAGGCTCATTAAATCCGTCTCTCAAAATTCTACTGTGAATACTGAAAAGGACAGGTCTCCTGTATGGCACTGTAGCTTCACGAAATAGTGCCATAGACATACAATGGGGGTGTCCTTTTACTCAGAAGACTTAGCTGAGCATAATTTTGGGGGTTTGAACTTAGTGGCACATATGAAATATACAAAATGCCCAGCAAAAATGCAATCCGTATGTAAAAAATGCACAAAATTATTTTTTACCACATACTTTGGCATGTAATGGTAAAAAAATGGGGGCATGTTAAGGCACAATATGCACCTTATGAGATACCCTGGAGTGTCTACTTTTACAAATGATAGGCCTTTGTGGGTTTTTTTTTTTGAACAGTCAAACTGTTATAATACCCCAAATGGAAGCATAGGCTCATTAAATCCGTCTCTCAAAATTCTACTGTGAATACTGAAAAGGACAGGTTTCCTATATGGCACTGTAGCTTCACAAAATAGTGCCAAAGACATACAATGGGGGTACCGTTGTACTCAGCAGAAGTAACTGAACACATAATAAAACTTTGTACAGGAATAGCACACACCAACTTTACAAAATACACATAAGAAGTTCTTTGTTATAAGTTTGTGTGCGAAAACCCCCAAAAAACAAAATTTTACTCCAATATTTAGCAGAGGTTGGCGGTAAAATGGCTACGTAGAAAGTGTCAAAACAACCTTAGGTAAATAGCCTGTGGTGTCTACTTTATATAAATATATACTTTTGTGTGGCAATTTTGTTTTCTTTTATGGCTATTAAGCTTACAAGACAAACATACCAAATTCTAAAATAGCTCCACATTAAAAGTTTATTTTACTCCTTGTGCTTTGTGACCTGTAACTACCAAAAAAAAACTTAAAATCCCAGACACATTATATATTCTGTAAATCAGAACAACTAAATGAATTTATTTTTAATTACTTTCCTTAACCTGCACTAATTGTGCACACATTATTATTGCAAAAACAAAAAAAAAATCAAGATTTTTCATTTTTCTTGCATTTTTCTGCATTTTTTAATAATAAATAAGCATTTATGTAAATATATGTTACATCAAATTAAAGCCCTTTCTGTCCTTTAAAAAACGGTATATAATATGCGTTGGTGCAATAAATTAGTAAAATGCAAATTGCAGTTGAATGCAAACAGCAAAAAATGCTTGTGTCATTAAGTGAAAGACAAGCTTCTGAAGCTGTGTCCTTAAGGGGTTAAATAAACCCTGTGACATTAAAAATAAATATCGATATACTGTATTTTATGTTTAAAAAAGTCCAAGTAGAGGATTGAAACATTAGTCCTAGTTTCTTTGCAATTTCCCGGACACAAATGTGCGTATGTGTGTGTATACATTCCCGGTTGGTAAGTGAGGACTGTAAGTAGTATTGAAAGCTGTATAATAAAAAAGGTATGTAATTCAATAAGAACACAGGTTGATTGAGGTGTGCCGAAACTGACGAGAGGTGAGACCTGCAATAAAGAGGGCCCACCTGAAGATATTAATACAAATAAAAATGGGTGAGGTGGGAGAGGAACTTCCAAAATCGGCGACAACAGGTAAGCAGTGGTTACCAGGGCTTAAGTATGCCGGCAAAACCCTCCAACAATTTTAGGCTTATGCCTTCCACGTGTCCAGGATATTATAAGCTGTATAATTAAAAATGTATGTAATTCGATAAGAACATAAGTCGGTTTAGGTGTGCCGAAACCGACTAGAGGTTAGACCTGCAATAAAGAAGGCAAAATTATGAAAACAAGTTTATTTATTCTTTCCACAAATAAGAAAAAATTGCATTAGCAGGCATGAAATGAGGTAAGAAGGAAATATCATTGCAAGACAAGAGTTGATATAAAGGGTTTCAAACACTTCCGTTTGAGAGCTTTAAACCAGTGGACCAATAAATAAAACGACACAACCATAGTGCTCACTGTATAAAATCAAGCAGAAGAATAAATAAGAGAATATTACTCACATTTACCAGAGCAGACAAACTGCTCTATGGAAAGGGCGCGGGTGGAATAATCCCCACCTAAAGAATTTCTTGAGTAGTTCTTGCTGGGAGTAAAATCAGGATACCAGGCAATAAAATAATAATAACGGAGTAAAAACGAACACTTAATGTAAAATTAGCCAAAATACCTTTATTAACACTGTAGTAAAACAAATTAAAAGTCCACAACGCGTTTCGCCGCAAGGGGCTTCTTCAAGCGTACATAATATTAGCCTGGCACAGGTGGGTTTATATAGGGTCCAAACAATCAGCAAATTGAAAATGGTGTCTTATTTGACCTTTGACCCTTAATGAGGTCACATGACATGTTTCAAAGGTCAAAGTACATATAAGCAGGAAGCAGATTAACTAAAAACAACGTTATATAGTTGACTCAGCAAGCATAAATTCAAGCTGGAAAAACAGCTCAATGGGCCGATCCACCAGCAAAATATGCCCAAACCTTGAGGGCTGCAAGTTCAAATCTTTCCATCCCTCCAAGGCAAACAAAAGCAGTACAAATTATCTAACAATAAGGATTATGATCAGGTGGGCAGACTAAATATGCATTTGGAATGAGGATAGGCATTGTGGGTGGGGTTAGCAAGGGCCAAGCATACATTGCACAGGGATATACATAAAAATATATACTCTTAAAACTGTAGACCATTATAGGATATACAGAATGTTAAAATAAATATAAAATCAGTTATATATATGACTATAGATACATAAAGCAATAAAATTGAGAAAGTATGTACAGTTAAATATATAACTGATTTTATATTTATTTTATTTTAACATAACATCTGTATATAGCTGTTTTTTTTATAAAAATGTGTATGACTGAGAGTTAAACTTAAAATCTATATGTATAGGAATAAACCATATAAAGGGGGGTAACAAAAATGGTTTTGTATAGGAAGAAATAGGATAAGTTCTTAAAAAGTTATAAAAAGTTAAAAAGGTCAAAATCTAAATTCAGGCCTTTTGGGGCCAGGGTTTTTAAATTGAAAACCCAATTCATTTCTTTGGTTTCCTGGTATTGCTGTGTCCCAGTCATTTTTCTCATTATACCATGTCTCAGTAACAGCGACTAAATCTACATTATCAGTTGCCATTATTGCCACAAGTTCCCTAAATTGTGAGCAGTTGTAGACATGACTCTAAGCTTATCATTTTTAACACACTTGCTACAGGCACCTTCTGTCTTTGTTTAGTTTAAATACATCCTAGCAAAACCTCTGAACTGCTCACTGAGAACATTTGCTCCCTTTTGAGAAAGATGCAAATCATCTTATTTGTACAGTTTATTACCATTCCAAACAGAGCTACCATGAAAAATAAAGCCAAATCCTTGCTCCCGAAACATTAACCAAGCCACAAGTTAAAGTCCCCAATATGCATCCGCCTGTCGTTCTGAGCGTTATGCACAGGCAGAAACTCAGAGAATGACAGTGTGGAAGCAATCTACCGCATATCATTGGCAAAAAAACTAAAAACTTATTTTACCTCTGAAACCTCATTGCAAGCCAAGTCATTTGTCCCTAGATGGACAAGTACATCTAATTCCCCTTCCTGCTTTGCTCGATTAACAATATTACAAATACGTCTCCTGTCTCTGTGAGCAGTAGCTCCGGGAAGACATCTCACAAGACCACCATTATCCATCTCCACACCTCTTATGATAGAATCCCCCAACAACAACTGCTTTCTATTAGGCTTCGCCATAGTCTCCAAGCCTGTCTCCACAACACCACTACACTTGGTTCCTGAGAATGTCTCATAAACACCACTACCACCAATGCCTGAGCCTGTCTCCACAACACCACTACCCTCAGTACCTGAGCCTGTCTCCACAACACCACTACCCTCAGTGACTGTCTCCATAACACCACTACACCTGGTGCCTGAGCCTGTCTCCATAACACAATTACACTCTGAAAGGGCATAAAATGAATTATGTAGAGCAACAGACTGTGCAATATGCCTTTTATCCACAACTCTTAGTCTACCAGATCCTACATTAATCCATATGCCATTCCTAGTACGTCTCTGCGGCAGTGGCTTTGCAGCAGTTCAAACCTGAGTTTGTTTACCAGATAATTTACAAATGTCAGACTTCAAAAATACAATCTCCTGCTGCAATATAGAGAACTGTCTACAGATTAGACAGCATCCAAATCTCCAAAAAGTGGAACGTGAAACAAATGCATAACAACTATTACACTGAACTAAGTCTGCCATTTTAATGAGGTGAATAATTTAAAGCAAACAAATCTTATTTTTTTTTATTTTTTTGTCCTCCAGTTTATCTCCCTTCCTTTTGAAGGAAAGCTGCCTTATTTTCACTTGTTCCCATTTGTTCTATCAGCGCTGACCCTTTATTTTTGTTTCTATTGGAGAAATAGCCACAAGCTCACAAATGTTACAATATTAAGGGTATTACTTCTTTCTGCATGCACCTCTATGATTGGTTGTGATTTTCACTTCACTACTTAGAATAGATAGATTCCTGTATGTAAGACTTCACCTGTACTTTAGATTCACAGTATATTTGTGACACTTCGGGATAATGTTATCATGCTGTCTCCAGTCTATATTACTATGCCACCTGGCCTATATGGCCCATTTTGGTGCCTCTCTTGATCAGTATGGTTTATGCAGACTTTCCAGGCAATAATCAATATTCATTTGTTTTCTGTACCATTGGAGCACCACATTTGTTGCAAGGGTTTGTGGTGGTTAGCCAGTGCTTGCTAGCCTGCTGCCACATGGATAATAATAAAATTAATAAATAAATAAAAATCATATAGGGGTAAAAATTATATTTCTATAATGGATGTTGTAAAACTGATATCTAAATACTAACTAGTTAAAACGTGGAACTTGGCAGCCACTGCGTTTCTAGAAAAAAGATTCATACCATGGTGCTCCCTTTTTCCAAAAAGCTTCTGGAAAGACTTGCTGTAAGGAAACCAAGTTTAGCCAAACCGCGTTCGGTAGTTTCCTCCCGAAAGGTCAGAGTCTAAGGTAGTGCGAGCTTGATTCGATAGTTACAGGAAACGAAATCCATACGAAATAAAACAGCTGCATAAGATAATTCCCTTGTTACAGCATACGAATTCCAAATAACAGTCAGAGTCCAGGTTCAGGATACAAGTAGAACTAACTTTTATTCACACACATGGCTTTTTATGCAGGTCCCCATGCAAGGGGACATCCCACAGGGAGGAGTAACATTTATCCAATCCCGAACAGTAAAAATATAAAACACACCCAATACAAACAGGCAGTTCCCTCCCCTAGTCCTGGAGATAATCAGGTCTGATATAGTAACAACCTAATTATCTCCAGGCTGAAAATTCACTATTTTCCCCAATTTCTGGAACACCCCTTTATACCTGGGGTATCCCCACAAATACTATATCCCCTGATAGCCCCGATCCGGGTGACCAACATATCCAAATTTCACCCGGATCGGTTCAGGGGTTCGCAAAAAGTATGGAAGTCCTTTGTGACCGGTTCACTGTGGGCGGACTGCCCAAAATAGTTCCAGAGGTTCGTGTGGTTTTGCCGGTCACTTCAGAAAAAGGGAAAAAATGCATAAAAGTACCGAATGAATTCCCCTGGCTCCTAGCAGCGATTGTTCCCCTCATTCGTGTGCATTTTTGTACCGAATAGCGCTCTCCTAGCTAATCGGTATCACTAGTTCCAGCGTTCGTATGATTGAGACCGGTGTTTGGGAAGTCGAGTGTCCGATTTTAGTTCCAGACACTCGACGACCAAGTCCCGCTGCCTTTGTTTGGCGAAAAAAAGATGGCCGCGGTTTTCTCTGCCACGTGGCGTTCGACAGTACGAACGCTGACCGCACACATAGAGGGTGAAAGTGATGCCGGCTGTGAAGTTAAGTGAGCCAGGGGTGGTCTCTGTTCGGCAGTCCCATCTGCCGAATGAAAAATACACAAAAAAGCAAGAACTATGCAACAAAATATCGAATAATATAGTCATTTCTTCACACTGCTCCCCTATAAGTCCATAGGTCGGCATACCCGCCTAGACCCTGTCGGGTTGGCTTGGGGATGTCCGAGAAAAGTAGCGGTTTAGGAGTCCAGTTCGGTCTGGCGTGACAGGCCATCCGCATTACCATTTTGTTTTCCGGGCCGGTACTGCATAGTAAAATTATAAGGTTGAAGGGCTAGGCTCCACCGTAATAGCCTGGGATTGTCTCCAGCTACCCGGTTAAGCCATACCAGGGGGTTGTGGTCCGTCATAAGGGTAAATGCCCGCCCATACAAATAGGGCTGTAGCTTCTTGAGTGCCCACACCAGGGCCAAGCATTCTTTTTCTACGGTGGCATAGCTGACTTCTCGGGGTAACAGTTTACGGCTGAGGTATGCCACCGGGTGTTCCATGCCGTCTGTGCCCACTTGGCTTAGCACGGCTCCCAGTCCGAACATCTGTGTGTACAAGAAATTGTTTAGTGTAGTCGGGTGCTGCCAACACAGGAGCCTCACTCAATGCCGCTTTAAGCTTCTGGAAAGCGTCCGTGCACTCTGGGGTCCAGGAAACCTGTTTGGGGAGGGCCTTTTTGGTAAGGTCGGTGAGGGGTTTGGCCAGGGCGCTGTACTCTGGGACAAACTTTCTATAATAACCGGCCGTCCCTAAGAAAGCTAGTACCTGGGTTTTGGTCCGAGGTTGGGGCCAGTTCGCTATGGCCTCTACCTTAGCTGGCTCTGGACGCTGTCTACCGGAGCCCACCCTGTGGCCGAGATACTGTACCTCGGCCAGACCTACGTGACATTTGTCGGGTTTTAACGTGAGCCCTGCGAGGTGGATTCGTTGGAGTACCCTGGACACATGGCCCAGATGGTCTCCCCATGTGCGGCTGTAGACGGCAATATCGTCTAGATACGCGCATGCGAAGTCCTGAAACCCCTCCAGGAGCCTATCGGCCATCCTCTGAAAGGTAGCCGGGGCATTCTTCATCCCAAAGGGCATAACCTTGAATTGGTATAGCCCGAAAGGGGTGACGAATGCCGACTTGGGGATGGCCGCAGGCTCCAAGGGGATCTGCCAATAACCTTTGCACAGGTCCAGGGTAGTCAAGTAGTTCCCCCCCGCCATACGGTCTAAGAGCTCATCTATTCTGGGCATGGGGTAGGCGTCTGTTATGGTACGATTGTTAAGCCTCCGATAGTCTACACAGAAGCGCGTGGTGCCGTCGCGCTTCGGTACTAGTACTACCGGGGAGGCCCAAGGACTTTGCGAGGGTTCTATTACCCCTAACTGTAACATATCCCTTAACTCGGTGAGCATACTCTCACGCACTGCTTCCGGGATCCGATATGGTTGTTGCCGCAGTGGCGTCTCTCCCTGGGTTTCCACGCGGTGTACCGCAGCGGAGGTATAGCCTGGGGTGGCTGAAAACATCTCTTGGTATCTCTGCAGCAGTTGCGTGGCCTCACCTTTCTCTAGGGGGTTTAAATTTTGACCCAAGCTTACTTGGTCAATAGTACAGGGAGCGGTGTCTAGTAAATCGGGGAGGGGTAGTCCCTCACTATCTTCTGTGGCGGGCGCACACACGGCGCCCACATCCTCTGTTCTCTCAAAGTATGGTTTGAGCATATTCACATGGAAGGCTTTGGTCAGCCTTTCATCTGAGCATTTGCTCACGATGTAGGTGGTCTCGCTAACCCGTTCTACTACCTTAAATGGTCCCTGCCATGCGGCTTGTAGCTTATCCTTTTTAACTGGCCTCAAAGCTAACACCTTCTGCCCTAAGTCTAGTACTCTATCTTGGGCTCCCCTATCGTACCATTTCCTCTGGTCCTCCTGGGCCGTCTGCAGGTTCTCCCGAACCGATGCGGTGAGCGCCCGCAGACGGTCCCGGAACTCCAGGACATACTGGACGATAGGGACTCCCCCCTCGTCTGTATTGCCCTCCCAGTGCTCCCGTACGAGCTCCAGTGGGCCCCGAACTTTTCTCCCGTACAGGAGTTCGAAGGGGGAAAACCCAGTGGGGGCCTGGGGCACCTCACGGTAGGCAAACAGAAGGTGGGGGAGGAATTTTTCCCAGTTCTTGTGGGACTCCGTAAAGGTTTTTAGCATCTGTTTTAGAGTGCCATTGAAACGTTCACAGAGCCCGTTAGTCTGGGGATGGTACGGGGCGCTGAACAGGGGTTTCACTCCACAATTGTTGTGTCAGGGTAGCCGTGAACTGAGTTCCCCGATCGGATAGGATCTCTTGTGGGAAACCTACTCGGGTGAATATCTGAATAAGGGCTTCGGCCACGGTCTCTGCCTCTATATTGGTGAGGGCGACTGCCTCCGGGTATCTAGTGGCGTAGTCGACCACGGTTAGTATGAACTTTTTGCCCGACTGGCTGGGTCGGCTGAGGGGTCCTATTAAATCTACCGCTACTCGGTGAAAGGGCTGTTCTATAATGGGCAATGGGTGAAGTTTGGCCTTCCGAAGGTCTCCCCTTTTTCCTACCCTTTGGCAGACGTCGCACGTCCTGCAGTAATACTTGAGGTCCTGGGTGACCCTGGGCCAGAAGAAGGTTTGGGTTAACCTGTCTCTTGTCTTTTTAACCCCTAAATGTCCTGCTAGGGGAATGTCATGACTGAGTTTTAACAACTCAGCCCGGAATTTACGGGGTACAATTAACTGTCTTTTGATGACCTGGGTGGCCCCCTGCCCCACCCCCTCGGTCACTCTATACAGCAATCCCTTATACCACTCAAACTTTTCGTGCGGGTTGTTCCCTGGGGTAATGGCCGCTGCCTTCCTATAACCCTCTAATGTGGGGTCGGTACGCTGCTCTTGTTCAAACCCCTGGGGGGTATCCCAGAAAGGAAAGGGAGGATCGGGTAAGGGGGGTATTTCGACTCTTACCTGGTTTTCCTCAGAGTGCAGCGGAGCTTCCAGTCTGGCTTGAGCTCGGGTGGTAACTGGGTATGCCTCGGCAGGGGGGTCTCGGGCCAGTTGGGAGGTCAAGCATCCTACATCATTTCCCAACAAAACCTCGGCGGGTAGTTCTTGCATAATCCCCACCTCCAGCTGTTTGGACCCGGAACCCCAATCAACAAGGATATTAGCGGTGGGCAGTTTGTGGATAGCGCCCCCAGCCACCCTCACAGCGACTGTGCGTCCGGTGCGAGCTTGCGCTCTGATCGTGTGAGGTTGCACTACAGTCAAAGTAGCCCCAGAGTCTCTCAGAGCCCGGGCCCCCACGCCATCTACGGTAATCCATTGGCGGTGGTGGTCCCGGTTGTCACCCCCAGCTTGAACTGGGTTGACCTCGTGTAACACACTCCACTGTTCTTCTTGGTTAGGAACACCGGTTGTGCCTTCCTGTTGCACACAATGAGCAGCTGCCCTGGGTTGTTGTGGGGGTTGCCTTTCCCAGCTTCCCCGGTTTAAGCGAGGGCACTGATTCTTATAATGCCCTGGTTGCTTGCAATAATGGCACACTGCAGGGGGACGTGGTGTGTTTGCTGGGTTCGGTGAAGGGTTACTCATGGAGGGTCTAGGAGGGGTAGGGGTTGTTGGAGCCTGGTAGTTAGGCTTAAAAGGTGGTCTGCTCACCCCTTGCTCCTTCCTCCTATTATCCTGATACTCATCCGCTAGCCTAGCGGCTTCCTCCACAGTTTTTGGTTTTCTATCTTTAACCCAGTCTTTTATGTCCTCTGCAGAGTGATTAAAAAATTGCTCCAGTAACATTAGTTGCAAAGCATCCTCCAGAGTGGTTGCTTGGCAGCCCTTCATCCAATTGCGGGCCGCCCGTTGTAGCCGAAAAGCCCATTCCGTATGGGAATCTCTCCCAGTCTTCCTCAGCTCTCTAAATTTTTTCCGGTATGCCTCCGGAGTTACAGCATATCTGGCCAACAAAATGTCTTTTACTTTTTCATAATTATGTATGTCCCCCTCAGGTACTGCTCGCAGCGCCTCGGCTGCTCTACCTGACAATTTACTGCTAATGACTGCAGCCCATTTCGTGGAGTCTAATCCCTCCAGTGCACATTGACGTTCAAAGTCTTGCAAGTAACTGTCAATTTCCATCTCATTGTCATTAAACGATTTAAAGGCTGCATAATTTACCTTCTTTGGTATCTCCCCAGTACTTCTCGGGGAGTGCAGTAAATCTCCTTGTGCCGGCCTGTCCCGGTCCTCTCGCTCTTTTTGCGCTTGTCTGGCTTGTGCCATGACCTGCAAAAGCGCCTCTGCAGTTGGGTTGGGTCCCAATAGACTGACCATCCATCGGATGTCCTTTTGCATCACGGTTTCTTCCTCTTGATCCATCTCTGTATTACTGGTATTATCACTCTGTATTAATTCCGCAATTAACGTGGCTTTTGTCTTGTTACTTGCCACTCTGCCTCGAGCTTCCAGTAAATCCTTTAGTGTGGTTCTTTTAAGTAGCTGGTACTGCTGAGCCATTCATTCCCTTGCTTGGTTTGTAACGTCCATTCGGGATTCGAATCCCTCCGCTTGCCACCAGTTGTAAGGAAACCAAGTTTAGCCAAACCGCGTTCGGTAGTTTCCTCCCGAAAGGTCAGAGTCTAAGGTAGTGCGAGCTTGATTCGATAGTTACAGGAAACGAAATCCATACGAAATAAAACAGCTGCATAAGATAATTCCCTTGTTACAGCATACGAATTCCAAATAACAGTCAGAGTCCAGGTTCAGGATACAAGTAGAACTAACTTTTATTCACACACATGGCTTTTTATGCAGGTCCCCATGCAAGGGGACATCCCACAGGGAGGAGTAACATTTATCCAATCCCGAACAGTAAAAATATAAAACACACCCAATACAAACAGGCAGTTCCCTCCCCTAGTCCTGGAGATAATCAGGTCTGATATAGTAACAACCTAATTATCTCCAGGCTGAAAATTCACTATTTTCCCCAATTTCTGGAACACCCCTTTATACCTGGGGTATCCCCACAAATACTATATCCCCTGATAGCCCCGATCCGGGTGACCAACATATCCAAATTTCACCCGGATCGGTTCAGGGGTTCGCAAAAAGTATGGAAGTCCTTTGTGACCGGTTCACTGTGGGCGGACTGCCCAAAATAGTTCCAGAGGTTCGTGTGGTTTTGCCGGTCACTTCAGAAAAAGGGAAAAAATGCATAAAAGTACCGAATGAATTCCCCTGGCTCCTAGCAGCGATTGTTCCCCTCATTCGTGTGCATATTTGTACCGAATAGCGCTCTCCTAGCTAATCGGTATCACTAGTTCCAGCGTTCGTATGATTGAGACCGGTGTTTGGGAAGTCGAGTGTCCGATTTTAGTTCCAGACACTCGACGACCAAGTCCCGCTGCCTTTGTTTGGCGAAAAAAAGATGGCCGCGGTTTTCTCTGCCACGTGGCGTTCGACAGTACGAACGCTGACCGCACACATAGAGGGTGAAAGTGATGCCGGCTTTGAAGTTAAGTGAGCCAGGGGTGGTCTCTGTTCGGCAGTCCCATCTGCCGAATGAAAAATACACAAAAAAGCAAGAACTATGCAACAAAATATCGAATAATATAGTCATTTCTTCACACTTGCCCTGCTTCCTTAATGTGAACTTTCCCCTTGGCCCTCTTCAGTATGCCATTTGCCCCCTTCACTCTACTGAGCCTGCTCTGATTAAAGGTACAAATGATCTAATTGCAGCTAAATTCAAAGTCCACTACTCCATACTAATTCTTCTAGGCCTCTCTGCTGCTTTTAACACTGTTGATCATGTTCTCCTTCTCCAAACTCTTCAATCACTTGGTCTATGTGATCCTGTCCTCTCATGGTTTTCCTCTTATCTCTCCCAATGTTCGTTCAGTGTCTCCTTTTCTAATGATACCTGTAACGGCACCCCCAGGCATAAAAGGGGATAAAAGCCGTTTAGTAGATCTTCCCCTTCCAAAGATACAGGCACAGCTACTGCAGAACACCAAACTCCCAAACTGGATACTCCAACTCCCGAACTGGAACCTCACTAATAGCTGATAGCAGACGAACAGGAAAAGCAGACAATCAGCTTACACTCCTGGCAATCAGTCTCTAACAGCATTCAGTAAATCCCCCCAAGAACGAGACAAGGCTCTGTGTTGAGGGTCAAGCAGTGGTCTGTTTTAATTAACACTCACAGACTTTTATGCAAGTCCCCATGCAAGGGGACATCCCACAAGGAGGGACAACATGTAACCAATCCCGTACAGTAAAACATAAAACATAACCAGCACAAACACATAAAATCCTCCCCTCTGCCTGTGATATAATTACTGAACACAATGGGTTAATGTAATTTATCACAGGCAGGAACAATACAGTTTTTACAGCATATTCATAACTTCTAAAATATACATCACATTCACATAAAAATTATATATTCACAATCAATCCATTCAGGGGAACAACATATCAAAAAAATGGCATGAATCAGACCTGGGGTTCAGAAGTTAGTAAAGTATCTTTTGGGGCCTGGCTAGCAGCATGGCTATCTGGCCCAAACCGGTTTTACAGAGCCCTCCATCCTGGAGGCAATGGGGAAAATAATCAAATTATATCCAGGGATAGAGGCAGACTCCATTGAGCACATGTTACCAGTAAAACACAAAAGGATACAAAAATACATAACTCCTATCATACTGAATTGAACGGGCCAAATCTCCCAGGGTCCATAGTCACAGGACAAGAGGTGGGCAACCAGGCTCCTCCAATGCAATGTGGCGAGATTGGTCTCATCACAATACCTCCTTCCCATGTCCTGTGTCGGTTGGAGACCCCCAAGACTCTGTTATTGGTCCCCCTATGTTTTCTCTTTATACTGCCTCTCTTTGTAAACTTACTACTTCATTTTGATTCTGCTACCACCTGTATGTCAATAATACCCAGATATAACTCTTTTCCCCAGATCTCTACTCTGCCATCCTACAATGTGTCATCACTTGCCTTTACTCCGTCTCTGATTGGATGTCCTCTCACTTTCTGAAACTCAATCTGTCAAAAACTGAGCTTCTCGTTATGACTTTTATGAAGTTTATGGTACCCACATCAGTCCATCCTTTCAAGCTCACTGTCTTGGTGTTATCTTTAACTCTGGGCTCACCTTTGAACCTCACTACCAGTCTTTTGCCAAATAAAGTTAATTACACTTTAAAAACATTGCCTGTGCCTGCCCCTTTTTTATGCAAGGTACTGCCAAGAAGCTTGTTCATGCTCTGTAATTTCTTGCAGTGATTATTATAACTCTATCCAAATTGGCCCCCCTCAGAAACTGTACTGCCTTGCTTCATTTTGTAATGAATGCGGCCGCCAGACTGATTTATTTTTTTCTGGTCGCTCCTCTTACACATCATGCCTTACATTTCCTGTGTCCTAGAGAAGTAAATTCAAAATACTTACCTATAAAGCTCTTAATAACTCTAGCCCCTGTCATATTTCTTTACCGATTAATATGTAAGCCCCTTCTCAGTCTCTCCGCTCTGACCTTCTCTTGCCTACTGCTCGTACCCGTACTACTATCTCATGGTTGCAGGACTTCTCATGGGGGACTCATTGCCTTTGGAACAGCCTACCTTCTTTCCATCAGACTCTCCCCTAGTTCTCAATCATTTAAGTCCCTCAAAATCCATCTCGACAGGAAAGCTTATGTCCTCCCAGAGGAATCTGTCTCACATATCTGTCTCTTGTTCTTTCCTAAAGGGCCTCACTCGCTATCTCCTCCAGTCCTGCTTCAAAAGAAAATCCTTTTGTGAAGTGCTAGCTCAATCTGGAAATATTTGACACTGACACAATTTGTATAATTTTGGCTATGTACGCCATAACAATCGATTTGAAATTATATGAAACAACCAAGATGCAATTGTAGACATTAGTTTTAATACAAGGGGTTGGACAAAAATATTGTATGAAACATTTAGAAATTGTAACCATTTTAATACACAGTCCCCTTATTTAAGTGGATCTAATGTAATTGGACAAATTAACACAATATTAACTTTGATTATATTTTTTTATTACTTTGTCTAGAATCCTTTGATGCTTTACCAGGCCTTTACTGCAGTTGACTTCAGTTGTTTGTTTGTGAGTCTTTGTGCCTAATGTTTTGTCTTCAGAAAGTGAAATGCATGTTTGATCAGGTTGAGATCAAGTGATTGCCTCGGTCATTGCAGAATATTCCACTTCTTAGTAAACAAAAAAATAATGTGCAAAAAGCACTTAAAAGTGTATATAGAAGAGTATAGAAACCCTAAAAACCAACAATGAAATACCTTTCTCTCTCTCATCCTTATATAAAACTAGACAAAAAGACAATTAACAGTGTTTGTTCTTGTTACGAATGCTGGTATAGTAGATACCCTGTTCGCCTATTTCCTCCCGAACTGCTGAGCTTGAGTGATTATAGCAGGCAGTTCGGGTGTTGATTCAAATGGTTCCAGACTAATGCAGCATCCAAGTAGTTTTCTTCCCAGCGAGTAGACCGTTACCCAAACATGAGCCTAGATGTCATGAAGGGTACAACAGGAATGATTTTAATGGGTGCCACACTGGCTTTTATGCAAGTCTCCATGCAAGGGGCACTCCCACATGGACCTTGTGGGGAACAGGGACACAAAGTTTTCAACCAATGACAATACAGTGACAAAGTGTGACACTCCCAAAAACAAACATATAATGCCCTCCTCTCTGCCTGTGAGATAATTGAGTCAGATAAAGTAATAATCTCAATCTCAATTATCTCCAGGCAGAAAAAAACTCATTTTTCATAAAACTTAAAAAGCACCCCAAAACACATAAAATCCCCATAAATGTTATATCCCCTGATAGCCCTGATCTGGGTGACCAACATATCCAAAAATCACCCAGAAACAGTTCCATGAGTGTTAGGCTGTGCGGTTGGTCTATTTCGAAAAGTCATAAAAACTAAATAATGCATGAAAAGAACCCTCTGGCTTATAGTAGCGATTATTCCCCTGGTTCGTGGTAACCAAACTACCGAACAGCGCTCTTCTGGCTGTTCGGGAAAATGAAGCAAGTGTTCGTATACTTTGACCGGTGTTCGGGAAGTCGAGTGTCCGATTTTAGTTCCAGACACCCGACGACCAACTCCTGCTGCCTCCTTTCGTGCGAACAAGATGGCCACCATTTTCTCTTGCATGTGGCGTTCGGCTATATAAACGGCGGCCACACAGGGAGAGCACTTAATTGACGATGTCCTTTGAAGATAATGAGCCAGGGAGGTGGTCAGTGTTCAGAAGTTAAAGCTACTGAACCAATAAAACATAAAAAAGTCCCAAATGGCATGCTATCTTCTGCACAGTTCTGTTTTTTTTTTAAATCTATCACATGGTTTATTGCATCAATACTTTTATATCTATGCATTAGGGGTAAACACGTATTGCATGCAATATATGTTTTTTAGCGCTCTACTCATTAATTACATGATTATATCCTGTTAACTGTATTTTATTCAGAGCCATTGGAAGCCATGCATGTCCATGCCATAACACTGCCTCCACTGTGTTTTACAAATGATGTGGTATGCCTCGGATCATGAGTTCTTACAAGCCTTCTTCATACTCTTTTCGTAACATAATTCTGGTCCAGGTTGAGCTTAGTTTTATCCGTCCAAATCCGAATGATGTTCAAGAAATGGGATGGATTTTTTAGATGTTTTATTGGGAAAATCTAATCTGGCCTCTCTATTCTTGAGGCCTATGAATGGCTTGCACCTTGTGGTGAACCCCCTCAATTTGCTATCATGCAGTCTATTCTTTATGGTAGACATGAATAATGATTTGCCTATCTTCTAGAGAGTGTTCTCGACTTAGATGTTGTGAAGGTGTTTTTTCTTTAACATTGAAAAGATTCTACAATCTTCCAGGGCCTTTTTGTCTTGCAGAGCTCATCAGTGCATTCTTTTTTTTTTTTCAGAATGTACGAAACTGTTGATTTGTACACTCTTTTTTGCAACCTTAGGATGGCCTGTTTTACTTGCATTTAGAGATTATTTGACCACATATTGTGGGTTCACAGCAACAACTTCCAAATGTTAATGCCAAACCTGGAGTCAATTCCAGACATTTAACCTGCTTGATTGATGAAGAAATAGCAAAGGAATAGCCCACACCTGCCCATGAAAAGGTTTGAGTCAATTGTCCAATTACTTTTGGTCCCTAGAAATCTCTAGTGGGATTTGAAAAAGAGGTGTAATCCTGGAGCTTTCCTCCAATTTGAAGGTGATTACCCTCAAATTACCCTTTTAAACTTGAGGGACTGAACTTTAAACCCATATTCATTATTTAAATGTAACTTTATTTTGGTAGATGAAATAACAAAACTTTTGTCAGTGTCCAAATATTTCTGAAACTAACTGTGTATATATACACAGGTTTATTTTTTATTGTCAAAATGTAAAAACTTTCAGCTGTTTGCAATGAACAAATCAAACATAATCAAATGAAATCGCTCAACAAAATAAATGCTTCAAGTTGTTGTTTCCCCAAAGTCAACTGAAAATGCTACTTATAATGACTTCTCCAGTCTCAACAGAATCCCAGTCTCAATGGTCTGTATAGAAACCTTCACAACAGCACAAATATGTTAACCCCTTAACGCCGTTACGGCGTTCTATGCCGTTGCGGCTTTAAAGGGCTTTAAAGCCGTTGCGGCGGCATAGAACTCCGTAACGGCTTGCAGCCCCAGGAGCAGAGGTGTACTCACCTCCGCCGCGATCCTCTTCTGGGGGGCTGTCTGAGAGCCCAGGCAGCCCCCCTCCGGCAAATGAGGCCCCCGGGGGCCATGTGATCGCTCTCAAAGAGCGATCACATGGCCCCCTATAGCTGGCTATGGATCTGCCAGCAGGGGGACTGTCTAAAATATTAGACAGTCCCCCTGCTGGTAGGTAGGGTAAAAAAAAAAAAATATTAAAATGTTATAAAATAAATTAAATGCCTTTTTATATATATATAATATGTATATATATTATATATATAATATATATACATATTATATATATGTAACGTCATACGTAATGTATTTTAATATTAATATTAGTATATATATTAATATTAAAATACACTTAGAATGACGTTACATATATATAATATGTATATATATTATATATAATAGATCTACATATATATATTATATATATATACGCATAATTACAATAATAAATAAATAAAATAATTAAATAAATAAATAAAATATTGAAACAAAATATAAAATAAATTATATATTTATATGTAATTTCATTCTAACTGTATTTTGTTATTAATATATATATATTGGAAACAGAATACACTTAGAATGACATTCTATATATATCTATCTATATATAAAATACAAATAACCGTAAATATATATATAGAGATAAATGCATATAATTACATAAAAGATTACATTAGTATACACGTAGAATTTATATACCTATAAATGCATATATATTAAAATTCTACGTGTATATTTAAGTAATTTTTTAACATAATTATGTCATTTGATTAATTAAAATTTGATTGACATGCCTGACAACACAGGGAGAAAGTGCAGAGAATTTAATTCGCAAGCACTATATTAGACCCTGTAACTCTCCAAGACACCATAAAACCTGTACATAGGGGGTACTGTTTTACTCGGGAGACTTCGCTGAACTCAAATATTAGTGTTTAAAACTGGTAAATTGCATTACAACGATGATATTTTAAGTAAAAGTGACGTTTTTTGCATTTTTTACAAACAAACGGCACTTTTATGGACTATATTATTGTTGTAATATGTTTTACTGTTTTAAAACACTAATATTTGTGTTTAGTGAAATTTCCCGAGAATAACAGTACCCCACATGTACAGGTTTTATGGTGTTTTGGAAAGTTAGAGAGTCACATATAAGGCTTGCATTTCATTTTTTTGACATTGAAATTTGCCAGATTAGTTATGTTGCCTTTGAGACCGTATGGTAGCCCAGGAATAAGAATTACCCCCATTATGGCATACCATTTGCAAAAGTAGACAACCCAAGGTATTGCAAATGGGGTATGTCCAGTCATTTTTAGTAGCCACTTAGTCACAAACACTGGCCAAATATTAGTTTTTTGCTTTTTTCACACAAAAATAAATATGAACGCTAACTTTGGCCAGTGTTTGTGACTAAGTGGCTACTAAAAAAAACTAAACATACCCCACGTTCAATACCTTGGGTTGTCTACTTTTTCAAATGGTATGCCATTATGGGGGTAATGCTCATTCCTGGGCTACCACACCGTCTCAAAGGTAACATTACTAATCTGGCAAATTTCAATTTGAAAATGGAACGTTCTATATTTGACCCTGTAGCTTTCCAAAACACCATAAAACCTGTTAATGGGGGGTACTGTTGTACTCATGATACATCGCTGATTACAAATATGTGCATTTTGTTGCCGTAAAACCTAACAGTATTATGACATTTACAGCTAAAATGTGAGGCGGAACTACAAATTTAAAAAAAAAATTAAAATTTCTCACAGTTTTTTTTTATTTTATTCATAATAAATTGTTTCAAATACAAATATTTTATATGAAATTAAAGCCCTGTTTCTCCTGAACAAAATGATATATAATAAGTGTGGGTGCATTTAATATGAAAGAGGGGAACTACGGGTGAACAGACATATAGCGCAAATTCCAGTTTTTGTTTACGTTTTGTTTTGATCAGAACGTGTACTATTGACTCCGTCCTGAAGGGGTTAAACAGGTGTTGTCTCAAGTTCACATGATGCAACTAATCAAGGGCTTTGCTAGTTGCACCAGGTGTGCTTGAGCTGGAACACTTAGAATATCTGAACAGGCAAGAGATGTGTTCAGTGTCACATTTGACTGCATGTTATAAATATGGCTAAGTCAAAAGAGTGTTCCACAAAGTTAAGAGAAGAGATCATTGCTATTCACAAACAAGGAACAGGATACAAACAGATAGCAAAGGCACTGAATGTTCCTAGAGACACCAGTGAAGCAAGTTCAAATTTGAAGAAACAGCAGTTACACTACATGGATAAGTCAGAGAAAGGGTGAAGAAGAATGAAGCATATGCTAAATAAAACACTGCCTACAGTTAAGCATGATGGTGGCTCTGTGCTCTGGGCTGCTTTGCATACTCTGGCACTGGAAACCTGCAGCATCTGGAAGGCAAGAAAGGTTCATTGAAATATTAGGAAATCCTAGGAGAAAATGTCATGCCATCTGTGAGGAAACGGAAGATTGGGCGTCATTGGACCTTCCAACGAGACAATGATCTGAAGCATACCTCAAATTCCACCAAAGTCTGGTTGCAGAATAAGTCCTGCAATCAATCTACAGTGGCCATCACAGGCACCTAAACTGAACCTCATAGAGAAATCTCTAGTGGGATTTGAAGGAGGTTGAATCACACAAAACCAAGAATATTACTGAACTTGAAGGTATTTCTTATGAGCAATTGGCTAAGATTCCTCAGGAACACTTCCAGAAGCTGGAGTCTGACTATGCATCTCATTCAGGCAGATAGCTGTAAAATGATGAATGTATTGTTTATAATAGTGTCAACATTTTTGTAACCACCAACCAAGCACCTGTAATATATAATAATTTTCAGAGAAAGGTTTCAAATACAAACCTTTTATTCTAAAAGTATAACCCTTATTTAACTTTTAAGGCAAACAAGTACACCTAATTTCAACATTTCCTTAAAAGTGTTATTAACTTGTAAAATGAAACTGGCTAAAAACATTTCCTGAGGCCCCCTCGGGCAGGCCTCAAGTAGTGTATATGATATTAATTTAGAAAATGCATATAACAAAAAAAACATGAACTAAAGTCTTTTGAGAACTTGTGGGAAACGCTACACAAATTGTGGAAATATGACATTTGCTGTTAAATGCTATACAAAAACCTCACTTTCATAAAAGATATGTTTTGTCTAAAATGATTTATTTGAATGATGAAAATCATGTGCTTACATTAAATAATTGGTAATACTTTGTGATACCATTAAAATGCTGCAGATAACATAGAATATAGAGAGTGAGCAGCTGTTTCAAGCAACACATTAAGAAGATTACAGGGTTTAGAATCTCTGTGGGTAACAAAATATTGTGATTTTATCTTGATTTTCTTGTCAAAAGTAATTAGAGGAATATATGAGTGGGTTAGCACTTACATTTGCTTGTCAATCTTTAGCAGGTTGCAAATAGCCTAAAGAATGCAAGCTTCACTTACTCCATATTACATTGAGGAAGGACTTCAGGCAGACCAAATACAGCTGCACAGAATTTTTTTTCTAACATTATGATATAAGTCATTCTTTACATGTATATATGTATATATATTTATATGTTTATTATTTATTTATTTATTTATAAAATATTTTACCAGGAAAGATACATTGAGATTTCTCTCGTTTTCAAGTGTGTCCTGAGTCCACAAAACATTGCATTGATACAATAGGGTACAATAAAATTCAAAAACATTATTAATACACAATATATACAACATTTAACTTAGAACAGGTAGGAAATATATAATCAATCTGTTAAAGGACTTTAGGCCTGGAAAAGATTTGAAAGTGTGCTGGAGGTCGTTCCATAATTGCAGTGCTCTGTAGGAAAAGGAGGATCGGATGCTTTCTTTTTGTATTGAGGTAGACAAAATAAAGTGTTGGTACTGGACCAGAGGTTATAGGAGGTGGGTACAGCCAAGGAGAGCATTCTGCTCAGGTAGGGTGGGAGCTTCCCAGAAAAGCTCTTAAACACAAGGCTGGAAAGATGAAGGGTGCGTGTGGATTCCAGCACAGCCAGTTTAGTTCTTTTGGCATGTCACAATGGTGGGTCCTGTAATTACATTGCAGCACAAATCAGCAGAACAAGTTAAACAATTTATTAAGTTTCTTCAGGTGGGTTTGTGGTGCATCCCCATAATCAATGATTGGCATCAGCATTTGCTGTACAATCTTTTCCTTTACTGTAGGGCTTAGGCAGGATTTGATTCTGTACAGGGCACCTAGTTTTGGATAAAGTTTAGATGCAAATTTTTCTATGTGGAGGCCAAAAGATAGATTGGGGTCTAACAACGTACCCAGGTATTTGAAAGAGAGGATTTTGTTTTGATGGATAGGTGGGAATTGTGTAATTTGTGTAATTTAGGTACTGTTCCAAAGATCATTGTGACAGTTTTGTCAGTGTTTAGGAAGAGTTTGTTTTTTTGCAATCCACTTTTCGACCTCTGTAAACTGGTCTTGGAACATAACCTCAAGCTGCGGTAGATTGGATTTGCTTGCATAGATTACTGTGTCACCTGCATACATGTGTACATTTTAGGATTTGCAGACATTAGGCAGATGATTTATAAATAATGTGAATAGTAGGGGGCCGAGAATGGAACCTTGGGGAACACCACATGTGACCAGGGGCGTATTAGCCGCGAGGCAAACAAGGCATTTGCCTTGGGCGGCATTTTCCAGGGGGCGGCAAAAAAAGCCGCCCCCAAACACCCAGGGCAAATGCCTTGTTAGCCTTGCGGCTAACTGACATGCCGTCTGGGCGGGCGGGCGGTCTGCTGGGCAGTGCTGGCGGGCGGTGCTGGCGAGGGAGCCCTTCCTCTGAGCTGTCTGCTCAGCTCCCTCGCGCGCCGCAGAGTGAGGCTGGGAGCCGGAATATGACGTCATATTCCGGTTCCCCCTCCCAGCCTCACTCTGCAGCGCGCGAGGGAGCTGAGCAGACAGCTCAGAGGAAGGGCTCCCTCGCCAGCACCGCCCGCCAGCACTGCCCAGCAGCCACTGGACCACCAGGGAGAAATAGGACCCCCCCCCCCCCAGCATTCCCAAAGGTAAGGAGGCTGGGGGGCGGGTAAATTAAAAAAAAAATGTGTTAAATATGTGAGTGAGTGAGTATGTGTGTATGTCTGTTAGTGTGTGTGTGTGAATGTCTGTTAGTGTGTCTGTGTATGTCTGTTAGTGTGTGTGTGTGAATGTCTGTTAGTGTGTCTGTGTCTGTGTATGTCTGTTAGTGTGTGTGTGTGAATGTCTGTTAGTGTGTCTGTGTATGTCTGTTAGTGTGTCTGTGTATGTCTGTTAGTGTGTGTGTGTATGTCTGTTAGTGTGTGTTTGTGTGTGTGTATGTCTGTTAGTGTGTGTGTGTGTGTGTGTATGTCTGTTAGTGTGTGTCTGTTAGTGTGTGTGTGTGTATGTATGTCTGTTAGTGCGTGTGTCTGTTAGTGTGAGTGTGTGTCTGTTAGTGAGTGTGAGTGTGTCTGTAAGCGTGTGTGTGTTTCTGTTAGCGAGTGTGTGTTTTTGTTAGCTAGTGTATGCATATCTGTAAGTGAATGTGTGTGTGTTTATTTAGAAGGCGGGGCGGGGGAAGGGTGGGGGTGGTGCGGGCGGGGGGAAGGGTTGGATAGGGGTGGCGCGGGCGGGAGGGGGGCGCCTGAGTTTTGTCCTGCCTAGGGCAGCACAAAACCAGGAAACACCACTGCATGTGACTGGGATAGTTAATACAATATTAAACAAAAATCTGCACACCTGTTAAGCCATAAGACTTGCTTGTTTTACTGACTTTGCATCTTTTCGTATGTTGTGTTTCAAAGCTGTTGTATTCAACAAACACAGACTCAAAGGAATCCATGTTTAAAATGGAGCTTGGCAAAAATGTGATTCTTTGTTAAACTAATTTGCATATGCCCACCCAGAATTATTTGCGGTAGTAACATCACTGCAAATTGGTGATTTCTGTGAGAAAAGAAAGTCTTATGGCTTGACTGGTGTGCAGATTTTGTTTAATATTGTATAATATATATATATATATTTATATATACAAGTGATACTCAAAAAATTAGAATATCATGCAAAAGTTAATTTATTTCAGTAATGCAACGTAAAAGGGGAAACTAATATACATGCAAAGCAAGATAGTTCAAGCCGTGATTTGTCATAAGTGCGATGATTATGGCTTACAGCACATGAAAACCCCAAATCCACAATCTCAATAAACTAGAATATTGTGAAAAGGTGCAATATTCTAGGCTCACAGTATCCCACTCTAATCAGCTAAGTAAGCCATAACACCTGCAAAGGGTTTCTGAGCCTTTAAATGGTCTCTCAGTATGGTTCAGTAGGAATCACAATCATGGGGAAGACTGCTGACCTGACAGTTGTGCAGAAAACCATCATTGTTACCCTCCGTAAGGAGGGAAAGCCTCAAAAGGTAATTGCAAAGGAAGTTGGATGTTCCCAATGCTGTATCAAAGCACATTAATAGAAAGTTATGTGGAAGGGAAAAGTGTGGAAGAAGAAGGTGCACAAGCAGCGGGGATGACCGCAGCCTGGAGAGGATTGTCAGGAAAAGGCCATTCAAAAGTGTTGGGGACTTTCACAAGGAGTGGACTGAGGCTGGAGTCAGTGCATCAAGAGCCACCACACACAGACAGATCCTGGACATGGGCGTCAGATGTCGTATTCCTCTTGTCAAGCCGCTCCAGAACAAAAAACAACGTCAGAAGCGTCTTACCGGGGCTAAAGAAAAACAGACCTGGTCTGTTGCTCAGTGGTCCAAAGTCATCTTTTCTGATGAGAGCAACTTTTGCATCTTGTGACAGATCTCTCTGTCTTGAACTTACAGAGACTTATCGTTCATTCGCTGGTTTAATTCATGTTTTCCCATTCATGTGGACTCTATACCATTCCCTTTTTTACTACCGAATAAAACTCCCGAACGGCCGGCCACCCAGTAGAGAAGTGTGCTGCTGGTTAACCTCTTGGCCCCATTCAAATGTTGAGGTTAACCACAGACACCTCTTAATTGATGCCTGTAGCTGGGTGCCCGCCATTCATATCCGCGAACGCTCAGCGGTAAACCAATGGAACTCAAAACTGACACTTTTTGGCCCAAACACTGCTGAAGCCGCCAACCTCCCTTCTCCTTCGGTAGAGAACTCCCGAAAATCCCTGTATTCTGTATTTTGTCCACGAATAAGTCATACCCCAGATAGCCATCCAATGGAGTCTATTCGTATGGAGAATAGACTTTGTGAACACTTTGACTCCACGGCGATTGGACTGTGTGCATAGGATCTGAGCGCTATTCGGTACTTTTGTGCGCTCAGATCACAGCTATCTGGGGACACGTTGAATGCCTGTATTATGTTCAGTTATTGTAAATTTATATATTTTTATGCATTTTGTTATAGTAGTTTAAAATGGCGTTTGGTCTCTGTCCAGGGAGATAATTGAATTACTTCACAATTATCTCCTGGGCAGAGCAGAGGGTCTTGGGTAATTAAAGGGGCGTGGCTATATGTGTAACACTGTGATTGGTTGTTGTAATGTCCTTGTCACAGTCTCACATCTGAGTCCTTGTCCACCAGGTGGGAGACCTGCATAAATACCGGGCAGGAAGCCCTCAGTAAAACAGATTCCTGCTGACCCTCAACACGGAGCTTTGTCTCATCATTGGGGGGAATATTCGTATGGAGTATGCTTGTTCGACTATTTGGGAGACTGACTGATTCGTGTGACTGTTGTTCGGCTGTTCGTGTGATTGCTGTTCGGCAGTTTGGAGCGCTCAGTAGCTACCTCTGCATTCGGTAAGGGAACGTCCTATACGGCAGTAGCCCCTCTCCTACCGGGGGATCCGTAACACATCTCATTTGGAAACCAAGGACCCATAGTCTGGAGGAAGAATGGAGAGGCACACACTGCAAGATGCTTGAAGTCCAGTGTGAAGTTTCCACAGTCTGTGTTGATTTGGGGAGCCATGTCATCTGCTGATGTTGGTCCACTGTGCTTCATTAAGTCCAGGGTCAACGCAGCCATCTACCAGGAGATTTTGGAGCACTTCATGCTTCCTTCCACAGTAGAACTTTATGGGGATGCTGAATTCATTTTCCAGCAGGACTTGGCACCTGCCCACACTGCCAAAAGCACCAAACCCTGGTTCAATGACCATGGGATTACTGTGCTTGATTGGCCAGCAAACTTGCCTGACCTGAACCCCATAGAGATTCAGGGGCATTGCCACGAGAAAGATGAGAGACATGAGACCGAACAATGCACAAGAGCTGAAGGCCGCTATTGAAGCATCCTGGTCTTCCATAACACCTCAGCAGTGCCACAGGCTGATAGCTTCCATGCCACGCCGCATTGAGGCAGTAAGTGCTGCAAAAGGGGCCCAAACCAAGTACTGAGTCCATATGCTTATACTTTTCAGAGGTCCGATATTGTTCTATGTACACTCCTTGTTTTATTGATTGCATGTAATATTCTAATTTACTGAGATTGTGGATTTGGGGTTTTCATGAGCTTTAAGCCATAATCATCACACTTTTGACAAATCATAGCTTGAACTAACTTTGCATGTAATGCGTCTATCTCATATATTAGTTTCCCCTTTTCGTTTCATTACTGAAATAAATTAACTTTTGCCCGATATTCTAATTTTTCGAGTATCACCTGTATATATTTATATCTAAGAGGGCTGCACTCACCTGAACATGCACACATTATAGGGTGTTGCTGGGGTCAAAATACACAAAATACTAAATCCAGCGCACTCGCTTATTCACTAAACAATGATTTCAAATCTTAGAGATTGTAATAGTTTTATTTAAAAACACCTCACCTAGGCAAAAAAAGAATGGGTGTTTAGTTACATTCTATGATCATATATTGCATAAGCCTGCCACAGTGTCAATGTACCCCATTCTTGGCAGGTCCTGCTCTTGGATTTTGTAATATATATATATATATATATATATATATATATATATATATATTGAAGTGGTTCTTAGTTCTAGGGCACAAAGCAGGTGGAAATGGTTTCATTAGTATGCCGAAAGCGCAATTGCTATTTGTATTAAAAGAAGTGTTGTATAGATTTTATATTGACATTTAACAGCACACACACAGAAAATTGCATTATTTTATGTGATTGTGTTAGCCAAGAAAGGAAACATTTTCTAAAGTGCAAACAATATAAAAATATTTTTTACTTCGTAAATGTACTGTTGGCATTTTGGTATTTTCTTAGAATTTTCTATTGGAAACCTAGTTCTATGTGAAATGAAGGATACAGTGACATTGTAATTATAATTTCTTACCTCTATATATTTTTTAAATTTAGATAATTCTGCAGTTTTATGTAATATTTGTATTTTAACAAGTTATTAATACTACATCCAAACTCTAAAATATTGTAATTTTCTACTCTTGTTTACTCAGCTGTATGCTTAAGGAAAATGTGAATACAGTCCATCAGTTCAGATAAGGTTCTGTATTCAAAAGTTTTGCACAAAACATTATCTTGTGGATTAGTTATGCCATAAAAATCAATTGTAGCAGTGGCAGATGGATATAAAAATCAATTTAACATTCCCTGAAAATTAGTATTATAATGTCATTATCACAGAGAAGATTGCATTCTTCTCGTGAAATCCTATGTAGGATGTAATACTCTAAGAACTTCTCTAGACAATCATGTAAAATATAATATCTATATATAAGATTTAGAAGTGGAATTTGTGTATAGCAGTCAACAAACATGGCATACTACTGCATCACAACACTTATGCAGACAAGACTCCTTCATTATACAGTGCTTTTATTAAGAGGACGAGGCCTTATCATGAATAGAACATAGCTGAAATCATGGATTGAATGGTTTCAAAGCCCATTTCTATGTGCATTTTATTATGAGCACTCTCTGTATATGCAATGCTCTGAAACCAAGCACTCTACCTGTTCAATTAAATGTGAGTAAAAATCCATTATTTTATACTCCTGGTACCTTTATACTGTGGGCACCATTGTTGTCTCTTTTATAATTGTATGGTCTTTATACTGACGTTACACCTGTCTACCAGCATCTCCTCATGTATCCTATAAGTGGTGATTGTACCACTGTATCCATACTAGAGCTGGGTTTAAGTTCTAACAAATGTGAGTAGGACCATATCACTCTCTTCTCGGATATACTACACCATCTTTTATCTTTCTGTTTTTATATACGGCTCCAAAGGACATCCAGATCTGGCTCTTTTATAGAAGAATTTCCCTTGCAGAACTGAGGTTATAACTTCTGGCAAGTTTTATATTGGGACTTTATTTTTGACATTCTATTGTTATTATTCTTTTTAGGTTTCTTATCCTTTTGTTATAATTTTACTTATACCAGTGCTTTATACTTTTTTGGCACTACCTGCATTCCCCTTGTCTATACTACTGCATCACAACACTTATGACACAATGACTTCATTATAAAGTGCTTTTATTTAGAAAAGGAGGCCTTATCATGAATAGTACATTGCTGAAATCATGAACGGAATGGTTTCAAAGACCATTTTCTATGTGCATTTTATTATGAGCACTCTCTGTATATGCAGTGCTCTAAACCAAGTATAAAGCAATAATTGTTCCTGTGGGACATCCACTACAGATGGGGTGTACTTGTTTCCAAACAGTTTTTAACTACTACACATGGGTAAATCCAGAATACAGAATTACTTCTGTTGCAAATGCTCAGATTATAAAAGAGAAAAGAACTTTGTACTGCAGGTAAATATATCCTTTATTAGGACATAAAACTCTCATTTTTATATAAAATGTATGCTCTATGAAGCCTTAATAATGTATCCTAGTATAATAAAAACAAACAGATATCCTGTCCGAATGATGGACTGTCAAACTTTAAGAAATTACTTTTATGTGTAAAATCCACCAATAATGACTCCAACTTAGATGTTTAAAATACAAACTTTAAATTAAGCAGAAAAAGAACACAAAAGTGAAGAACTTTTTTGTAATTATAGATGGATAAAAATGTTTATATTGTTACACTCACATTTACCAGAGCTAATATAACTAGCTCTGGTGGTTTTGGTTTTTTGGTCTGTCAGGCGACCACTCCCTCCTTTTAGGAATCTAGAAGAGTTAATTGATTTATACAAAACGTATATGTTGAGCCAATTAAAGGGCTCTAATTTTGTGAGTATTGATTTGCACATACATATTACCTACATCTCTTTTCTATTTTTGAGAACGATTAACTCTTCTGGATTCCTAAAAGAAGAAAGAGGTCCCCTGACAGACCTAAAGGCCTATACCACCAGAATATTCACAGATTTGTAATAGGTATATATAGAGCTTTTACTTTATTTTTATTTATTTTATTGGAAATGTAATATTTACATCAAAGTCCTTATTACATCTATTATTGTGGTCACTCAGAGCTTTTGAACTTCATCTTGTCCTGTGGTACACATCATACTTATACCTTGTACTCTGTAAAAAAAGTGGTTTAAAATATATTCACTAATAAAATGTTATTTTATTTAATTATTTTGTGTTATTTTTACAGCATATTGGTGCAGTGCTGCACAAAGGACAGTGCCCAAACCACTGCTGTCTGTGGTTGAGTTTATATATTTTAATAAAGTAGATTAATGTTTTTTTTGGGGGGATGGCCACAGTTTGGCTCTACAGAATTTCAATAATGACATTTTGATTCAGTTGAATCAAAAGGGTGTGAAAATGGGCCAGTTAACATACTGCAAATAACATACATAATTATATGTATATTATACACTGATCGGCCACAACAATAAAACCACCTGCCCAGTATCATATAGGTCCCCATTGTGCTTCCAAAACAATTTTGATGCATTGCTGCATGGACTCCAGAAGATCTCTGATTGTGTCTTTTGGTAAGACATTAGTAGGAGATCCTTTAAGTCTTTTAAGTTATGAGGTGGGGTCTCCATGGATTGGATTTGTTGTTCTAGCAAATACCTCAAATGCTCAAAAGGACTGAGATCTGGGGAGTTTGGAGGCCAAGGCAACACTTTGAACTCTTTGTCCTTTTCTTCAAACCATTCCTGAACAATGTTTGCAGTGTGTGCATTATCCTGCTGAAAGAGGCCTCAAGCAACAGAAAACCCCTTTGCCATAAGGGGTATAAGTGTTTTGCAGCAATCTCTAGGTTTGTGGTATGTGTCAAAGTAGCATCCACATGAATGACATGAATGACAAGTTTTCCCATCAAACATTGCCTAGAGCATAACACTGATTCTGCCAGCTTGTCTTCTTCCCATAGTACATGCTGCTGTGAACTCTTAACCAAGTAAATGATGCACACACACCCAGCTATCCACATGATTTCAAAGAAAAGTTATTCATCAAACGAGGCAACGCTCATGTCCCTATTAAAGGTGCTTTCGGCATGTGAACAGGATTTATTATGGGCACTCTGACCGGACTGCAGCTACACAACCCCATTTGCAACAAACTGTGATGCACCTTTATATAATGGTCAGCATTAAGCTTTTCAGCCATTTAAGTTACTGTAGCTCTTCTGTGTGATCTGGCCAGAAAGACAAGCCTTAGCTCCCAATCTGTATCAATGAGCCTTGGGCATGGGCACCCATAACCCTGACACCAGTTCACTGGTTGTCCTTCATTGCAACAATTTTGGTAGGTACTAACCACTGCATATCGTGAACACCTCATAAGAGTTGCTATTTGGGAGATGCTCTAACCCAGTCCTTTAACCATCACTCTTTGGCCTTTTCAAACTCACTTTAGTCTTTTCATTGCCAGTGTTTCCTGCTATTAACACATTAAATTTGATAAATAACTGTTCTCTTGCTGCCTAATATATTCCACTCCTTGAAAGGTGCCATTGTAACAATATAACCAATTTTATTCACTTTGTCTGACAGTGGTTATAGCTGGTCAGTGTATATTGTATATTTTGCAGTACACTGATAGGAACATTTCCACTATTTGGAAAACAGATTAAATAAATTATCCTTTTACCAATCAATAATTTATTTTTTGTTGCCACAGTTAGAATTCAAGATCACAAATCAAAACCAATATGCTACGGTATTTCACATTTCAGTTGGTCCTTTGGCTACGTTGTGGAAATTGTGGACATTTGGTCCAGTGTGGAAATTTGGCAGGTCACCCGATCAGCCTAAATTCCAATGAATTGTAGTTTGAACCGAAACAAATCTCTAAGTCTAGTATGTATGTAATTTGTATGCTTGTGTACAATTATGTCTATGTATGTGTTGCAACATATATGTTTGTGCCTATGGATGCTAATATGCCACTATGCATGTGTTCTTCTTTTTATCTCTGCAAATTTGTCTAAAGATGAGTGTGGGATGTCTGGCACGTAGGCCCCAAAGCAGGCCTCTAGCAAGATGGCCTCATAAGGATTTGCTCCGGCACTGAGCTCCTTATTAAATGAAAATAAAAGACAGCATCTAAAGCCGATAAAATCAACTTCTTCAACCACAAAGGCGCTCCCGCACTGCAAACCTAGCAGCAAGAAGCACAAGATGGCAAAGGGGACTCGGATTTCTCCCAACTCCTGTAACAGACCCCACACGGGTTGAAAACATAACAAAAGAATACCTGGCACAAGCTCTTGACACCCTTTCTGACAAGCTCATCACCTCATGGCAGCAAACAATGGACGCCATCAGGAGAGAGATGCACGAGATTGGAACTAGAACATCCCACGTGGAGCAAAAAATGGGGGAATACGCCACTGCGCAAAATGACATGGCCGATCATGTCCAAAGTCTGGAAGAAAAAGTGGAAATGCTTGAGACAAGAATTGCAGATGCAGAGGACAGAGCAAGGAGGAATAACCTCCGACTGTGTGGTGTACCAGAATCCGTGCTTAATGCAGACCTGAAAGCATACACTAGAGGCCTGCTTCGGGCCCACGTGCCAGACATCCCAGCAGATATGCTTTTAGTAGACCGGGTACACAGAGTCCCGAAGCCCAAGTATCTCCCTGACTCCACACCACGGGACGTGCTGCTCAAAGCACCCTATTTCCACATTAAAGAGCTGGTACAGAAAGCCAGTCGAAATCGGAACCAACCACATGAAGACTACCCGACAGTGAAGATATTTGTGGACGTCTCTGCAGCAACATTAAAATAAGACGCAGCTTCCAGCAAGTAGTAGCAGCTCTACAAAATCACAGCACAAAATATTGATGGGGATACCCAACAAAACTGTTAATCATGCATGAGAGCGGAATCACACCAATCCTCACCGCAGAAGAGGGCAAGAGGCAATTGAAAAAATGGGACATTCCGGTCACGATGGAGTCGGCAACTCACCATCCACAATGCAAGCTGACACCGGAGTGGCGTACCGCCCACAAGAAACTTTCCTAAAGGCACTGTGCAATAGGCCACAAGTATAATATCGTTATAAATTGTAAAAATGTCATACATGCTAATTGCTAATAGTTCAGCGTGCTTACAAAGACCTATACTGTTATACTGGTGACCAGGGCATAGATATAGCTCAGACATATGCTTAGGTCGATGTGTCGACACCATGAACAGCCTGAAAAACAGGCAGGTGAAGCCTGCAAAAGACACACACCGAAGTGCAGCTATATAAGACTATTAAATTGTTCAAAATCAGCCTTCAGGCTCACCATAATAAACTTACAAGGACATATAGACACATGAGCGATACGAGTCCTTTAGCAATAATTTTATATTTTTTCTCCTTTAGGAGCTATAGGTAACAGCAGCTTGCTGCCTAGTGTTATGACCCACAAATTCATAAATTGTATATATATGACTTAGTTTTTCATCACCTTAACAATTTTCATGTAGATGTCATAGGGCCATAAACACATTACATCGTGGGCAACAAACTTACTATTAATATAAAATGTTAAACTCCATGTATAAGAGCTGCTAAATGTTTGATATACACAATTAGGTTAGACATATACTTTCAGCTCAAGATACAGGGCTTAAGATCCGCCTATAAAATATGTACATGAAGTCCACAAAATGAAGCACATAGAGGTGCCGCTACAGGGATCACATACAGGGCCGGACTGGCCCACTGGGATACCGGGAAATTCCCCGGTGGGCCGGTGCTCCTGGGGCCGGCAGTGTAAGCACATTACTCTTTTTTTCCTCCTCTGACATCTTTGTTTGGGGCTGGAGGCTGGGGCAGAAAGTTTGCTGGATGGCTTCCAGAGGCCGGTAAGAAAAAAAAGGTGACAGCTGGTTTGCAGCAGAGAGCAGTGAGAGCACTGAAAGTCTCTCTCACTCTCTCACAAAAGCAGCTTCCCTCCAGCTCTGCATGGACAGTCTGCAGATCCAGCCCCCGCACTAGAGCTCCGCCCCCAGCCTCTCCCTGGTGACCTTTCACACAGGAAGTGGAAGAGCTTCATGGAAAATGCTCACACTGCACTCAAAATCCAGGTACAGTGAAGTTACAGGTACTTATATATCCACTAAGCAGCCCAGGATTGATAGAGAGAGAGAGAGAGTGAGAGTGTGAGTGTGAGTGTGTATAGAGCTTAAAGTGATCCAGTATGTGTCAGTGAGTTTGTAGTGTGTGTGTGTATAGAACTTGTAGTGATCTAGTGTGTGTCAGTGAGTTTGGTGTGTGTGTGTATAGAACTTGTAGTGATCTAGTGTGTGTCAGTGAGTTTGGTGTGTGTGTGTGTGTGTGTGTGTGTATGAATAGAGCTTGCAGTGAGCTTCTGTGTGTGAATTAATCACTATGGAAAACACTGGCAGATGTATTCATTAAACTGAAAATTGACAGGAATTTACCACAGACTTTAAATTTAAAGGGACACTTGTGAGTTTCAGACAATGCACTGCTTAAATCAGGGCTGCCTAAAATTTAAATCCCCAGATGTTGAAGAACTACAACTTCCATGATGGTTTTCATGCCTTTAGAATGAAAAGGCATCATGGGAGTTGTAGTTCTACAATGTCTGGGGTGCTACCTATTGGGCAGCCCTGGTTTAAATAACTAAACTTTGGGGAGTATATACACTAAGCACCAGTTTATAATAAACCGTAAACTGAAATTCTAAATTGATGAAACAATTCAAATACCACAACTACTACAGCATGCTACCATGCAGATTGAGGACAGCACTGATACTCTCAGCTTATGACTCCAGTCATAGTTTGTGCTAAGCAGTGAAATATGGCTTCTCCTGCTGTAGAATACCAGATGTAACAGTTGCGGGATGAGCGCCCAGTAAAACCTAGATAAATGTCAATCCATGCTAAAAACGTTTGACACCTTAGTGATGAATGGCAGCAGGGTTCTCCTGGCACCATAACCACTACAGAGGTCTGTAGTGGTTAAAAAGCATTTGTTTATGATATTAGATGATGTAGACAAATTATCCAATTTAGCAATAGTCCCAGTGGTTAGGATGCTTGGAGTGTTCTTTTAAGACACTAATAGATGTAGAAAAACCTAAAAAGTTAATAATTATTTTCTAATCACCTGTTGGACGCATGTTACCTTTGATATAAATATTAAGGGGCTTATTAAATAAAAAGTGACTTGTGCTGATGAATTGTCTTTCAATATTTAGGACAAATATCCAAGTTGTAAAAAAAATAAATCTTTTTTTAGTAGCATTGGAATTTTTTCCCCAACT
Source organism: Pelobates fuscus (assembly GCF_036172605.1). Classification (NCBI taxonomy): domain Eukaryota; kingdom Metazoa; phylum Chordata; class Amphibia; order Anura; family Pelobatidae; genus Pelobates; species Pelobates fuscus. Next base: position 159,523,204 of record NC_086322.1, on the reverse strand, counting down.
TTGCTATTTTGGTCTTAAAGGTGGTTTTCAAATCACCAATAAACACCTTAGTGAATAGTCCCTTTTTAATATTCGAATAAAAGGTTCAGATGTAGTTCAAGATTTTCTGGGATAGTTATCGTCCTTAAATTTATTGTCACATTTTTTTGTCTGTAGTGAGGTTGTGTGTCAGAGAGCTTGTAGTGAGCTTATGTGTGTGTGTGTGAGTGTCAGTGAGCTTGTAGTGAGCATGTGTGTGTCAGTGAGTCTGTAGTGAGTTTGTGTGTGAGCCTGTGTGTGCTTTAGTGAGCATGTCTGTAGTGAGCTTGTGTGTGTCAGTAAGTTGGTAGTGAGCTCCTGTGTGTCAGTAAGCATGCCTGTAGTGAGCTTGTGTTTCAGTAAGTTTATAGTTAGCTTATGTGTGTCAGTGAGCTTGTAGTGAGCATGTCTGTACAGTGAGCTTATAGTGAGCTTGTTTGTATCAGTGAGCTTGTCTGTATTATGCTTTTGTGTGTGGTAGTGAGTTTGTAGTGAGCTTTTGTGTGTCAGTGAGTTTTTAGTGAGCTTATATGTGTGTGAGCCTGTGTGTGTCAGTGAGCATGTCTGTAGTGAGCTTATGTGTGTGAGCCTGTGTGTGTGTCAGTGACGTTGTAGTGAGCATGTCTGTAGTGAGCTTGTGTGTTTCAGTGCTTTTGTAGTGAGCTTATGTGTGTGTCAGTGAGGTTGTAGTGAGCTTATGTGTGTGTGCTGTGCTTGAGTGTGTGTCAGTGAGATTATAGGGACATTGTGTATGTCAGTGAGCATGTCTGTAGCGTGCTTGTCTGTAGTGAGCTTGTATGTGTGTCATTGAGCTTGTCTTTAGTGAGCTTGTGTGTATCAGTGATCTTGACTTGAGTTAGCTTGTGTGTGTCAGCGAGCTTGTCTGTAGTGAGGTTGTGTGTATCAGTAAGCTTGTCTGTAGTGAGCTTGTGTATGAGTAAGAGAACTCGTGTGTGTTGTTGAGCTTGTCTGTTGTGAGATTGTGTGTGTCAGCCTGGAGGGTGGGTATTACAGCACTGTAATACCCATGGATCATGCGGAGTGAGGGGCTGCGGGTAATAAACAATAAAACAGCCCTAAAGCACATCGAGATAAAAAACACAAACACTCTGTGGCCCGATGAATTATAAGGCTGGAATAATTTTTTTCCAGGGCTGCTTTCTGTTCCCAGTCCGGCCCTGATCACATAAAAAATAAAAAAAAATCACCCATCAGGCTCAAATCAGAGCACTGGGCAGCCCTGTTCAATACCCGCTGTAAATGTAAGAAACTTGCAAGGCCATGCAAACACATAAATAAGACATGTCCCTAACTTTCACACTATACCCTTTATATGTTGTTCTTCCTTTTTCTTATTTTACAAGATACATATGCAATGGCACCATGAGGTTTAGCAACTGAACTCACAAAAAATATATATATAAGTATAGTCTGTATGGGTGACTCAAAAACTTGTTGAATCTCTTTTCTCCACGCAAACTCTTCTCTACCTCTATATTTCTACCCTCCTCTTTCTTGGGGCCACGGCACAGATATGGTGGAATATCCACTGTATGAGCCGACCCAACTCGAATGGGACCCATTGAAACAAACAGTTGCATAGGACACACGTTAGCTGTAAGTTAAAAAGTTCAATTAATAACACTCAGCCCGGAAACCATAGCAAAGATCTACTGTGATCAGTGCCACTGCTATAAAACGACTTTGATAACACAGCCACGCGGGTGGCAGATTCCAAGTACCATAAATCGCCAGTGTTGTGCATATTTGAATCACTAGAACTCAATGCTGTCATATACCGTGGGTGTCTGTCTTCCCAAGTATAAACACTGCAGTTGAGATTCGATGGGATCTCCTTCACTCCTGAGGCAACCTTAAGACTTATGATGCAGACTCCCATCGCCCCTATATATGTATGATGCAGACTCCCATCGCCCCTATATATGCCCGAGAGATTAGTCATATATTTGCCCATGGCTCGGGCGGAGGTCACAAACATTCAAGAAGCGTATGCCCCGGGGACCTGAGGGAATCACATAGATCAACCAAGGGTAAGACACCGGCGCCCAGGACAAACCTTGGGGACTAAGAGGTACGATTAGCTGCACATGATAATGTGCGGGGAGAACTTACACATAAACCGGTTGATAGCCTACAAACTGCAAGCATTGATACAGGGATACAGAACTTCAACCACCCGATGCAGCACCTAGATCTGAACGACTAATTCCCACAGTAATGGGAAGGACATCATTTGCCAAACCATTAGAGACATTGGAGCTCAAAGCCACTTTATGGGAGAATCCCTACTCTCCTACCCCTACGGTGTGGACACCCTGGACCAGATCTTTATGAAAGGAACCCTAGTTTCCACAACCCAAGTTGACACCCCTATGTTATGTCACAAACCCCCTCCCCCACCCATGCCGCACAAAATAAACCTGTCTCTCGAGGATAGCCAAAAAATTGACAAACAAACTCAAAGAACCACAGAATCCTCATATAGCACCACTCCCAATCACCCAGACTCTGAAGGTACAATCAAAAAATGTACGTGGACTAAACCACCCCCACAAGCGCCGTATCCTCCTGGAGGTAGCGAGAAAAGAAAGAATAAACATACTCTATGTGACGAGAGCAATCTCGCCACATTGCATTGGAGAAGCCTGGCTGCCCGCCTGCTGCCTTTGGACTATGGCCCTGGGAGATTGGGCCCTTTAAAAACAGTATTCGGCCATACCAGAGTGTATGTCACTCATTCTGGCCCTTTAAATACAGTAGGGTCATTTGGTACTTGCCCTGTGTGAGCTGTGGTAACCCAGATAGCTATGCCATGGAGCCTATTCGTGTGATTAAAGCCTTTGGCTCCATGGCGATTAAACTGTATTCGGTTGGTCTGAGTGCCATTCACCTAATAATGTGCACTCAGACCTGAGCTATCTGGGGATATGTGAAATGTCTGTGTGTTATGTGTAAAATGTGACTTTATGTATTTTAAAGTGTTTTATGTCGTTTTGCAACCATGTGGTTAATGGAGTCTGCCTCTAGTCCTGGATAATTGGATTACTTCCCCCCATTGTCTCCAGGATAGAGGGCCCTGTAAAACCATGCTTCCAGAAGGTCAAATGCACATTTGTACTAACTTTTGAACCCCTGGTCCAATTCTTATGATTTTTGAGTATGTTGTTCCCCTGAATGGATTTATTGTGAATATGTATTTTTATGCGAATGTGATGTATATTTTGGGAGTTATGAATGTTGTGTAAAAACTGTATTTTCCCTACCTATGATAATTGTATTTTCCTGTGTGTACAGATAATTAGTTTACAGGTAGAGGGGAGGGCTATGTGTGGGATGTAACTATTGTGTGATTGGTTAATGTACGTTACTGTGTGTGTCCCTCCCCTTCATGGGAGTACCTAATAAAAAGGGCTGCAAGCTAGCAGCCAGAGAGTTCTATTTTTACCCTCAACTTGAGTCCTGTCTCTTATTGGGGGAATCTGCTACAAGGGATTGCTATGCTAGGCATATTCCCTTGCTATAATCACTGAGCTCTTGTAAGAGCTTGTTCCTGCTTCGTTCTGAAGGGAGATAGCTGCAGCCTGCGGCGCTTATGGTGTCTGGTGGAGTGCTTGGAGTCCTCTGGAAGCGCTAGGAGCATCTTTCAACGGAGGTACCCAGTCGGGGTGCCAGTGGATCCGTTACACTCTGTATCCAAGAAACCCACTTTGTTACCAATAGGGTCCCCAATTTTGGCATCCGTTAATACCCAACCCAATATCACACGACTCACTTATCCAAATCTAAGGGAGTATCATTTCTAATACATAGCTCCCTGACATTTGAATTTCTACACATCCAGAAAGATACACAAGGGAGGTACATCATCATGCATTGCATAATAAATGAAGTCGAATATACCTTAGTACGCATATACAGCCCAAACACGCACCAAATAAATTTTCTACACAAAGTCCTCAACAAACTCCACAAAACCAATATGGGAAACATTATCATATGCGGAGACCTAAACCATGTTTTGGACTCCCACATGGATACAACACTACCCAATCTAGCTCCCAGACACTTAACAACCCGAACGCAAAGCAAAGCCTTACTCAAACTTATGTCAGAACACAACGTTTACGTCACATAAAGAACAATTCACCCTATGGAAAGGGAATTCACTTTCTACTCGGGCGTACATCAGTCATTTTCCAGAATAGATCACATCCTGGTGTCAAACCCCCTGCTTCCAAGAGTCACACAGTGCTCCATCGGAGACATTGTGTTTTCCTCATCATACACCAATAACAATGACAATTAGAGGCCTTTTCCCACACAGAGGACAAGCACCATGGCACCTTAATGAGTTTCTCCTGCATGACCCAACATTTACATCCCAAATATCACAAAACCTAGAACAATATTTCCAACTAAATGATCTCCCAGAAACTACCCCAGTTTCTATCTGACAAGTACACAAACCGACAATCAGGGGCCTACTGATTAGTCGAGCCTCATATCTGAAGCGTACAGCACACAAAGATTACATGACACTGCTGCGAACCCTACGAGACACTACAAATGCATACGCTATACAACCAGAGGACGCTCATCTGAAAACAATAGAGAATGTTACCAAAAGCATAAATGACATACACCTAGCTAAAACTTCTCACACACTCCAATGGCTCAAAATGAGACATTACTCCCAGGGCAAAAGAGCAGGAAAGATGCTCACTACGCTGCTAAAAAAACAACAGATGCAATCTAAAATCCCATACCTACTCCTAGATTCTAACAAAAAAAATATACAATCCCCAAGATATAAATAACGAAATGGCTTCCTTCTACCATAAACTGTATAACTTAAACAAGGAACATACTATACACCACCCAACTGAGACAGAGATCAATAATTTCCTGCATCTTACTAAATTGCCATCCCTAACCCCACAACAAAAAGCAACACTAAAAGCACCCGTAACAAGTCAAGAGATTGCACAAACCATCTCCCCACTGCCCAAGGGGAAATCACCTGGGCCAGATGGCCTTACCAATTACTATTATAAACTTTTTTTCTCACTTTTTAGCATCACGCTAAGAACCAGTATGTAATCATATTATAAACACGGGCAAGATACCACAAGTGATGCTAATGGCACATGTAGCCACACTTCTCAAGCCGGGGAAACCGCCAAACAAAAGCAAAAATCTATGCCCAATATCCTTACTCAATACAGACACAAAGCTGCTTGCTAAAATATATGCAAACAGGCTATCACAGATTATCCCAACTATTGTACATGCTGATCAGGTGGGATTCGTCAGCGAATGCCAGGGGGCGGATGGTACAAGGAAAGTCATAGACCTGCTGGGTGGGCTGCGGGGAGGGGGAGCCCCCAGTGTGCTACTTTCACTGGATGCAGTAAAAGCCTTTGATAGGCTCAACTGGTCCTTCCTCCTCGCGGTCCTAGGGAAGTACGGATTTCCCCCGCGGTTTATCGCTTTAATATCAGCTCTGTACTTCAACCCATCAGCCCAGGTGGTAAATGGAGGATTTTCCTCTCGCAGCTTTGCCATTACCAATGGCTCCAGACAGGGGTGTCCACTCTCCTCAATCCTTTACATCCTAGCTCTGGAACTTCTAAGAGAAGACCCTAACATTCATGGAATTAAAGTTAAAGAAAAGAAATACAAATTTACTCTGTTCACAGATGACATCCTGCTCACGCTGCAAAAACCACATATCTCCTTACCCACACTACATAATCTCATCCAGCAATATAGCAAATGCTCATACTACAAACTGAATATAGCTAAAACACAAGCGATAGGCATTAATGTCCCTCAACACATATTGACTCACCTAAAAGAGACATTTGCATATGAATGGCGTACTACTTCACTTAAATTTCTGGGGATAGCCTTGACACAACACGTCTCAGGCTTGTACAAAGCCAACTATCAACCATTGCTTCATGACCTAAAAACTCAAATATACAGCTGGAAAGGAAAATTCATCTCATGGGTGGGCAGGATGGCAGCAACCAAAATGCTACTCCTACCAAAATTACAATACCTATTCAGAACTATACCACTCGCAATACCTGCACGCTAAATAAAAGAGGCGCAGGGACTCATAAGTTCCTTTATATGGAACAACACCAGACCCCGAATCGCGAAACTCACCCTCTATAAATCATTTACACAGGGCAGCATGGGCCTACCAGACATCGGGAGATACCATAGGACAGCAATTATTAGCCCAATATTATCAGCGAGTAGAAACATTGTGCCCCCCCCAGTGGGTCCATATCGAATCAATATACACTAACGAAATCACCATCACAGCTCTCGCATGGAGGTCTCGGAAGCTGATACTCAAACACAAGGAAATACTCCCCACGACCAAATACATCCTATGAGTATGGGACAAGTTTAGGGACAGACAAAAAATGGATGACGGCATATCCCTGGCATAACCTTTAGAGGCCATACCCTCCATTATACACGATTTTAACTATAAACTGTGGCACAGACACCATATCACACACTTGTACCATATCTTCCAGGGACCAACCCTGAAATGTTTTGCAGATATACAAATACAATATGGAATATCACTTACTGCACATTTTTTTTTATGTACAACTAATGTCATGGCTAAAAAAGCAACAAATATTGTCATTGTCATATCATGATGTAAATAGCTTACAGCTGACAGAGGTGGAGAAAATCTGTCTTAGACTACAACCTGCCAGAAAACTGATATCTATCCTATACGCCAAATATAATGATGCTTCCAGCCCCCGGTCCCTTACATTTGTTAGAGCATGGGAACGAGAACTGAATATCTCCCTGTCGGAAAGTCAGTGGTCCTGAATATTCCGGGCACACAAAAACCTATCCCTATGTACTTCCCATATGGAAGTTACGCGGAAGATCTTATATCGATGGTAAAAATACAATAATAGGTCGCGCTATACAGAAAGTATAACAATAAGTAGATAAAAATATATATGTACTCACATTTAATAAATAGGCAAACAGAGAGTAAAAATAGATATGTGTATAAAAGTCCCAATATATGTTAAAATTCTTGTAGGTTCCAGTAGGATAGTAGAGACTTGATGGTGATATCAATGAGAGGCTGGGTCTTCTATAGCTGAGGGGATCTTGTCTCAATGACGGACATGTAAATGAGAGGATAGAGGAAACTCCAATAGTGTAAACTGTGATTGAGTAGATAAAATAAAGTGTGTATTCGGGAGGTATTACACTCACCTATTCAAGAGCGTGTACTCGCTCAAGTGTAGTTGGCATTCAGTGGCGTTGACCCCCCACTGTCGGGATATAGGTGTGGATAATTTCTCGATATGAAAAAAAGATAGAGACCAAATATAGTGCTCACTGTATAATTATAAATAAGTCTGAGAAGTAAAGGGTGTACTCACATTTGCATGAGCAGGATATACTGCTCAATATGATGGCGTGGGTGGTACAATCCCCACCTAGGATTTTTAAACGATGGTCGGCTCCAAAGTGACGTGTAACCAGGTTAAAAATAAATGAATAAAATAAAATAAAATAAAAGGTATATGGCAAATAAAAGGTAAAAAAGCCAATATTCCTTTATTAATACAGTAAAAAATATATATAAAAATAGCCAAAACGCGTTTCGCCACACAGGGCTTTATCAACTGGCAATAATTGCCAGTTGATAAAGCCCTGTGTGGCGAAACGCGTTTTGGCTATTTTTATATATATTTTTTACTGTATTAATAAAGGAATATTGGCTTTTTTACCTTTTATTTGCCATATACCTTTTATTTTATTTTATTTTATTCATTTATTTTTAACCTGGTTACACGTCACTTTGGAGCCGACCATCGTTTAAAAATCCTAGGTGGGGATTGTACCACCCACGCCATCATATTGAGCAGTATATCCTGCTCATGCAAATGTGAGTACACCCTTTACTTCTCAGACTTATTTATAATTATACAGTGAGCACTATATTTGGTCTCTATCTTTTTTTCATATCGAGAAATTATCCACACCTATATCCCGACAGTGGGGGGTCAACGCCACTGAATGCCAACTACACTTGAGCGAGTACACGCTCTTGAATAGGTGAGTGTAATACCTCCCGAATACACACTTTATTTTATCTACTCAATCACAGTTTACACTATTGGAGTTTCCTCTATCCTCTCATTTACATGTCCGTCATTGAGACAAGATCCCCTCAGCTATAGAAGACCCAGCCTCTCATTGATATCACCATCAAGTCTCTACTATCCTACTGGAACCTACAAGAATTTTAACATATATTGGGACTTTTATACACATATCTATTTTTACTCTCTGTTTGCCTATTTATTAAATGTGAGTACATATATATTTTTATCTACTTATTGTTATACTTTCTGTATAGCGCGACCTATTATTGTATTTTTGCTATTTCTCTTTTGAGGACGTTGGAGGGAACCTCATATCCATAGGTTGCAGCTTGTCTTTTCTTGTTTATTCCCCTCTAGAGCACTCAGCGCTGATCCTATACCCTTTCTTATATCGATGGTACCTAGTGCCAATACGATTACATAAAGGCAACTTAAAAGTATCAGACACTTGCTGGTGATTCCTCACAGAAAAAGGAACAATGACACACATTTGTTGGTCTTCTCCAAAATTAGCGCACTATTGGTCAAGTATAGCCCAGGTCATACAAGACTGCATGGGGAAAGATTTACCAAAAACCCCAGAAATGTACTTACTGCACCTCTTTCCAAATGGCCAAACCAAGACCCAGACATATCTCCTTTACCACATTATAGTAGCGGCACTAATAACAATAAGCAGACTCTGGCGCATTCCAGACCCGCCGACAAAGACCCAATGTATAAACACGCTGGAGCTTACTAGAAAATATGAACAGATGGCACGCAACCATTTATGACATCAGCATGGTCGACTTGGGAGGCATACCTTCTCAAGATAGACACAGATGTGTCCAAACCTCCTGAAGATCTCAATAATCCCTCAAGAGCCTAAGGGAACACTGCCATAAACTAAATTGAAACTCAAATAAAGATCGCCATAGTCTAACGATATAGCTGACCAACTCCGACAGCTATGGCCAAAACTCTACCTATGTATGCACATGAGATGAGAGTAACAAAACCAACTCACGTGAGATAGCATGACCCCCATACCCACCCACCCTAACCCTCCCTACCTTGTTTTCCCTTACCCCCATTCAAAGATATATACACAAATTGAAAATACTACAAAATATTGTGCAGAATGCAAGGCATACAATGCAAATGAGGACTGTGACAAACTGCCATTTGCCACTGGGCATTGGAGAGGACTGCTTGCCAGCCTCCTGCCACATGACTATGGCCCTGGGATATATGGTGTGGTGAAAGTGACCTCGCCACTGGTTTTTGGAGGGGCCTGTTTGCCAGCCTCCTGCCCTGCGACTATGGCCCCGGGATGTATTGCCCTTCTAGGAACTGATTTGGGCATATTGTATTTTATTATGCTGCTGCTGGCCCTTTAAGAACCTTCTGGGGACATACTGTGGAGTTACTGGGTGGCCACTATTTCATGTATCAGAGGCACATGGTGAGAACAACGGATGAAGCACATGGTGAGAACAATGGATGGCGGCCATTTTAACTCACAGACACTGTTTTGACTTTTCTACACAGTGCCATCTCGCCGGTATTTGGTGCACAAAGACATCGTTCAGCAGTTTTAAACTACAGAACAGGGGACACATTTAACAGTAATTATTTTTCCTATAGCCTGTATATGTTCTGCAGAATCTGCATTAAACCGTATCTTCCAAACTACTGAACGGATCTGGGTGAATTTTGGATATGTGGTTCACCCAGATCCCCCGGTTCCGAGGATATATATATATATTTTTATGGGGTTATTGAATGTTTTGGGGTCCCTGTGACATGTTTTATAATACTGTATTGTTCTGCCTGTAATAATTAAGTTTAGTCTATTGTGTTGAGTAATTATATCACAGGCAGAAGGGAGGATTTTGTGGGAGTGAATAGGTGTGGTTTTACTGTATGCTATGTGCTTTATTGATTATTTTACAAAACCCTGTGGGCGGGACTGTATCTGTAAAACCTGCATAAAAGAAGGCCCTTTGGTGCCAAGTAAAACAGTTCTTCTTGACCCTCAACACATAGTCTTGTCTCGTGATTAGAGGGGACAGCTATATTCACACTGGGGATTGCTATGCTCTGCATACTCCCCTGAGCTTTAATCACTTAGCTCTTTTAAGAATTTGTTCCTGATACGCTCTCCTGAAGGAGAGGTCTTCCCCACACGGTCCTGGAGGACAGAAGCTGATCCAGGGTGGACAGAAGACGGCGAGACTACAGTTAAGCTAGGGCGGTTGTGGAGTCTGCGGTGGTTGTGGTGTCCGGTGCGGTGCTTTTGGTCCTTGGCGCAAGCTAGGAAGCGTCCATCAACGGAAGGTACTCGGTCGGAGTACGGGGAGTTCCGTTACAAGGACATAACTATATTGAAGATATTTAAAATGCATGTCTTCTCAAACTGTAACCCTACAAATGTATTTATGCACATTGTAATTGTAAAACTGTAAAAAAAAAAAACTTCACATATTGACTCATTTCTATGCTACATGCTCAATTCTACCAACGTCCACTATCTCACCAAATTTACAACCTGTCTTGGCTAGGTGTAAATAAAAAAAAAAGATAAGTTAACAACTGGAAACTCAATATTTCCTACAGAACAAAATACATTTTTATTCATAAGTTAATTATATTTAAACACTACAGCACATTTCAAAGCATATCAACCATTAATACAAATAAAACAAAGGTCAAAGATATGACTTCAAGAAATAGATAAATGTGAAAGTAAAGTGCATGTATCATTCAATTTAATAATTTGCATACAAGAAGTTAACTTCAAAATGAAAGGCAACACCTTGGATCCACAGGGGCATCAAATACATATTTACCTGGCAAAATATAAAAGCATACTTCAATACATATAACATACATGTTTTAGATGTGTATATTAATAGCCATGTGCAAATAAAGCAGATTAAAAAGTGCTATACAGTAGCCAAAATTGTTCTTCCAATCATAACAAATCATACCTTGACATATTAAATCACATCAACTATCCCTTGTCATTATATCGCATACAGAATTGGATCATTCATCAACCACAACCTTTATAAGCAACATATAGCACAGAATGGTAGTAGTTTGTTTTTCCAGGAAAAATAAATTGCCTATGGTTGTAAGATAAACTAGATGAACATAATGGAATAGTCATCTTTCAAATTGGCACCTAACAAAACATAGAATTACATGCAATTAGTTTGTAGAATGATTTCATAATAAGCATATTCATCATAAAGACAAACATGTGACTAAGTGCAAGGAATATGGAAAATACTTGCAATTATCAGCTCATATTTAGACAAAAGTTGTATAGTTGTATTGTTTTATTCAATAACTAATGATGTAATCATTTGGGCATAATAAAAGAAATGTGATTCATTTGTAGTAGCTCAAAAATATTCAAGGAACATTGTTGGCACCTAAACCACTTTGTTTCATCCAAAGAGGTTGGTGCTACGCTTAGGAGACCAGTACAGCAAGGAAGAAAATGTAAGTAAAATAACCCTTTTAATAATACAGCACTGGCTTGGTCACCTAAATGGTGACTAGGTCACTATAGTATTACAAACACACTATAGTGTTTCTTTAACCCCTTAATACCGCAGCCAAATGTACAAGTTGTGATCCAAACAAAACGTAAACAAATCCTGGCATTTGTGCTATATGTCTGTCCAACCGTAATTCACCTCTTTCATATTATGTGTATCTACACTTATTATATATCATTTTATTCAGGGGAAACAGGACTTTCGTTTAACATCAAATATTTAGGTATGGAACATAATTTAATATGAAAAAAATATTTAAAAATGGGAGACAATAAGACATTTTTAATTTTTTTTAGTTCTACCTGACAGTTTAACTGTGAATGTCAAAATACTGTTTGCTTTTACTGCAGTAACATGCACATATTTGTATTCAGCGATGTCTCACGTGTAAAACAGTACCCCTATGTACAGGTTGTATGGTGTTTTGGGAAGTTATAGGGTCCAATATAGCGTGTTACATATTTCAGTATTTTTACATTGAAATTCGCCAGATTGGTTACGTTGCCTTTGAGACCACATGGTAGCCCAGGAATAAGAATTACCCCCATGATGGCATACAATTTGCAAAAGTAGACAACCCAAGGTATTGCAAATGGAGTATGTCAAGTCTTTTTTAGTAGCCACTTGGTCACAAACACTGGCCAAAGTTAGTGTTAATATTTGAAAATGCAAAAAACGAATTTGAACACAAATTTTGGCCAGTGTTTGTGACTAAGTGGCTACTAAAAAAGGCTACTAAAAAATAAACTGAACATACCATATTTGCAATACCATGGGTTGTCTACTGTTGCAAATGGTATGCCATCATGGGGGTAATTTTCATTCCTGGGCTACCGTACGGTCTCAAAGGCAACCTGGCGAATTTTAATGTGAAAAAACTGAAAAGCAAGCCTTATATTTGACTCTGTAACTTATGAAAACACCATAAAACCCGTACATGGGGGGTACTGTTATACTTGGGAGACTTCGCTGAACACAAATATTAGTGTTTCAAAACAGTAAACCGTATCACAACAATTTTATTGTCAGTGTAAGTGCCATTTGTGTGTGAAAAATGCAAACAATTTCACTGTCACTGACGATATCGTCGTTGTAATACATTTTACTGTTTTGAAACACTAATATTTGTGTTCAGCGAAGTCTCCCGTACGGTAGCCCATGGAAATTACCCCCATGATGGCATACCATTTGCAATAGTAGACAACCCAGGGTATTGAAAATATGGTATGTTCAGTTTTTTTTTTTTAGTAGCCACTTAGTCACAAACACTGGCCAAAATTTGCGTTTACATATAATTATTCTATATATATATATATATGTGTGTATATAGAAAAAATTATGAGAAGAGCACTCCAGAGGACTTGTTTAGTAGATTTTATCAGTGTTTGAACAAAATCGACGTTTCGAAAAAATGTGCAAAGTATATCCATACCTTATCTATGTATTGCAAATGCTGAAACCTATTCCTGCAGTTAACAACATGCAACCAGCACTTAAACGTAAAAACTGTCCTGCAAATTAATGTAACGCAATGTATGTCTAAACTCCAGTGCAACTAGTTTTGTTATTTACACATGCATCCTAGCATGTTTAACTATTAAACACCATGCTTAACTCTTAATCACCATGCTTAACTCTTAATCACCATGCTTAACTATTAATCACCATGCTTAACTCTGGATTACAAATGTTTACTAAACTTGTTATAAATATAAAATGTGCAAACGCTCATGCCACTACCTAACACTTGTGAACCTTTGAAACACGCTTTTGTGGCGAATGTGATAACCTGTAACCACCTGCACAATAAAAATAAAGAATTAAAAAAAAAAAAAAAACGACGTTTCGACCCGCAGGTCTTTATCAAGATGTGTGTATATATATGTGTATATATATATATGTATATAATTTTTTCTTTATTTATATATAGGTATATATATATAGTGATATATACGTATATACTTATGTATATAGATATATATATTATTTCGTTCCACATGTATTTTGATATCAATATATATATATTAATTTTAAAATACAGTTAGAATGAAATTACACATGTATATATATTTTTTATCTATTTATTTTTTATTATTTTTATTTTTTATTTTTTAACGTAGTTATATATTTATTTATTTTTTATTATATATAAATATATATAATGAAAATTATATATATATATTTAATCAATATCATTGTACGTGTATTTTGAGATATACATATATATATATATATATATATATATATATAATTATGTATATATTAATATTTAAATACACGTAGACAGTGTATGTGTATTTCTTTTTTTTTTTATTGAGAATTAGAACACGTACAACAATATGTCATAAAAAAAAGTGGATGACAATATGTTGAGTAACAAACATCATGAACAACAAAAATATTACATCTCTTAACAGTATTTCGACAGGAGAATGCGCTGTATACGGATAATTCTATAGCGAGTAAGTGGTCATGCCATTAGTGGTTCATTTTTGATTGCAGTGTAAAACATCGTTTGAATATCACAGGGTATATTACAAAAGGTCCCTGCTAGTACCTGCCCTGCAACAACACTTCCCAGGATGTCTGGATGTGGGGGAGGGGTGTGGGGAGGGAAGGGGGAGAAGGTATGTGGTGAATCAGGGATTCAAGGTTCAAGCCTGGTTTAGGACAACAATTATATTGTGCTGTTTTTGAGGTAGTCGCACCATGGTTGCCACATTGTTTGGTGGCGGTGATATGTATCTGCGAGAGAGTGAAAAGTTTCCTCAAGTTCCCTAATCTTTTCGACATTTTGTATCCATTCGCGGATAGAGGGTGGTTGTGGATGTTTCCACAGAGCTGGTATGAGTTGGTTTGCTGCTGACAAAAGGTGAATTAGGAGGTCTGACACCATTTTAGGCGTGTTTCGGAGGGGGATTAGAAAGATAAATAGTTCTGGAGTGAACGGGATATGAGTCTGCAAAGCTGGTTGCGATATTCCATGAACCTGTTTCCAGTAACGAGTGATCACTGGACAAGTCCACCATATGTGTGTTGTGTTGCCTTCAGGTGCCTGGCATCTCCAGCAGTGGTGGGATTGGTTAGGGAAGAGGGATTTTAGTTTTGTCGGCGTATAGTGCCACCTTACTATCCTTTTGTAGTTACTCTCTTGGGTTAGGGTGTTCCGAGAAGACCTGTGGATTTGCTTAAAGATAGTGCGCCATGTTTCTGGTGAAAATGAAGTGTTTAGTTCCTTTTCCCAAGAAACAGTGAATGCAGGTAAGTGGTGGGGTAGCGTCTGTGTAATCGCTGAGTACATCACTGAGATTAGTTTTTTTTTTTCAGAGTGTGATGGGTACACAGTAGTTCAAATTGTGTGTGCGTCCGAAAGGGTTTGTGGGCGAGCGGGCCTGTGCGTATAAAATGGGTGAGTTGTCTGTATTGGAAGTATTGAATTGCACTATGACTCTCAGTGAGAGCTTGTAGTGGTTTGATCTGTTTACTCGAGTTGTCCATTACAGTGTCTAGGTGCATGAATTCTGATGTGTGATAATGGTTGTATGCCTTCCCGTCTTCTCCCGGTTGGAATAAAGGGTTGTGAGTGAGTGGGTATAGCGGGGAGGGGTATGGAGAAATTGTGTGGTGTGATCTCGTCTTGGCCCACATGTGTAAGGTCGGTGAGATGGTGGGGTGGGGCGCGTGTCGTAATAGTGATTGCCCGGTTTTGTGCCAAGGTATTGTGGAGATGGGTGCCCTGAAAAAGGTTCCTTCTATGTTTATCCACTGTGTGGCTGGCTGTGGGCTCGTCCAGTCATACAGTCGGGTGAGATGGATAGCTCGGTGGTATCGCTCTATGTCCGAGAGGCCAAGGCCTCCTTCGACTTTCGGCCTCGTAAGGAGAGAGTATGCTATCCTCGGGTGTTTGTGTGCCCAGATATAGTTTGTAATTGTTTTCCGAACCATCGTGAACCACGATTTCGGCAGCATTATTGGCAATACCTGTAGGACATATAATAGTCTTGGTAGGACATTCATTTTTAGGATGTTCAGCCTACAGAACCAGCCAAATTGGGGTTTGTTCCAGGCGCTGAGATCTGAGGTTATGCCTTTCATCAAGTTGGGGAAGTTACTCTCAAATAGTTGGGAGGCTTCTCTTGTAAGGTGTATCCCCAGATATTTAATACTGCGTGGGGCCCAAATAAAAGGGTGGTCTTTGTGCAGGTAGGCCTGATCGTGTGTGGTGACGTGAAGCGGCAATATCTCACATTTACTGAGATTGGCCTTGAAATTGGAAATCTTACTGTATGAGTCCATCTCAGCCATTAGATGGTGTATTGATGTGACGGGGTCTGAAAGCGTAAAGAGCATGTCGTCAGCAAATGCTGCAATCTTATGCTCCTCTTTGCCTGCTGTGATGCCTCTGATACGAGTGTTGTCCCTGATTCCCTATAGGAAGGGTTCCAGGACCAAGACAAAGTGCAGAGGCGATAAGGGGCACCCCTGTCTAGTGCCATTTGTTATTTTTACCGGCTCTGATAATTGGCCATTGACACGAATATTAGCTGTGGGGTGGGAGTATATTGCGTTGTGCCACTTCAACCAGTTCGGACCAAAACCCAAGTGTTGTAGGGTGTGTGATAGCAAAGTCCAATCTACCCTGTCAAACGCTTTTTCAGCATCAATGGACAGGAGTAGACTGGGACATCCCTCTCTCGTGGCTTTGTGTATGAGGTTCAGCAATTTTGTGGTGTTGTGTTTGGCTTCCCTATTGGGGATGAAACCTGATTGATCTGCATGAATCAATCCAGGTAGTAGGGGGCGGAGCCTGTTGGCTAAAATTTTTGTGAACAACTTCAGGTCAATGTTTATCAAAGAAATCGGCCTGTAGCTGCCACATTGGGTCGGGTCCTTCCCAGGTTTAGGAAGTAGTGTGATTGTTGCGTTCAAAGCCTGTGGAGGGAGACCGTCTGCTTTGAGTAGAGAGTTGAACGAGTTTTGAAAGTGGGGCGCCAGTAAAGTAGCGAATGTCTTGTAATATTTGGCTGTCAGCCCATCTGGGCCAGGGCTCTTCCCTAACGGGAGGTGTTTAATTGCTTGTAGGCATTCATCTAGTGAGATGGGATGTTCTAGGGAGTCTCGGACATTACGTGGTATGGTGTTGTGTATCCTCTGAGAGAGAAAATCATGGATATCTGTGGGCTCAGGGGGGGACTGTCTTAAGTTATATAGTGAAGAGTAAAATTCTTTAAATTCCTTGAGAATGTCTGTCATGGAGTGTGACAGTGTGCCCTCCTTATTTTGAATGGTTGCTATGAATGTATGTTCCCTCTGTTTCTTTAATGCGTGGGCCAGAAGACGCCCACATTTACTACCTTGTGCGTAGAATGTACATCTTGTTTTAGCTAGAGCGTGTTTAGTGGAGACATTAAGGATTGTGTTTAGCTCGGTCCTTTTCTCTACTAGAATCTTGTATGAGGCTAGGTTTAAGTCGTTCTTATGTGTTTCCTCCAGTTTCCTGATTTCCCTGGTCAGAGTGAGTGTGCGGGATTCCCTCTGCTTTTTGAGTCTAGAGGCTGCCTGAATGAATGTCCCCCTTATCGTACTCTTATTCGCTTCCCAGATCATGGGAAAGGCTGAGTCTGGATGTGTGTTGAGCTCAAAGTATTGGCCTAAGGAAACTTCAATTTGGTCCCGTATGTCTGGAGAATTTAGTAAAGTGTCATTGAGTTTCCATTGCGTCCTAGAGGGGTGGAGGGAAGGGATCGTGACTGAGAGAGAGAGTGGCGCATGATCGGACCATGTGATTGAGCCATAATCGCATGAACCGACGAGGTTTAAGAATCTGTGTGGCATAAGGAGCAAATCAATCCTTGAGTATGAGCATGAGGAGTGCGAATAGTATGAGTATTCACGTTTAGTAGGGTGTAGAACTCGCCAGCAGTCATAAAGCTGGTGGGAGTCTAGAAGTTTTTGGGTAAGCGCTCGTGTGGAAGCTTGGTAAGTTTGGGCCTGGGACGTAGTGTCCAATGCACCGTCTAGTGAAGTGTTGAAGTCGCCTCCTAATAGTAGTAAGCCTTCGGTAAAGGTTTCTAGTGTCTTGAGTAGCTTGCGTAAGGCCTGGAATTGTTTCCTGTTTGGAAGGTAGATGTTGGCCAGTGTAATTGGGGTTGTTCCTATGCATCCTTTAAGGAATAAATATCTTCCATTGTCGGCTGACAAGTGTTCCTTGTATGTGAATGGTAGGTGAGGGGCGATGAGTATCGCTACCCCCCTCGATTTTGATTCTGTGTAGTTGCTAAAATAACCCTTGGTGTAGTGCCTAGATTTCAGAGAAGGGGCTGAGTTTTTACGAAAATGTGTCTCTTGTATGAATACCACATCTGCTTTTTGTTTGTGGTAGTCTGTGAGAGCCATGTGACGTTTCTCGGGGGTATTCAGCCCCCTTGCATTGTGTGATAGTACCGTGATTGTTG
The DNA here is from genome assembly GCF_036172605.1 of Pelobates fuscus. Lineage (NCBI taxonomy): Eukaryota > Metazoa > Chordata > Amphibia > Anura > Pelobatidae > Pelobates > Pelobates fuscus. The sequence goes on along the minus strand of NC_086322.1, from coordinate 159,504,988 downwards.
CCATAACTGAGTCAGCTAGGAAATATGAAATGAGGGAAGGAGGGTTGGGGTACTATGGTCTGGGTATTCGGAACTTATCCCTCAGCCACTGTTTGGGAAATACACTGCCTAAGAAAGTCAGCCCAGCAGAAGCAAGGCACAATGTGAGATATTGAACAATATATCATATACAGGCAAAAGCTCCTATGATAAGCCTAATCAGCATACAATGTAAACGTATTAAAATCGTAACAGAACTATGTACAGTAAGTCGTATCGGTCGGTGAGACCAAATATTATGGTTATATTTGTGAACAGTGGTCGCTCTGTGGAAACTATAAAAACAACTGGGATCAGCCCCTGAGAAGTCCCGTAGTCTGCAGAGGGCTATATTAAAGTGACCCCGTTGAAATGAGGGTGGTGGTCGTGCGTAGGGTTTATCGTTGCTGTTATTTGTTTTTTATTTTTTTATTATTTTTTTTTATTTATTTTTTCTTTGTTGTTTTTTTTTTTTATAACAACTCTCGTATTCTGTAGCTGTTATCTAATTTTAGCGTTTGTATTTTACCGCAGCATAATGGGCTCGTAAAATACACGGAACATAACCGCATGTGAGCTTGTGTATGCGTCGTGGAGGTATGTTGGCAAGTCAGTCATTGGGGGTTGAAAGGTGAACATGGGAAGAGTGAGATCTTATGGAATGTAGATGCTCTTGGGTCAAACTCGGGTAAAGGAAGGGAATGGGTCTGAATCGGCCCTTCTTTTCATCATGTCATGTCAGACCGCTATGTCCTTGATTCCTAACGGGAGACTGGAGAAAGTCAGGTTTAAGTCTGGATTTACCTGTCCCCTTGTTCGGCATGGCCGAGGTCAGTCATTTGTCTAAGGCAACCTACTTCAGCCTGTAGCGAAACAATGTCCCCAGATGTGAAATATCCTGGGTTTGTCAGTAGTCTGGTCGGGGCATGGTGAGTAGGCACCTCTAGTAGTATCACAGTTGAACATTGTCATAGGCATAGTTATCAAAAAGCATATAAAATCATACGACCTGAGAGTGAACAGAACGTTCGTGTAAATGTAAAGGCTGAGTCCCATTGAGGATCGCAATGGAATTAGAGCCCAATCTAGGTAGATAGTCCAGTGTCCGTAGGACGTGGGATGATCTCACATAGAAGAATAGTATGGTAGCCTGACTGAGTGCCGTTAGACGGGATCTTCTAGTGGTCGGTGATGGTATTCTGCTCTCTTTCAGCTTGAGCCAGCCTTTGCCTCTTTGCCGTGGATCTCAGCGTGGTCTTTGCTGTGCTGATGGGGCTGTTAGCGCCGGGTCCGGTGCATACCAGTCCACGATGGTCGTTTCAGTTAAATTCAGTGCTTTGGTGAACGGTATGATGTCTTGGTGTGTGGAGATTGTGAATGTGGATCCGCGGGTGTTCACGATAAGGGCAAAAAGGAAACCCCATCTGTATCTCAGATTGTGTGCGCGGAGCTGGTCTGTTATGGGCCGGAGGGCCCTCCTTGCTTGTAAGGTGTGCCAGGATAAATCCTGAAATATCTGTATCTCATGTCCCTGGAACAGCATGGGGGCTGAGGTATCTCTGAGATGTCTTAGTATGTCCTCCTTTAGGGCATAATAATGAATACGGCATATAATGTCCCTTGGAGCAGCACCAGTAGCCGTTTTGGGTCTCAGAGAGCGGTGTGCTCTATCTAGGACCACTGGTGAGTATTAAGTTAAATAGCGTAGCCAGGACGGTATATAAATTTTCCCCTTCAGTTTCGGGCAATCCCCTTATGCGAAGATTGTTTCTTCTGCCCCTATTGTCTATGTCATCTAAGGAGCGTTGTAACATAGAGAGATGCCTCTCTTGGGCCTGAACTTTAGTTGAGAGAGATTGCAGTAAAGTTTGGTGGGACCCCCTCTCATCCTCCAGATTCTGCACCCTGTGGCCTACCTGCTTAATGTCTGTGCTCAGGTCTTCCAGTTTGTGCTGAAAGCTGGTTTCAAGCTTTCCCAGCATCTGTGCCAGGTCGGCTCTAGATGGCAGATTTCGGATTAGATCCTTGATGTCAGCATCTACCGATGCATTAGAAGCCTCTGATCCCAAGGGGCTTGGCGGGTCTAACTCCGCGGGTGATGCCACCGGCGCCATGTTGGATTCATCAAGCTCTGACTTGCGGTCAGAATATTCTCGGAACAGGCGGGTCATGGTGCCTGTTTTCCCGACCGGGGTTTTCCCGGTGTGCTGGGATGCCGTTGAGGCTTTCTTGTGGTTCCTCATCGCTGCTGATTACCTCCGTTTTTTTGCGGTTTTCTCCGTGTAGCTCAGGAGCTCGGTCAGTGTGCTGCCATGTAGCTCGGCTGCCGGCAACGCCCCCGTGTATGTGTATTTCTGTGTGTGTGTATATGTGTATATATATATACTTAGATCATATATATATATATAATATTATATATATATATATATATGATCTAAGTATATATTATTTATTTTCAGGCAGCACTCCCCCTGCTGGCATTGACATGGACGGCTATGCCGTCCATGTGATCGCAGGGTCCTCGCAAGGACCTTGTGTTCACATGGCCCAGGGGGGCCAAAGAGGACGCTCCCAGGTAAGTCCCCCATACCGCAATCACCGGCGTGGGATCGCCGGCGACCGGGTAAGTACAAAAGATCGCAGGGTGTTCTATGCCACCCTGCGTCGTTTAGAGTCGCCAAAATACGGATGGCATAGAACGCCCTGCGGTCTTAAGGGGTTAATGAGCAAGTAATTTTATCAAAGTTAATTACAATACAATACAGATAATATTTTTACATTCTAAATATTGTTAGATTACTTTATATTCCCTGAAGCAGTATACTTGACCATGTCTATTCTTCTATTATTTTCACAGCTACTTAAGTGACAACAATATATTTTCACTTTTATTCCAATATGTCATACTTTAAATTTGAAATAAAAAATAGATGCCATATAATTTTAAAGTTTTTATCCCTCAAAGTTTCTATCAATTCTGAACCAAAGAAGAATTTATTTTATTGTTTAGATATTTTTGAGATCATCAAAATCACACTATTTTATCTTTTATGTATAATATAAAGCACATACTTTAGCTCTTTGCACAAAATACCATCCACCTTTTACAACTGCTTTGGCTACAGAAGTGGTTGTCGAACTTGTTGGATCAAAGTGCAATTAAACAGACGAGAACTTCCTAAGCACACCTACATTATTTAATAGAGAGGTACATATAACATACAGTACACAGTAAACAAGCTTACTAATTTAAATTGAATCGCCAGACGAAAATAAAAATTAGAATGTCAACACATATTCACAAATACAAGCTTAAATACTTCAGTCAACCTATTACAGCCCTAGAGTTAAAGGAACAGTATAGGGTTAGAAAAACAAAGCTGTATGCCTAACGTTATAGTGTCCCTCTGACCTAAAGTTATTGTCTGAGCGCCTGCCCCCCAACATCCACCAAGTAAAGGCTAAAAAAACTCTTTAAACACTTAACTGATCCTAGTGCTGAGGTCCTCGTTGCGAATGCCTTGCATGCATTAGGTCTTTCCATAGAAATGCATTGAATCAATATGGGGGATTCCCTATGGGGATCTGAAGACGCTGGACATCCTCATGCAACTGACTAGAGGCAATTTTAACTCTACAATGTAAGCACATTTTTAAGTTAAGATAAAAGGGACACTGTACCCAGACCACTTCAATGACATGAAGTGGTCTGCGTGCTTGTAGTGTCCCTTTAATGTATGTGTTGTGCACTTTGAGGTAGCTTCCTGAACACCATGGTGGCATGGCATACTGTTTGAGAACCACTAGGCTATGAAATCTATCCCGAATATATACACAGAAGAAACAAAAGGAGTTACAAGAATGCCGTGTATAAAACAAAGAGAACATTTTTTTTATTTGCATATGTATTTGCCTTACCTTTTCAATCAACGTTTTAAAATAAAAATTGTCCTGCTTTCCTTTTCAAAAGAAATACTAAAGGTATCATAAGTGGATAAATTAGTAGTTTGTAAAATAATAAGGTTTTAAAAATAGTAGTGGCCACTTAAATACTATTTAAGTGGCTTGCCCATGCCACCCCCACCACCACTGCCACCCCCTTAGCCTCCTTAGCCTCCTTAGCCTCCTTAGAAAATGTTAAAACTCACCTTATTTCCAGTAGGGGAAGCATTTGATTGGTTGAAATCGGCAAGGAGATGGGATGGGGGTGGGGCCAATCAGGCTGATCATTGGCTGATCATCACCTCCTCATAGAGTAAGCACCTCCAGTGGCCAATGTAAACACTGTCTTTTCTCTGAAAAGCCAGTGTTTACATGAAAATGCCTGAAGGCAATGATTATACATTAAGCTGTAGTTGTTCTGGTGACTATAGTGTCCGTTTAATTTATATTGAATATATATATTTTTTGCCACCAGTGTCAACTAAATTGTGCATGAAAAAAAAATTGTAATAAGATAAATACCTTCCTTTGTTTGTGATGATTTTTGTGGTGTTTTTCTTTCTGATTTTGTAGCAGCACTCTATACAATGCATCATGCTGTCATTATTTATTTTGCTCTTACAATAACTTCATTATTTAACTAATATTTGTACAATCTTGTACAATGTGAAGGTTAATGGTAATGTGTCTAAGATGTGCATACTTCCACATCAAGTTAAAATACTTAATAAAATAAAATGAACTTTTGACTCCCCCTGTAATGGAAAAAAATGTTTGTCATGATAACAAGTTATGTTCTCTATCATTACCACCACTTATCAGCTTAGATCGCTCCCATTAATGCATCATAATTATCCCCTGTTGTTACTAGCAGTGTCTTAGTAGGTTTGCACACTGGTAAATTAGCAACGGGAGAGCTTTTTAATGCTCTTCATTTATTATGAGTATATATCATTCAGTTTTAACTTCTACTTACACTTTTCTGAATTGTGGCATTAAATACCAATTTGTATGCAATCATTGCATTTAATAGTTATAAATAAACAAACAATGTGGTTATGAATTAATGTTTTAGACTGAACATTTGTACAATATTTACAGTTCTAATTTCTTAATCTTGTCACTGTGTGTGTATAAAATAATATAAAATGATAAGCCCAGCACTGTCCCTTAATGGGATACAAATACAGTAATGCTAGGGTGTAGTGTACATTAAAGGGATACTATAGTAACCAAAACATGTTTATCTTAATAAAGTAGTTTTGGTGTATAGATCATGCCCTTACAGTGTCACTGCTCAATTCTCTGCAATTGATGTGTTAAATCACTGTTTCTGTTCATGCAGCTCCCCTGGCTGTGACTCAGACAACCTGCATGAAAATAAATGGTTTCATTTTCAATCAGATGTAACTTGTTTTACATTTTTTTTTTTAAATCTCCTGCTCTGAAAATTTTACTTTAATCACACACTGGAGGCTCCTGCAAGATCTATCAAACTGTTAACAGAGCAGTTAATACGAAATTCTAAATTAAATAAAATTTGCATTAGGAAAGCTGTGTAAGTTACATACAAGGATGTGTGACTAGAGCTGCATAAACCAAGTGATTTAACTGCAAAATGACAGAGAGTGAGCAGTGAGGCTGCATGGACATGATTTATACACAAAAACTGCTTCATTAAGCTAAATTTGTTTTGGTGACAATTGTGTCCCTTTAAGTATAGCAAAAAATAAGAGGTGGTGCACTCACATCGCCTGACAAATCAGTGCTTTTATTAGTGTAACAAAAGCAGCGTTACATCATAAATGGCATGATAATTGATGTATTGTTTTTAATATCAAGTACTTTAGAACACATTGTATTATTTAGAAAAAATAAAAGTGAACTCATCAATGAGTACTACTAACCCATACATTTGGTTGGCTAACAACATAAACCAAGAGCTAAAAAAAAGTGATAAGATGTGTGAATAGATAATTAGGTTAGTAGGAGATGAATAAAGATGTGAAAATGTGATGTAGGCAGATGATTCTCTTACATAACACCAACCACAAATGGCATCTGTATGCTATCTTCAACATAGCAATCGATGTTTCGACCAACGGGTCTTTATCAAAATCTTGATAAAGACCCGTTGATTGAAATGTTGATTGTCACTGCTTACTAATACACCATTTTTGAAAATCCAATGAGTGCTCTCATTTTTCATCTTTACATATTACGCTGTGCAGCACCATGGTAAATATTATCATATATATTTTTTCGTATTTGGGCAGAGTGCCAGAACTTTGTATCATATTCTCTCTCTCTCTCTCTCTCTCTCTCTCTCTCTCTCTCTCTCTCTCTCTCTCTCTATATATATATATATATATATATATATATATATATATATATACACACACACACACACGCATACACTGTTCAGCCACAACATTAAAACCATTGACAGATGAAGAGCATAATAATAATGATATTGTTACAGTGGCACCAGTCAACAAGGGACAGGATATATTAGGCAACAAATTAACAGTTAGTTCTTGAATTTCATGTATACGAAGCAGGAAAAATTGGCAAGTATTACCTTAACCTCCAAATATTCCAGATCTCAATATGATTTGGCATCTACGGGATGTGCTAGAACAACTTTCCATGGAAGCCCCAACTCACAACTTGCAGGACTTAAAGGATCTGCTGTTAATGTTTTGGTGCCAGGTACTACAGGAAATGTTCAGAGGCCTTGAGGAGTGAATGATTTGATGCATCAGACCTGTTTAGGCAGCACAAGTGGGACCTACATGATCTAAGGCAGGAGGTTTTAATGTTGTGACTGCTTAGTGTTTAACCCCTTAAGGACACATGACATGTGTGACATGTCATGATTCCCTTTTATTCCAGAACTTTGGTCCTGAAGGGGTTAAAATACATTGCATACAAATGCGTATATAAAGTTAATATAAAAAAGCAGGTTTCTAATCCTATTAAAGTAACACTGTAACTTTAGGAATACAAACATGCATTCCTAATGTTAGAGTGATGTTTGGCCTAGTTAGCTGCATTGCGCACCCTGGAGGTATAAAATAAATAAATACAGTATCTCACAAAAGTGAATACACCCCTCACATTTTTGTAAACATTTTATTATATCTTTTCATGTGACAACACTGAAGATTTGACACTCTGCTACAATGTAAAGTTTTAAGTGTAAACCCTGTATGACAGTGTAAATTTGCTGTCCCCTCAAAATAACTCAAGGTGGGGCCACCTCTTTAAGAGACCTGGATGGGTTTGAACTCACAGATACAGCATCCCAGTCAGGTTCTCTGCTGTGCTGTCCACCAGGAGGCTTCAGTTTCTGTCTGCATTATTCTGCTTCCTGACCCCTTGCCTGGATTAAGCAGTGCTGACCCACCTGCAGCCCTTTTCCAATTAAGGTCAGTTGCATCTAATAAGGAGACTGTAAAAGCCAGCCCTGCCTGAAACCTAGCATCTGGTCATTTTGCCGGTTTGGTTTTTCCTGCCGGATCTTTGCTTTGCTACTGACTGATTTCCTGGACTCTGACCTCTGCCTGCTTTACCAACTATGTTACTCTGCTGCCAGCCCTGACTTCTGCTTCTCGTCTTACCCTGCCTTTGGATTTCCCTTTAATCTGTACTGTGCTTTTGGTTTTTGCCTCCTCTCTGTGCCATCTCCTGCAACTGGGCTCCAACTCCTGGTAAACTGTTACATAAGTCCCCAGGTCCCCTCAAATTGGTCTGCATGGCTGTCATCCTAGAAGGAAACCTCTTCTAAAGATGATGCACAAGAAAGCCCGCAAAATGTTTGCTGAAGACAAGCAGACTAAAGACATGGATTACCGGAACTATATCCTGTGGTCCAATGAGACCAAGATAAACTTATTTGGTTCAGATGGTGTCAAGCGTGTGTAGAGTAAACAGGGTGAGGAGTACAAAGCCACGTGTGTCTTACCTACAGTCAAGCATGGTGGTGGGAGTGTCATGGTCTGGGCATGCATGAGTGCTGCCAGCACTGGGCAGTTACATTTCATTGAGGGAACCATGAATGCCAACATGCACTGTGACATACTGAAGCAGAGCATGATCCCCTCCCTTTGGGGACTGGGCCGCAGGGCAGTATTCCAACATAACAACCCCAAATACACCTCCAAGACAACCACGGCCTTGCTAAAGAATCTAAAGGTAAAGGTGATGGACTGGCCAAGCATGTCTCCAGACCTAAATCCGTACTGAGCATCTGTGGGGCCTCCTGAAACGGAAGGTGGGGGAGCACAAGGTCTCTAAAATCTACCAGCTCCGTGATGTCGTCATGGAGGAGTGAAAGAGGACTCCAGCCGCAGCCTGTGAAGCTCTGGTGAACTCCATGCCCATGAGGGTTAAGGCAGTGCTGGAAAATAATGGTGGCCACTAAAAATATTCAAACTTTGGGCCTAATTTGGACAGTTCCACTTAGGGGTGTACTCACTTTTGTTGCCAGTGGTTTAGACATTAATGGCTGAGTGTTGAGTTATTCTGAAGGGGACAGAAAGTTTACACTGTTATACAGGCTGTAGACTTACTACTTTACATTGTAGCAGAGTGTCAGTTCTTCAGTTTTGTCACATGAAAAGATATAATAAAATATTTAAAAACAATGTAGGGTAATAACTGCTTGATCCAATGATAAATCTGACTGCCATTCTGGGGTCAAGAAGGAATTTTTTTCCTAGTTTGTTGCAAAATTGGAAGTGCTTCAAACGGGTTTGTTTTGCCTTCTTTTGGATCAACAGCAAAAAAACAAATGTGAGGAAGGCTGAACTTGATGGACGCAAGTCTTTTTTCAGCTATGTTACTATGTAATTATGTGAGGGGTGTACTCACTTTTGTGCGATACTGTATATTAACTTACATTTATTTCCTTGGCGCGCTAGTCTGGCTGAGGTTGCTACACCTCCCCAGCTGAGATCATAATTACTAATAATATCATGAAAACCAAGCAGGCATTAGGGGGCTAGTGTGCAAGAGCCATAATCGTAGCACTACATCAATCAAGCATGTCCTCATATAGATGCATTGACTCAAACCATCTTATTTGTTATCTCCATGATGAATATGGAGATGCTGAATGATGTTCCTGCAATCTTTGCAGGATGGAAATCAGGAATCCCCTTAAAGGGAAACTCCACTGCCAGGAAAACGATCCGTTTTCCTGGCACTGGAGGGTCCCTCTCCCTCCCACCCCCCAATCCCCAGTTGCTGAAGGGGTGAAAACCCCTTCAGTCACTTACCAGGGGCAGCGACAGGTCCCACGTCGCTGCTTCCTCCTCCCCCACCGCTCCTCCTTCTGGTTACGTCGGCCGGTGGGCGAGACTGATCTCGCCCGCCGGCCGAGGAGACCTAATGCGCATGCGCGGCAATGCCGCGCATGCGCATTAGCGCACCCCATAGGAAAGCATTGAAAATGAATTTCAATGCTTCCCTATGGGGAATAGAGCGACGCTGGAGGTCCTCACACAGCGTGAGGACGTCCAGCGACGCTCTAGCACAGAAAACCTGTGCTATGAAGCAGGAAGTGTCCTCTAGTGGCTGTCTAATAGACAGCCACTAGGGGAGGACTTAACCCTGCAAGGTAAATATTGCAGTTTTAAAAAAACTGCAATAATTACAGTTGCAGGGTTAAGGGTAGTGGGAGTTGGCACCCAGACCACTCCAATGAGCCGAAGTGGTCTGGGTGCCTGGAGTGTCCCTTTAACTGGCTGTCAGAGTGACAGGCACTAAAGATGACATTAGGCAGCAATGTAGACACTGACAGTCTACCTAAAGTGGTAGTGTTTCCAGAGCCATCTTAACTCATGGGCACGCTGGGCCATTGCCATGGGTCCCACAGGCATAGGGGCCCCATAGGATTACCAACTTTTCAGTATATTATCCTGGAGGTTTATTCAGAACCTTCAAATCATCTTTATTAAAATGTTTAGGTGGAGTAATCACCTCAGTATCAGCTGTTATCTGTACATGCAATCTTGCTGTTGCAAGTACATGTGAGCATCTTCAGCACTACATGGTTCTTTGTGAGACTCTCAATGCATTGTACAGAAAAATTATTTCAGATAACTTGAAATCTATATTTCTCAATGTTGAAATTGCACTCAGAGTGTTCTAGAGTTTTCATGTGCATTGCAGTTGCCAAAATGTGCAGGAGAACAAAAACAAAATCAAATTTGCTCCACAATGAAGCAGCAGCATTTGAACTGGCTTTCACTCAAGTATATGGAAAATAACATCCTGAAAACCATTGACTTCAAGCCAATTTTTTTGTTTTTAAACGTCAATGCTCAAATATTTGTGTGGGTTAATCTCTGCAATACAGCATGTTTTTTTTTTTTAATGTTTAACTTTAAACACTGATTTTTGTTGTGGGTACCAATAAATAGTAGCTTAATTTTATTGATAATTTACATTTTTATTCCTGTGAGTGCTTGTGTAGGCAGGGCCCCAGTGCACTGCTTCGCTCAGGGGCGTATAATGCTGTTACTACAGCCCTCAATACAGTTCTATGCAGAGATGCTGATTGGTGCAGCTTAAATATTGCAGTACATGTGCAGTATCTTGCTCAATGCTTTTCTATGGAGAAGCATTGGATTGAATCATCAATAAAGATAATCTTAGCCAGGGGAGAAGCGGCAGCAGGTCCAAAGTTGAGTAGAACTTCTTTATTTAACTTTTACAGGGGAATTATAAATCTAAGAAAGAAGGAGGACACGGTGACATTAAAAATACTTGTTAGTTTTTCCAAAGTCAAGTACTTTTTTAAGAACAATGTATCTGATGTCACAATCTTGAGGAAGTCCATTACTTTTACTAATATTTCATGAACGATTACTTTTACGTGTAATTCTTCTGATTTCTTCTTCATTTTGTTTTTCCATAATGAGGTTATAGCTGCATTCTGGAAGTTTACAGCAGAGATGATCTGCTATCCTTTGTCTTCAACCACATATGTGCATTTTGCTCATTTAAAATTTTGTGGGAAATCAGGGACATTAGGTTTCCATCATAACATTTTTGCATTTCTTTCAGAAATCTGCATACGTTTTCCTTATCTTCTTGTGATGAGGATAGTTTAAAGTGGCTACTGATATCTGAAAAAGAGCTAGATTAGGTTGGACTTTGTAATGGCATTCATGGTGCATTATGAAAATAGATGGGTTGGAGCAACAGTAGATTGGCCTTTTTGCTTGTGGGCTCCACTTGCCTTACAAGCTTACGTGTAACTTTGAGTCAACTTTGTGGGTTGTTAGTGAAATCTTATTGTGCAAAATGCTGATTTTGGGCAGATTGCTTTATTGTGGCCAGTAGATCTCTGTGAGATGCAGTCATCTTGGTTAACATTGGAATGCCACCACAATGTTTTCACCATTTCTAAAGAACATAATATTATTGTGGTTGAAGTATATATTTTCATGTAACTTTTTTTTTTTTTTTTTATCAGTAGCTGGCAAAAAAAAGAATCATATGACACAGGTTTTATTGGAAATTAGGTCTGTTTAACACTTCTCCATACACATCACAAGACAAGAAGACTATTACTAATATGCTGCTTCCTAATTACCATGAGTTATGAACCATTACAGTAGTGCATGGTAGGATGGTTCTTAAAACTGCTTTCATCTGTGACTTTTTCTTCAACCTAATGTTGGTAATTTGGACTACGAAAATACGTGACAATAGCTAATTTTGCCAAATTTGTAAACATAATTAAAAAAAAAAATGATAAAAAACATATATATATATATATATATATATATATATATATATATATATATATATATATATATATATACAGTGCCTTGCAAAAGCATTCACCCACCTTGGCATTTTTCATGTTTTGTTGCCTCACAACCTGGAATTAACATGGATTGTTTGAGGATTTGCATAATTTAATTTGCAGAACATGCACACAACTTTGAAGATGATTTTTTTTATTATTATTGTGAAGCAAACAACAAATAGGACAAAATAACAGAAAAAGTCAATGTGCATAACTATTCACCCCCTAAAGTCAATACTTTGTAGAGCCACCTTTTGCGGTAATCACAGCTCCAAGTCGCTTTGGATAGTCTCTATGAGCTTGCTACATCTTACCACTGGGATTTTTGTCCATTCCTCCTTGCAAAACTGCTCCAGCTCCTTCAAGTTGGATGGTTTGCGCTTGTGAACAGCAATCTTTAAGTCTGACCACAGATGTTCTATTGGATTGAGGTCTGGGCTTTGAATAGGCCATTCCAACACATTTTCCCCTTAAACCACTCAAGTGTTGCTTTAGCAGTGTGTTTGGGGTCATTGTCCTGCTGGAAGGTGAACCTCCATCCTAGCCTCAAATCACACACAGAGTGGTATAGGTTTTGCTCAAGAATATGACAAATGGCAAGTTTCCCAGTCCCCGCTGCTGAAAAACATCCCCACAGCATGATGCTGCCACCAACATGTTTCACTGTGGGGATGGTGTTCTTTGGGTGATGTGATGTGTTGGGTTTGCACCAGACATAGCGTTTTCTTTGATGGCCGAAAAGTTCAATATCAGTCTCATCAGACCAGAGAATATTCCTCCATACATTTTGGGAGTCTCCCACATGACTTGTTGCAAACTCAAAATGTGCCATTTTTTTTTTTTTTTTGCTAAAAGTAATGGCTTTATTCAGGCCACTCTGCCATAAAGCCCAACTCTATGGAGCGTACGGCTTATTGTCGTCCTATGTGCAGATACTCCCGTCTCTGCTGTGGAATTATGCAGCTCCTCCAGGGTTACCCTGTGCTGCCTCTCTAATTAATGCCCTCCTTGCACGGTCTGTGAGTTTTGGTGGGCGGCCGTCTCTTGGCAGGTTTGCTGTTGTGCCATGTTCTTTCTATTTGGTTATGATAAATTTGATGGTGCTCCTGGGGATCATCAAAGATTTGGATATTTTTTTATAACCTAACCCTGACTTGTACTTCTCATCAACATTGTCCCTTACTTGTTTGGAGAGTTCCTTGGTCTTCATGGCAGTGTTTGGTTAGTGGTGCCTCTTGCTTAGGTGTTGCAGCCTCTGGGCCCTTTCAAAAAAGGTTTGTGTATATGTAATGACAGATCATGTGACACTTAGATTGCACACAGGTGGACATCATTTCACTAATTATGTGAATTCTGAAGGTAATTGGTTTCACCAGAGCTTTTTATGGGCTTCATAACAAAGGGGGTGAATACATGCGCACATGCCAATTTTCTGTTTTCTATTTTGAAAAAATAGTTTTATGTATATATTTTCTTATTTCACTTCACCAACTTAGACTATTGTGTTCTGATCATCACAGATTAATAAAACATTAAATTCAAGGCTGTAATGTAACAAAATAGGTAAAAAAAGTCAAGGGGGGTGAATACTTTTTCAAGGCACTGTATGTGTGTGTATGTATGTGTGTATATATATATATATATATATATATATATATACAGGGAGTGCAGAATTATTAGGCAAGTTGTATTTTTGAGGATTCATTTTATTATTGAACAACAACCATGTTCTCAATGAACCCAAAAAACTCATTAATATCAAAGCTGAATATTTTTGGAAGTAGTTTTTAGTTTGTTTTTAGTTATAGCTATTTTAGGGGGATATCTGTGTGTGTAGGTGACTATTACTGTGCATAATTATTAGGCAACTTAACAAAAAACAAATATATACCCATTTCAATTATTTATTTTTACCAGTCAAACCAATATAACATCTCAACATTCACAAATATACATTTCTGACATTCAAAAACACAACAAAAACAAATCAGTGACCAATATAGCCACCTTTCTTTGCAAGGACACTCAAAAGCCTGCCATCCATGGATTCTGTCAGTGTTTTGATCTGTTCACCATCAACATTGCGTGCAGAAGCAACCACAGCCTCCCAGACACTGTTCAGAGAGGTGTACTGTTTTCCCTCCTGGTAAATCTCACATTTGATGATGGACCACAGGTTCTCAATGGGGTTCAGATCAGGTGAACAAGGAGGCCATGTCATTAGATTTTCTTCTTTTATACCCTTTCTTGCCAGCCACGCTGTGGAGTACTTGGACGCGTGTGATGGAGCATTGTCCTGCATGAAAATCACGTTTTTCTTGAAGGATGCAGACTTCTTCCTGTACCACTGCTTGAAGAAGGTGTCTTCCAGAAACTGGGAATTGAGCTTGACTCCATCCTCAACCCGAAAAGGCCCCACAAGCTCATCTTTGATGATACCAGCCCAAACCAGTACTCCACCTCCACCTTGCTGGCGTCTGAGTCAGACTGGAGCTCTCTGCCCTTTACCAATCCATCCATCTGGCCCATCAAGACTCACTCTCATTTCATCAGTCCATAAAACCTTAGAAAAATCAGTCTTGAGATATTTCTTGGCCCAGTCTTGACGTTTCAGCTTGTGTGTCTTGTTCAGTGGTGGTCGTCTTTCAGCCTTTCTTACCTTGGCCATGTCTCTGAGTATTGCACACCTTGTGCTTTCGGGCACTCCAGTGATGTTGCAGCTCTGAAATATGGCCAAACTGGTGGCAAGTGGCATCTTGGCAGCTGCACGCTTGACTTTTCTCAGTTCATGGGCAGTTATTTTGCGCCTTGGTTTCTCCACACGCTTCTTGCGACCCTGTTGACTATTTTGAATGAAACGCTTGATTGTTCGATGATCACGCTTCAGAAGCTTTGCAATTTTAAGAGTGCTGCATCCCTCTGCAAGATATCGCACTATTTTTAACTTTTCTGAGCCTGTCAAGTCCTTCTTTTGACCCATTTTTCCAAAGGAAAGGAGGTTGCCTAATAATTATGCACACCTGATATAGGGTGTTGATGTCATTAGACCACACCCCTTCTCATTACAGAGATGCACATCACCTAATATGCTTAATTGGTAGTAGGCTTTCGAGCCTATACAGCTTGGAGTAAGACAACATGCATAAAGAGGATGATGTGGTCAAAATACTCATTTGCCTAATAATTCTGCATGCAGTGTATATATATATATATATATATATATATATATATATATATATATATATATATATATCTATCTACTGCATGTATAAATGAATACATATATGGTTGTCTAGCAAATATTCTAAATCAAATAAAAGCAAATAGTAAGTAAACTCTAGAGGTCTAGTGTCACTTAAAACTTGGGAATGCCGGCTGATTGTAATTTATTTTATTTATTTCCATATCCCCATGCACACTTAGTTGTGTTGTATGGATAATGAGCAGGGGAGTGAGCTGTTTTTTGTAAACTTGTAAACTTAGTAAATACAGAAATGTGATTTCACACATGTGTAATTTTAATTAGACAAGCAAACTTAGTCATTGTGTTGCTTTTATATGTTTGCAATTTAGTACATTTTGTAAGATATGTTATTAGTAAGAATATTAACTTTGTGTTTTTTTTGCAGAATAGAAAAGGACAGTTTATACTTAAAATAAGAGAAACTTCACAAATAGAAAATAGACAGCCATACTTAATATAGTATAACTATGGTAATTCAAAATTTTGCTAATGTTTCATTCATTGCTCTTTGTTATCTCCCCTCCTTCACCTGTACTAAATATTCTATCTGTCATCTATAAGCACTGATGGGTGTGAATCCTAAACTAGTAATTGCAACACTGTAGAAGTCTGATTATCGAGGCGCAGAGAGCTATCATCGTAAGGTAAATGATACACAGATCCATGAAGCATAAAGCATGCTCTTAAACTTTCTCATAAAATACAGAATGTTTAAATATTTAAAATATGCTAAAATAAGTGGAACAATATAATATGAAATAAACTGACTGGACTTTGCTTTTTTATTTTATGCTTATTATTACTATAATGTTAAATTTACATTTGGAATCTCCTAAATAAATAAGACTCAATTTTCTCAACATAGAAAATTAGTAAAATGTTCCTCCTTCAGTCATAAGCCCATGGTTGACAATATCCTTTCAATTTAGTATTCTACCATGAAATCAACCCTGCAGGCATGCTACATTGTCATTCTTCTAGATTCTCTAAATCTTCCTGTTTGCATATTAAAATTCACATTAACTTATTTCAATTGTTTGTATTTTTCCTATTTCCTACTTTGAGATAAAACAGAGCCCAACGCTCAAACATAGAGCAGTTTAAAAAAAAAAAAAAACAGTACATATTATCTCATGACTATCACTTTGTGAATCCTTACATTAGCTTCCTATATTTTATAAAATATATATTTTATGGAATTATATAGAATTGTTGCTGTTCTTAATTCCCTTGTTCGAACTTGCACCTCACTCTCTTGCCTATAGTTATTATCTATGGTTCTTGTCTTTTTACTTATGCTCTTCATTTTTTGGGCTGCATTGTAGAGCATGTGGGTACTTTATACTTTATAATAAAAATAAACATCATAATAATAAAATATCCCATTATGTACAAACTGTTCCTGACGACGTGCGTCGAGCTATTTGTTTATTTATTATTTATTTTCACTTTACTCACTTGGTAGCACTATGCACGTAATTTAGTTAGTTAAGTGTGTGGTTATTTTCAGTGGAGGAAGGGATATGGGCTCTTGTAGGCACTTGTGGATGTTCCACCGTGCCAAGGTATTTTAGGGTCAGCCTGGCTTTTAAGTTTATAGTTGGCTTTGGGGAATTTTTGCAAGAAGGGAGGAGGAGGGGGGACTTTCTCCATTCTTTTGCTTAAGAGGATTATTTTCTCTATATTATCCTATTTAGCCTAATTTTTACTGTGAGTAGGCTGACTTTTTTGCAGTACCTCTGTAGCCTTATTAGCAGCTTAATTCACTGACTAATAGCAGCCTTTTTTTTCTGGGCTGCCCCCTTCCACTTTTTGGTATATACATCCTTTTATTTTAATTATTATTTCCTTAGTATTATTAAAGGTAGGGCTTCCTTTTTACTATTATCCTCTCCTCTGGATTTTTTGTCCGTTTGTTTATTTTTTCTAATAATACAATATAGTTATTGGCTCAAAGAATGTATCACCAATGCATGCAATAACTCAACATGACTTAGTGCATTAACATTTTGTATTTAACCATATAATATGACAAGAAATCATACGATATCTCCTGCATTAAAGAAGCATAGGCAATCTTCAATAATCACCCCTATTTCCACAAATGGTTGTACACCAAGTTAACCTTTCCAATACACTTAGCAAATAAACTCTACCATCTTTGAATTGCAAACGGACAATATTTAAATGCATTAAAAACGTAACAATGTCTCACTCTATTGGTATGCAATAATATTACATTGAACAATACAATTAAATTATTAACCAGTATTAAAAATAAAATACTTGGACAATTTTAAATAACCGCTGTATTAATCATTGAGTGTGTGAGAGTGTGTTTGTCAGTGAGAATGTGAATCTGTTCTTGTCAATGAGAGTGTATATGTGTTTTATGTGTGTTTGTTAGTGAGAGTGTATGTGTGTCTGTCATTGAGTATGTGTGTCAGTGTGTGTATCTATGTGTCAAGTTGTGTGTATGTGTCACTATGTGTATCTAAGTGTGTGTGTGTGTGTGTGTGTATGTGCCAGTGCGTATCAATGTGTTTGTATGTGCCTGTGTGTGTGTGTGTATCTGAGTGTGTCAGTGTGTGTATCTGTGGGTGCAAGTGTGTGTATATGACACTGTGTGTATCTGAGTGTGTGTGTGTATTTGTGAGTCAGGATGAGTATGTATCTGAGTGTGTGTATCTGTGTGTCATGGTGTGTGTCAGTGTTTATCTATGTGCCACTATGTGCCAGTGTGTGTATGTCTATCTGAGGTGGATTGTAACGGATATATCGATTTAACTAGCTGTCACCATGCCCCGTGGCTCACAAATGCAACCAAGAGCCAATTCATGAGGTTGAAAAGAAATTGCACTAAAGATAATGACTTCCTAAGAAAAACCCAGATAATCAAAAAACTATTTTTAGAAAAAGGGTATAATGAGGAAGATCTTCAAAAAAGTATAGAAGAAATAAAAGGATTAGAATGAATAGATTTACTAACTTACAAAAAGAAAAAAATAAGGATAGAAGATAACAAATTCAATATCCCCTTTATCTGCAATTTTTCTGCCAATAATAAGAAAGTACGATATGCCATCAATAAGTATTGGCATTTATTGCAGGACGACGTAATTTTAAAATAAGTATTACCAGTAAGACCCAAAATTGTATATAGGGGATGCAAGAATATTAAGAATTTTTCAGTAAACAGCAATTTAAAAAATCACCTCAATGAAAATGATAATTTCCTCACAAAAGATAAAGGTTTTTATGGGTGTGGAACGTGCTTTGCATGTAGGGAAACAACAAGTAAAAAAAGACACATAAAGAACACGAATGTAATTACTAGTAAAGAATTCATAATAAGAGACCAACTTCCATGCTTTTCTAAAGATGTCATTTATTTATTAGTATGCCCGTGTAACAAGATGTACATAGGGAGGACAATTAGATGTGTTCATGTTAGAATTTCCGAACATGTGAGAAATATCAAAAAAGGAGTTGAAACACATAGCGTCTCTCAGCACTTTAAATACTATCATAACCAAAATCCACAGGGTCTTATATTTTGTGCACTGAAATTGGTCAAATACAATTGGAGGGGCGGAGATTTTATAAAGAAAATTGGGATAGAGGAAATGACTTTTATTTTAAATGTTAATACCATGGTACCTCATGGATTGAACTTGGATTTTGAATTGTGTCATTTCTTATCATAAAAATATAAATATTGCAACCTTCCCTCTACCCTTCCAGATTTTTAACCATTTTTTATAGTAGGGGCAATAAGTATTATCATTGAAATATAATAATCCATATTACTTTGGAAGTAATGTGTCCATTAATGTTGTTATTTATGTTCTTTTTCTGCTTTATTCACAATCTGCCGGTTTATTTGAAAAACAATGAACGGTGTTTTGAAAGACTCTATGTAGAATAAGCATATATTTAGGCTGTGGAACGCATGTGTTGCGTTCCACGAAGATTAAGGAAGTGAGAAGCCGGATCACATGACTTACGCACGTACGTGCGTTCCAACAAGCCCTGTTTGCTTTCCACAGGGCGAATTTCCGGTTTTACAGATGCCGGCAATTACACCATTAGGGACATATAAAAGAAGAAAAGGACGCAGCGAAAAGTATACCAACTGAGGAAGCCAGCCACTGGCGAAACGCGTTTTGGATTTACTTCATGCCATTTTATCAACTGATTTTGAATATTCAATTTTATATTGATTTTTCTTTTATTCACATTTTATCTAATACATTTTGCTTCAACCTTCTTTGGAGTTTCCCTTTCCATTCCTACCTAATTGGTTCAAGGTGGAGGAGATCAGGAGGAGACAACAAGAGGGCAGTGGATCTCCCTTGAAAGATCCTAAGGCGTTCACCACTAGAGCCAAGTGGCCTTTTGGCTCTATGTTTGTGAGTTACCCATCTATATTTTATTTCTATTTATTTCCATTCTGTAACAACCATCTGCACTAAGATTTGATTGTTTATTATTTGCAGATTATTGTAATAGCATTTTGTCTACTCATTCAATACAACTGATTGTTCAGGTAAACCAGAGCTCCACTTATACTGTATTTCTTTGCATGTTTGGTGTTGTGAAGGTTAAGGGAATCCTTCACTTAAGTGTAGAGCCTGTTTTTCACCTCACTGTTGTTGTGTGCACCTCCCCCTTTTTTCTTTGTTTACAGATATACACACCTTGACAAAAACCGACACATACAAACACAGATACACACACTTTGAAACATAGATACACACAGATACACACTGTGTGTCAAGGTGTGTGTATCAGTGTCAGTGTGTGTATCTGTGTGCCACTACCTGCCGGTGTGTGTGTATCTGTGTGTCAGATTCATACACACTAAGGCAACAAAGAAATTGCCAGGCATTTAGAGTGTTAAATCCACAGGCACATTTAATGAAACAAAAAAAGCAGCAACGTTTCGACTTTCTAAGAGGTCTTTTTCAAGCTAACACCACAGAACAAACATAAGTGTATATATAGCAAGTAATGCCAAAGAAAAGGTAAAGCAATAATTCACTTAAGTGAAAGTCATTAACATGAATCATTAACACAAAATATACAGATAATGCAAAATATATCTATAGATGCACTATATACAACAATCCATAACTTACCCCTATGTGCCAAAGGAGGGAGAGACATAAGTTGATAATAAAGGTATACAAATAAAATAAATAAAGAGATCTACAGTGAAGAAAATGCCTGTCAGGGAGCTTAGAAATCATTTCCAGTTAGGTGGAACGCAGAAGTGCTTCTGGAACACAAAAGGAACGCCCCTTCTACGGTGCCAATTAAGTGTCAACCAAATAGCAGTTTGTATGTTTAAACACACAAACGGCACCAAGTGATCTCTCGGACATACGCATGAAGAAGCTATACGATTTACAAGTCCAAAATAAATTCCAGTTCGTATGCTCAAACACACGAACGGCACCAAGTGAATATACGTACATGCACACATACAGATGAAAATCAATGCCAGTTTGTATGCTCAAACACACAATATATTGTATTGTTTAACATTTGGTCACTTTATATATATATTGTCTAACACTTGGTCACTTTATACATACATATGCACTTTATTAATTTTATTTATTAAGTTATACTATGACACTTTTGCACTTGCACTTTGTTATGTTAGCATATATTATTTTCATTTCCTACATGTATTTATATATATAGAAATTGTGATTAGTTTTATATTTTTATATATATAGATATATAATTACATTTCACTTGTCCATCTGAATGTCCCCTATCTTATATTTAGTAACAATTGATATAAATCCTATGCCAGCTTAATTCACGTCACTTATGTTGATAATGTTTTGATGAACTTGCATAATCACAGATCTGTTTTATTAATTATGTATTATGCATGTATTTTTAGATTCTTGATGTATTGTTTTTTGCCTCTTTTTGTGCCTTAGTGGGAGATTGACTTTTCTTCTTTGTATATTTTCTTAAGTATTTTTTATTTTTTTTATTTTTTACTTTTATTTTTCATATTTTTTATTTATTCCTTATTATTTTTTATTATTCATTATTATTTTTTATTTTATTTTTATTTATTATTTTTTTATTTATACATATTTTTCTTTTTTAATTTTTATATTTTATTATTTATTTTTTATTTTTACTATAATTTTTTTTCATTTCTTATTTCTTAATTATTTTATTTATTTATATAGTTTTTTTCTTTTTCTTTTATACATTAAGTTTTTCATTTTTTTATTTTTTTAATATCGCTATTATTTATTCTTTATTATTCTTTATTATTCTTATTTATTTATTTATTATTTTTTTATTCTATCTTCTTATTCTATAGTCCTCTGTGATTCAGTGTTGCTTTGAATGTTTTATACATGCTTATAGTAAGCCTTATTCAGCAGATTGCCTGGGGTCGCAGGGGTTATGTTTATTTTGATCAGCAAATTGTATAATTTGATCGTGCGCACGTTCACTTAGTGCAGTTCGTGTGTTTGAGCACACAAACTACCATTTATTTTGGACTTGTAAAATCGTATTGCTTGTTTGTGTGCATGTCCGCACGTTCACTTGGTGCCGTTCGTGTGTTTAAACATACAAAATGCTATTTGGTTGACACTTACGTGGCTCCGTTGGAGGCGCGTTCCTTTTGCGTTCCAGAAACCCTTCTGCATTCCACCTAACCGGAATTATTTCTAAGCACCCTAAACGGTGCTTTATTCACTCTAGATTTCTTTTATTTTTGTACCTTTATTATTAGCCTTTGTATCTCCCTCCTCTGGCACATAGTGGTAAGTTATGGATTGTTGTATATAGTGTATCTATAGATATATTTTCCATGATCTGTATATTTTGTGTTGATGACTTCCACTTAAATGAATTATTGTTTGACATTTTCCTTGGCATTACTTGCTATATATACACTTATGTTTGGTCTGTGGTGTTAGCTTGAAAAATACCTCTTAAAAGGTCTTAATGTTGTTGATTTTTTTTGTCTATATAACTGAAATTATGGTTATTTATTAGTTAGAAAAAAATAAAAAAATAAAAAAATAAATATATATATATATATATATGTATATATAAATCTAAACATGCTACCCAATAAAGATTATATTAAGATTAATATAATGCTTATAATTGTATTTGAGATATACTTAACAATGTATATCCTTCTAACTTGATTTCAGTTAGAGATTTATTATTATTATTATTTTTTTATTTGTTTGTTTTCAATCGCACAGCAAACATAACAATGGCTTAACTGTCTTGCATGACATTCAAGGAAATAGGTTTGAGTAGTTACAGCTGTGCTTATTTGTGATAAGTAAACATTCAATTATATACAGTATTTATAACATGGTAACTAACAATTAGTGAGGGGGTGGGG
Source organism: Pelobates fuscus (assembly GCF_036172605.1). Classification (NCBI taxonomy): domain Eukaryota; kingdom Metazoa; phylum Chordata; class Amphibia; order Anura; family Pelobatidae; genus Pelobates; species Pelobates fuscus. Next base: position 159,482,551 of record NC_086322.1, on the reverse strand, counting down.
GAAGGGAGTGGGGTGCTGATGCTTAAAGGCTTGTTTGTTTCTTTGGGAGGGCCTCATGCCCAAACGCATACATTTCAAAGCAGTATAAAGTTCAAATTTGTGCATATGTCGCTGAAGCTAAGTCTGTCAGCCATGGCAGAGCTGTCGGAGCATGGGGTTGCCTGGTCACGTAGATACTGTGGGCTGTCATTTAGGAATGCGTCCCATAATGCCCAAGCTCTTTGCCAATAGGCTTCATTTTGTCCGCTGCCTCTAGTGCAGCACTCATAACATTTTATGTTGTCTATTGCCTGGTGCAACAGTCTGAGCAGTGGGGCTTGGTCGGACAGCCATGATTAGGGCTGCGATAATGAAGTGGTATGAAAGGTACTATGTGCTTTTGGGCAGTTTCAGTGGCAGCAGAAGGAACTGGAAGGTCTCCAGTTTCAACAGCAGTGTGGCTTTGGTGCAAGCACAAATTAGGTTGGTGACATGGCTCCAGTAGGAGTGCAGACCGTTGCAGGACCAAAACGTGTGTAGCATAATGGGATGAGCGCGATGAAGGCTTCGGTAGGTAGGGCTGGGGATATTGAGTCTCCCTGCTTTATGCAGTGTCTATGTCTGTCCCAGATTTTTAAGGTAATTTCTGTTGTGGGTAAGAGTCTGTATGTGTTTTTGTGTAGGGTGGTGGGTATCCATGCCAGACAAGTTAGCCCCAGCCCATCCGTGTACGTAGCTTCTATTTGGGCCCATTGTTTAAAGTTTCTACCGTGGCATGAAGCAAAGATGGAGCTTAGTACCACTGCGTGGTGGTATGCCTGGATGCACGGCATCTCCATGCCTCTATCATCAAAGGCCTTATATAATGTCTTCATCTGCGCTCTGTGTTTCCTCCCTCCCCATAAAAGGCATTTAAAGCCTGTTGTATTTCCCTGACATAGGAGGCTGGGAGCTTTGTAGTAAAAGAGATTGAATCTTTGGGAGAATTACGGCAGCTATCTTGCCCGCCCACGAGAGGAACTTTCCCCTCCAGCTAGTTAATTGCTGTTTAACTTCAGCAAACAAGGTCACATAGTTTTGCTTTGTAAAGGTCAGTTGTAGAGACTGCCAGGGCTAACCCCAAGAATGTTACATGGTCCGACCTCCAGTCATAGTGAAAGGCCTGTCTAAACAATGCTATTTGGGAGTCTGATACATTGATCCCTATGGCCTGTGTTTTTATCAGATTTCATTTGTAGTATGAACAATGGCTTGACGTGAGTTTTGCTTGCAGTGAGTTTTGTGTTTTTTGTAAGGTAATGAGGATATCATCCTTGAACAGGGTCAATTTATGTTCCAAGTTGTGGATTGTTATGCCCTGTATGGCTGGGCTTTGTCTGATGTATGTAGTGAGGGGTTCAAGGTCTAGTATGTAAAGAAGTGGTGATAAAGGGCACCCCTGCTGCATCCCATTGGATAGTTTAAACCTTGTGGAGACAAAACCAGCATTGGATACCTGTGCCATTGGCCTACAATATAAGGCCAAGACTAGGGACATGAATGTAGCCGGGAATTTGAATTTTTTAAGGACCGAGAGGAGGGAGGACCAATTTAGCCTGTCAAATAGCTTTTCAGCATCTAATGACATGAACACGCTTGGTGTCCCCCCTCCTCTCAGTCTGTCATTAAGTTCACCACCTTTCTCGTACCGTCCGATCCCTGCCTGCCCCCCACGAATCCCACTTGGTCCCAATGTATTATGGTGGGGATGATTCGGGATAGTCGGGTGGTGTATAGTTTTGCTAGGATTTTTACATCCATGTATAACAAGGAAATTGGTCGCAGGTTTTGGTATCTGTCTGGGATTTTTCCAGGCATCGGTAGAGTGGCCACGAAAGCAACTAACATTTCTGGGGGGGATGTCGTCTGTGTCTACAATGTGGGTAAATGTTTGTTCTCAATGGGGTACTGTTACAAAATGCCTTTTGCAACTGTTACTTTATGTGACAAATTTCCCTGCTTCCCTGGGTTATGGAGAATCCTAATTGCCAGCCTCCTTCCTCATGACTATGGCCCTGATGTGTATGGCCCTTTAAGAACTGTCTGTTGGCACATTGTGACTTTGGTGAACAATGCCCCTTTAAGACTATGTCGCCAGACCTGTAAAATAACTTGTTTGTGCCTTTTTCCCACTTGGTTCAGTAAATGGGGCTTACTGAACCAAGTATTACACAGGCGGACCACACAGAAGTGGAAGTGTGCGGCTAATTTACCTCCCAGGCTGGGAGGCTGCTGTAGGTAAATTGCCGACCGCTGGGTGGCCACCGTTCGTAAAAACGAACACGTGGCGGCAGCCATCTTTATTCAGTCGAACGCGGTCAGTGGTGTGTGCAGCCAAATCCATGGAACTGAAATCGGATACACATACCTTCTCCCCCACTCAGTTTTCAGCCGCAGCGTCTAAGTCCCATTCAGCGATTTGAACACACAGTGAGACTAAGCTATTTGCACCAACGGTGCCCCGTTTGTGCATGTGAATAGGACTTTTTTCAGTGTAATCTATGGAACTGTTTTGGGCAGGAAAGTATGCTTGCGGTTGGTCACAAAGGACTTCCAGCTAACTTTTTAACTACTGGAGGTATTTATATGATTTTGGGTACGTTTGTATTTGAAGTATACTGAATAAGAATATGTGCTTTTTATGGAGATTGGATGTATAGTTTTAAAGTTACAGTATATGTGTAAAAAGTATATTTTTCCTGCCTGTGATAATTACATTAACACATTGTGTACAGTAATTATATCACAGGCAGAGGGGAGGATTTTGTGGGAATGAATGGGAGTGTTTTACTATATTGTACGTGTTTTATTGGTTGTTCTACCAAACCCTGTGGCTGGTACTATGTGTGTAAGACCTGCATAAAAGAAAGCCCTTTGGTGCTGATTAAAAGAGAACTACTTGACCCTCTAACTCGCAGCCTCGACTTGTGTTTGTAGGAGACAGCTATAATCACTAGAGGGATTGCTATACTCTGCATATTCCCTCAGCTACTTAGCTCTTGTAAGAGCTCTTGTTCCTGATTCTGCTTCGCTCTACAGAAGGAAGAGAGATCACCCACTGGAACCTGGAGCCTGGTCATAGGTCCAGGGTGGATAGCAGATGGCGAGACCCCAGCCCAGCAGCGGTGGTTCATGGAGTCTGCAGTACAGGGTGCTGATGGTCCTTTGGTGAGCGCTAGGAGCATCCGTTCTACGGTCCAACTTCCAGCCAGCCTGGAGGCAACCGTAACAGGTAACAATTGGTTTGCATATGTTTTATAATAGAGGTTAGTAAACCCATCTGGCCCTGGGGATTTGTGGGCAGGCAGTGCGCGTATGACTTGAATCATTTCTTGTACTGTGATGGGAGCCTACAGCTCATTCTTTTGTGTCTGTGTCAGAGTCGGTAATGTCATGTGGCTCAGGAAATCCTCTATTTCCATCCATGTGGGTTGGTGAGTAGTTGGGTCTTCATGTAGGTTGTACAGTGTGTGGTAGTATTGGGCCATTGCATTGTTAATTTCTTGGGGATTCAGAATATCTCCCCATGACTGCGTGATTAGTTATGAGATTTTGACTGGGCTTGTTTCTGGCGTAATGTAGAGGTCAGTAGCTTGCTCGTCTTGTTGCCCTGGGTGTATGTTCTTTGTTTCAGTTTACTTAATGTGGCTATTGTTTTGGCTTGGAGTATTTCATTGATCTGTTTCGTGGTGGAATCTATGGCCTCCTGAAGGGCTGTAGACGGTTGAGCTAGGTGGGCATTTGTGTCATTTCTAAGTTTCTTTAGGAAATATATGTATTTTGATTTGTGGGTCCGTTATGTGTAGGATGCGTGGCTGATTATCAAGCCTCCTGTGACAGCTTTGGGGGCCTGCCATATCATGGGAGGGTCTACTTCAGATGATTCAGAGGCGTTGAAAATATTCTTGTAGCTGGTCTAGTAGTTTGTGCGGAATTGTTTGTTTTGTAGGAGGGAGTCATTTAAGCGCCATGGGGTTTGGCCTCTAAAGTTGTAGGCATCCTTTAGATCCATGAATATTGGGCAATGGTCAGACCACATGATGCACCTTTGTATGTGTGGAAGCAATTTGCCAGATGTTAGGATAAGGTCTATGCGGGAGCGTGTCTTGTGCACTTCTGAATAAAAGGAGCACTTTCTGTCATTTGGGTGGAATGTGCACCAATTGTCGTGTAAGCCAAATTCCATAGTCAGTTTGGTGAGTGCTCTGCATGTGTTTTTGAGTGCTTTATGTCTTGGTGACATTTTGGGTAGTGTAGTGTCTATGGTTGTTTTGAAGACCTGATTAAGGTCTCCACATACAATTAGGGAGTCAGTCTGTAGTGGGGTCAGTATGGAAAGAACCTTGTGGAGGAAGTTGTAGGAGTGAAACAGGAATGAGACGCCTCTCGTCTTTGAAGTGTGTATGTGGCGTGGTACTGAATCGGGTAGTCACGTTTGCTGAATGTGGGGATTTTATTTTTTAGAAAATGGATTTCCTGGATGCATAAGATATCTGCTTTGAGCTTCTTCGCATCCTCTAGTAGAACACATCTTTTGTGGGGTGTGTTCAGTCCCCTGACATTGTGGGAGTAGATGTGAATATTTGGTGGGGTTTAGTAAAAGTTTGGTACATATATATTTGCCAGGGAATGTGTTTGGCTGATGTGACCTTATTTATCACATGTGGAGCCTTGTACTAATGAACACCTCAGTGACTGCATGGAGTGGAGTCTCACGCCATTGTAACAGGGTTGTCTCATTGCTGGAGATCTGTGGGGTTTATCACCTTGGTGTTCAGGGGAAGAGATCAGGGGTTGAGGCATGTGGGGGTTGACCAACTGGGGTAAAACTGCTGGTAAACAAATGTATATACAGCATAGTCCAGATGTGGACTTAGATGTGGGAGAACCACATCGGGGGAGTAGGGGTTGTAATACCGCTACCATTGTGTGGCTTAAAGAGCTTCTTTGCTCATGGAGGGTGGAACAGTAGGTGTGGGACTGCATAAAATATCAGTCAGGAACATAACCAAATGCAAAAGGGTAATAAGCGCTCTCTTCTCAAGGGTGAGCAGCAGTTCACCATCAAGGTGTTCCCTCTACCTTGTGATAAATGGACAGATAAAATAGAAAGGTGAACAGCGCTAAAGATCAGAAATTGTACATACGTTTAGTAGAAATACTGGCCAGCGGAGTAACTTAAAAAAAAGGAGAAACAAAGATACAAATAAGGGTACAGTATGTATGAACGATATAATTCCACAAGAACAAAGGTGTTATATTCACACTCACACTTTGAGGAGCTATATCAGCTCGGTGTTAAGAGCTTGGACGGAATAATCCCCGTCTATGGATTTCTTGAGGTTCCAGATCGTTGGTGAGTTTATAGGTGTAAGTATTCGTTATATGAAAAACAAGAGTAAAATACGCCACATGGTCTAGTACGTAAATATAAAATATTGTAGGAAGAGTAGATGATCCTACTTACATATACTAGAGCAACGACCTGCTCTAGTTTGGAGAATTGCAGGTGGAATAATCCCCACCTCGGGATATAGTGGACCCAGGTATAGCAGCAAAGCAGTATTAAATAGGAAAGAGGACAAAAAAAATGACTGGATGGTTTAAAAATTATATATACTTTAATACAATAAGTAAAAAGTGAATAATACACTATAAAACCAGTCCTGTATAAAAGTCCAAAATTCTTCCTCACTTGACGCGTTTCGCCGAAGCTTTCTCAAAATTCACTTCCGACAAGTCCGACATAAAATTAGACCATTGTCTAACAACTTTCTTTGTAAATGCTTTCTCAACTCTTCTTAAAAAAAATACAATAATTGTCAGCTATTTTTTTTTTCAAAATACAGTTGCAAGAAAAAGTATGTGAACCCTTTGGAATGATATGTATTTCTGCACAAATTGGTCATAAAATGTGATCTGATCATCATCTAATTCACAACAATAGACAATCACAGTCTGCTTAAACTAATAAAACACAAAGAATGAAATGTTGTCATGTTTTTATTGAACACACCATGTAAACATTCACAGTGCAGGTGGAAAAAGTATGTGAACCCTTGGATTTAATAACTGGTTGAACCTCCTTTGGCAGCAATAACTAACAAACATTTCCTGTAGTTGCAGATCAGACGTGCACAACGGTCAGGAGTAATTCTTGACCATTCCTCTTTACAGAACTGTTTCAGTTCAGCAATATTCTTCAGATGTCTGGTGTAAAATCACTTTCTTGAGGTCATGCCACAGCATCTCAATCAGGTTGAGGTCAGGACTCTGACTGGGCAGTCGCCCAGTCAGAGTCCTGACCTCAACCCGATTGAGATGGCATATTTTCTTCTGTTTAAGCTATTCTGTTGTTGATTTACTTCTATGCTTTGGGTCATTGTCCTGTTGCAACACCCATCTTCTGGTGAGCTTCAGCTGGTAGACAGATGGCCTTTAGTTCTCCTGCAAAATGTCTTGCTAAACTTGGGAATTCATTTTTCCTTCGATGATAGCAATCCGTCCAGGCCCTGACGCAGCAAAGCAGCCCCAAACCATGATGCCCCCACCACCATACTTCACAGTTGGGATGAGGTTTTGATGGTCATGTTCTGTGCCTCTTTTTCGCCTCACATAGTGTTGTGTGTTTCTTCCAAACAACTCAACTTTGGTTTCATCTGTCCACAGAATATTTTGCCAGTACTGCTGTGGAACATCCAGGTGCTCTTGTGCAAACTTTAAACATGCAGCAATGTTTTGTTTGGACAGCAGTGGATTCCTCTGTGGTATCCTCCCATGAAATCCATTCTTGTTTAGTGTTTTACGTGTTGTAGATTCACTAACAGGGATGTTAGCATTTGCCAGTGACTTTTGTAAGTGTTTAGCTGACACTTTAGGATTCTTCTCCACCTCATTGAGCAGTCTGTGCTGTGCTCTTGCAGTCATCTTTACAGGACGGCCACTCCTAGGGAGAGTAGCAGCAGTGCTGAACTTTCTCCATTTATAGACAATTTGTCTTACCGTGGACTGATGAACATCAAGGCTTTTGGAGATACTTTTATAACCCTTTCCAGCTTTATGAAAGTCAACAATTCTTAATTATAGGTCTGCTGAGAGCTCTTTTGTGCGTGGCATCATTCACATCAGGCAATGCTTCTTGTGAAAAGCAAACCCAGAACTGGTGTGTATTTTTTTATAGGGCAGGGCAGCTGTAACCAACACATCCAATCTCATCTCATTGATTGGACTCAAGTTGGCTGACATCTCACTCCAATTAGCTCTTGGAGATGTCATTAGTCTAGGGGTTCACATACTTTTTCCACCTGCACTGTGAATGTTTACATGGCAACATTTAATTCTTGGTGTGTTATTAGTTTAAGCAGAGTGTGATTGTCTATTGTTGTGACTTAGATGATGATCAGATCACATTGTATGACCAATTTGTGCAGAAATCTATATCATTCCAAAGGGTTCACATACTTTTTCTTGCAACTGTAGCTGACAAAATGGCTATGATACTGTTTTACTTAATTTAGGCCTGTAGTGTTTATAATACAATAATATTAATATTTTCTAGCATAATATGTCAGACATTGGGCAAAACGTACCTTTTTAAACAGTTAAGTAAAAATAAAATGCTACATTTTCTGCCTTTTTTGCTACAAGCAATTTTACAAACTATTTATCTCACTGGTGCTTTTAAAACTACCTTACTTGTTTCTTAAGGTTTCAGGTCATTAACATTTCTGAAGACAAGACTTGACATTTATCCAACTAATTTCAGTTTTGCCTTCCTCGGTCAAACTCCCTTATTCCAAGATGGCCAGTAAACTTACCTATTCTCGCTATGGTCACAAGGGAATCACTGCAATGTAGACTTTCATAAAAATAATCTCTGAATTGATCCAAAGCAATACAGTTATGCATTAAACTTTCTTGTCCCTCCAATTTCACCTTTGCTTAAATCCTACTTCAGAACTTTGCTCCCTCCATCTTCATACTCATACTCCCAAAAAGTGCTAGAAACCTTTATACATACTACTTTAAAACACAGGTCCCACTTCTTGCTTTATAACTCATATATGTTACTTGATAGATAGTACAGATCCTTCTGAATATACAGGTGTGACGCTCTGCCAAGGTATCACCGTCATGGATACCCCTTTTCCAAGAGAAACAGCAAATAATTCCCACAGGCAAAATATCACTGGCATAGAATAACTCCCCACACATTGGCCAAGGCTTAATGCTCGGTGAAGACTAATTTTAATGGAAGTACATGCATCAAATTTATACGGTCCATAAACTTCTCCTCTGTATACTAAACTCAATTATCTCCAAGTACAGAAAAATGTTCAATTTTGCAACACCCCAAAAGTACCCCCAAATTACAGGGAAACCCCACAAAAGTAACATCCATGGATAGCCTGGATCTGGGCAAACAATATATCCATAAATCACCCAGATCCGTTTTGGATTGCCATCGCAGGGAAGTTCTTATCGGTCTGCCACGAGGAGTAAACTCAAAATAGTTCCATGGAAATGGTGCCAAGAGCCAGTCTCCATTCATGGGGTTTTGTACGAAAACCACATAAGATAGAGTAAAACTGGTTCTTGTAGAGTGCTCCCCATGTTCGTTAGTCTGTAACTCCCAAACGCTGTTCGTATAGGTGAGCTGGAACTGGAACGGGCCATAGGTCCATGGTGACCGATGTTCGCGGGAGTGCCTGGCCGAAATTAGTTCCAGGCACTCGACGACCAAGTCCCGCTGCCAATGCTCGGTAGACAAGATGGCCACTCTAATGGGTTTGGCCCGGGTGGGGAAAACATTAATAATCCTGTGAACAGACACGGTATCTCTAGTTTAGTGGCAAATATAGAGTTGAATTTCAAACCACCATCCAAGTATTATGCAACTCGGGATGTCCAACCAGTATATGTTTTATGACAATCTCATATCTAAGTTTGAGAAGCTGAATGAGTATGATAATCATAGGCGTGCGCACGGGGTGTGCCGGGTGTGCCTGGGCACACCCTAATCCCCGTGCGCCGCGCATGGATCGAGGCCGGCAGGGAAGATCAAAATATCTCCCCTGCCGGCTCAAGCTTACCCGATTAGCCCCGAGAGAGGCTCTGAACTCTTTGGATACGTTTGGATACGGAGCTAACAGCCTCCACACTGCACACAGGGCAGCCCTCTCGCGATCTCTGATATTTTCAGAGCGTTGCCGTGGTAACCCGCGGCAACGCTCTGAAACTCCAGCTCTCGCGAGAGGAAGACATGGTCTGTACCCTGCGGAGGTACAGACCACATCACTAGCCCACTGGATCACCAGGGATGACCAGCAGCATGCTCCCTCTTCCCCCTGCAAAGTAATAAGGTAATAAGGGGAAGGGGAGTAAATGTGGTGTAGGTTTTTTAAATTTTTTTATTTAAATAATGAAACAATCAAAACATATACATAAACTATACTCCACCACTTACTCACTACACCCTATATACACACTGCGCCTACACACACTATACACCTTATACACCCCCCTGCACACTATACCCCTATACATAACACTACACCCCCTGCACACTATACCCCTATACATAACACTACACCCCCTGCACACTATACCCCTATACATAACACTACACCCCCTGCACACTATACCCCTATACATAACACTACACCCCCTGCACACTATACCCCTATACATAACACTACACCCCCTGCACACTATACCCCTATACATAACACTACACCCGCTGCACCTACACACTATACACCTATAAATAACACTACACCCCCTGCACCTACACACTATACCCCTATACATAACACTACACCCCCTGCACCTACACACTATACCCCTATACATAACACTACACCCCCTGCGCCTACACACTATACTCCTATACATAACACTACACCCCCTGCACACTATACCCCTATACATAAAACTACACCCGCTGCACACTATACCCCTATACATAACACTACACCCCCTGCACACTATACCCCTATACATAACACTACACCTCCTGCACCTACACACACTATATACACACTACACACTATACCCCCTATATACACACTACAAACTCTGCACTCACACACACACACTCTATACCCCCTATACACTGCACTCAATCACTACACAAACTCTATACTCCCTATAAACACACATATTACACTACATACACACACACACACACACACACACACAAAAGCACTACACACTCTATACCCCTATAAACACCTCACCACTGCATTCATACTATGCCGATATACACCTCCTGTGCACCCACTGTACCCCTATGCACACACAACTCCCCTAAACACACACTACACCCCCTATTATTACCACACCAATACACACATGTGCACAACACCTATACGCATACACACAATGCCATCCCCTGCAACTCCTTGATACACGAAATACAGTCCTTACATGCAAACGCAACACACCACTAGGCACACACACTCTAAAGACCCTATAAACACACACACACACACACACACACATAATATACAGCCCAAAAACACACCTATACACTACAGGCCCCAGCTACATATTCTACACCACAAACAGACCCCTTTACACTCTACAGCATAACCTCTACACACATGCAATCACATAAAAAACATCCAAACACATATAACACAGCAGGGAGCACGTTAACAATCCTTTTTCACTACTGGGGACACCAGAGACAAGTCACTAGGACTTGTTGTCCATCAGACAGCACTGAATGCTCTGGTGGGGTAACACACTAACATAACAATTGGGAGGGCGGGGAGTGCTTGTCAATGGTGGCGATATAACGCGCCACATTTCTGGCCCACCCTTCCTAGTGGGCTGCTCTGCCTGGGCTGACTTTTTGTCCCAGTCCAGCCCTGTTCACCGGCCCACAGGTAGGAGAGGACCCGGGAAGCTCTAGCAGCGCCGCCTGGTTGCTCTCGCAAGGTCGGAGCGTTGCCACGGCCACGCTCAGATCTCGTGAGAGTGAACTCTAGCCCTGCAGGCTAGAGTTCACTCACTAGGACCAACAGGGATCAGGCATGGCAGCACAGACACACACACGCACTAACAGCACCCTCACACACACACACACACACACACACACACAGCAGTATGCATATATATATACACACATATATCCGCGGCGTGTGTGTTTGTGCTTTAGGGTGCACACCCTAATGCAATAGGCTGCGCACGCCTATGATGATAATGGATATGTTAGTCTTGATATCCTCACCAGGAGGATTCTATACTGCTGTTCTATACTCTTTCATGTATATAAAGGGGAAAATGTAACAATAAAATTACAAAATGTTACAGGAATAATAGGTTAATGAGGACCCTGCTTTAATGTGCTTACAGTCTTCCATCTAGAAGCCTGTCTAGTTTAATTGGATATATGAGGGCGCTTAAGATTGTATGTGAGCACCATGGATTATATCTTCATATATCTAGTGGAGTAATCTGTTAATTTCCAAATGAATATTATTATGGAATTTTCCATAATAACATATTATTATCGATAAAAACATGTTTATTTGGGGAACTGTATCCAAGCATGAATTGGTTAACTTGTGTATTGTTAACACTATATGTGCAGAATAAAAGTAACAAAGTAACATTTTACTATATTGGAGGGGGGGGAGCGGGGACAGTTGGTGCTTGATAGTGTTTTTAACACTATAGTGTCAGGAATACATGTTTGTGGATTTTTTAGCTTCTCTATTTTCCTGAGTGGTTGTAAGGCAAAACTGAAATCATCTATTAGATGGTAGACATAAACATTTGTTTTGTTATGGACTGCGATTCATCCAATTGTGGACCAATTGGATTGAATTCTCAAACTCTGAGCTGAAATGTAGCCAAATCATGAATCAACTGAAACTCACAATGGCTAAGTTTGTCCATTTTTATTTCCTGATCATAAAATAGATGATTTATGGGAAAACAAATGACTCATGGCTAGGGTACTCAAGAAATGTATATACATTTCTATATTTAATAAATATATGATATATACATATATAAATATAGATGTATAGATTTAAAAATGTATATGTATTTATTTTTTTACTGTAGCTCCTGTTGTTTTCTGTATTGGTTATTTCTTTTTACTTGACCTGTGAACCAAACTAAACTATATGTGTAATAGTAATATACATGTGTGTGTGTGTGTATATATATATATATATATACATAATACTGGCCACATTAGATGTACAACGTTTGTACACTATTATACCCCATGGGGGGGTATAAAAGCCCTCAGAGAAATACTCGAAACATCAGAAAAATATCATGGACCGCCAATAGAGTCCCTCTTAGAATTCTTAAGTATTGCACTCACTTGCAATTATTTTAAGTTCGAAGATTTATTTTACTTACAATTGGCTGGAACTGCAATAGGGGCGGCTATGGCACCTTCCTATGCCAACGCCTATATGTCCCAATTCGAACATCAACATATTTTGCACCAATCATCGGACAAAATTATAGCCTACTATCGTTTTGTCGACGATGTACTCATGATATGGAAGGGCTCGTCTAAAGAATTGGAAGACATGGTAGCCAATATCAATCAATTAACATCACCAGTTAAGTTCACATTGACATACAGTGATGAAGCAATCCCTTTCCTTGATGTCACTATATATAAAGATGGGAATAAACTTGGGTATACACTTCATCGCAAGAAAACCGATAGAAACACACTACTCTTCAATACCAGTTATCATCCACAGCATTTTAAAGACTCCCTACCCATATCTCAATATATGCGTGTCCTTAGATATAATAGTGACGCAAAGAATCGAGAGAAACAATTGAACGATATGACCTACAGATTTCAAGAAAGAGGCTACAAGCCAAAAGCACTTGAGAAAGCCAAAATTCGGGCATTTGAAAAATGGACACAGGAGACAAATGAAACACAAGTGGAAGCAATTATTGATACACCCAAAATGTATTTACCACTTACCTACCATACAGGATCTACACAAATCCGACAATCCATAGAAAGGCATTGGGACATACTGGATTCGGACAAACAACTACCTACTATATTCAACAAGAAACCTACCATCAGTTACAAAAAAAATAAAAATTTACGAGACATCCTAATTCGGAATGATCCTCTACAAAGCTATAGGAAAAACGCCATATATAAGAAACCGGGATGCTACAGATGTAGTGGTTGCGTCACGTGTAGCCACATGAACTCTGGAAACTCCTTCGCCCACCCTCATAGTGGGAAAAGAATCAAAATCCCACACTATATCACGTGCACTACAGATCACGTCATCTACCTAATAACCTGCCCATGTGGATTATCCTACGTAGGGAAAACAGACCTTACCCTACGAGACTGTATCCGAGGCCATAGATCTGGCATCATGACAGCCTTCAGGGATCAAAAGACGGACAAACCAGTAGCAAAACATTATCTTGCAGCGTCACATAGACTTCCCACACTCAGATTCATGGCCATAGATCATGTCCCGCCCTTACCTCGTGGGGGGGACCGATCTAAAATACTGCTTCAAAGGGAAGCATATTGGATTTTCACTCTGGACACAGTCACACCTCGAGGCTTGAACGAATATAACACATATTCTATGTTTCTGTGAATTATAAGCAAAGACCTTTGGTATTCTATTGTAGTCCAGCCTTGAGGCACCGTATGTTACCAGAAAATCCGCCACCTTTTGGTTTATGTTTGAGAATAACCTGGTAATATAGATGTTTGTGGCATGTTTAGTCCAGTAATAACTTTTTGGATTTATGTTTGAATATAACCTGGTAATATAGATGTAAGTGGCATGTTCACTCCAGTAATAACTTTTGACAGCATCGTAACTATAGCGATTTGCTTGATTATTATGTGAAATGAAGCATTATGATTTATATATCTATCAGATTACAAGCACAAGGACGTAGTGGGCTTAATACCCAAGTCCCTAGTACTATAATGTATTAACTGAGTTAATAATTGACTCGATACTTTAAGCAACAAAATTATGTAACGAGAGAGGCACCTATCAGGTATATTATAGAATTGAGTATGGCTTAATTGTGTTTATGATCATATATTTAGCAGGCACATAATAGAATTGAATTATGGCTTTATAATGGTTATCATTATGTACTCTGCAGTACGACATGTTGACATTCATTTTGTAAAGTCGCATGGGTAATATCATATGGTTTAATTATTTACTATCTGTAAAAATATGTATATTAAGTTGGTATTATACATTGGCATGTAATATATGCTCCAGTTATGTACTAGTATTCAATATATGGTTAGAAAGTTGCATTATACATGCACATAGCAACACATAGTATAAGAATAGGCACTATAGTATTCTTTGAGTTAGATTTAGTATGACTGTCTGAGGAGGATCCGGTAGGATGTTTTTATTTTATTTTTTCATTTTAGAATGTTTTCACTAGCACTTTCACTTTAACAAGTTTTCACGGGTGATGTCAGTTTTTTTAGTCCTCTTTCTCCTCTCCAACAGTCTAGAATACGATTTTTCTTAATCCTCCATGGGGCAACAGGGATTGATTTTGCCAATTACTATTGGCGCTTATCACCCAGTCACTGGGCACTTAGGATCACTTCGGAGCCCCCCTAGAGCTGCTAGCAGCTTGCGGAATACACATTCCATCGGAGGCTATGTTTTTTTTTAGATTCGTTGCTTGGCAACGACACACGCACACGAGTCATCAAGCGTAGTCACGTGGTTACACTGAATCACTTCCGGGTTTCGGATTTTCGAGCGGCAGCTTTTTTTCACACACCGTTTAGGTAAGTGACTATTAGCAGTTACCTATATATATGTATTGTTGTACACTGTAAGATTGATCTTGAAAAAGACCCTATAGGGGTCGAAACGTCGATTTACGATATTTTCTTCACATGTAATTCACTTCTCAGAATAAAAACAAGTTATTGAAAAAGTCCTGTGAGTGCACCTTATTACAACATTGGAATATTCATACCTACGCTGAGGTTTGCACCCAGGCAAGAATATTGGTGAGATTTTTTTGAAAAGGGTGAGTGCCAAGTTTATCTCTTTATATATATATATATATACACATACAGCTCTGGCACTCAACCTTCACCAAAACACCAAAGGAGCTGCAGGCTGAACTGCACATGCCACCATTGGACTCCAGGGCTTGAAAAAAGTATTATTTTTGTTTTTATATATCATTTGCTCCATTATCCCCCCACACACACTGAACCCCAATACACCCTGTGCCCCCCACACAAGCACAGCACCCTCTCCACAGACTGCCCCCACTTACAGCACCCCTTCACACACACACAGCACCCACTCCAGGCACACACACTTCACCCCTCATATACACATACTGCACACCCTCCACACACACACATCACCTCCCACATACTGAACTCCTCTGCAGACTGCACCCCCCCACACACACCCCCTTTAAATACACATGCACTGCACCCCCCACACACACACACTTCACCCCATTCCTTCAAACACTGCACCCCCTTCACACACACATTGCCCCTACACACATACACAACACCCTCACACAAACTGAACCCCTCCACACACTGCACCCCCACACACATTGAACCCCACCACACATACTGGATCCCTCCCTGCAGTCTGTCTGTGTGTATTCAGTAGTCTGTGTGTGTACTCACCAGTCTGTGAGTGTGTGTGTGTGTGTGTGTTCAGCAGTCTGAATGTATTCAGCAGTCTCTGTGTGTATTCAGCTGTCTGTGTGTGTGTGTGTATTAATCAGTCTGTGTGTATGTGTCTGTGTGTCTGTGTATTCAGCAGCCTTTGTGTATTTATTCGGCAGTCTGCCTGTGTTTGTGTGTATTTAGGAGTCTGTTTGTTTGTGTGTTGTGAGCGAAAAAGTGGAATAGTGGTTGATGGAAGATACATCAGGCCTGATTTGCTAAACAGCAACCAGAGAATTTTCAGTTAAATGCCCCAGGGAGAGATGTTAAAGTTTGCAATATACATTGCTGATGCTCTGCAAAACACAGTATGGGTCCCTGGGGCGGAGCATTTGGAGAGCAGGGTGGGCCAATGCTCCAACAGCACTAGTTGCTGTGTAACAGACCAGAATTTGGATTTGACTTAAGAGTTAACTAATTGGCACTCACCTGTAGCTGGTCAATTAGCAGACAGGCCTTTAAAAGAAGAGATCAGCCTGCTGCAGAGTGAGGGAGAAAAAGCCAGCTAGGAGAGCTGAAGGAGAGATAACAACAATTGTGTTAATTGCAAAGCTATTTCGTTTTTTGGGGGGAGGAAATTGGTAAGTGGGAAAGCCACCCAATTACAGATAGTGATTTCTGTCTAGTAAGAGCTCAAGTAAGAGTATTATTATTTAAAGCAGATGTTTTTTTCCTATCAAATAAAAAAGGAAAACCAAACTGAATGTGTTCTGAACTTAGATACTTAGATATACCCTAGAAGGCTGTGGTTTATTGTAAGATCTGTGACAAAACCCTACCTGTAAAATAGGTGGTTTGTTACAGTGTGTATTCAGCAGTCTGTGTGTGTGTGTGTGTGTCTGTGTGTATTCAGCAGCCTGTGTGTATGTCTTCAGCAGTCTGTGAGTGTGTGTGTGTGTGTTCAGCAGTCTGCACGTATTCAGCAGTCTGTTTGTGTATTCAGCTGTTTATGTGTGTGTATTGAGCTGTCTACATGTGTGTATATGTATTTAGCAGTCTGTGTGTGAATTCAGTAGTCTGTGTGTGTGTATTCAGCAGTCTGTGTGTTTATTCAGCAGTCTCGGTATGTCTGTATTCAGCCGTCTGTGTGAATGTTTTAGCAGTCTGTGAGTATTCAGCAGTCTCTGTGTGTATTCAGCAGTCTCTGTGTGTGTATTCAGTAGTCTGTGTGTGTGTGTGTGTGTGTGTGTGTGTGTGTATTCAGCAGTCGCTGTGTGTATTAAGCAGTTTGTGTGTGTGTGTGTATTCAGCCATCTGTGTGTGTGTATTCAGCAGTATGTGTGTGTGTGTATTCAGCAGACTCTCTATGTATGTAATCAGCAGGCTGTGTGTAAGTATTCAGCAGCCTGTGTTTGTATATTCAGCAGTCTGTGTTTGTATTGTATTCAGCAGTCTGTGTTTGTATTGTATTCAGCAGTCTCTGTATGTGTGTATTCAGCAGTCTGTGTGTAGCTGCATGTGTGTTTGTGTGTGCATTCAGCAGTCTGTGTGTATTGTATTTGTTGGAGGTACCAACAAATATAAGCTTAATTTTATCGAGTGGTTGTGTAGGCAGCGCACCAATGCATTGCTTTGCCTGGGGGCCTTTTATGCTGTTAAGATGGCCCTGGTCTAGGGTATGTGTGCAGTCTGATCATGATTCTACAAAATGTAAATGGAAAGACACTCATTTGAGTATCAGGAAGGGGATGAGCTGTAACAACCACTTCTAGCCAGGAATAGGTTAAAAACATCAAGTATGTATGTATTTCTCAGGGGTTTTTGTTTTTCTTTTTAGTAATTTTATTATCACTAATGGGTCCTGTCTTGTGTGAAAAACCCAAACTTCTATTGATCTGGTGCTGACTGCCTCTTTCTATGCTTCTCTGCTAGGATCAGTGCATCAGTGTTTTTCAGTCCTGATTTTTCCAACCCATGGTAGGATTTAGTAATGTGATCCACATCCACTAGCTGCTTATGATACATGTCCTGCAAAGGTATATCCTCCTTGCCTGCATCCTCGATCTAAAGTTGTTTTAGGCAATCCGTTAGCAGTTCCTCTTTGGAGACATTTTCATAATGTACTTGTGAGCGCTCTGTGTTTCATCTAGGCATTGATACTCATTAGGCCCCAACTTCCTTCCAGTTGGTGTATGATGTCTGCGTACCAAAATACAGATGGGGGTTTGTTTCTGGAGTGGATGATTTTGACCTGGCTTAATTTGGAATACCAAAAATTAAAACATAAATAATAACTCAACTTTAAAATGAATACACTTCAGGATAACTCATTAGTTATGTAAAATAATCTTATAGAATGTAGTTATATAGTTAACATATATTAATAATATTATATTTTTGTGAATATCAATATCTTAAAATGTTACAAATAACACAAAGTTAAGTTATTATGATAGAGCTCTTTAATGATATGTAAATGCAGTAGTATGGATGTATAAGTAGTTATCCCAGGCTTAGACTACAGAAATCTTTATGAGGAGATTGTTTTGTTTTATATACTTTTATGCTCTTTGTTTAGACTATTTGAAACCTAAACTATTCTGAACAAGAGTATTTGTTTTTCTTCCTGCTTTTTTGTTTTTGTGGCTTGATTGTGATACTTCTAAAGTGAGAAATTAGATTACGTTAATTACATATGATTTTTATTTCTATGCCAGCCTCACATATTTATCCAATTCATAGGTGAAAAGCTAATACATTTTCCATTAATAATTGATGTTGTCAAGCTGCTCTTCCCTATATTTAATTTGTGTTATTTAATTGTGTATCAAAATTCAAAATGTGTAGTGCTGTTCTTACGGAGTTAATTAAAGAAAGCACCAGGTGCATACATATGTACTAGATTTCAAAATCCGTATTCAGTGACATTGATCCTCTTATGGTTGAGTTACTTCAGCCAATTATTCTTGATTCAGATATACCACATATCACTGGGTTGGTTATTCTAACACTAATCCTGTGAGGCTTCAGAGCAGCAGGAAGACAAATGTTTTCTGAAAATTAATGGTTACAAACACTTTTAATTAACAATCAGAAGAGGAACCAATTTAAAAAAAATTGTGCAAACAAGTTAATAATATATTTCAAATTTTCACTTTGAAAGTTGTTCTCAAAACAAAAAAGTTAGTAAAGTTCTACCATTATATTTTAACTATTGCATTCTTACATCTATGTTAAAATTAATCTTATTGAAACTTAATTTTATTATTCTTGATGAGTTTTATTTCACTGCTTTAATTAGTCTGAGAGTATTTTAGAATGATGAGATCCATGTTTATTGCCATCACTTTGATTGCAAATAATCATTTATATACTACATAACAAACATTTAACAATTTTATTTGTGAGACTTACTTACTGTAAATCTAGTCATTCTCTCTTTACATACAACAATGTGAATCAATTATAAGCAAATATTTTTGCTTAAACTTTTTAAATTCTTTATTTTTCATTTTTGGTGCTTGATATTTTAGTTTTACATACAGGTGTGCACGTAAGTGCTCCAAAAATATTTAGATACAATTCCGTTTAAGTGTTGCTCCAATTTTGGATCAAGCAATAACATTCAAAAATAACAACACCATAATAAACTTTAAATGATGCGCTGTCTAGATGTGTCAGTATGTTTTGTATACCCTTGTGTTTAGAGTGAAGCCTTATGTTCGGTGTCAGCACCTGCGGGTTGTGGGCCTGCTGATATTAGCGCTCCGTGTGTGCGGTGGTGTGTTGGCATGCTTATGGTGTCTGTGTTGCGGTAAAACCGTGTTCGTTTGTCTAGTTCTTCATGTTGTGCTGAGTGGGGGAATCTGTCGCAGGTGGTGCTTTTGCATTGATTGATTACCCCTAACCAAGGGGGCAGCGGGGGGGGGGGGTGTTGGGTTTCTTGACGCCAAGTGTTTGGGCACAGGTTGTGCTGGTTGTTGTGGTGTTGAAAAAAGAGAAAATAAAAATGAATAACCAACTAAAATGTAAAGTAAACATTAAAGTCACAGCATGGAAGGTATGCCAATATTATGTTGGTAGGGCTCGTGGTGTCAATTCACACCCTTCACGGCACCGGTTGTTGTGATCCGCTGTGTCCCGCTTCAAACAGGGTGGTGTTCTCAGGGTCCCAGGCCCTCGTCTGAGGTCTGTTCTGTGTCGCGTTCGTGGGGTTAGACAGTCCCAGGGTGTCTAGGAGGGGTGTTGCTTCCTCCACTGAAGTTAGAACATGTGTGGTTCCTTCATGGGTTATCTCCAAAGTTCCGTTTGCGCCCCACCTGTAAGCTATATTCGCCGAACGTAGTTGTGTGGTGAGCGGTCCATAGGTTTTGTGCCACAAGAGGGTAGCTTTTGATAGGTCCTGGAAGAATGTTAATGAGGAGTCCTCAAATAGCAGTGGTGTCTTGCCTTTCAGCCCCGCCATTATGTGTAGTTTGTCTTGTACAGTGACACATCTGAGGATAACATCTCTGGCTGATGGGGTTTTTAGGTGTGGGGCGCTAGGTAAGCGATATACTCCGTCTATTATGATTTTCTTTATGAGTGAGTGTGGCAGCACAGTAGTCAGCAGGCGCCTGACATAGTGCGGCAACTCGTCGGCAGAGATCGTCATGGGTATGCCTCGGATTTTGATATGGGAACGGCGCTGTCGGTCTTCAATGGTTGACATTTTAATTGCCAGGTAGGTATGTTGTTGCTGTATTTGTTTGATGGTGTCTTCCATTTGATTCATATGAGAGTGGACTTTCACTACTTCTTCCTCTGTGGCTCTCACCCTTTCTGCGACTGTTTGTAGTTCAGTCTTGAGGATAGTTGAGTCCGCTGCCAGGAGTTTGTGGATCTCTGCTAGAAGGATTTTGAGGTCTTGTTTGGTGGTAGGGGCTGGGTCATCTGTGGACTCCAGTGGTGGTGTCTGTGGCTCTTGTGAATGCCCTGGGGAGTCAGGTCTATGCAGTGTTGTAGTGTGTGCACTCATCTGCTGCAGTGCCTGGGTGTGCTCCTGAGGATCAGAGCCCTGGTTTGCCTGGATTTGCGGCCTTGCAGGTGGTAGAGCCAGGGGGAGCTCAGAGGGGACAGGATCTGGTTGTTTCATGTGGGGTGCCTTGTCCGGCTGTCGTATCTGAGACAGGCCAGATAGATTGGGGTTCTGTTGAGCTGTATTGGGTGCCTGGGCGAGGTCCGGCCTTTCTGCCATGGCAGCTGGCTTAGAGTTAGTAGGCCGTTGTAGCATGGCCCCTATTTCCCTGTCCCCAGGTGTACCTTGTGACTTTTGAGAGCGGCGCCCCATGGCTGGTGTGTGAGCAGGGACGATAGGTTGTTCCCACAGATAGTTGTTGTTCCCGAGCTTCATCGGGTGTCCGCACAGGATTTTCGTGAGGCTGGGGATCGATGGCGTTTGGTAGGCCCCGTTCTTGCGTCTCCTCTTCTGCAACTGTTGCGGCTGGAAGAAAGGCATCGGGTGGTGCGGTTAACTGTGCCGGTGCCCGTTTGGTAAGTGGCAAGGCTGGATGGGTGCTGGAAAGTTTGATATTGCTTGGATTAAGTTGTTAGAGTTGGGAGCTAAGCGATACGGCGTCCGCACGAGTCTAGTAGCAGGCTCCGCCCCCCTGCATAAACTTTTTAAATCATTTTTTTAAAGAGTTTTACTTGGCATAGGTTAATTATATACATGCTAGTAGTATTTGTCATTTGTGCAGTCACTGGAACTAAAGATGTACATTTTAGTATAGGAGCAACATCATAACATTGCAAGTAGATAGGACATGCATCCAATGTTACTAAGCATCATCATGAATGAAGCAATAGCTCAGTACAACAGAACAAAGATGAGAAATTGTGTAGTATAGTGACAGTCCATGAAGAGTTTGGACACCCCAACAGAAACTATGACTGAGAGTTTATGGGAGCATATCACAATCACCTGTAAGGTCTCTACAACCTTGTCTCAGAACCGTGTTATAGAGGAGCAGTCCCACCATATGTGTTAAGTAATGCTGACCTCTACACTACATACACATCATTTTTTTGCTAACTGGTGGGAAGAGGGAGTGTAAAAAGGCAGGTGTTCTGTACCATCTGGTGATTCTATTTTAGAAAGATTCTTGCTTGGTAGAGCAGATGGCTAAGGCCTTATTATTTGGAAAATAAAGTGCCTATCTGCATGGGAAAGATGTATTTGTAACATGGCTTCCCATACTTGTTGGAAGGCTAAGGGAGGGGGTGTAATATTACTTTGGATCAGAGTATAGATCTTAGAGTGAGGTCTAATCACTTTCTTAATTAAGTGACATATATTCTCAAATTAAGCCAGTTCCCTTAGCTCCCACTGGGGTAGAACACTTTAGAAAACATAACAATTGAGAGAGAGAGAGAGATAACCCATCCCTATGTGGGCTTTTGTTTTGCAAAGTCTTCCACCCTGCTCACAATAATCAGGATAGGGTCACATGCTCTAATATAGGCTATAATGGTAACATCCCCGGTGATAATTTAAAGAGGGAATGATACTGTGTTCACAATCTATGGGCTGGCTTGATGAAGGTGTAACAGAGCTTCCTGTACCCCGGTTGAGTACCTCCACCGCCAGATGCTCCTAGTGCTCACCGAGGGCTCCAAGCACTCCACCAGACACCATCAGCACCGCAGTCCCCACATCCAGCATTACAGCTTGGCTGGGAACTTGCCGTCTCCTACCCACCCTGGACCTACAACAAGGACCTACAACCCAGTGGGTGATCCTCTCTTCCTCCAGAGAGTCAAGCAGGAACAGTTCTTAAAAGAGCTTAGTGATTATAATCCCTGGGAAGTATAGTGATATAGCAATCCCCAGGGTAGATGCAGCCTTTTCCCCCACACATGAGACAAGACTCTACGTTGAGGGTAAAACAGGAACTCTTTAATGCAAAGCAAACACTTACAATGTATACACACATTTAAACAGCCTAATTTACATACAATAGGTTACATAGAGCACCATAGTACAAGGAAGGGTGTGGTCAGACAATGGCAAGGGCTGTTGGGAGATTGAGGAGGGACAAAGTAGCTAGTTTAAACTGGTCTGGCAGTGTCCCTGGGACAATGTCCTGCTGGAAAAACAATAGGACAGGAAAAAGGGGGAGGGGAAGAGGCACATTTTCCCATGGAAGTCACTTTTTAACATGTCTTTTTGCAGGGCCCATAGTCTTTGGGCAGGAGGCTGGCAAACAGGCCCCTCCAAAAACCAGTGGCGAGATCATTTTTGCCACAGAAGGGATGCACAATAAGAGCCATTGAGCAAGTGTGCCATAAAAGCTTGGAGAGCCAAAAACAAGTCGCAAGAGTGCACTGAGGACGGACAGCAGCTGAAATAGCCTGCCCTTCGGTGGGTCCTCGCTCAGAACTCAAGCTGGTTTTAGCTCATCTTGTGCCATTACACAGAGAACATCTCTGAAGCATATCAGACTGGTCCCACCCATACGGGCAGTCCAGATCCGAAATGCCAGCAAGTTCCCTCTGCATGAGAGATACAGCAACCCCAGACGATCGTTTCAACCTTGTTAGGTATCATCAGTGAGGCATAGCTGATATCTCTCTAGGCACCGTGAGCAAGGGGTCCACGTCTGGATTACCCTTTAGAATTGTGGAGAGCAAAAAACAAGTCGCAAGAGTGATGTCCCAGACGTGGACCCCTTGCTCACGGTGCCTAGAGAGATATCAGCTATGCCTCACTGATGATGCCTAACAAGGTTGAAACGATTGTCTGGGGTTGCTGTGTCTCTCGTGCAGAGGGAACTTGCTGGCATTTGGGATCTGGACTGCCCATATGGGTGGGACCAGTCTGATATGCTTCAGAGATGTTCTCTCTGTAATGGCACAAGATGAGCTAAAACCAGCTTGAGTTCTGAGCGGGGACCCACTGAAGGGCAGGCTATTTCAGGTGCTGTCCGTCCTCAGTGCACTTTTGCGACTTGTTTTTTGCTTGCCATAAAAGCTTAGTTAAGGGTACTCTAACAAAGTTTTGTTCGATCCACTCCCTCAATTTCTCGAAAAGTTTGCATTGAAGATCCCTGTCATCATTGGGGTGATATATACTCCCAAGTATTTACTACCAAAGCTAGTCCAGGAATCAGAAGGTCTGCAATATTGCCTTCTCTCGGGATGGGGAAATTGTCAGTCCAAATAGTTCACACCTATTCACCTTAACATTTGGCATAGTGCCAAATCTCTCCTTATACATGATAGCAGGTAGAGAGTGGATTGGTGTTTATACTCTTCAATGGTGTGGTTCACCTTTTTAGTGTTTATACTCTTCAATGGTGTGGTTCACCTTTATTGCTTTTAGGAATGGATTCATTGCCAATATAAATAGCAAGAAAGAGAGGACTCTCTCTAGATATAAGCATCTGCCCAGTGGGTCACTGAGGCTCCCAGATAAAGCAAACTGGGTGTTATTAGAAAATAACATAGCAACTCTTCTCGATTTAGCCTGGGTATAGCTGCTGAAATATGCCTGGGATACATATCTAGACTTAAGTTTAGGGGTTGTATTTGCTCTAAAGTGGGTCTCCTGCAGGAAGCAGATATCGGCTCATGAGCGGGAAAATTCCTTTAAGAGAATAGTGTGTTTCTCAGGCATATTGAGGCATAGGACATTTAGAGAAATTAATCGGACAATTGTCATTTTCATATATAAATAAGGCGGCTAAACCATGGCTTATAGTGAATCACCAACAATAAAGGTGTATTGTGGGAAAGCAAAAAGCATAAAAGGTAACTATTTACATGCATAAGAAAAAAAGTAGACAGTGCTAAACTACACCGATTTACCTCACTTGCAGGAGTGTGATTAAGAATGTAAGATTTATGTGTGGAGGCACATGGCGGCTATAGCTAGTGTAGGTGAGTGACTGTGTCATTCCAGCTTAGTGGATGTCCTCAAACCAAAGAAAAGTAAAAAGATAAACCAAATGAAACAATAAAGTTAGTCTTATGGGGATAGTATAGAGCAACAAGACTAAAACCACCAGGTGAGGTCACTGTGTGTCCTAAAAAGTAACAGGAGGTAAGAAACAAATTAAATTGTCAAACAGTAGGGCAAGCAACTTACCATATTTTTCCATTTATAAGACAGTTCTTTTCTAAAATTGGGGGTCGTCTTACATGGAATGTTACTGCAGGGGTAAAAAAAAAAAAAACAACTTGTGTGCGTGGCATAAGTTAAGATGGCACCTGCCACATTTCAGTATGCCACGGCCCACACAGATACCTGTTCTACCTCCCGCCAATCCATTTCTGAATGCTGTGGCAAGGAGGAAGAGGTCCCTATATGCGTGGGAGGTGCAGCAGACATCAGCACTTACCACACCAACGGAGCTCCGAAGACATACCACACCATAAAAGAAGCAGCCATATTATTAAGGTTTGTTCCACCTAAGGTAGATATTGCTTACTGATTTATATTTAAGGGGGAGGAAATGGGGATCAGGGAGCAGAGGGAATACTACTGTGATGTCCCAGCTGTATTAGGGAGCTGTAGTCTCCCAGCATGCGCTATAGAGCCATTAACTTCACAGAGTACTGTTGCCCAGGGGAGGCATGAGAATCAGAAGTGTGTTGTTCTCCTCAGAAGTCACCTCTAAAATATCAAAGTTGTTCTATTTGATGTTTAAAATAATGATTTCTCAATTTTGAGCTAAAAAAACTGGTGTAGCTAGGTAAAAGTATATAGATGGTAAAGAAAGAATTGTCATGCTCTCCTTGAACATATGGCTGTTCAACAATATTGCAAGTATTCCTTGACCTCTTATTTGTTGTGGTATGACATGTAGCTCACTTAGGGAGTGTGTCCAACCAAAAATTCAAGGAATTTCCAGTCCTCCACTTCCATAGCCAGTAGGCTTAGAGTCCTTTGGAAAGAGTCCACATCGACTGGGGATGTGACAGACATGTTTCCCCAGGTGTTGAACTGACAGAGCAAAGGGAAAGCTACGTCTGTACTTCATACCTCACTCTCTTAGGCTATCCATGATGGGCTTCAGGACCCTTCTGACTTGCAGTGTGACTGGGGATAAGTCCTGGAAGATAATGATGTAGTGTCCCTCATGTAATATGTGAGGCAGGCCTTGTAGTTTACAAAGACTGTCTTACTTCAACAGTAAAATATAACTTTTACCTAGGGGTTTCCCATTATGGTTCTCAGAGTCTCACGGCCTTATGTGCCTTATCAAATGTCATTGATTATTCCCAGGGCATTCCAGCAGGTTGTTGAATATAAGCTTAGGGAGGGGTACGAGGTCTTGGAAAAATATTCTCAAAGAAGATTTCTGGGCAGTTGAGAAGGTGGAGTGAGTATATCCTGCAGTTACTTTGTTTTTCTTTCCTTGCCATCGGTTTTGCCAGTTAATACAATCAAGTTGTACTGTTCTCCACGGACAGCCACACTCAAATGACCAAACTCATGGCAAGCTAAGCCACTGCTCCAAATTATTTAGTTTTATTAAAAATATATAATTTAACACTTTTATATTTTTGATCTATTGATATATTTGTATTCCGGATTTTTTAATATATATTTTAAATAAACACTATAGAGTCAGACACACCATATACTGTTAAAAACACCATCTAGGCCCCCTGCCCTCCTTGTCCTACTAAATATAGTATAATCTTACTTTTATTCCAGTCTTCTGCTAGCTCTGCCTCTGTTCTGCCTGCTTGACTGACATCATCAGAACTGTTCATCAAAAACAATCACAATGCTTTCCCATAGGGAAGCATTGGATTGGCTGAGGCTGTCAAGGAGACAGATCAGGGACAGACATTGCACCAGTCAAACACAGCCCTGGCCAATCAGCATCTCCTCATAGAAATTAATTTAATCATTCAGAGGGTGGAGACACTGAACAGCAGTGCTGCACAGTGTGCAGCATTGCCCAGGAAGCATCTCTAGTCGCCATCTGAGGAGTGGCCACTGGAGGTATCCCTGGGCTGTTATATAAACACTGCTTTCTCTCTGAAAAGACAGTGATTACTGCAAAAAGCCTGAAGGGAATGAGTATGCTCACAGAACAAACACAATAAGCTGAAGTTGTTCTGGTGACTATAGTATCCATTTAATAGTTTGAAAAACGTTTATCTAAAAATGTTAAATCATTTGAAAAGCTTATCCAAAAATATTTAATCAAATACTAGGTGATAAAATCTTAGATTAAGATGAGTTGTAGATTTTGGTACAGATCTGCTATTTTAGCCTAAAGTCAGTTCCCTAGTAATCTCGGTTTGCTGGTCAATGAATAAATGTTTTAATATGTTTCAAATATTTTGTTATGGCTTGATAAACATTCATTTTTTTACATCGAAGTTAAAACAATTTAAATCAAATCTTAGCAAAATACCTAAATGATTAATACACAAACAGATTGTCACAGCTTTCACATATCACTTGCCAATATGAAATTATCAATCAGAGGGACAGGTTGTAAAATTATGCCAGCTATCCATCATCATGACTGTGCTGCTGAGCACGTTTATGTGAGTTTTTAAAACTGTCTCTGCTTTCAGAACAACACACTTTATCACAAAGACAAACAGAGAAGTCATGGGGTAGTGGAGAGGATAGTCAGGGTTCTTCACTAAAGCAAAAATACATGGTGAATTTAAATAGAATTTAAAATTTAAGGTCAAAATAGCCAGAGTGGAAGTCAGTAAGTCAGTAATGTTTTCAGTTTAGCCAGTCTAGCCTTAATATTGAAATTAATTTTGAATTTACAATTTAGAGAACATCCCTGGATCATGGCATATACTAAACAGACATGAAAAGCTTGGGGTAGTTGCAGAAGAGAGAAGGAATTGTGCATTGTAGATTATAATAATAATAGGTTATAATAAGAAAATGTTCCCTTTATAAAGGAGTTGTTGATGAGGTGGACACACTAACAATTATCTTTACTTGTTGGAAAATGTTCAATTAAAATGATGCTACTTCACAAAAATGTGTACCCTTTCTACTCTGTCTCCTTACCTATAGTCAAAACTGACATATATATTTTACAGAAGATGATATTCATTTTTATTTGGTTACGAGAGAAGAAGCTTAACTCAAGATTTAAACTGCCCGGAAGTTTAGCCTTTAACATTTTCACTTCTACTACAAAATGGCTAATAAGCCATGTTCACTTCCCGACACCACACCTCTGCATTCCCCATTGGTTTTCTCAACATTTACTATCATCTTCATGTTCACTTCTAGTCCTACTCAAATCACTCTTTGACTCTCCGAAAGTCTTGTAGATACAGACATAAGGGATTAGGGGTTTAGAAAAGTAACCATAGTGGGCTGCGGGGTTGCGGCTATGCCCCTCTGATTTTTCCAGTGGTCAGTAGCAAAATGATTCTTGAAAGTAAGGAACCTCCTTCTCAGAGACAAATTTATTTCAATCCTTGTCCTACATCCTACATGTCCAATATTCTACCCAACTCAGAATACTTCTATTACAACCAGTTATCACGCTTTGTCTGTTATATCTACAATTCTTCCCCACAGATAACTCCACCTCCTACAAACCATTCTTTAGGCATATGATCAGGTCCACTGTTTTGATTTCCATCACTCATGTAAAACTTGTTGATCTTTTTTAACTCAATCACCCCTCATACACATTAAAGTGAAAATATTTACACAATAGGGTATAGTACTCTAAATTACAAAACAGATAACAAAACATAGTGTGCAACTCTTTAACATCAAAGAAAATAGTGATTCCAATTGGCCACTTATACTTTGTAAATGATTAAGCATGTTGTAATAATCATTCAATAAAGTGCATATGTGATGTATGCCCTCAATGGGTCTGGTCCAAAGAGTTATATGACCATCAAATATAGGTTTTATACATAAATTTAAAAAGCAGCATAATCTGTAAAACAGTCACCATATCAAAACGCCCAACAAGGTTCATCTCACTTAATATCCTCAGGGACATTCAGAATGTAATAACTATGTACAAACAATTAATATAACCCTCTGCCACCTGTCCACCCTATTAAAATCATCTTAATGACTACTCTTGGTGTCCTCTATTTTGGGTTTCTATGATATTGTGCAGAATGAAATGACGTAATTGTATATGTGGCATTTCTAGCTCTCAGCAGACTCTGACACACCCACTTTTACAATTCTCCCTTGTGTTTGAACAGATGTAGCAAAGAAGAAACCTACTTGTGGTGGACTACCACTTAGTTGTCTAATTCTAGAGAGGGGCCTTTGGCGAGAATGTTGTGGCCTTTAGAGACAATCTTGAGCCCAACCATGGTCAGTCTTGCTTCACAGACCCTACCCTCTAAAGTGAATATAAATATTTGAATTTCAAGAGACTGTGAACTTAATGTAGTATTTGGTATATAGAGTATGCCCCTGCAGACATACTGCTCAATTCTCTGTCATTTTAGTATTAAATCGCTGTTTTAGCAGCCCCAGCTACTGCAACCTGGCTGTTACTCACATAGTCTCACATATTTTAGCTTCCTTTAATATAGTGTGTTTCATTTAAAATTTCAAAATTAACAGATCCGGAGAAAATAACTTCTAAAGTAGACACATGGTGCTGTAAAAAATAAGCCTTTTTAATGGACACTGTGTGAGTCTCAGTTAGGGGAGGTATGGATAGTGTTGCCTAAACAAAGTGATTTAACAGGTTGAGAATTGAACAGTGACAATGATAACATGATTACGCCACACTCTGATTATTAATTGTTCTACTTTGAAATGTCAGAAACCCAAAGTGAATTTGACATGTATAATAGACCAACATGGCTAAACTATTTTACGATGTGTTTGTATAAAAAAATACTTTGGTCATAATCATGTAATAGCTCTGATTGTTGTCAAAATTGTATTATTTTTTACTGTTGTTGCAAGGGTTATCCACTAAAGTAAATTCTCCAGAATTCAGGGTGGCTCCAACTTTCCTTTTATTTTCTAGGTCAAAATATTTAAAGGACTACTATAGGCACCCAGACCACTTCAGCTCAATGAAGTGGTCTGGGTGCCAGGTCCATCTAGGGTTAACCCTGCAGCTGTAAACATAGCAGTTTCAGAGCCGCTAGACAGCCGCTAGACAGCCGCTAGAGGCGCTTCCGTGCTTCTCACTATGATTTTTACAGTGAGAAGATGCTTGTGTCTATAGGAAAGCATTGAGAAATGCTTTCCTATGGACTGATTGAATGCGTGCGCAGCTCTTGCCCCACATGCGCATTCATTGGAAGAGGGAGGAGAGTCCCCAGCGCCGAGGGAGCCCATGGCTGGAGAAAGGTAAGCGTTTAACTCCTTCCTCTCTTTAGAGCCTGGCGGGAGGGGGGCCATGAGGGTGGGGGGACCTATTAACACTATAGTGCCAGGAAAACAAGTTTGCACTATCGTGGTCCTTTAATGAAATACTAGGTGGTACAGATCTGCTATTTTAGCCTATAGTCAGTTCCCTAGTAATCTCGGTTTGCTGGTTAATGAATAAATGTTTTAATATTTTTCAAAATATTTTGTTATGACTTGATTAGCATTCCTTTTTTTTACATCAAGGTTCAAATTATTTAAATCAAATCTTAGCAAAATACCTAAATGAGTAATACACAAACAGATTGTCACAGCTTTCACATATCCCTTGCCAATATGAAATGATCAATTATGTCTGATAACTTAGTTTTTGGATATTATGGCTCTATTTTGATTTTGGTGAAGGTGACATGACATTTCTTATTCACATCGAATTCAGTTTGAATTCATAACTATTCCCTTTTAAGCAAATAACTTTGTGTGTATTTTAGATACAATGATGACTATATACATACACATTGATTGCTGATAGAAGGGGATCAGCTTTGTGCTCTTACAGCATTGTGAATTGTGGGTAAAATATCAATATAAAACTGAGAATAATAGATTTCAAGCAATGCATTTACTGATCCTGATATATATTTATTGTATATGAATACATTTTTATGGCATGTTAGAAGCTTTGTGAGGCAAGGTGATGCTGTCAATGCCTATTATATGTTTATAGGCATGTATGCATGAATTGATGCACTTGTGTATTGGGGATTGTTAAACAATCAAATGGGGCAGTATTGATTGGATACATTAAATTTGTAAGAATGTGGCTGCTAAAATATATGTGAAGTAATATGTCTTGGAAGCACTTAGGAGAAAGATAACCAAGAGTATCATTTAAGGAAATATGTTTGGAAATGCACTGCAGGAATATTGCTCATGCATTTAATTGTGGGGAAGGATTGTTCAAAGTAATGACTTGAGTATGGCCATATGTGATCCATGTAGAGTTAAGTCAATGTCGAGATTAATACAAGAATATAGTGGGTAATATATTTAGATATCAACTGAGGGGCATTTTAAGCAGTAATATCAACAACAGCGAGACGCGAAAAAGAAAATTAGAGGATGCAAGTAAATGAGGAATAAACTAGGGAAGCAATGTAATGCAATGTAAGGCTAGTCTTACATTGTAAAGTGAACCAGCCAATACATACCTGATATAATGCAATTGTAAAAGGTCTGCTTAAACTAAATAATGAGGTAATGCTATTTTTGTTGTGCTAGTTAAGGTGCAAATGTTGCAGTCAATCCATTTTCTGTGAAACCATTATCAATCATCTCCTACTCAACACCCATAGCCCAGTTCGTCAGCTCAATATATCAAAATGAGGAATTTCTGACCAAATTATGTTTTTTTTTTTTTTTTTAAAGGATACAATACGGCCTGTATAACAATGCACACTGTGATATAAACTTGGAAAGCTGCTTTGCCAGTTCTATTTCTATTTTTGCCACATCCAATGTATGTGAGAAAATGTACATTTATTGTAATCTACTATAAATATTCAAAATATTTTGAAAATATTAACTTTGTGTTATGATGTATATATTTAACACATATCATAGTTATTATTCAGCCTTAATACTCTTTCAAATTTAAAAAAAACAAATGTTTCCGTTTTGTCTGATATGTTTTTTTTTTCTTTTTGAAACCTGTTTTAAAGACTTAAAACTTTATTTAATTTACTTGTTTAACCCCTTAAGGACACATGACATGTGTGTGACATGTCATGATTCCCTTTTATTCCAGAAGTTTGGTCCTTAAGGGGTTAAAGCCTCAATTATGTTTTTAGATGTTTGGTTTAACAATATTATATGGTTACAATGATGTCTGTGTCTATATTACAGGATATTTTCAAAATTTTTCTCATTACTTTTATCTTTTTCATAAATTTCTCCACTATAGACTTGCAATTTCAAGGCATATATCTTGCTCTGTTATTTTACCAATAACTCTGTAGAGGCACCAGATTTAGTATGTAATATTCATAATCAAAAAGAAAATGATTTTAATCTAAATTTAATATTCTGCCTGTTCATCTGAAGAAAGAGCGTACAAGAGAAAATCAAATAAACGCATACAAGTTTTGATCCTGAAGTGAAAACATGAAATGTATTTTAATGTTTAAGAGTGTCATAGAAAAAAAACCTGAAACATGGAAATATGTTTTTAAATCGGATTTTATTGTATTGCAACATGCACAAAGCTAACATTTATTATATTACATAAGATATTACTATTTTCATTTTTTCTTAAGTAATTTTATTTTCTTTACTGCCCAGGATTTTAATGCATGTGACATTATTTCACTTGGAAATAATACTTCTTTACTCGCTCCTCCACCTTCTAGGGTATGGCTCCGTTTCTTTCTTTTCCATTTTTTGTTCAATTTTTTTCTTTTCTTTTTTAATGATTAGGTGTCTACTGAAGTATGGTTATTTCTAAATCAGGAATAATAGTAGAGGCATTTTTTAATATCCTTAATAAAATATTTGGATCACACCCATGCACAATGTAGGCCCCAATCTAATGAACACTGGGGCAACCATTACAATATTATACATTTTGACAAGAACAAAGTTGATGAGGACCCTGCAAAAACAGAAGAATAGATTATAACTAGAAAGATAAGAAGCTCAGTTTCACAAAGTTTGATATGGTTATTCACTACACACCAGATAATTTAAAAATATCTGAATTCTGACCATAATGGAAATTCACATATTTATTAAAACATATTACAATCATAATGTGGACAACAGTACAGAATCTTCAATTGGCTAAATGCATCCAGTATTTGTATTAAAATCAGTACTTTTTGCATTGAACTCTGTACAAAGTACCGGATTCAAAATATTCACAAAGCCCCATTTAAAATAAAATTGGGACCAAATGCACAAAACCAATACAGGTAATACTTTTATTGCCCTCCATCATTTTTATTAAGGCAGAGATAGGGTACCTTTATTAGAATAGGAGGTGGATAGGGACTTAGGTTCCACTAGCCATCTTACGGAACCCAATTGTTTAAGAACAATTGAGGTAAGAGACAATGGCTTTTTCTTCCTGCTTGAATATATTCATATTAGCCCTCACTTGTTGCCCATAAGGCCTCTCTCTGTTATTATACTAACAGCACTGCCAATAGGTTAAAAGGTTACATTTTTAAAATTTGTGTCTGCATCTTAGCCTTCCCGCAGCATTCAGTCAGGCTGAAATCTGGAGTATAGTATATTTTGATAGCATAGTTTGTGCAAAGAAGTAGGTGGAAAACCTAAAATGTTTAATAGCGTGAACAATGTCTGGATTTTGCATTACATGTGACCCTGTACAAATATTTTTACCCATTTAGTACAGAGCAATTTAGAGCTGAAGGACATCTAACTGGGATGTGTGCTAGGACAGTGGGAGATATATCATGGGAGGTGCTTTTAGGAGTTACATAAGGGTTGTGGTCATTAGCTTGGCTAATATAGCTTGGTTGCTACATCTAAGTGCTACTTTTACAGAATCTTCAACTGTCTAAGATTTTGCTAAGAGTTTTCTTTTTTCTTTTTTTACTGTTACAGGTAAGATTCATCAATAGGAAAAGGTTACTGATTGCACATGGTTTGATTTCCTGTTGCTAATTGGTAAGGCATTTGATTAGCTAGGTGTTTGCTATTGATTGTTTGTTAATTAGCTACTGTTTGCAAATAAGCACAGGCCTACCCATGTGTTAAACATTACTAGTGGGTGGTGCTTTTAGGAGTTATATAAGGGTTGTGGTCATTAGCTTGGCTACTATAGCTTGGTTGCTACATCTAAGTGCTGCTTCAAAGTGTGGGATTAGAGATATTCTGGAGAGTTTTACAGAATTTTTTTAAATGTCTAAGATTTTGCTAAGAGTTTTCTTTGTTACTGTTACAGGTAAGATCCATCTATAGGAAAAGGTTACTGATTGCACAAGGTTTGATTTCCTGTTGGTAATTCCAATATTGTTGAATGGGTATGGCAGTGGCTGAGTGACAGGCAACAGAGGCTTGTCGTCAATGGAGTATATTCAAAGCATGGGCTTGTCACCAGTGTGGTACCTCAGGGATCTGTACTTGGACCCATTCTCTTTAATATTTTTATTAGTGATATTGCAGGAGGTCTTGATGGTAATGTTTTTGCTGATGATACTAAAATATGTAACAGGGTTGATGTTTCAGGAGGGATAAGCCAAATGTATATCCCCGTAACGACCGTGGACGTACTATGTATGTCCAGGGCCGGCGCTACCTGTTAGGCGGACTAGGCAGCCAGGAACACCGGCCCCCCTCATGCTGCAGTCGCCCGAGCGATCTGCAGAGAGCCTCAGGCGGCTGCAGCTTTGCCCGGGCTGGTGCGTCCATGAGGGCACACCGCCCGGTCGCAGCCAGAGGAGAGGGGCTGCCAGGAGGGAAGCGCTCAGCACTCCCTCCTGTCACTCCCTCACTGTAGCGTGGCCGACCCCTGTATGGTCCGCGGGTATAGGGAGCATCTGTCTCCTGTACCCGGCCGGACTAACAAGAAGTGCACACCGAAGGAAGGGCAGGATGTCCAATAAAAATGAAACATTTCTTAATACATTTAGTCTGTTTATCAAACATAGGCCTCAATTTAATATCTTTGGATCAACTTTTCAAATATATTTTTTTAAATATTAAAATATCCCTGTGTGGGACTCACCAATATGTACATTTGTTTAGAGCTCTCCACTTAAATTAAGACATGGTGTTTATTTATATATTTTATATTTGGACTGCCTGTACCAAGGACCAAACTTCTGGAATAGTGATGTCCCGAGCAGTTCGCCGGGAACCGTTCGCCGGCGAACATAGCGTGTTCGCGGTCGCGAACAGGCGCGATGTTCAGTCCGCCCTCTATTCGTCATGGAGGTGGGAGGGTCTGGGAGGGAGGGTCTGCTGCTGATTGGCTGGAATGTGTCTTCTGACTGTGAGGTACAGGGTCAAAGTTTACTCAATGATGACGAATAGGGGACGGACCGATCATTGCGCGTGTTCGCGACCGCGAACACGCTATGTTCGCCGGCGAACGGTTCCCGGCGAACTGTTCGGGACATCACTATTCTGGAATAAAAGGGAATCATGACATGTCACACATGTCATGTGTCCTTAAGGGGTTAAAGAGACAATCCAGACTCATAAGCACTTTTGCTTGCTGAAAATCTTTGTGTGTGAAGAGTATGTCCTTTTTTATTTTGGAAATAGTGCACAATTTAACCCCTTAAGGACTGAGCCAAGTGTACACATTGTGATCAAAACAAAACGTAAACAAAAACTTGAATTTGCGCTATATGTCTGTTCAGGCGTAATTCGCCTCTTTCATATTATGTGCACCCACACTTATTATATATCATTTTATTCAGGGGAAACATGACTTTCATTTAACATCAACTATTTAAGTATGAAACATAATTTAATATGAATAAATTATTGAAAAATGGGAGAAAATAATATTTTTAAAAGAAAAGTTTAGTTCTACGTGACATTTTAACTGCGAGTGTCATAATACTGTTTACTTTTACTCCAATAAAATACATACATTTGTATTCAGCAATGTCTCACATGTAAAACGGTACCCCCTATGTACAGGTTTTATGGTGTTTTAGGAAGTTACAGGGTCAAATATAGCATGTTACATTTTTTTCACATTGAAATTCGCCAGATTGGTTATGTTGCCTTTGAGACCATATGGTAGCCCAGGAATAAGAATTACCCCCATGATGGAAAAACATTTGTAAAAGTAGACAACCCAAGGAATTGCAAATGGGGTATGTACAGTCTTTTTTAGTAGCCACTTGTTCACAAGCACTGGCTAAAGTTAGTGTTAATATTTTTTTGTGTGTGAAAAATGCAAAAAACTAATTTGAACGCCAATTTTGGGCAGTGTTTGTGACTAAGTGGCTACTAAGAAAAGAATGAACATACCCCATTTGCAATACCTTGGATTGTCTACTATTGCAAATGGTATGCCATCATAGGGGTAATTTTCATTCCTGGGCTACCGTATGGTCTCAAAGGCAACATAACCAACCTGGCGAATTTCAATGTGAAAAAAATGAAATGCAAGCCTTATATTTGACTCTGTACCTTTTGAAAACACCATAAAACCTGTACATGAGTGGTTCTGTTATACTCAGGAGACTTCGCTGAACACAAATATTAGTGTTTCAAATCAGTAAAACGTATCACAACAACTATATTGTCCGTGTAAGTGCCATTTGTGTGTGAAAAATTCAAAAATTGTCACTTTCACTTACAATATCGTCATTGTAATACATTTTACTGTTTTGAAACACTAATATTTGTGTTCAACTAAGTCTTCTGAGTAAAACAGTACTCCCCATGTACAGGTTTTATGGTGTCTTGGAAAGTTACAGGGTTAAATATAGTGCTAGCAAATTAAATTCCCTGGACTTTTGGCTTGGGTTGTCAGGCAGGTCCCGCAAATTGTAATTAATAAAATGACCTAATTATGTAAAAATAATTACATAAATATATATGTAGAATTATTATTATATATATGTGTGTGTATGTATATATATATATATATATATATATATATATATATATAATTTTTTACATTATTTTTATCTATAGGTATATACATAGTGATATATATATAGAAAAAATAGAAAAAAATTCTTGCACTCCAACAAACAGAAAAATTGGTACCTGGTGCTCTGGCAGCAACAATAATACATCCAAATAGATACCGGCACTCCAGGAATTTTCTAACAACACAAGTTTCTTTATTCGATACAGGACGTCAACGTTTCAGCTCCTCATGGAGCTTTCATCAGGACAACCGTTGTCCTGATGAAAGCTCCATGAGGAGCTGAAACGTTGACGTCCTGTATCGAATAAAGAAACTTGTGTTGTTAGAAAATTCCTGGAGTGCCGGTATCTATTTGGATATATATATATATATATATATATATATATATATATATATATATATATATATATATATATATATATATATATATAATTTCGTTCTATATATATATTATTATTATTTTTTTTTTAATTTGACAATTTTTATTTATTTTGTCAGTAAGCAACATATTCAGGGTACAGAAAAGAATGGGATAATAATTAATAAGATTAGATTTGTACAGTTGCTCCTTATACCGGGGGAGGGTACATAACGGAGGAAGGGGGGGAGAGGGGAGAGGGGGGGGGTGCATCACAAGTTGATACAGACAAGCTTTTATGTTTCAGTAACAGTAAATCCACATTATTTCCAGTTCAGAACGACAATATGTCCCCACTGTAGCATGTCACACTATATCTAACAACATATCAACATCAGCATCCCACGGGTGGCTGTGGGAGTGTGAGTAAGCATATGCAACTTGGGTATGTTGAGGACATTACAGCTCATTTGCTAGGTACAGCCCCTGGTGCTTTACCCGGTACCTTACCAGATCTCCATGTTTGCCAAAGCTCCCAAGTTTTCCTATAGAGCGTAGAGGGGGGGAAGAGGGACATGTAGGAGGTTTCGTAAATCCACTGCTTATGCAATTCCTCTAAGAGGTTTTCCTTCTTGGGAAGGATCGTGGACTTCCATCTCCTTGCTATCAATTGCTGCGCCGTCAAGGCTATGTGTAAGGTCAACTTTCTGACGTGTGGGGGCATTTCTCTAGGGAGGTCCAGCAATAGACACACCCGTGGGGTGAATGGCGGAGAGCTCTGTGTGGCTTCTCGGATCAATGTGTGGACATCAGTCCAGTAAGGGAGATATATATATATATTAATTTTAAAATACAGTTAGAACATATTTACACATATTTATTTATTTCTTTTTTATTATTTTTTAACGTATTACATATTTATTTTATATTATATATAAATATGTATAATGAAAATTATATATATATATATATATATATATATATATATATATATATATTGTTTTAATTAATATCATTGTAAGTGTATTTTGATATTAATATATATTTATAATTATATATATATTAATATTAAAATACACTTAGACAGTGTATGTGTATGTGTGTATATGTATGTATATATATATATATATATCTATATATATATATATATACTTAGATCTTATAGATAATAAATAAATAAATACATAAATATATATATATATATATATATATATATATATATATATATATATATATATAAAAAATCAAAAGAAATGAGAGCACTCACTGGTTTTGAAAAGCTGTGTATTCAGATGCTGGGCAAACAAATCAACGTTTCGACCGTCAAGCGGTCTTTATCAAGATGCCAAATCATTGCAATAATAGACAATATATAGCATGTGTAAAGATCAACTTACCCTATCACCGTCTTAACCCCTTAAGGACCAAACTTCTGGAATAAAAGGGAATCATGACGTGTCAGACACGTCATGTGTCCTTAAGGGGTTAAACCCATTACTCCGACCTGCCCCTGTGACCGGCGCCAAAAATCGCGTCTTGACGTGCGTGATGACGTCATGTCATGTGATCGCAACTCTAACGGTTGCCTAGTTACGGACACACCATGTGATCTAAAGTCATGTGATCGCAACCAATATCAGTTGCTTAGAAACGGCTGAATATCGTGAACTATGGTGCAGTGAATCGGAGAGTAATATAAAAACATGCATGGAGGATACAAATATTGTTCTGATGTCTGAATTAGATACTCTGATACTCTGATGTCTGAATTAGATGAATTAGATGTGTATTGAAACCTATAATGGAGGCATATATATGGCAATGTTAGAGAAACAAGGAAATAGCTCCAAGATGTACTACAATGTGAAAAAATATGAATGCAGAGTGTGGCATACTGTGTGCCGTATGAATTGTAAAAGATGTGAAATTGTATCTCAATATGTGTGAGAGACTAACTGTATGAGAATGTGGACTGAGTAAATAATATATCGACCAGAGTGAGCTGATATGTGATGTTACTGGTGACCAGGGTGCACCTGTACTGTAAATGTGTAAAACTGTGGGTCTGTGACTACATCAATGAGATGAGACCCTATCAAAGCCATAGTGACCCAAAGAGTGAACAACAAAGTGGAAAACTGATGAAACTTGAGCAAAGTGAAAAAAGTGTAACAAGTGAAGAGTGTTCTAACAAAGAGCAACTACCAAAAGAGTCTAAAAATGCCATTGTCAGCCGACACCACACTGATGTCCCAACTTGTATAGTGACAATCCAATTCAAGATATTACATACAGAACTTAATTAACAAAAGATGTATTATATATGCTTGGGAATCGAATAAGATACTACTTGCACAATAAACCATATTTTCTGTTGATGTTCCAAGAGAGTTCTGGAACAAAAATTTTAAATCAACAAAAAAAAAAAAAATTCAAAAAAAATTCCAAAAGAATAGGGCTGCAAATTTGCTAGAGACCCCGACAAAATATATAGATATATCTTAACGAGTGTTTAAAAATCAACTGAAGCTGTTATATTCATTCAGTCCCTTGGGTTGAACCGTGTCAAGGTAATGAATGCAGAATTTCTCTCTTTGTAGAAGAATTTTTGATCTGTCGCCACCTCTACCCAAAGGAGGAATGTGATCAATGATGGTAAATTTGAGAGTTGGTAAATGATGTTGCAGTTCAAGAAAGTGTTTCGCCACCGGTTTGTCTGTTTTGCCGTCTCGGAATGCCGTCATAATCCCCGATCTATGGCCTCTAATACGATCTCGTACTGTCATGTCTGTCTTGCCCACATAATATTTGCCACAGGGGCAGGAGATCAGATATACCACATATTCACTTAAGCAGGTCAAACGGTGTTTGATTTGTATCCGTCTACCTGTATGTGGATGTGCAAATGAAGATCCTGTAAGCATATGGCTGCAGGTAACACAACCTAAACATTTAAAGCAACCTTTCTTTATATTCTCCTTTTGAGAGATATAGCGACTCGGTGTATCAGTTCTCACCAAGATGTCTTTTAAGTTCTTGTTGCGTGCAAATGCAATGCGTGGTTGTTGTGTGAAGATGGGATTCAATGTTCTGTCTGAGGACAAAATGTCCCATCTTTTTTTAATTCTTTGTGAAAACCTTTGGCTTTCAGAGTGAAACAGTAACGGAATCGTGATCCTTGGAACAGTGTTCTGTTGTTTAATTTCTCTTCCTTCAAAGATTTTCTTGGCCTTTGCAAGGCAATTCTGTAGGACTTTTCTTTTATATCCCCGTTCTTTACAAGGAATTGGTCATATCCTGAAGTTGAGTACTGCAAGTAGTTTCTTCTGAGTTGTTTCTTAACACTCTAAGAAATTGTGAAATGGGCAAGGAGTTTTTTAAGGCGTTGGGATGGGAACTGTTTGCATGCAATAAAGTATTGCGATCCGATGGTTTTCTATATAGCCGATGTGATATACCTTGATCCTTTCGATACACTTCAACGTCCAAAAATTGAATCTTTTCAGTGTCACATGTAAGACTGAGTTTGATTGGTGAATCGAGATTATTAAGTTCCTCCACCATGATTTCCAGCTCATCTATCGTGCCTTTCAATAATATGAAAATATCGTCCACGAATCTGTGGTATTGTATCAATTTCTCCTGATACCTAGAGAGTATATGCGTATTTTCATATGCGAACATGAAGCTGTTGGCATATGTTGGCGCTATTGCTGATCCCATTGCTGTGCCAGTTTCCTGGATATAAAAATTTTTTTCAAAACGAAAATAATTATTAGACAGCGTGAGAGATAAACCTTCAAGAAGAAATTCAATCGGAGGTCCTTCATAAACTTCTGATTTTGTCAGGAGAGCGCGCATTGCTTCAATGCCCATTGTGTGTGGAATCACCGTGTACAGATTCTTGACATCTGCCGTAGCAAAAATGTACTGAGAATCTAAGAGTTTACAATTTTTGATTTTGTTGAGAAAATCTTGAGTGTCCTTTAAGCATGTTGATAATTGTGCCACTGTGGGTTTGCAAAAGAAATCTACAAACTTAGCTACTGGCTCCAATATTCCTCCCCGGGCAGATACTATGGGTCTGCCCGGTGGCTTTTGTGGGTCTTTGTGTATCTTCGGTAAGGTATACAATATCGGGATTTTCGGATGTTTGTTTAATAAAAATTCTGCCGTATGTTGGTCGATCCAATTTGCTGTAACGCCCAGCTGAAACCAATTCTGTATTTTGGTGCTGATTTTGTCTGTAGGATCAAATGTTAATTTTTTGTAAGTTTTAATATCAGACAGCTGTGTCAGAATTTCTGTTCTATAATCTGTATAATCTTGTAAGACGATGGCTCCCCCTTTATCTGCGGATCGAATCACTAGTGTATAATCTTCCTTCAGATCTTTTAGGGCGATCCTTTCGGTGCGAGTCAAGTTGTCTGGCCTGTCTACTTGTTGAGACATCATTTTGTTCATATCCGTTTTGAGGATGGTTGAAAAAGTTTTAATAGAATGATGAGTGTTCTTGGGTTCCCATGTACTTTTTAATTTAAATTGAAAACCTGTTCTTGGTGTGAACGTGTTTTGTAGAGCTTGTATATTAAGTGTTCTATTGATCTTGAATAATTCAATATCCATCTTGAACTGCTCTGGTTTGGAGGTGGGAACAAAAGTGAGTCCCTTAGATAATATGTTGATATGAGCATAGTTTAGGATTTTGGATGATAAATTGAATATAGGATCCATTTCCTCTTTATCGGTGGTTTTGACCTTGTATTTATATATCCTGTTCTTTTGTCCTCTTCTGATGGGTCTCCATCTTTTGAACCTCTTCCTGGGCGTGTGGATTTGCCTGGAGGATCGTTGGTGTGCTGGGCCATCTCTAAAAAAGGCGAGGAATGTGATTGATGTGTTGCTCGCATCGAGCCTATTTGGCTTGAATCAGACCTAGTTTCTGTTTCAGAATTAGATTCTGCTGAGCTGGTTTCATGTTCGCATATGAAAATACGCATATACTCTCTAGGTATCAGGAGAAATTGATACAATACCACAGATTCGTGGACAATATTTTCATATTATGGAAAGGCACGATAGATGAGCTGGAAATCATGGTGGAGGAACTTAATAATCTCGATTCACCAATCAAACTCAGTCTTACATGTGACACTGAAAAGATTCAATTTTTGGTCGTTGAAGTGTATCGAAAGGATCAAGGTATATCACATCGGCTATATAGAAAACCATTGGATCGCAATACTTTATTGCATGCAAACAGTTCCCATCCCAACGCCTTAAAAAACTCCTTGCCCATTTCACAATTTCTTAGAGTGTTAAGAAACAACTCAGAAGAAACTACTTGCAGTACTCAACTTCAGGATATGACCAATTCCTTTTTGGAATGGGGATATAAAAGAAAAGTCCTACAGAATTGCCTTGCAAAGGCCAAGAAAATCTTTGAAGGAAGAGAAATTAAACAACAGAACACTGTTCCAAGGATCACGATTCCGTTACTGTTTCACTCTGAAAGCCAAAGGTTTTCACAAAGAATTAAAAAAAGATGGGACATTTTGTCCTCAGACAGAACATTGAATCCCATCTTCACACAACAACCACGCATTGCATTTGCACGCAACAAGAACTTAAAAGACATCTTGGTGAGAACTGATACACCGAGTCGCTATATCTCTCAAAAGGAGAATATAAAGAAAGGTTGCTTTAAATGTTTAGGTTGTGTTACCTGCGGCCATATGCTTACAGGATCTTCATTTGCACATCCACATACAGGTAGACGGATACAAATCAAACACCGTTTGACCTGCTTAAGTGAATATGTGGTATATCTGATCTCCTGCCCCTGTGGCAAATATTACGTGGGCAAGACAGACATGACAGTACGAGATCGTATTAGAGGCCATAGATCGGGGATTATGACTGCATTCCGAGACGGCAAAACAGACAAACCGGTGGCGAAACACTTTCTTGAACTGCAACATCATTTACCAACTCTCAAATTTACCATCATTGATCACATTCCTCCTTTGGGTAGAGGTGGCGACAGATCAAAAATTCTTCTACAAAGAGAGAAATTCTGGATTCATTACCTTGACACGGTTCAACCCAAGGGACTGAATGAATATAACAGCTTCAGTTGTTTTTTAAACACTCGTTAAGATATATCTATATATTTTGTCGGGGTCTCTAGCAAATTTGCAGCCCTATTCTTTTGGAATTTTTTTTGAAAACATTTTTTTTGTTGATTTAAAATTTTTGTTCCAGAACTCTCTTGGAACA
Organism: Pelobates fuscus; assembly: GCF_036172605.1. Lineage (NCBI taxonomy): Eukaryota > Metazoa > Chordata > Amphibia > Anura > Pelobatidae > Pelobates > Pelobates fuscus. The sequence goes on along the minus strand of NC_086322.1, from coordinate 159,439,239 downwards.
TCAACAGAAAATATGGTTTATTGTGCAAGTAGTATCTTATTCGATTCCCAAGCATATATAATACATCTTTTGTTAATTAAGTTCTGTATATAATATCTTGAATTGGATTGTCACTATACAAGTTGGGACATCAGTGTGGTGTCGGCTGACAATGGCATTTTTAGACTCTTTTGGTAGTTGCTCTTTGTTAGAACACTCTTCACTTGTTACACTTTTTTCACTTTGCTCAAGTTTCATCAGTTTTCCACTTTGTTGTTCACTCTTTGGGTCACTATGGCTTTGATAGGGTCTCATCTCATTGATGTAGTCACAGACCCACAGTTTTACACATTTACAGTACAGGTGCACCCTGGTCACCAGTAACATCACATATCAGCTCACTCTGGTCGATATATTATTTACTCAGTCCACATTCTCATACAGTTAGTCTCTCACACATATTGAGATACAATTTCACATCTTTTACAATTCATACGGCACACAGTATGCCACACTCTGCATTCATATTTTTTCACATTGTAGTACATCTTGGAGCTATTTCCTTGTTTCTCTAACATTGCCATATATATGCCTCCATTATAGGTTTCAATACACATTAGAGTATCTAATTCAGACATCAGAACAATATTTGTATCCTCCATGCATGTTTTTATATTACTCTCCGATTCACTGCACCATAGTTCACGATATTCAGCCGTTTCTAAGCAACTGATATTGGTTGCGATCACATGACTTTAGATCACATGGTGTGTCCGTAACTAGGCAACCGTTAGAGTTGCGATCACATGACATGACGTCATCACGCACGTCAAGACGCGATTTTTGGCGCCGGTCACAGGGGCAGGTCGGAGTAATGGGTTTCACACGGTGATAGGGTAAGTTGATCTTTACACATGCTATATATTGTCTATTTTTGCAATGATTTGGCATCTTGATAAAGACCGCTTGACGGTCGAAACGTTGATTTGTTTGCCTAGCATCTTAATACACAGCTTTTGAAAACCAGTGAGTGCTCTCATTTCTTTTGATTTTTTATATATTTTGCACTGAGAGGCACCTTGGTCTGAATTTTTCTAAGAGCTTATTTGTGGGAAGAGTGCCAGAATTTGTAAATATTTGTATATATATATATATATGATCTAAGTATATATTTTATTTTCAACAGTAACTTTAACCTTTTTTTTTTTACTTTTTACAAGCAGCAGGGGGAGTACCTGTCATTCCAGGCACATCACAAGGTCACATGGACACATGGACAGGGGGTCCAAAGAGGACGGAGGGGGACTCCCTGGGCTCCCAAGTAAGTCCCCATACTGCGATTGCCAGCGTGGGATCGCCGGCGACCGGGTAAGTAGAAAGGACGGCTTGGGCGTGTAGATCCAGGTCCCTAAGGACGGCATAAAGCGCCTGCCGTCCTTAAGGGGTTAATAGAAATTGACACTTTTATAAATTATAGTTGTTACACCCTGGTTTGGTTAGCTTATTTGCATTGAACTCAAGAGGCAGCAATTTCCCAGAGTACCTGCCTTGCAAAGACTTCTCATTGAGAGGCATTTGGAAGTCTGTGATTGAACAGTCATATAAAGTCTGGGCAGGGTTAGAAAAGGAGGGCTTGCAAAGCAGCAGACAAGAGATCTGTTGTTTTTGCTAACTATTTTTAGATAAAGCTCCAATGAAAACAGCATAATTAAATGTATGCACATTTTCATTAGGGATATATATACTAAACAGGGATTTTTATTCATTTTGTATTTGAGCAGAGGAGTGTATTTAACTGTGGGTTTAGTTACCTAGTTTCATTCCTGCTTTTGTTCCTGTTTTTTTTTTTTAAATGGACACTGTAGTAACCAGAACAACTACAGCTTAATATTGTTGTTCTGGTGCGTATAGAAAACCACTGCAGACATTTTAATATAAACACTGCCTTTTAACCCCTTAACGACGCTAGACGGTTCAGGACCGTCATCGGCATTTTTCCCTTGCCGACCGACGACGGTCCTGAACCGTCCTAAATTTAAGAGGTACTTACCCGATCGCCGTCGTTCCCCCGGCGGCGATCGGCGGTGCTCCCGGTGTGGGGAGACTGTCTGCAGCCCAGACAGTCTCCCCATGGCGGATTAGGACCCCTGTGGCCATGTGATCGCCCAACAGGGCGACCACATGGTCACAATAGGTGTCCTAGTCTCTGCCTGCAGGGGGACTGTCTGTGCTTACAGGCAGTCTCCCTGCCAGTGTAAAATCATAAAAAAAAATTAAAGTTATAGTTAATAAAAAAAAAACATGATTATTATATATGTGTATATATATATATGATATATAGACATATATTATACCTATATAATATATGTCTATATATCATATATATAATGTCATGCTTAGTGTATTTTTATATTAATATGTACATATATTAATATAAAAATACACTTATAATTAAATTACACACGTATATATATAATATATATAATAACTATATATATTGTATATATATATATATTATTATAAAATACAAATAAAAAGTAATTTAAATTAAATTAAACATGTAAAAATAATAATAAAAATTTTTAAAAAATTATATATCTATACGAAATTTGATTCTAACTGTATTTTGATATTAATATATATATTTATATCAAAATACACTTAGAATGAAATTGTATATATATATCTATGTATATATAAATAAATAAAAAGAATACGAACTATTCATATGTCCATATACAAAATTACATGAATAATTATATAAATATACACGTAGACTTCAAATATATAAATATGCATATATATTTAAATTCTACGTGCGTATTTATGTAATATTTTTACATAATTAAGTTATTTTATTGATTGCAATTTAAGGGACCTGCCTGCCAACCCAAGCCGAAAGTCCAGAGAATTTAATTTGCTGTCACTGTATTTTACCCTGTAACGATCTACGACACCCTAAAACCTGTACATGGGGGGTACTGTTTTACTCGGGAGACTTTGCTGAACACAAATATTAGTGATTCAAAACAGTAAAACATATCATAGCGATGATATTGTCAGTGAAAGTGTCTTTTTTTGCATTTTTTTACACACAAACAGCACTTTTACTGCTGATATAATTGTTGTGATACATTTTCCAGTTTTGAAACACTAATATTTGTGTTCAGCAAAGTCTCCTGAGTATAAAAGTACCCCCCATGTACAGGTTTTATAGCATTTTTGAACGTTACAGGGTCAAATATATGGGTCAAATATTTTTACATTGAAAATGGCCAGGTTGGTTACGTTGCCTTTGAGAGCGTATGGTAGCCCAGGAATGAGAATTACCCCCATGATGGCATACCATTTGCAAAAGAAGACATCCCAAGGTATTGCAAATGGGGTATGTCCAGTCTTTTTTAGTAACCACTTAGTCACAAACACTGGCCAAAATTAGCGTTCAATTTAGTTTTTTACTTTTTTCACACACAAACAAATATTAATGCTAACTTTGGCCAGTGTTTGCGACTAAGTGGCTACTAAAAAAGTCTGGACATACCCCATATTGAATACCCTGGGTTGTCTACTTTAAAAAAAATATGTACATGTGGGGTGTTATTCAGCGATTTATGACAGATAATAGTGTTACAATGTCACTATTGATACATTTTAAAAATATATATTTGAAACCGCAATTTCCTACTTGTACTTATAGCCCTATAACATGCAAAAAAGTAGCAAAAAGCATGTAAACACTGGGTATTTTTAAACTCAGGACAAAATTTTGAATCTATTTAGCAGTTTTTTTCATTCGCTTTTGTAGATGAGTAAAAGATTTTTCACATAAAAGTCAAAAAACATGTATTTTTTTCAATTTTTCATCATATTTTTTCATTTTTTTAAAATTAAATTACATGAGATTATATAAATAATGGTATGTAAAGAAAGCCCCTTTTGTCCTGAAAAAAACAATATATAATTTGTATCGGAACAGTAAATGAGAGAGCGGAAAATTACAGCTAAACACAAACACCACAAAAGTGTAAAAAGATGCCTGGTCGCAAATGTACAACATCGCAAAAACAGTCCGGTCCTTAAGGGGTTAAGACAAAATACAGTGTTTATATTGATGTCTGGTAACACTTTTAGTGGCAGCCACTCAGATGGCCACTAAAGGTGTTTCTGGGGTCAGTACTGCACAATGTTATTCACAATGTGATCAATCTCTGCTAATTGCAGCTTTTTGACACACATGTGCAATAGGAAAGCATTAGATTGGGTGATACCATTAAGACTGATGATCTTAGCCAATGATCTCTCTGTGTGCGGGACCAGCCATGGTGAGACTGACAAGTTGTGGGAAAAGGGTGATTAAACTATATTTTTGCAGGGGACACCTACATGGCATTTTCTCACGCATTTGTATTCCTGACATAATAGTGTTTCTTTAAAATGTATGTTTCTTGCTTGCCTAGTACACCCATTTGCATCTCCCCACATACACACACATTTTATCCCCATACACACCCATGTATATGCACACTTCACTGACTACACACACACGCTGCATCCTCTATATACACACACACTCATTTCAGTTCCTACTGTTGAGTAAACCATTTATCAGTGCTGTAGAATCAAGCACCCGAAGATTCCAGGCACTAACAACTTCAATCAGTTGAAGTGGTTATGTTGCCTACAGTGATTTTTTTTTTTTTTAAAGAATGATCAGCATAGAAAGGAAATGTTTATTTTTAGTTTTCTTAGTGATGTTATCCTCATTAAACAGGTATGGATGAGTCCCAGAAATAAATGCTGTGCATTTCTCCAAAATGTTGAACAAATGATGGAGCCGTCCTGGGAGCTAGAAGGGCTTCTATTCAGGATATACAATGACCCAACACACAGCGTTTATGTAAAACACATCTTTGTAAACTCCCAAGAAATGTAAGTATTACTAGCCTCAGAGTGGCCAGACTTAATATAGAATGGTCGGTGACAAGCCAAGGTCAGGGATACAGAATGAGTAGACAAGTCAATATATGAAGCATACCACAAATAAGAATAGTTAAGAACAAGCCAAGTTCGAAATGTCAAATAGCAATACAAGATAAACATACTCTCTGATTACCAGTAAATGGAAACCACAACATGGCACTATTACAAACCTAAAATGAGTTTAAATAGCTCAAGGATTGTCCAGAAATGACCTTGTGATGCCAAAACGTGTGTGTGTATGTCGATGACACACACACTTTTGCATCAATTACATTATACTCAAGAGCATTAAAAATGGGCTCCGTAGCACAGTGGGTGGCATCCGTCTGAACGCCACATCAGCCTGGGGCTTCAAGGAAGGTGAACCAGACTGGAATCCACCGCGAGGTGAGTTTGCTTATATGGTCGATTAGGCACAGCCATGTGATAGCACCTCTCAAGCGCTGTGATACTTCGAAAATAGAGAGTATTCTCATTGTGGGGCAGAGCAATTCGTTAAATGGTCAGAGACACATTCTACTTCTACTTATAATTTGAGATGAAAAAGCACAAGTTCTAAGGTATTTTGTTTAAAAGACCTCAACTTCCCCATAAAAGTCTTAAAAACACATAGCTACTAGATCGAGCAAACCATTAAATCTTGTACACACATTGCATTTCTTATACACGCTCTTCATCACATTTATACATTTGTACACCTTACATAGCACACAAAACTATGAGGTTTAATGAGGAGAAGGACAACGTTTATTTCATAGTTGTTATTCACAACCATAATAGCTCGGTAAACAATGTGCATGAGTAAAACCCAGTGCTGCAAAGTAATATAGCTCATATAGTTCACAGTATTGCATTACATGGATGAGTTTAAACTACACAGAGGAACCACAATAAATATTATTGCTTTGGAGTTAAATTAAATATATGCATCCTTTGAACTGGGAGCATGGCGGATGATGTGCAAAATCCATCTTTGCCTTTCTTGTCAAAATCATTGCACTGCCCCTGTTCTAGAGTTATGTATGTTACCTCATCCATTACTGTATATTCATAGGGGCTACAAGTTAGCTACTAGTTTAAATTACCATTAACTGATTTATTAAAGAACCACATAAAACTTTTTTTTTTAGTTTTTGGGTTACATGTTTATTATGACTGTAACTGACAAACATGTCCAGTTAAGGACTCTATGGCGATAAGTTCAACTATTCATTGGGTTTTTTATTCTCTTTTTTTCCTACATGGTTATAATACTAAGGAAGTCATTCCTTTGTGTGCACAGTTTCTGACCTGTATGTACTCCCCAGCACATTGGGAATATACTTCTTGTGCTTGTCATACATCAGTGATCACTCTTGGTCATGCCAGCTGATGCCTCCCATCTCTTATACACAAAGGAAAGAGATGGCACTCACCGATGAGAAAGATCTTTATAATAACAGTGGCTCACAATCCAGAGGGACTAACTCCATGTACAGGAAAAAAACAATATAAAATGATACACTAGCTGGAGGTGTCAACTCCATGTATAGATATTATGACAGTCAAATGTATGCTGTTCCTATTTGGTAGTCTAAAACCAAGAAGAAACTGATGACAGTAATGTCACATATTGCTGTTTTCATTTCATGCAAATGGTAATCATGCAATTAGGCTTGAAAGTCCCTTTAGGACTAATCATCTGCTGTGTATCTGTATAAAACTGGTGTATTTTCACTTTTTTCAGATCCTTTTGTATTTCCCATCTCGAACCCTGTTTGTCAGATTAACAAAGTGATATTAACAAGCAAAAAAGTAAATTGGTGTGCAATTATGTATGTTACATACACCAAGTTTTTCATCCTTTGTTTCATTACTATACATTTTTTTGTAAATCGGTTTGTATGTAATAGTGAAATTTGTTCCAAGCTGAGAAACAAGCAAACTAAAATCAATAAAGTCACAGAATTTGTGACGGCCAAATTTCAAGCTGCAAAATTCAGTGCAGCATAAGCTTCTTGGTCTATTTCTTTCTAACAGCATTACAACTTTCCTAATACAACAAAGCAGTGTTAATTAGAACGATTGAGAACATTCTATGAACAAATAAGCCAACATAATAAAGTCAATGTTTATCATTCTGCGAAGTAGACTTTGAACCTGTTCAGATATATGAGTCAAAAAATCCAATAACAGATGTTGTTGAGTGGGGAACTTTAAAATAATTAGAAAACTACATTTGTTTTGCAAGTCTATGCAAATTATTAATTATGTCTAAAGGTGGCTTATAAGAGGTAAATACAAGATATACTGATTTTATGTTTTGGACCTGAAACATGCTGATAATTGCATACATGGTAGCCACTGTACTAACTGTATTTTATTGTTATGGCTTCCTATTGATTTTTATTTGTATGTGACATTGAACACTGAAAAATAATTGGGATAGCTGTTAATCTCTTTCCCCGTAGATACAAAAATATAACTTTAATGCATCACTACCGATAACTTTTTCTTCAATGCTGATATTCATAATGTACGAAACTAAAAACACAGTATATATATTTTCAGTATGACATAACATTACTCCCAAGAAAGACAAAATAGAATATTCATAATCTCTATATTCACTGCACCCACTTAATGGAGACAGTAGTATGTGTACTGAATGAGTGAAGAAGTGAGCCCAAGTTTTATCAATAGCAATTAGTCTTTTACCAGGGGTTCCATTTTTGATGATATTGCTTCACATGTGTGTTTTAATAATTTTTCCATCTCATGTTGACATTCTTGATATGACTGAGAATTAAATATAATATATTTTGTCTTAATTATGAACATATTTATTTTTCATATTTTGACTACAGTGATATTTATTTCAACAATGGTGTTAAATATCAACATCAGATTTTTTTTTTCCAGGTAGATATAAGTGAAGGAGTGCCAAATAAAGGTAGCCTATCATATTTCTTTTAATTTAAAGTTCGTTAAATTGTCATCAGTGTACCAATAAGACAAAGTAGGCTGTATGAACAAAAATATATGTTTGGCATAGAAGGTAATATAGGACATAAATAAATACAAATATTACTTAATAAATATTTCAAATGCACTAAGATAGCCAGTGAAAGAGAGATACAATAAGGATATTTTACTTGATTCTTACTGTAATTTTCTATTCCTACGTATATCGTTGAAGAATTATGAAATATACTTCTTTAATCCTGTATGCAGTATTTCTTCTAAGAAATCATAAAGCCAGAAGGACCGAGATTAATATACTCAGAAAATGAAATTGTTGTGAGCACAGATAAAATAACATTATGCTTGGGAAATCCAGTATAGAAATGGTAGGCAGCACTCTGATAAAAGCTTATATTTAGGTGTCTGTGCTGTAGGTAAGGTTCCTGTTCACCAAACCATAAAGTAGTATAATAGAAATTAAATCCTCAGCACACAGAATGAAGGTCAATGGTAGTTTATTCAGCCACCAAGGTCAGGCGACATTTCGGCACTCTTGGTGCCTTTGACAAACCATAAGTGCTGAAACATTCCTGGTAATATTACTATGTTTTGAGAATGACATATTTGTATGCATTTCTATAGTGACCTTTCTACCTACTGGTCTCTAACATCTACTTACTGCACGTGTTCTAGTCAGCACTTGTGAGCACTTACCTCACTTACTCAGCACCTGTGAGTCTCTATCTCACTCACATACATACCTCATTAGGTGCATTGCCTTTTGGCTACCAGTGGAGCCAATTTTATTACTATCTATAGATGTTGTTCTATTAAAGGTTTCAATACCCACGTCTTTTTCCCCATTGTATATTTCCTTAGTATATTTTTTTTGTTTTATGTTTGTGCTCTCCCCTTTTCCTTGTGAGTACTACTACCTAAGGGGTATAGACCATTGGATGAGCAGTCCCCCACCCTCATACATTTTTGTGTATGGTGGTCATTCCTTTCTTCTTTCTTCAGTGCTGAAACATTGCCTGGCCTCGGTTGCTGAATAAACTAACATTGACCTTCATACTGTGTGATAAGGATTATTTTTTTTTATTTATGCTTAAGAAATGTATAACAACATCATAAAGGTAACTACTACATTTATGATAACATGAGGAAAAAAACAAAAGAGACTAAACATACAACAAACATTCAAAACAGCTAACTTTATCTCAAAAAAAGTGGTAGTTCCTAACGGGAAGCCAAAGTCTTGATAGATGGGTGAACTTTCTTTAATGAAGTCATAATATCATAAAATAGACTTAATATTTCAAGAAGAGCCTGTGCCGCTAGAGAGTGGTGAGACTTAAACTATCTAAACTTAAGCTGCAGCATGTATCTATTTTCAACTGGAGGAATTGCCATATATTGCCATTTAAGAAAAAGACATTGACTACTCATTCTCCCCTTCCCAAGAAAAAAATACAAACTAGTTTATATAGTCTACAGCTAAACTGAATCACAGCTTCATGTAACGTCAAACAACAATATACAGGTAGCACCAAGAAAAAATACTCCAAACACAATAGTATATAATAATAAGAGCAATAAAAGCAATAAGAGCAATAAAAAAAACACACAGGAAGGGGGTGGGGCCTGGACACTATTGGTGTGCCTCTGTTTTTGCTTCCTTTTCCTATTAAGTGAAGCTACCAAGAAAGTCCCATACAAGGACTAGAAGATCTATTGCCACCTTGGAGACTGTGCTCTACCATTTGGTATTTTTTTATTCTTTCAAGTTTTATTGTGGACTCTTTTTATATTCTGTGTGTTTTTTATTGCTCTTCTTGTTATATACTATTGTGTTTGGAGTATTTTTCTTGGCACTACCTGTAAGTTGTTGTTTGACTTGTTCTAGTTTTCTTAGGGGTTGGAGGGATACCCCTATTATCAGCTGTGCTGCCTCCTATCCTAGTGTTCTTAGTTTGTTTATCGCTGTTCTATTCCTTGTTCTGTTTACGTATCATGTACAGAAAATACTGAAGACTTTTACTTATCCAAATTCCCTGCCATAAGATGCCAGGGCATTTAAAACAGGGAAGTGGAATTTAAAGCATTTCAGGCTAGCAAAGGATAACCCTTTTTAATCTCGATATTCTTCAGCAATAAACAAAATTTAAAAATAATCACGCAAAGTATAAAACAACAAAATGCAATTAGCCACATAACTCAGTAATATTTATCTTCTAAAGAGTTTTTTTTTCAGATCAGATCATCAATTTAATATGTAAAAAAAATACTCTCTATGTGATTAAAATTAGCAGACCATTTGCTCTACACCATCTCTATTAATGTTATAAATGTGTCCTCATTTGAGACTTCCTCCAGGAATTGCATCTTCCTTCTGTCCTCCCGAGCATCCAATAAAGATGAGCTTTCACTTTATAGAGGTTTTTGAAAAGCAATGTCCCTTTTATTCTAACCTTCATTTAGCACATAATGATTTACATTGTGAGCATATTCATCCAAGCACTAACACTTTAATTGTTTAGTTTTGACATGGTTTTGACATTTTGTATACTCACAATACTCTTAAAATAGATTAACTTGGGGGGCGTGGCCGACAGCCGAGCAAGATGGCCGCATAGGATTTTGCTCTGGCACATGGGCTCCGTGTAATTGCGACTTTAACGAGCAGAAACACCTTTGAACGTCTTCACAGACATGTCACAGACCAAGGCAAAGAAAGCTAACTCTAAGGCAGATAAACATAACTTCTTCGGGCAGAAACTTCCCGCCACGACGGAGTATGTACAGGCCGCGCAAACTGCCATGCAAGATGGCGCCGGCGATTCTGATACTGGCTCACCTGCCGGATCACTGGAAGAAAAACTCCCTAATGAATACCTCACAAAGCACCACTTCGAAAGGGTGATAGAGGCGATGTCAGCAAAGCTCATTCAAACATGGCAAACTACAGCCGACCAAATTAAACATGAAGTCAAACACCTCTCGCATAGGACAGCTGCGGTAGAGACACAGTGCCAGGACCTAGCTGCTACACATACTGAGCTGACAGGCAACTTACAAGAATTACAAAATAAAATGGATGAAATGACCTCCAGAATGGCCGACTACGAGGACAGAGCGAGAAGAAACAACCTGAGGTTGAGGGGGGTCCCAGAGTCTGTCCTACCCGACGACCTGCAGTTATATGTGAGGGAGCTGATGCATGCCCACGTCCCTGAAATACCGGCGGACATGCTGCTGCTAGACAGAGTCCATAGAATACCAAAGCCGAAACTCTTACCTGACTCGGTACCCCGGGATGTCCTGCTCAGGGCACACTATTTCCACATAAAAGAGCTGGTACTCCGGGCCCACCGCAACAGACAAGAACCCCACAAAGAATACCCGACGGTGCGCATCATGGCGGACCTCTCAACGGCAACGCTGAAGAGGAGAAGAGACTTCCAGCAAGTCATGACGGAACTGAGGACCCAAGGAATCCGATATAAATGGGGCTTCCCCACGAAACTCATCCTGACGAAAAACAGAGAAGCAAAATCCTTCTCTACGCCAGAGGATGCCATGCAGGAATTAGCAAAATGGGGTCCACGCACCAAGCAATGCCTCTCCCCGACACACTCCTCGCAAGGCCGCAAAATTACAAGATCTGAACACATGAACTGACCGCCATTAGGCAATCTGTCGCAAGTATACCTTTGCAACGGTTAACTTCTCTGTTTTGTTTCAAAAATGCCTGTTGTACTTCTCTCTTCCCTCCATGTGTGTTAGATATTACTGTTAAATTATAATGCTAAATATGCTAAATGCACTCTTAATACAATTGACATCATTGACTGCAGCCAGACCACAGCGCTCAGCGATCTGCTGTTGGGGTACTGACCAAGTAGCATGACACCGACCCACGGTAAGGGAACACCCCATGACTCTAGACTAGGCCCATGGATCCCCACCAATATACAGGGGATGCAAGTGTTGCTGCACATCGAACCGGCCTCAGAGGCTTCACAGCAAGTTAAACCTCCCCCCTCTGTTCACCATATGCAATATAGCAACTTAATCAAGGTGGGGAACACATGGGCTCACACCCAGGAGAGGGTTTTCCCCAGCTGTAGAGGTACCTGCCCGCAAAGGGTAGATGGATAAGGGAGCGCCGCTGCATAGAGACCCAACCCAGCCCTCAACCACATATCTACCTGTGAGACAACACCCAAAAAATACACAAAATAATATAAAAAAATAAAAAAAAACTAAATAAAAAATAAACATAATAAAGTGAAAGAATATAGAAATACAGGGCTAGATGCCACTTGAGGCTTACAGTAATGTATTGACACCTAATACACTACAAGATACGACCGCAAACCCAAACGCTAACTGACAAATAGCGCATGTCTACCTTGCAACCGTTTATAGTTAATTTGCATGATTAGACTTAAGACACTCTTCTTTTGTTATTATGTATGTTTAAATAATTGTTATACCACGGATACACATGTCTGAAATATGTTTGACACCAATGACAGCAGCCAATAGCTGTACAAGCAAGCTGTACGTATCCTGATGTTGATAATACTGTATTAATGTTTATTGCACCGACTTGAAGCTCTCTACAGAACAGAGACACTCAAATGTGCTAAGAGATCCTTCCCCCTAAATTTAACTGTTGCTTAAGCACCAAGCCAATTTCTGCTCTACCCTACGTTATATATCGGAGTTCCACAAGCCACCCAATTGGAAGTTTTCTCAACCTCCAATCCCCACGGTACAACTAGTGTACCAGACCGAAAAGGTCTATTGTCTATAACGACATCTTCCCTCCCATAACACCTAGACCACCTTCCAACCTTCACCTCCCCTCCCTCTGCCCTCACTTACCCCCTCCTACAGGTGACGCTTAGATACACAGATTCTCATTTAGTCCCTTTAACCACCACCAGTCTCACGCAAAATGAAACTTTACTCACATAATACCAAAGGGCTGAATACCCCACACAAGCGGAGAATACTATTAAGAGATCTGAAAAGTCTCAATGCGGATATTGTGTGCCTTCAAGAAACGCACTTTGCCACTAACAGAATCCCCTCCTTCGCTCTACAAGATTACCCCACGCAATACCACGCCACCCACTCCTCCAAATCAAGAGGGGTATCTATCCTCCTACATAAGTCACTAACAGTAGAATTGCTCAGTATCAAAAAAGATAGCCAGGGCCGATACCTGATCCTACACTGTATATTGAACAATCTACCGTTCCTACTGGTGTGCCTATACAGCCCGAATGACCAGCACAGGAATTTTCTACATAAAGTTCTCTCCAAATTGCCAACTCAGACAAACACGCCCACGATAGTATGTGGGGACTTTAATCACACCATGAACTCACAAATGGACTCTACAGCACCGGCCGACTCCGCTAGGCACACTCAGCTGAAGCCTGCGAACAAAGCACTCACAAAACTGATCCATGAATATGGCCTCTATGATACATGGAAAACCCGCAACCCCATTGGAAAGGAGTATACATTCTACTCGCATGTCCACAATACTTATTCTAGGATAGACCACATTCTAGTCTCAGGCACCCTTCTCCCGAACATTACCGAATGCCTCATTGGAAATATAGTATGGTCAGACCATGCTCCACTACTGATGTCTATGCATGACCAGTATCAACATAGAGGGAAACCGCCGTGGCGCCTCAATGACACTCTGTTACTCAACACTGCTTTTTCCGAGAAACTCGCCGAGGAATTACAGACGTATTTCGAACTCAACGACTCAACGGAAATCTCCGTCACCACCTTATGGCAAGCCCATAAGCCGGTCCTGCGAGGATCACTGATAAGCCAGGCATCCTTCCTGAAAAGACAACGAGAACAAGAACACACAAATCTCCTACGGAAATTGCGCGACACAACTGCTGAACACCTACTGAAACCATCCGACGACCTTGCCAAATTAATCACCCTCATTACAAAACAGATCAACACAATGTCCCTAGCCAAGACAGCTTACATGCTAACGAAACTGAAGATGAGGACGTATACGCAAGGAAATAAAGCCGGGAGGCACTTAGCTACACTCCTCCGACAAAAGCAAGCAAACTCGAAGATCCCATACTTACTAGATGTCAGGATCGGGACAGGGATCCAACACGCAGAGTACAAACAGGTACAGGATACGTATACCGGACCTTAGAATGGCCGGACTAACGTACGGAGAATATAGAGAATAGTCAAAGACAAGCCGAGGTCGAGGGAACGAGAAGACAGGTAAGCGAAGAACAAGCCGGGTCAAGGGTAACAGAGATAAACAGAGTAAGTCAAACAAGCCGGGTCAGAACCAAAGGGATAACAGAAATACAAGAGCACTGTGTGACTAGGCAGACTAGAACCACGACAGGGCAATGAGCAAATGGGAGAAGCAAGTTTAAATACCCTGGCTCGGAAGGGTAGACACGCCTCCAGGGCCGGCCTTAGGGGTGTGCGAGCTGTGCGGCCGCACAGGGCGCCATGGCAACAGGGGCGCCGGGAGGCCAACACAGCTCGCAGGCCGGCCGAGTTCTGTATTTAAAGTGCAGAGCAAGTCAAGTGCATAATGCTGCTTTGCACTTGACTTGCAAATTATGAGCAGAGAGCCGCCCCCGGGAATCCACTTCTGTATGGAGTGTGGAGGAGGAGCGTGGGGGCGTTACGCCGCGTACTTGCGTAACGTCGACGTGCTCTGTCATCAGAGGGAGCCGCGGAAGGATCCAATTCAATGAATGAAGGCGGCGCCCGGTGCTCGTCAATCGGCGGAGACAGCTCAGTCCAGGGAGCAGCAGCCTTTACTGTGAGTGACCTTTTTTTTTTTTTTTTTTATTAAATAGGTTTTGTTGAAGGGGTGCAGGAATTTACTTAAGGGGGACAGGGGATTGATGAAGGAGTGGCATGGATTGCAATTATTGGCAGGGGATTTATTAAGGGGGCTGATAAAGGGGGGCATGGGGCTGATTAAAGGGGGCAGGTGGTTGATAAAGGAGAGGGAGGGGATTGATGAGGAGATCAGGGGGCTGATGAAATGGGGGCAGATGGCTGATAAATGGGTGGGTGGGAATTGATGAGGGGGCAGGGGACTTATGAAGGGGTGGCCAGGGGTTGGATTAATTGGCAGGGGATGTATTAAGGGGGCTGATGAAGGGGAGCAGGAGATTGAAAAGGGGGGCATGGGACTGATTAAAGGGGGGCATGTGGGTGAAAAATGGTTGGAGGGGACTGATGAGGGGGTCAGGGGGCTGATGAATGGGGCAGAGGGCTGATAAAGGGGTGGGAGGGGACTGATGAGGGGGTCAGGGAGCTGATGAATGGGGCAGAGGGCTGATAAAAGGAGGGGAGGGGATTGGTGAGGGGGTCAGGGGACTGATGAATGGGGCAGAGGGTTGTTAAAGGGGTGGGAGGGGATTGATGAGGAGATCAGGGGGCTGATGAAATGGGGGCAGATGGCTGGTAAATGGGTGGGATGGAATTGATAAGGGGGCAGGAGACTGATGAAGGGGTGGCCAGGGGTTGGATTAATTGGCAGGGGATGTATTAAGGGGGCTGATGAAGGGGTGCAGGGGATTGAAAAGGGGGCATGGGACTGATTAAAGGGGGGCAGGTGGGTGGTAAATGGGTGGGAGGGGACTGATGAGGGGGTCAGGGGGCTGATGAATGGGGGCAGATGGCTGATAAAGGGGTGGGAGGGGACTGATGGGGGGTCAGGGGGCTGATGAATGGGGCAGAGGGCTGATAAAAGGGGGGAGGGGATTGGTGAGGGGGTCAGGGGACTGATGAATGGGGCAGAGGGCTGTTAAAGGGGTGGGAGGGGATTGATGAGGGGGTCAGGGGGCTGATGAATAGGGGCAGAGGGCTGAGAAAAGGGTGGGAGGGAATTGAAGAGAGGGGCAGGGGACTGATGAAGGGGTGGCAGGAATTGATAAAGGGGTGGGAGGGATTTGATGAAGGGGAAGGGGTGGCTAGGAGTTTGATGAAGGGATGGCCAGGGCATTGATGAAGGAGAAGGGGTGGCCAGGAGTTTGATGAAGTGGTGGCCAGGGGCTTGGTGAAGATCTGGCCAGGGGTTTTGGTTAAGAGGTGCAGGGGTTTTGTAGAAGGGGGTGGAGGCGACAGATTGTGAATGCTCCTAAAATAGATTGAAGGAGTCCAAACAGAGACAGGTGAGGGTGGGGGGCGCCACAAGATTGTTTCGCACAGGGCGCCTGAACACCTAAGGCCGGCCCTGCACGCCTCCGACGAGTCCTGATTAGTCTCTGAAGGATTGAGTGACAGGTCGTTCCGGGTTGGCGTCATGACGTCGGTTTCCGGACGTCATGCTAGAAAAGGAAGTGAGTCCCTCGCGGCCGGCGTTTACGTGACCGGATGGACCGCGAGGAACAGAGGAAACAGCCCGTCCGGACGGATGGACGTCTAAGTCTCTACCTCTCTCGGAGGTAGAGACTTCAGGTACCCTGACAGTACCCCCCCTCTCAGATACGCCCACCGGGCGGAAGGAACCGGGACGAGATGGGAAGCGGGAGTGAAACGCCCTGCGGAGACGAGGAGCATAAACCTCCTCCTGAGGTACCCAACTCCTCTCCTCAGGACCATATCCCTTCCAATCGACCAGATATTGTACTCTCCCCCGGGAGATTCGAGAATCGATAATAGAGTTAACCTCATACTCCTCCTGACCCTCCACCTGAACAGAGCGAGGAGAGGATGATGTGGAGGAAAATCTGTTACAGACTAGTGGTTTCAACAATGAAACATGAAATGAGTTAGGGATGCGTAAGGCAGTTGGAAGAGCTAGACGATACGCAACTGGGTTAATGCGAGTTAGCACCCTGTAAGGTCCAATATAACGAGGAGCGAACTTCATGGAAGGCACTTTTAAACGGATGTTTCTTGTACTCAACCATACTCTATCACCTGGAACAAACACCGGAGCCGCCCTTCTACATTTATCAGCGTGTTTCTTAACCAGCATAGAATTGTGCAGAAGAATCTGTCGAGTCTGATCCCACAACTTCCTCAGATTGGCAACATGAACATCAACCGACGGCACCCCCTGGGAAGAAGAAGCCGAAGGGAGAATAGATGGATGAAAGCCATAATTCATGAAGAAGGGGCTTGAACGAGTAGAATCACAAACGAGATTGTTGTGTGCAAACTCCGCCCAAGGAATCAAACCAACCCAATCGTCCTGGTGTTCGGAAACAAAACAACGTAAATATTGTTCAATCTTTTGGTTGGTGCGTTCAGCAGCTCCGTTAGACTGAGGATGATAGGCAGAAGAGAAATTCAATTTGATACCCAGTTGAGAGCAGAAGGACCTCCAAAAACGGGAAACAAATTGGGAACCTCTGTCAGATACAATTTGAGAGGGTATCCCATGTAATCGAAAAATCTCCCTTGCGAATATCTCCGCCAATTCGGGAGAAGACGGGAGTTTAGGCAGAGGAACGAAGTGAGCCATCTTGGTGAATCTGTCAACCACGGTGAGGATAACAGTCTGTTTTTTAGAGATAGGTAAATCGACAATAAAGTCCATAGCCAAACAGGACCATGGCTTCTCTGGAACCTCTAAGGGGTGCAGAAATCCACAGGGAAGGGTATGAGGTTGCTTGGTCTTAGAACAAACCTCACATGCACCGATGAAATCTTTAATATCCTTCCGTAAATCAGGCCACCAGAAGTCCTTAGAGATCAAAGCACATGTCTTGCGAATACCAGGATGTCCAGCCACCTTGCTGTTGTGGAAACATTGCAACAGTTCCAGTTGTAGAACAGGAGGAACGAAACGTCGACCTTCAGGAGTCTGTTTAGGAGCTAGATGTTGCAGTTTAATGATCTCGGCAAGTAACGGAGAGTGAATCCTGAGATTCGTGTTGGCGATAATATTGCATTTCGGAACTATAGAGGAAAGAACCGGTTCAGATATAGTAGAAGGTTCATATTGGCGAGACAAAGCATCGGCTTTGGAGTTCTTAGAACCAGGTCTATAAGTAAGCACATAATTGAAGTGGGTCAGGAATAAGGACCAACGAGCTTGTCTGGCGGACAGTCGCTTAGCTTCCCCAATATAAGACAAGTTCTTGTGATCCGTTAAAATAGTAACAGGATGTAAGGTCCCCTCCAATAAATGTCTCCACTCCTTTAAGGCCATAATGACCGCTAAGAGTTCCCTGTCGCCAATGTCATATCTACTTTCAGGGCCAAACAGTTTCTTAGAAAAAAAACCACAAGGGTGTAGTGGTTTATCCACCCCTAACCTTTGCAACAGAACAGCCCCTACGTCTGTCTCAGAGGCATCGACCTCGAGTAGGAACGGCAGAGTCGTATCAGGATGGACTAGAATTGGAGCAGAAGCAAAAAGATCCTTGAGAGTCTTGAAAGCAGCGAGAGCTTCATTAGACCAAGTCTTAGTGTCAACCCCCTGTCTGGTCATATTGGTAATAGGTGCAATAATAGAAGAGTATCCCTTAATGAAGCGCCTATAATAATTGGAGAAACCAATAAACCTCTGAATAGCCTTGAGTCCCTTAGGCAAAGGCCACTCTAAAATGGACTGGAGTTTGTCAGGGTCCATCTTAAAGCCTTCCCCAGAAATCACGTATCCAAGAAAGTCTATCTGAGACTGGTCAAAGCTACATTTCTCCAATTTACAGTATAAGCCATGTTGCAGGAGTTTGTGTAATACCTTTCTGACCTGTCTGTGGTGGGTCTCAACCTCTCTAGAGTGTATCAGTATGTCATCCAGGTATACAATAACACAATCATGTTGAAATTCCCTAAGAACCTCATTAATCAAATCCTGAAATACTGCAGGTGCGTTACAAAGACCAAAAGGCATGACCGTGTATTCATAATGCCCATAACGGGTATTGAACGCTGTCATCCACTCGTGTCCTTGCTGGATTCTCACCAAGTTATATGCCCCTCTGAGGTCCAACTTGGTGAAAATTTTAGAGCCTTTCAGACGATCAAACAGCTCGGTAATCAAGGGAATCGGATAGGCATTTCTGATGGTTATCTTATTCAAACCTCGGTAATCAATGCAAGGTCTTAGTGAACCATCCTTCTTTTTAACAAAAAAAAAAAAACAGCCCCGGCAGGAGAAGAAGATCTCCTAATGAATCCCTTGTCTAGATTCTCCCGAATATACTCCTCTAGAACTGAATTCTCCTTAGTGGATAGGGGGTATACATTGCCCCTCGGAGGCATGGTACCAGGTAGTAAGTTAATTTTACAATCAAAGGTCCTGTGTGGAGGTAGAGTGTCAGCATTCTTTTTGTCGAATACTGCTTTTAAGTCTAGGTACAGGGGCGGTATCTGTATCTCTGTAGACTGGGTAGAACTACCTGGTGTGTTAATTACACCCACTGGGGAAACCCTCCGTAAACAATTCTCCTGGCAACCCTGGCCCCATGAGAGTATCTCCCCTAACTCCCAATCAATAATAGGGTTATGTCTTTTTAACCATGGGTAACCCAGGACTATGGGAACAGAAGGGGATGAAATAAGCATAAGCGATAAGTTTTCCTCGTGTAAGATACCAACAGTTAAGCTAACTGGGATGGTCTCACGAGAGATAACAGGCTCAAGTAAAGGTCTACCATCTATGGCCTCAACGGCCAAGGGTGTATCCCTTAACTGGGATGCGATAGTGTGTTTAGTAGCAAAGGCTTGATCGATAAAATTCTCAGCAGCACCGGAATCTATCAAAGCCATGGTCCTTAGTACTCCCCTTTCCCAAGTTAAAGAAACTGGTAGCAGAAGCCTGTGATCTTTATAATTATGCGTAGAGGACAAAATAGAAACACCCAAGGCCTGTCCTCTAGAGAAACTTAGATGCGAGCGTTTCCCGAACGATTAGGACAATTCAGGCGTAGGTGACCTCTGACTCCACAATACATGCATAATCCCTCCCTTCTCCTGTACTGCCTCTCCTCCTCTGAGAGGCGAGTATTGCCTATCTGCATAGGTTCAGGACATAGTGAGGTAGTGGAATCAGGACTTTGAAATGCGGGAGCTAATTTAAATGAAGGTCTAAGGTTCCTTTCTCGAGTGTTCTGTCTCTCTCTTAAACGCTCATCAATACGAGAAATGAATGAAATTAAATCCTCCAAATTTTCAGGAAGCTCTCTAGTAGCAACCTCGTCGAGGATTACATCTGATAGCCCATTCAAAAATACATCTATATATGCCTGCTCGTTTTACTTAACTTCTGCCGCCAAAGACCTGAAATCCACAAGAGTTCGGTTCTCTTGTCTCAGGCGCAACAGTAATCTAGCTGCATTGACCTTTCTACCAGGAGGATCAAAAGTTCTTCTAAAGGCAGCTACAAAGGCATTATAATTATATACCAAAGGGTTATCATTCTCCCATAATGGGTTGGCCCATCTCAGAGCTTTCTCAATGAGTAAGGTGATAATAAATCCAACCTTCGCCCTATCTGTAGGATAGGAGCGAGGTTGTAATTCAAAGTGGATACTGATCTGGTTAAGGAAACCACGACACTTCTCAGGTGAGCCACCATAACGTACTGGTTGTGTAATACGGGAAGAGGCACCTACAGTGGCTACCTCTAGGCCTGAGCTCACAGGAGAAATAGAAGTAGTACGCGTCTCTTCTGGCGGGTTATTAGCACGAGACAATAACGCCTGTAGTGCTAGCACCATCTGATCCATTCTGTGCTCCATGGCTTCGAACCTAGGATCAGAAGGACCAAGCTGACTGTTTGTACTTGCAGGATCCATTGGCCCTGTCGTAATGTCAGGATCGGGACAGGGATCCAACACGCAGAGTACAAACAGGTACAGGATACGTATACCGGACCTTAGAATGGCCGGACTAACGTACGGAGAATATAGAGAATAGTCAAAGACAAGCCGAGGTCGAGGGAACGAGAAGACAGGTAAGCGAGGAACAAGCCGGGTCAAGGGTAACAGAGATAAACAGAGTAAGTCAAACTAGCCGGGTCAGAACCAAAGGGATAACAGAAATACAAGAGCACTGTGTGACTAGGCAGACTAGAACCACGACAGGGCAATGAGCAAATGGGAGAAGCAAGTTTAAATACCCTGGCTCGGAAGGGTAGACACGCCTCCGACGAGTCCTGATTAGTCTCTGAAGGATTGAGTGACAGGTCGTTCCGGGTTGGCGTCATTACGTCGGTTTCCGGACGTCATGCTAGAAAAGGAAGTGAGTCCCTCGCGGCCGGCGTTTACATGACCGGATGGACCGCGAGGAACAGAGGAAACAGCCCGTCCGGACAGATGGACGTCTAAGTCTCTACCTCTCTCGGAGGTAGAGACTTCAGGTACCCTGACACTAGACAAATCTGGGGGTAAAATACACAACCCACAAGAGATAAATGACAAAATGGCAGACTACTACCAAACTCTCTATAACCTTCACACCAACACCACACTGCACCACCCCACCGACAGGGAAATCAAAGACTTCCTCCAGCAAACAACACTGCCTACATTATCCATAACACACAAACAAACCCTACAACGTCCAGTAACAACTCAAGAACTCATAGAAACTATACAAGAGCTACCCCCTGGGAAATCACCCGGCCCAGATGGACTGACAAATGCATACTATAAGAAATTTGCCCACATTCTAGCCCCATATCTTAGTAAACTAATCAACCACACGCTCCAAACTGGGAACATACCAGCGGAGATGCTAATGGCACATGTGGCCACGCTCCCAAAGCCAGGGAAAACTCCCAATAGATGCCAGAACCTGAGACCAATCTCCCTTTTAAATACTGATATAAAACTTATCGCAAAAATTTATGCAAATAGATTATCTTCCATTATCCCTAAACTGATAGGCGGAGACCAAGTGGGGTTTGTGAGTGGCAGGCAGGGGGCAGATGGCACAAGGAAAATATTGGACCTCTTATATGGAATACACGAGAGCAAAACCCCCTGTGTCCTTATGTCGCTCGATGCCAAGAAGGCATTTGACAGGCTCCACTGGCCTTTCTTGCACGCAGTATTGCGGAAATTTGAATTCCCGACTCCATTCCTAGCCATCATAAGCGCGCTTTACTCTACCCCAACAGCGCGAGTAACAAATGGGGGTTTCATCTCTAAAACATTCACTATATCAAATGGCTCCCGTCAAGGCTGCCCACTCTCCCCAATACTCTATATCCTGGCACTAGAACCCTTAGCCCAAATGATACGAGACAACCCCAACATACGCGGAATACACATAAAAGGACGCGAATATAAAATGACATTATTCGCGGATGACATTCTACTTTCACTAGAAGCGCCACACGTATCCCTGCCACACTTCCATAAACTACTGACCCAATATAGCAGCTGCTCCTACTACAAGCTAAATGTAGCAAAAACGCAAGTCCTAAATATCAACATCCCGACTCAAGACCTGATCGAGCTAAAAACCAAATTTCAATATGACTGGAGACAGGACCATATAAAATTCCTAGGGATTAATTTCACACCCTCACCCAACACACTATACAAAGCAAACTACACGAAACTCTTGGGGGAACTTAAAACCATTATACAGGGTTGGAGTGGGAAATACGTATCCTGGGTAGGCCGGATAGCCTCAATAAAGATGGTGATACTGCCGAAGATACAGTATTTCTTTAGAACACTTCCGCTAAAGCTCCCTAGGAAATATCTCCTGGACCTACAGAACCAAATCAACGCATATGTGTGGGGGAACACGAAACCAAGAGTAGCTCGGACCACACTATACCGATTGTTTCCCCATGGCGGGATGGGCATGCCAGAAATGAGAGGCTACTATCGGGCAGCCCACATAGGACCCCTGCTCGCAACATTCCAATACCAAGAGACAGTAGCCTGGACTGAAATAGAGAGAGGCTATGCAAATGGGCTCTCTATCCCAATAATGGCATGGCTACCGAAAATCCAACGGCCGAACAACAAAAACCTGTTACCGACGACAGCATTGACTTTAGAAATATGGGACGACTACCGCAAAAAAACAGGTATATTGACCAATACTTCACCAGCTCTGCCGATAGAAGCAGTAAGCACAATTATAACAGGCTTCAACCACAAACTGTGGCACGAGCACGGAGTGACAACTCTATCCCAACTCATGACAGACACTCGCCTAAAACAATTCACCGACCTCCGGCAAGAGCTCCATATACCCGCAACCGCCGACTTCTCCTACAGACAAATACAAGCCTGGTTCGCTTCACAAACGAAGCTTCAACAGAGAGCCTCACCTACACTGGCCCTCTCGGTAGTGGAAAAGATATGTCTGAAACTTAAACCGGCAAAAAAACTGATTTCCCTAATCTATGCCTCGGAACATGAATCACAGGCGCAACACCCCCTGTCCTTCAAGACAGCGTGGGAGAAAGATATAAAGATCCCTCTCTCAGAAGAACAGTGGAAAAACATCTACAAGGCACACAAGCAACTGACCCTCTGCGCAACACATGTGGAACTTTCACGTAAAATATTGTACAGGTGGTATCTGGTACCCACACGCCTTAAATATTGTTTCCCCAACTCTTCAGATACCTGCTGGAGGTGCCAGGTGGATAAAGGCACCATGATTCACACCTGGTGGCATTGTCAAAAGCTCACAACATTCTGGCAGGATGTGGCACAACTAGCAGCCCAATGTACCAAAACACACTTGCCTCTCACACCCGAAACGTTTCTTCTTCTACTGCTCCCACCCAAACTACAGAAAAGCCATAGATATCTCCTATACCACATCATTGTAGCCGCACTAGCGACCATAAGCCGAAGCTGGAAACAAACCAACCCACCTACAATTGACCAATGCATCTTAGCCATAAACACAACTAAACAATATGAACAGATGGCAAGGAAGGCAATATCGAAAACATCCTACTGGTCCGCAGCCTGGGAACTGTGGGACAAATATTATCCCAATCTCTGGAAAGCACCACCAAGCACAGCACCACAAGAAGCTCTCCAACAGGTTTAGAGCTCTAACCCGTAACCACTATAAGCTCCACGATAGGAGCATGATAGCCTCCCTGACACTTTACCTCGAGACAGGAACAACCCTGGAATCCACACTCAAAAGCGTCACCTACCACTCCCCTCCTCCCAACTACCACCTTCTTACTCCCCTCCCAATAAAGAACAACAGACCAGCACTGACGAAAGCGCCACTGGCACCCGACATCCCTTGCACACCACTAATAGCGTAGCACAAGATACGTGCAGGTTGTGCCCCACACCCCTAACACTTGCCCGAGTGACTTGCTATCTACGAAACCCTAAACACACAACTTGAGAAGATATACATAGACAAACTCAAAAGTACTGTTGGGGGCTGGCAGGAAGCTGTTACTTACCTTTACAGCAGCTCCTGTCAGCTCCCTTCTCCTCCGCGTTACCGTGGCAACGCTCCGCGCGGACGCGAGACTTACAGTGGGACTTACAGGGGAGCTGACCGGACTGGAGGAGAGAGAAGGGAGCTGACAGGAGCTGCAGGAAAGGTAAGTAACAGCTTCCTGCCAGCCCCCTCCCACACAGCCCCTGCCACTGGACCACCAGGGAATGAGAGCCCCCCTCCTTGGCCATGTATCAAGCAGGGAGGGGGGACGAAAAAAAGAAATACACATTTAAATAATAATAAAATAAAAAATGAATAATATTAAAAATAACAATAATAATAAAATAAAAAAATATAGTAATAACAACAAAAAAATATTAAAATAATAATAATTAAAAAACAATAATAAAAATGGCCACCCCCCCACCAAGGTTCTGCATCACACACACACACTGCATTCATCTACACACACTGCACTCATACACACTGCATTCATACACACACATTGCATTCATACACACAGGGACGTTTGAGCCGCAAGGCAAACAAGGCATTTGCCTTGGGCGGCTTTTTCCAGGGGGCGGCAAAAAAAGCCACCCCCAAATGCCCAGGGCAAATGTCTTGTTAGCCTAGCGGCGGCACTGGCGAGGGAACACTTCCTCTGAGCACTCTGCTCAGCTCCCTAGCACGCCGCAGAGTGAGGCTGGGAACCGGAATATGATGTCATATTCCGGTTCCCAGCCTCACTTTGCGGCGCGCGAGGGAGCTGAGCAGAGTGCTTAGAGGAAGTGCTCCCTCGCCAGCCGCCCGCAGGCACCCCCTGACCGCCCAGCAGCCACTGGACCCCCAGGGAGAGAGGGAATCCCCCCCCCCCGCATTCCCAAAGGTGAGGAGGCAGGGGGGTAAATAAAAAAAAAATGTGTTAATGTGAGTGAGTGAGTGTGTGTCTGTTAGTGTGTGTGCGTCTGTTAGTGTGTGTATGTCGGTTAGTGTGTGTATGTCTGTTAGGGTCTGTTAGTGTGTGTATGTCTGTTAGTGTGCGTCTGTTAGTGTCTGTTAGTGTGTGTATATCTGTTAGTGTGTGTCTGTTAGTTTGTGTGTGTGTGTGTCTGTCTGTTAGTGTGAGTGTGTTTGCCTGTGGGTGTGAGTGTGTGTGTGTGTCTCCAAGTGAGTGAGTGTGTGTTTGTGTTAGCTAGTGTATGCGTATCTGTCAGTGAATGTGTGTGTGTATTTAGAAGGCAGGGCGGGGGAAGGGTTGGGTGGGAGTAGTGCATGAGGGGGGAGGGGAGGAGGCGCCTGAGTTTTGTCCTGCCTAGGGCAGCACACAACCAGGATACACCACTGCATACACACACACACACTGCATTCATTATATACACACACGGTAAATAAATATTCAATTAATATAATTTTTGGAGGATCTAATTTTATTTAGAAATTTACCAGTAGCTGCTGCATTTCCCACCCTAGTCTTTCACTCAAGTCAATAAGTTTTCCCAGTTTTTTGGGGTAAAATTAGCGGTCTCGACTTATATTCGGGTCGACTTATACTCGAGTATATACGGTAGATCTGTTCACAATCTTGAGCTTTGAATATCGCCGTCCTTTGTACTCACTCAGTCCCCGCTGTTCCCCCGACAGCGGTCACAATACTAGCGTCTGTTTGGGAGCTCAGGCAGACCCCTTCTGCCCGATCCAGCCCTCCCAGGACATGTGATCACAGGGTCCTTGCGATCACATGGCCGGAGTAGCTGGCTTAAGCAGTGCCGGCAGGTGGACTACCTGAGCTCTCAGGCTGTCCCCCTAAAGCCTGAAAAAAAAGTTTTAAAAGTTAAAATAAAGTTTTAAAACACTTTATACATTTCATAAAAGTGCACATATATATATATATATATATATATATATATATATATATATATATGATTTAAGTACTTTTATATGCACATACAAAAATGATTTTTCTAAGTGTATTTTAATATATATATATATATATATATATATATATATATATATATATATATATATATATATATATATATATATATATATATACACTTAGAATGGTGTTAATTATAAATATATATATTTATATTTAATAAATACATTTTAAATAATGAAAATATAAAATACTTTTTTATTATACCGGTTTAATTTTTTTCTAACTGTATTTTGATATTAAATCAAAAAGCATTTAGAATGATATAAATGCATACATGTAGGTATATATCCATCTATATACAGTATATATACATATAGCTATACATAAATAAATAAAAAACATATATATTTAAATTCTACATATATATTTATATAATCTTTTTTTCCTAATTAAGTCATTTAATTAAATTAGATTTTGACAACCCAGGCAGAAGCTCCAGAGAATTTGGTCCGCAAGCCCTATATTTAACCCTCTAACTTTAGTGTAAGACACTATAGTGTAAGACACTATAAAACCTGTACATGGGGGAAGTACTGATTTACTCGGGAGACTTTGCTGAAAATAAAAAAAAAATTGTGTTTCAAAACAGTAAAACATATCACAACAATGATATTGTCAGTGAAAGGGCCATTTTTTGCATTTTTTTTACACACAAACAGCACTTTCACTGACGATATAGTTGTTGTCATACCTTTTATTGTTTTGAAATACTGATATTTGTAATCAGCGAAGTCTCCCGAGTATAACAGTACCCCCATGTACAGGTTTTATGTTTTGTTTTTAAGTTACAGGGTCAAATATAAGGCTTGCATTTCCATTTTTTCACATTGAATTTTGCAAGATTGGTTATGTTGCCTTTGAAACCTTATGGTAGCCCAGGAATGAGAATTACCTCCATGATGGCATACCATTTGCAAAAGTAGACAACCCAAGGTATTGCAAATGGGGTATGTCCAGTCTTTTTTAGTAGCCACTTAGTCACAAACACTGGCCAAAATTTGCGTTCAATTTAGTTTTTTGCATTTTTCACACACAAACAAATATGAACGCTAACTTTGGTTACTAACTTTGGCTACTAAAAAAGTCTGGACATACCCCATTTGTAATACCTTGGGTTTTCTTCTTTTGCAAATTGAATGCCATCATGGAGGTAATTTCATTCCTGGGCTACCATATGGTCTCAAATGCTATATAACCAATCTTGCAAATTTTAATGTGTATATACTGAAAAATGTAACATGCTCTATTTGACCCTGTAACTTTTTAAAACGCCATAAAACGTGTACATTGGGGGTAGTGTTTTACTTGTACGACATCTCTAAATACAAATACGTGTATTTTATTGCAGTGAAAGCAAACAGTATTAGGACATTCACAGTTAAAATGCAATGCAAAACTAAAAAAAATACATTTATTTTCTAACATTTATTTATATTTTATTCATATTAAATTGTTTTATATTTAAATATTGGATGTGACATGAAAGCCCTATTTCTCCTGAACAATATGATATATAATAAGTTTGGGTGCATTTAATATGAAAGATGTGAATTATGGTTGAACAGACCTATAGTCAAATTCCAGGTTTTGTTTACATTTTGTTTAGATCACATCTTGTACAATTGGCTCAGTCCTTAAGGGGTTAACACATAGTTGTGTAGCTTTGTGATTCACTACTCTGCACATTACTGTAATATTTTGTGCTTGTCTGTGCCTTCATTTGTTTTAGTTCATTTTGCCATTAGCATAACTTGATAATAAACAATACTGTCATAAATTCAAAAGATTTATTTAGGTTAGTACGCATACATTTTTGAGGTTTTTCAAATAGTCTGAAAGCTTGGGAAAATATAAAAAAAATATAAAGAAATAGATATAGTAACCAAGTATGTATTTGTTATGTATTGCCTTTAATAATAAAAGAAAAATAATAACTGCATAAAAATTGGAAATAATTACAGATATAGTTGAGAATTCCTTCTCAATTACTCCTGTTGAAAATAACTTTTCAAAATAGGTTATAAAGTACTTATATGGACCTGTGACATATTATAGTTTATAAAGATGAACACGCTAAAATAACCAAGAAATTTAAATTCATTTGTAGTTTGCACAATCTCAATGTGAACAAAGCAGCAAAGTTTGACTAGATGAAAGTGCCTGTCAAATATGAACTTGGCTTCAGTTCACAGCTCAAAGTGATTTAAGATTAAGGTAGATTCAAGTCTCAGAATGTGATTTTGATGAAAGTGAATAAAAAAAAACCCTCTGCTCGCAATTCTTTAGGGAGGCAAATGCCATTTCTTTGTATATGGAAAGTGCTGCACAAAACACCCTTCAGAATAATAGAACCATTGGAGGAAAAAAAGGGATAATACCTGACAGCAACGTCCAAGTCTTCTTCCTGACTGTCATTGTATTAAGTTACATAAAATCAAAAGCTGACTATCTTATGTTTTACAGATATAGTTGTGCATCATTAAATAATTCATTCAAAAAAAATAAATCTTAGGTATGACAACATTATGTGTTTTGTGTATCCCAATCTTCACCTTCATTTTTGATTTTTGGCATCAATTGAAAGCTTTCATGAACAGAATGTTTTTTATACATATATAAGTTATTGAAGTTTCAAGACAAAGAATAAAAAGTGGGCCAAAGGACATAACGTACATATTGTAAAATAATATTTTTAAGAAAAACAATAAGAAAAGTACTTTCCATGCAGGCAGGGTAAAAGATTGCTAAAAAGTCTAAATGCCTTAAATACAATGGGAACAGTACTTCTGTAGATCCTGTAAGCATATATCTAGAAGTTTAGTTTAAAAACATAACACTAAGTAAGAGTAAGGAAAAGTAATTAACCCCTTCAGGACGGAGTTAATAGTACACGTTCTGATCAAAACAAAACGTA
Source organism: Pelobates fuscus (assembly GCF_036172605.1). NCBI lineage: Eukaryota > Metazoa > Chordata > Amphibia > Anura > Pelobatidae > Pelobates > Pelobates fuscus. The sequence continues at coordinate 159,410,098 of NC_086322.1, read as the reverse complement.
AACAAAAACTGGAATTTGCGGTATATGTCTGTTCAACCGTAATTCACCTCTTTAATATTAAATGCACCCACACTTATTATATATAATTTTGTTCAGGAGAAACAGGGCTTTCATTTCATATCAAATATTTATATATGAAAGATAATTTATTATGAATAAAATTAAAAAAACAGAGAATTTGTTTTAAAAATAAATTAAGATTTGTAGTTCCGCCTCACATTTTAGCTGTAAATGTCATAATACTGTACATATTTGTAATCAGCGATGTCTCACGAGTACAACAGTACCCCCCCATTAACAGGTTTTATGGTGTTTCGGAAAGTTACAGGGTCAAATATAGAACGTTCCATTTTCAAATTGAAATTTGCCAGGTTAGTAATGTTACCTTTGAGACGGTGTGGTAGCCCAGGAATGAGAATTACCCCTATAATGGCATACCATTTGAAAAAGTAGACAACGCAAGGTATTGAACGTGGGGTATGTTTAGTCTTTTTTAGTAGCCACTTAGTCACAAACACTGGCCAAAGTTAGCGTTCATATTTGTTTTTGTGTGAAAAAAAGCAAAAAACTAATATTTGGCCAGTGTTTGTGACTAAGTGGCTACTAAAAATGACTCGACATACCCCATTTGCAATACCTTGGGTTGTCTACTTTTGCAAATGGTATGCCATCATGGGGGTAATTCTTATTCCTGGGCTACCATGCGGTCTCAAAGGCAACATAACTAATCTGGCAAATTTCAATGTCAAAAAAATTATATGCAAGCCTTATATGTAACTCTCTAACTTTCCAAAACACCATTAAACCTGTACATGGGGGGTACTGTTATTCTCGGGAGACTTCACTAAACACAAATATTAGTGTTTTAAAACAGTAAAACATATTACAACAATAATATAGTCCATAAAAGTGCCGTTTGTTTGTAAAACATGCAAAAAAACTTCACTTTTACTTAAAATATCATCGTTATAATACAATTTAGCAGTTTTAAAAACTAATATTTGAATTCAGCGAAGTCTCCCGAGTAAAACAGTACCCCCTATATACAGGTTTTATGGTGTCTTGGAGAGTTACAGGGTCAAATGTAGTGCTTACGAATTAAATTCTCTGCACTTTCATCCTGTGTTGTCAGGCATGTCAATCAAATTTTAATTAATCAAATCACATAATTATGTTAAAAGATTACTTAAATATACACGTAGAATTTTAATATATATGCATTTATAGGTATTTAAATTTTATGTGTATACTAATGTAATCTTTTATGTAATTATTTGTATTTATCTCTATATATATATTTGCGGTTATTTGTATTTTATATATAGATAGATATAAATAGAATGTCATTCTAAGTGTATTTTTATATATATATATATATATATATATATATATATATATATATATATATTAATAACAAAATACAGTTAGAATGAAATTACATATGAATATATGATTTATTTTAAATATTGTTTCAATATTTTATTTATTTATTATTGTAATTATATGTATATATATATATATATATATATATATATATATATATATATATATATATATATATATATAATATATGTGTATATATCTATTATATATATAATATATAAACATATTATATATATGTAACATCATTCTAAGTGTCTTTTATTTTTTTATTTTAATACTAATATATATATACTTATATTAATATTAAAATACATTACGTATGACATTACATATATATATAATAGGTATATATATTATATATATATAATATATATACATATATTATATATTTAAAATTACTTTTATTTTATTTTTTAACATGTCTAATTTTTATTTTATTTTTACAGATCCCACCAGCATTTCAGACAGTCCCCCTGCTGGCAGATCCACAGTCTTTGAGAGCGATCACATGGCCCCCGGGGGCCTCACCTGCCGGAGGAGGGCTGCCTGGGCTGTCAGGCAGCCCTCCAGAAGAGGATCGCGGCGGAGGTAAGTACCGCCGAGGTCCTGGGGGCTTAAGCCGTTACGGCGTTCTATGCCGCCGCAACGGCTTTAAAGCCCTTTAAAGCCGCGACGGCATAGAACGCCGTAACGGCGTTAAGGGGTTAAAATATGTAGTGCAGTGTTTTACATGAATGTGAACCATGTCTTAATAACATTACACATAGGATCCCCTAAAATATTCTGAACTTAATAATTTTAACTATACTATCAATCTGTTTGGATACCTGTGAGATATTCTAGTCTCAAGGTGCGTCCACCTTGAGACTAGAATATCTAACAGGTATCCAAATAGATAGATATTATAGTGGATGTTAAAATTTTTGTATTAAATAGGAGGACAAATCAGCAAAGTCAAATACATTATAATACAGCTTAGATGAAAGTGCCACAATATAATTTTAGACGTTTGGTAGATTTGTTGACGATGAATGTATTTGGTTTAGCTGAATAAAAAAAATAATTAGTTTGACCAAATTTCGTGGACATCACTGTTCTGCAGAATATTACCCATACATGATTTGGAAAAACCTCTTTGCACAAACCAAAAGATCTGTAAAAATTAGCTTAAAATATACAATAATAAATGCATAATATTTTTATTAATATATATTTTTAAGACAAGTGATTTTTTTCATAATTTTTTTACACTCATTTTCATACTTTTTTTTTACAATCTTTATTTTGAGTTTAATGTTTTCACATAAAGTAGGTGTCACGTCTAAACATTTGTTATGAAGGAACACAACTGCAGATTTCGTATAGTTTGAATATTTATTAAAGAAAGTAAAAGGTAAAGACTTTAATTCCAATTTACAGGTACTGTAGCTTTAAGTAGTAAATGATAACTGAAGTCCACAATTACAGGCACTGTAGCTTTAAGTAGTAAATGATAACTGAAGTCCACAGTTACAGGCACTGTAGCTTTAAGTAGTAAATGATAACTGAAGTCCACAATTACAGGCACTGTAGCTTTAAGTAGTAAATGATAACTGAAGTCCACAGTTACAGGCACTGTAGCTTTAAGTAGTAAACGATAACTGAAGTCCACAATTACAGGCACTGTAGCTTTAAGGAGTAAACGATAGTAAATTGCAGACACTGAATCAATAAGGAGTCTCTTAGTAGAGTTAACGGTTTAGGTGATAAGTAATTACAATAGCTGTTCCATACTTTAACTGAAGCAAGACAGATGCAGATAACTGATATGAAGTATGAGTTGAAGTTAGCTGTAACGGGATTGTTTTTACCGAAGGACTTTTGGAGACAGGTAATAACAGCTTTTAGATGCAACTCTTATCACATTGGTTTTACTTAGCTTCCGGCATATAGAACACTGGTTCCCGAGATCTCCTCTGAGGCGTATGAAGAGTGTTTAATCTTTAGTCGTGGATGAGGAGAGGTGAAGGGAACTTTGCAGAGTCTTTCAGTCCGGTCTGGTAGCAGAGGCTTTCACAACGAAGTTGTAGCCGGGTTGTGAGTAAGGAACGTAGTTCAATAATCCAGCCCTGATCAGCTGGTGCAGTCAGATTAAATAGGCAGACCGTGTCATAAAGGGGTGTGGCTAGGCTCCGTGGAACCAGGAAGTAAGAGGATACCATAGTTAAGGCATGACAGTAGGTAGGTCAAGAGTATTAAGAATACTGCACATACATTTATATGTGGTCATTGCAAAAACATTCATATGCGAGGGACTAAAGTATACGTGGTTTCACATCCATTGTATAAATCGATCAACACATTAGATGATATCATATCGTCTTCCGAACGAAAAGAGTGTATGCACTATTGACTCCCAATATATGAGGAGGGGGTCAGAAACTAAGATGGTTGAGGAGAGGAGTGAAAGAGGGGTTAGTCATGAGAGAGAGAAGAAAAAAAATAAAAGCGGAGAAACAGATATGTGAGAAATGAAGGTGATGTGATCTCATCTCCTCCAACCCAACACCCTTTATCTTAGCATTGTCTCAAGAGCCCCATGTGAAGGAGTGTGGGGAGACATCTGGCGAGTCCACAGGTGCCTGATCGCAAGTAGCACCTTAAGTTGGACCACCGGGCTGTACCACCAGACCCCGCCAGGCCCACAACATATTTTGGAATGTTTCAGTGTCTAGGCGCCCTATCTGGAGACGTAATTGAAAAACCAAGGCATCCAGGCCAGAATGCATTTTTCAGGATCGCCTCTAAGCACAGAGGTCAGGGACTCCATATTATGAATATCCTCAACCCTATGAACCCATTGGTGGAAGAAGGGTGCACCCATCTGCTTCCATATTGTGGGGATCAGGAGATACTTGGTCAGTGACTTTTTTTGTACATCGCTACAGTAGATTTGGTGTGGTGTACGAGCATTGGGAGCAGTTTAAGGGGAAATCAGAATTGATTATGTCATAGATCTAAGTATGTATCATCATTCATTAAGGGGATATGGCTAGACAGGACCACCATATATGCAATTGGGTACCCACCCCAGTACCACAATGCCAACAATGGTTGGAAATTTCAACATTCCTCTGGGGTTCTGTACCAGTTAGCAGATTATGGCCCATCTCTTGGAATTTGGAGAGGATTGAGCTTGTGGGTAAGGACATATATTTTGTCCCATTTCTAGAAGTTTTTCCCCAGTCTCCCCCCTCACCCCCTTATGGTGATTGAATTGATGGTGATTGAATAGAGAAGAATGACCACCCTGGAAACATACTCCCTGAAGAAGCATATCACTTCAAATTGTGTCAAGTCTCTGTGCAGTAGAGGTTTGCCCTGGATTTTGCAGAGTTACGTTTGTACTTGCAAATAGCAGAAGTGGCCGAGGCCAGTATGGTGTCCCTCTGGGTGTAAGTCGTAGAGAGGCTTGAGCTTTCCAGCCAAGCTCCATTGATGTGCATACACCCAGTCAGAGATCTGGAAGCCTTGTAGTCCTGATGTTTTGAGTCCATCTGCTAGGTCTGGGTTAAGTAAGTTATCAGTGTCAAGGTATTTGGGATAGTGAATAGCTCAGGGAACACCACACCTGTATGGTGGCATCTGTCAGTGGGTTCCCAGAATGCATAGAGTGATATGAAGATCTACCGCACTAGAGGAGAGATATGAGTTTACCTCCTGTCTGCTGTAATTACAGATCTACCCAAAGCTTGAGAGAGGAACGTGCATGTCAATCCTAAGCAGGTGTGCAACCTGGTAGTATGAGGAGACAGACAGGAGTCCGATCCTAACTAGGTTCTTGGGCATGTTGAGTTGGGATAATTTAATCCACACAGTGTTCCCTCACCAAACAAACCAGTGAATCGCGGCTCAAGTGCCTGGAAAAATCTCTAGGGACTACTACAGGGATAGTTTGGAATAGGTACAGAAAATGCATCATCATCTTAACTGAGTTGATACTTCCAAACCACGAGATGTATTGGGCAGACCAAGATATTAAATCAGACTGTACCATTTTAGGAAGTGGGAGGAAGTTGCCTTAATATAGTAGCTTGAGGTCTGAAGTTAGCCTAATAAATATCTAAATATTGCAGTTTGTGTTCACACCAAGAGAAAGGGGATTGCGACTTCAAATGTGCCACCGCTTCGAGAGGCAATGAGATATTAAGTGCCTCTAAATTGTCCATATTTAGCTTGAAGTTGGAAATGAGGCCATTCTCCCAAAATAGGGAAATGAGGTTGGGTAGAGAGTTCATTCTTCCTCTACCGAAAAGTTTTCCTCAAAATATTTGGTAAGGATGGGACATTGTTCGGCTCTCCCTGCAATCACTTCCTGTCGAAAGAGGATACAGAAGCTTCTCTACCAGAGTCCACAGCTCGACCATATTACATGCTGTGACCAGCAGAATGGAAGCACTGTGCTGTGCTCTCCCCTCCTGCGGTCACCCGGAGACTGCACCCTCGGACCAGTGGTTACGCCAGCCCTTGATACAATGCATATTCACTGAAATTAGTACAAAACCAGTAATCATTTTCTTTTCCAATGTCTTAAATATAATTTCATCATCTTCTAAGAATCATTTGTTCCGATTTACTTCATTTTTTTCATTTCTCCCCTTTAAAAGCTGGGAGCTTTAACTGTGGTCGGAAAGATGAAACGGTCAGCAACTGAAACAAACACTTTAAGAAAAAAAGGCAAAAACAAAATAAACAGAAAATAATCTTAGTAACACATGGAACCCTATGGAGTTTTTAATCAGAAATGTGCATGCATTTCTTAGAACATTTAGTGATTCAGACCAGCAACATAAATTGCAGGTTTTTTCCAGCACCAATGGCCTCTAAATGTTTTTCTCCTCAAGCCACACACATCATGATGGATGTAAAATAATCTTGTTTATTATAACTCAAATCAAAATGCAGACAAACATAAACAGACTGTTCATGCATTTATTATCTATTTTCTTGCCTTAACATTTAGTTTAAAAAAAAAAAAAGAGATAATGTTTACTGTTTAAAGTCAAATGTTTATGTAGCTTCTGTAATGTGTTGATATCTGTTGAATTCTGCTGACAATAAGTTAATGATATTCAACTAGAAGATTGTAATTGATTGTCTCTTAGTTTGCCTAATTATTTATGTGATCATCAGGTCTTTGTATAGCACATCCCACAGATCAATTTTTAGAGAGTAGCATTTCTACCTTGAATTCCCATAGCTAAACAAATACATTATCAGTTTTCCACTTTATAGTTCACTTGCAATTTCCTATATTTATTTTAAGCAGCCTGGAAAGAGTTCAAAGCTATTAATAATGATCCCTTTCTTTGAATTGTAGTAGCACCACATTCTTTCTTGTAATATAGGTTTATTTTCTCATGACAGGACCCATAACAAAGTATTTATGTTGGCTAAATGCTTATGGTTCCAAGACTGTTAAACACAATTCCAAAAATAAATCAATGAATGAAAGAAAAATGGAATTATCATATATAAAAAATAAAAGTTTATAAAATAATATTTCTAAAAGGGAAATACAAACTGCAAAAAAATATTGGAATAAGCGTACACAGCTTTCTTCCTATTCAGTGATGTTTTTCCCATGTGTTAAAAAAGTGCAGCCTGTTAAAAGAGTGAAGGGTGTATGTATTTTCCCAAAGGGTATTATTGTGAGTTCTATGGGCAATATACACCATTCACCCTGGCATAATTGTGATATGCTGAGTATTGACAACATGTTGGATCTCCTGCAGGTTCTTCTTGCAAGTGCATCTCAGCAGATGTAGATACAATGTATCTGGCACCTGAACTCCAAGTGCCTTGTACAAGTTCACATTAAAATCATCTCTCCATGATGAAGATCTCTCTCTGAGTCTGGGCTACAAATAGCTCATTAAATTCTTGATATTTCAAGACTTGTGCCATGACAAAGTACTGTGTCTTCTCTTACGTATAAGAGGTTACCTAGGTATTTATTATTTTATAATTAAAGCTTCCAAGTACAAGCCCCACGTTGGGCACCAATTGTAACCGCGGCTGGTTCCCTTATTTTTTTTTAATTCTTTATTTTGGTTGTGCTTGGAAGATACAAGACGGTATTTCACACTGGTAAGCAACATAGACAATTGTAATCACATCGAAGACTTAACAGTAGAGCTTTTTCTGCACATTTTTTATATTAATTATACAAGTTGGAGCGACACAGTGCTAGTGTGGAATCGCCAGGCTAAAGTTTGAGGCGCAGGCACTGGTTGCAGATACCAGATTAGTGTAAGGGCGTTATGCCCATGAGTTATAGCTTGAGTCTAGACTTGTAGGTTGCAGGTATGTGTAGTCGCTAATGTGTGTCAGATCGTGAGCATGTAGTAATGCCTATTCAAGTGAGGAGATACCTATTGACAGGTGCTCAATGAGTGTGGGTGGTGCAAGACTGGTGAAGAACCACAACAGAAAAATTATAACAATTATACAGGCTTATTAGAGTAGAAATAAATGGCATCTTGTGGGTGCTTGAGAGAGTCAGAGCTTAATGTGTACCATGGGTTGGGCTGTTGCCGAGGATGGTGCCAGTCCTGGTAAATAGCTCGAGTGAGCCTAGGGTTAGAGTGTCCACCTGGGGGTGCTCAGCCGATGCCTGTTAGTGGCAGGCCGGTAACTCTGAGAGGCATGGATCCACGTTGGTATGTGAGCCTGTTTGGTGGGTCAGCCCCTGCTGCCCTTGGTGTCACGATGGTGCTGGAGCTGCCATTAGGAGGTGCCCCTGATCTTCGGGCGTTGAACCGGCCCTTTTCCGTCACTGGCTTTCCTGGTGCATTTGGGCAGTGAGTATTCGGAAGTCCCGTGTGATCCCGTGGGGCTGTAGAGGAGCTGTTCCTAAGCATGTCTTGTCTGAGAGTGCGGGGCCCTCCGGCGTGGTGTCTCACAGATTGGACGGCATGCATGAGGGAGGAGTGGTGTGGGGGTAGCCCCTGGATGAGTCCCTGTTGAGGGTTTAGGCGACTCACCTGTGGTCGAGTGTAGGATTGCCAGACCTTGCATCGGGCTTCCCACCTCCTTCTCCCCGCTGCCCAGGTCCCTCTCGGGGTCCATATCGGCACTGCGGGCTTCTGTGTGGAGTCCCTTGGGGCTGATGCTGATGGGACTTCTCCCGGGGTGCCCCCGCAGCTGGTTATCTTGGCCCAGTCAGCAAATAGTCGGTCTAACCTTTCCGACAGCGGGAGCAGGGTGGGCTCGGGTGCTGGGGTCCACGTGGCTTCCGCCATGTTGGGTGTCGATGGCCCTGCAGTGTTGGTAAACCTAGGTTGGTATCTCCGTCTTGGGCTACATGCTTTGGTTGCCGGGATAACCCCCACCGGCAGGGCGGGGGGAGATGGTGTTCCAGGAAGACCACCAGCAAAGTGGGCTGCAGTCGGCCGGGGGATCGGCCGTCTCCCCCGTGCCTCTTGAGTAGGCCTCAAGTAGGCCTCAGGTCTATCTCCTGGTTGCAGTCGCCAGTTTTGTTCAGGGTCTCGATTTGGCTTCTTCTCCATGGTATACCCTTTTCGCTGGGGCTGGAGAGCTGACACTGTGCAGATAATTGCAGTATTTTTAACTGATTTGGGGCTGTTTGGCCCATAGCTAGTCTGAAGTGCGACCACTCTGTTCAGCTGTCAGGCTCTGCCCCTGGTTCCCTTATTTACCACTATAACGTCTTAAAGCATTGAACTTAGCAAGGCTAACCGTACAGATATCTTAGCCATAATTTTATATAGTTTTAAGGGATCCTCTATTTAACACATATAAATAAATGAGAATACAAGAAAAAATAAGTATTGTCTTGGAAGCTATAAAGTTTTGTCTTTTTAGATATTTATTATATAAAAATATAGACATATAAAGTTCATTACAATAATTTATAGCAGGGTTTATAAGATTAAACTAAATGCTTGCAAATATCAATAATAGATTAACATACCCTCTTGAACATGTCATCATGTCAGCCTCTCTGTCATTTTAAGATGGAGCTGCGTCTGTCTCCAAATCTCTCCTCTCTCTGTGCCATAACATTTTAAAGTACACCTATTTATACCTTAGGTGTCTTCATTTTAGGCTCACCATAGTTCATATATGAAAAAGTAACTTCTTTTACCTTTATTCATTTTAGCACCTCCCTTAAAGGCCATAAATAAAGGGTGTACACGTCATGGAAATTTTCCTGAAGTAGGTCAAGATGGCATCTTAAAGTCTGAACATCTTTATCTACTTAGGGTTACCGCAGTATATTTTGTACTGAAAGAGTCGTAGCATAGCCTTGAAGCTTGTTTAGGCATTATTGTGATTGTATTTTGTCTGGGACAAAATGGAATAAACATATTATGCACTGAAGGTAAGTAAGAAGTTATTGCTTAAGGAAACATGTATGCAAAACAATATGTTCCATTTTTAACACCTTGTTAGTTTGCAATATCTAAGTACACAGTTTGAGGAATACAATATTTGCATTTGCCCATAACAACCCCCACACTCTAATTTTCCATTAGTTAAATGTGGTCATGTAGTCACAAGGTAATAATTATATATTCACTGCTTCCCACCGTTGACAAATAGAAGATCTAATGCAAGAGGTGTGTGTGTCCCTTGCAAAGCCAGCAATAAACAACCTGCAAAGTCTAACGCTAATAGGGATGAACTTGTATACCATGTATGTGAATTGACATATACCCACCTGGGTGATTATATAGTGGTAATGTTCCTCCCATCAGTGAGAAAATGTATAAGAATGGTTCCACAGGCAGTACATAGGAAGTAGAGGTGCTTTATTCAATCCTCTGTATAAGAACTCTCTTGCGGTCAAAAGAATAAAGACTTTTTATATAAATACACAGAGTGTTAATTGTTCTAAAAATTCCTTAAAGTTCCTCTATATTTGATTAAGTGCACATAAATGTATTAAAGTGCATACCAAAGTGCTTCAAACCAAGATGCATTAAAGTGCTTCAAACCAAAGATAGGGTAAACGGCTTTAAAAGGGAAAAACAAGAATGGCAGGTCCAGAGGGTGCAAAAATGACTAGGTGGACTAAGGTGGTACCAAAAAGGAATTATGTTATAGTTCAGGGAGAGAAGGCAAAAGAGGAAAACCAAATAAAGGTTCCCGTCCTCACTATGGTTACTAGACACGAGCACGACCATTTACATATCCTTCACGTCATCACTCACGTCTTCCACGTATGCGCGGTCACCTCTTCCGGTCCACACAGCGTTCTGAGCACGGATCTATTGGGCACACCTGCACTAGGGTAAGTGATTATTTGTTTATGTTTACCCTGTATATAAACTGCATTTTCCTATTTGTACACATCTTGATAAAGACCTTTTGGGTTGAAATGTCGGTCGTTCATCTCAACACTTTAAAAAAATCCAGTGAGTGCTCTCTTCATTTAGTTTCTATATTATATGCTGTGAAGCACCGTGGTTTATTGAACAATCGGAATTAAGGTAGAGTGCCAGATCATTGCATATATATGCAAGGTTATTCATACACATATAAATTTAAAAAAAAATATATATATAAATTCGTATTCACTATGGACCTCTTATAGAGAGTGAAAGTAACCCTGTGTACATAAAATGAGGTGTTTACAGAGTGGAAATACAAATAATTGAAAAACAAACAGTGGTTGTGGTGAAACAAAGCACAATCTGTAGGTATACTTGCAAACTTGGAAATCACTCTGACACCTATTAAGGAGACAAAAACAGAAAAAGAGCTCCTAGTGCAGCATAGTAATTAACTTATAAATATATAGAATAAAGCAAACAGAGGTGCCTTTTAGGTGTTACACTCACAAGATTGGAGTGGTAAAAGCACCACTCGTTGCTATAGCACTCAGGGAGGATCAGCCCCTAGAGTGCGTGGGATCCGTGGAAAGGAAGCTTGCAATCCGGATCTCAGGTAAGTATACTTTATTAATTTAAATTTAAAAACAGCAAAACTTGTTGTGGAGGTAGTTAGTCCGCTCACCAGCCTCAGGAAACCGCAAAGAAAGTTCCATATACTCATGTAATGTAAAAAAATCTTCCGGCTGCTATCCTGGCTGCTGTTGCTGACTGTCTCCAAATCACTTCCTGGTTCCGGGTCCGGGTTGACTAACTACCTCCACAACAAGTTTTGCTGTTTTTAAATTTAAATTAATAAAGTATACTTACCTGAGATCCGGATTGCAAGCTTCCTTTCCACGGATCCCACGCACTCTAGGGGCTGATCCTCCCTGAGTGCTATAGCAACGAGTGGTGCTTTTACCACTCCAATCTTGTGAGTGTAACACCTAAAAGGCACCTCTGTTTGCTTTATTCTATATATTTATAAGTTAATTACTATGCTGCACTAGGAGCTCTTTTTCTGTTTTTGTCTCCTTAATAGGTGTCAGAGTGATTTCCAAGTTTGCAAGTATACCTACAGATTGTGCTTTGTTTCACCACAACCACTGTTTGTTTTTCAATTATTTGTATTTCCACTCTGTAAACACCTCATTTTATGTACACAGGGTTACTTTCACTCTCTATAAGAGGTCCATAGTGAATACGAATTTATATATATATATTTTATTTTTATTTATTTTTTTGCGCACCATCACCACTGTAAGTTATTTTATGTTCAAATCGTTTTACCAGGATTTGTTTTTGTTGGTTGCTGCATGTACTAAGATCCTTCTCTCATTTGCGCCATCCTATTTATAATCGTTTTTTCTTTTGATTCATACACATATATATATATATATATATATATATATATTTGGGAGTCTAGCCAACTTCTTGGTTTTGCACCCCTCCCTGTCACAGGTGCCTCATCTCAGGTCCCTATTTAGTCTTGTACTGCAGAGAGCCTCAGATGGAAGTTGTTCCCCAAGTAAGTGGGTTAATCTCATAAGAGCAGACATTAGACTGTGAGAGTAGGACCTGCCAAAGATGGGGTACATTGACGTCGTGGCAGGCTTATGCAATGTATGATCATATAATGTAACTAAATCCCCATTATTTTTTGCCTAGATAAGGTGTTTTTAAACAAAACCTTTTAAAAACTAAAAATCTGTCAACATTGAAGTTGCTGTTTAGTAGATAGGAGAGTGCGCTGGATCTTGTGTATTGTTTATTGTATAATATGGCCCCCAGCAGCACCCCATTTAAGCATGTTCAGGTGAGTGCAACCACCGCCCCATGTTCCATATATCTATATATATATATATATCATATATCTATATATCTATATATATATATATATATATCATATATATATATATCATATATCTATATATCATATATCTATATATATATATATATAGATATATATATATATAGATATATATATATATATATATATCTATATATATATATATCTATATATATATATATATATATAACCTTTTTTGGGGGCTATTGCACTTTATAGGGTGCTAACTTGATTGTTGTGTTTGGAAGGGGGTTATTTCGGAAGTAGGGAGGAGTTGCGTCCAAAGTTAGGCTGACAGATGTGACGAGTGGTTTTGATCCACGACATCACTTCTGCCGGCAGCACCGAAGACCAAATGGTCTTACAATCAGTACCCCTGTCCACCAATGATATAATTAATGAAACTATTCATCAAATTATGTCCGCGTGCATTCCGGTGGTGGAGGGTGGACGTGGCGAGCAATACCACCCACAAAGTCACTTCCGCCAAACACAAACCGATGCGCTAAGATGAATATCACCAATTATATAGCCCCGATTTTAAGTGGCAAATACAATTACCCAATAGTGGTTCCCTACACACAGCTGCAACCTACTATTCAGAGGGATACCATATAATTTCTTAACTTTGGATTGGCTAATTGGACACCATGTGACCTCAAAGGGGAGGAGTTAAAGGACTCACAGAATATTTAAAATACAAAGGATCCCTGAGGCTTTATCACAGCTGACTGGACTCTATTTGGATTTTTACTTTATATTTATTTTTATACTATAAGTGTTTTTAATTTGTAACCTAATAAATGTAAAAGTTATTCCAAATCAAGTCCTTGTTGAAGACTTCAGGAATCTTCATTGGGGATGTGCCACCCCCAGAAAGTGGCACCTTGCTGACTACCCTCAGAGCCAGGAATTTAAGGATCTTAAAAAGGTGAGCATAATACCTACCATAGGTGTACTACCTGCATTCTGTATAGTACCGCACATTTGGTCACTTCTCTCTCTCTTTTATTGTATTTCTCTTGGAGGAACATCAGTGAGGTAGTAGTGTGTTGCTGCCATATATACCATATAGGCTCCAGACCATGAGTATTTCTACCGAGCACCGATTAATGTCCAAGACCATCTGCACTATAAACTTTTTATTTTTTTTATTTTCCATATGTACTGTTTGCATTTTTAAGTTTGTTGTCACACTGAATTGATGGGATAAGTTTAACCCCTTCACTATCCCCATTTTATAGTGCTCCACTAATTGGTATACGTTGTATACCATACATTTCCTGAACATTAAAAATAGACTGCTGTTCAACTGAGAATTAAATAATTTATGCTTTACAAATTGAATAAAAGTTGTGCTTTAATCTATATTATTTCAGTATCAGCCACCTTTTTATTTTATAGTTTCCAGCATGATCTGAAGGCTCAACCCATTTGGTCTAGTGGTGGACTGATTAACTACTATGCACCTAAATTCTGGTTCAGTGGTTAGACTCCCTTTGCCACTTCAGTGAAAAGATACAGTTTATAGAATGTTCTTTACCGAAGATATCAATTAATCTGATCAGTGAGATTAATCCCATTACCTACTAAGCACATCTTGTTTAAAAAAAATATTAGGATAACATTTGTATGACAGAGTTCCAGCATTTACATGTACAATAAAACAGAAGTTTTGTGTATAAATATTTTGTTTAGATACCTTGTTAAAATAATGTAAATTTTCACAATAACATTTTTCCATGTATAAGTCCATCCATAAGTTTTTGGGTAATGGGAAATTTTAGTCCGTATACAGTATCCTTTATCTATCAATATTTCTCATAAAATATTCCACTGAAAATTAAGGTATCAGCAGGTCATTTAAATTCTGTAACTCTGAAGCACCATAGGGACTGGACTTTTGTACGGAGGGAAAGTTTGGTTCTGTCAAATATCACTCAAGGAAAAATATTTGTTGATACTTTCAGACAAATCAAAAAGCATATGAAATGGACTAGTGTACTGCAAAATATAAATATTATATTTAGAAATATAAATATTATGCATAGGTAGCAAAAACAAAGAAAATCAGAGTGACTTTGACAAGGGCCAAATAGTGGTAGCTAGGTCCGAGCATATCCAAACTGACAAGTATTGTGGGGTGTTTCTGGTATGCAGTGGTAAGTGCCTATCAAAAGGGGTGAAAGGAAGGACAACTGGTGAACTGACATCAGGGTCATGGAAGCCTAAGGATCACTTAAGAGGTTTTGCCTTAAAGTGGCAAGTGAGCTTACACTTTAATGGCCGCTGGAGTGTACAGAGATTTGGACAGGTTTAGGGGGAGATTATGTCTTCATGCCAGATACATAGGACATGTTCAGAGGTCTAGTGGAGTCCATGCCTCGAGACATCAGACCAGTTTTGGCAACACAAATTATTTATTACACAATATTACACAAAACATTTTTACACAATATTAGGCATGTAGAGACATGTATACTAAACACTGAGCAGTCAGTGGCTGATCACAGTTCTAAAAAATGACCCCCTTTCTGCAAATCCAATAAAGGGGGGGCATGCCCGTTCCCCCATGATGGGGAATCTATTAAAATAATTAACACAGGGTGAAATAGTGTCCTCCAACAGCCCCTACCTGTGCCCTGTGAGTGGGGACTATTCAACTAAACTGGCAGGGAGTGACCCTAAGTAACAAAAGCAGGGAATCTACTGCATGCCCCCCCAGCCCTAACCCATGAGTGGGAGCCCTAAAATAGCAAAAGGAGGGGGGACCTATTGTCCTACTGACAGGGGGGTGACTAGGGGCTTGGTGACCACCAAGTCATCTGAGAGGGGAGTATTTTTACATTTAACTCCCACCCACCGACAAGAGGTCTTCGTTCATTCAAATTCAGACAATAGTGAATGCCCTATTGTTCAACTGGGCATGTGGGGGAATTTTAGAATGTTATCTAGTGTGGGCAGATGATGTGTCCCGCAGGACCTTCATCTGCCCACACAAAGATGGCAGCTCCCAGGTCCAAGGTCTATGCATAAGATAAAGATTTTAAAAAAGGTAAAATGTGGTGCATAGCGGAATTGTGGGGTGACTAGTTAGACAATAAAATGTATTGCAGTCAGGAGGGGGTTAAGAAAAGAAGAAAAAAAAAACGAATGCGGCAATGACAGTGCCACTTTAAATTAAATTTGGAAAGATTATTATCGACAGTGACTCTACCAGGAAGTAATAGTACATAGTAGTGAATGACAAATATGAAGGCTCTAATGTTCTGTGCTTTAGCTGAATCTCCTTATCTTAGTTTATCACTATATAATGTACATATTGAGTACATCTTTCACCTGCTAGTATCTACTACTTAAATTGGCACAGGTATGTCATTATCATGTGCCAATATGCATATTAGTCAGTTTGAAGAGTTTGATTCACATCAATGTTTTACTGTTGATATACTGATTATGTTAAAAACTTAGAAACACTTTAGGGAGAAAGTACCAGAAGTTCTGTTTTGAACAGGTTGAGTTTAAGGAAGCGAGCAGCCATCCAGTTGCAAATTACAGAGAGGCAGTCAGAGACATGAGAGAGATCTGGAGAGGACAGGTAGATGTGTGTGTAATCTGCCTATAAATGATAATGTAAGCCAAAAGAGCTGATGAGTTTATCAAGGGAGGCAGTGTAGACTGAGAATAGAGGGCCAAGGAGAGAACCTTGGGGAATGCCAACAGAGAGGGGCTGAAGAGAAGAGGCATAGCTAGAGAAATAATCACTAAAAAGGACTGGGAGAGGTAGGAGGAGCACCAGGAAAGAGCAGTATCTCGTTGACCGAGATTACAGAGCATGATGATTGACAGTGTTGATGATGAACAGTGTCAAAGGCAGCAGAAAGATCAAGCAGAATTAGGATAGAGTAATGGCCACAAGATTTAACCGCAATTAAATCGTTGGATACTTTGGTCACAGCTGTTTCAACAGAGTCATGAGCGCGGAATCCAGACTGAAGCGGGTCAAGCAGAGAGTTGGATTTGAGGAAGTCTGTCAATCTCGCATACACGACTCTCTCAAAGATCTTGGAGACAAATGGCAGTAGCGATATAGGGGGGTAGTTGGATAGGGACTTGGGGTTCGAGGTTGTGCTTTTTCAGAATCGGTGTTATAGTTTATGCTTGAAGGGTGAAGGAAATGTGCTGGAGGAAAGGGAAAGATTGAAAACTTTAGTGAGATGAAGAGCAAGAGAGGGAGACAGAGTGCGGATGAGATAAGAGGGATTAGGATCAAGGGAACAGGTGGTGGGGCAGGAGGACCGGAGCAGAGCAGAAACCTCTTCTATTGTAGTCGGTGGGACAAGCATAGAGCAGTGGAGTGAGTGATTGTAGAATCTTCTCAGTGAAGCGAGTTGCAAAGTTTGAGGCAGACAGGGTGGAAGGGGGAGGAAGTCCGGTGCAGAGTGAGACTTTCTCCAACAGCGTTCATCAGTTCTGGAACATTTTTTGAGATATCGGGTCAGCTTGGTGTGCCATGGCTGTAATTGGGAACGCTTGCTCCGTTTAAATGTAGGAGGTGCCATGATGTCAAGTTGAGAGGAGAGGGTGGAGTTGTAGAGTGAGGTTGCAGAGTTAGGGCAAGTGAGATTTGAGATGGGCAATAGGAGAGTTTGGAGTTTGGTGGAGAGATTATGGAGATCAAGGCCGTGGAGGTTTCTGCGAGATTGGAGAGTTGAGGGTGGTGAAATTTGGGTTCGGGATATGCCCATGTCAAAGGTCAGTAGATGGTGGTCACATAAAGGAAATTGAACATTGGAGAGATTAGAAGTGGTACAGGGATTGGTGAAGTTGAGGTCAAGAGTGTTTCCGTTTGAGTTGCTGAAGTAGACCACTGTGTGAGGTGAAGGAGGAGGTTACAGAGAGCAGACGGGAGGCATCAACTGAGAACTGTTCTTGCACCCAGCAGGTAACTTTTAACTCAGACTGTGGAAGAAAGATGATCAAAAAGGCCTGCAATAAAGCTATGGAATGGAGATGCACAGAGGAGGTGAGGATTGGCCAAGCAAGACATTCGGGTGGGTATCAATAAAACAAAGGGGGCGGATGCAGAAATAACAGAAATTCTTTAGAGATAAGAAGATAGGTGAATAACATTTAAGTTAACAAGCCAACAACTCTGAGTGGGGCTGGGAACAACTAGCTTTAGCATGCAGGGCAAGACAACGTAAAATGTATATATTTAAATAAGCAAGTACACATACACACCCACAACTGTAAATACATATACGGTATGAGGTGTGTAGATGAAAACAAAACACAAATAGTAAAAATGTAAACTATATATATATATACATATATATATATATATATATATATATATATATACACACACACACACACACATACATCTATAAGGAAGGCATTGCAGCTAGTAAAAAGACCCTTGTGAAAATGGAGTATAAAGGTAAAATATTTTTTTCTTACTTATCAATGTTTAAAGAGTGGGGCTTGGTGGGTACAGTTCCTCCCATGAAGATTATACCTTGGTTGGACGCGAGTAGAGAAGAAGAAGTAACCAGTTGTTGGATTACGCCCTGTTGGTGACCCAAAAAACACAGAAGCAATTTACCCACTCGATCAGTTGTTGGATTACCACATTTTTTTTTCTTTAACATCAGAATAGGGTGTTTGTTATTTCATACTTTGTGTGTCAAAATTGACTTTATCAAACACCAAATCATCATCATTGTTTTATTTTCATCTTATTTTCTTTTATATATACACGTATGTCTTCCTATCCCCCATTTTAATTTATCTTAATTTCCTTTATTTTTTATTTTAAATACCAAATATATATAGAGACTAACTAAAACAAACATTTGTCTGGTTCACAGTGCACCAAAAAAAAACAAAAAAAAAACTATAAAAAATAAAAAAAATTAAATAAATAGATAAATCAAATAAGCGATCCGAAGCAAGGGGTATCCCGGCAAACTCTGTTTTGGATAGGGATTGCTAGTCTAAAATTAAGTATATTGCAAGATTTTTTTTTTTTTTTTTTTTAATTGTTCATTGTCCCGGGTCTAATTTTTTTTATCAATCTATCCCAATAACTAGAATAGTAGCCCTTCTTTGGGGCAACGTTTGTAATAGCTTGTTCCATTTTGCACTGAAAAATGCTTTGATGGTGAATCTTGGCCCAGCTATCCACCCTAGGAGACTTCTAATTTCTGGCTATTGATGTTTTAACTGCCATTAGGATATGAAAAATAATTGGTCTGAATTCTCTATTAATCAGCCCCATATCCATATGTAATAAGGACATATTTGGAGTCAGATTCAATTTCTGTTCCAATAAAGTTGACACATATTGGTTTGTCATCTCCCATAAGGGTCTGATTATCGGACAGTCCCACCAAATGTGTTTAAAATCTGCGGTTGATTCAGTACATCTAAACCAGTTAGGGGGGACAGTGGGATACATTTTTGCTATTTTTTTCGGAGTTCTATACTATCTGTTTAATATCTTATAGTGAGTTTCACGTATATTCAAACAGTGGCAAGCTTTATATAATGTGTTAAGGGAGTTATTCCATTCTTTCATAGTTATATCTATTTTCAAATCATAATTCCATTTATTTATTGCCGAGGGAATTGGTTTGATCTGAGCCTTACATATTAATTTTTGGCATTTATTGACTAGATGAGTATAGTCTGATTGTTCATATATATATCTAAAAGAAACTTAACTGAAGGTTCAAGAGGATTAAATCTCAAAAATGTTTTTTATAAAAGGATATAACCCGTATATAGTTAAACCATTCGATGGATGATATACCATATTCAGTTTGAAGTTGTTCAAAAGATTTTAGTGTACTTCCTCTCAGGATATTAGATATCTTTTCTATACCCTTAAGGATCCATGTTTCCAAATTTATATTTGTCATTAAATTTGATAGAATATCTAGATTTATACCAGGAATTATCTTCATTTTTAAACCTATTTTTTTTTTTTTTAAGTTGAGACCAGGTGGGGAAAATTTGTTGGACTATCAGTGATTTGGATTTTTTAATAATTTTATCTGTTTCTTTATCTATGGGCCATAAGAGGGATTTATAATCCCTGTCTCCCGAAGTTAGGGTCTCTTCTCTTTTTTTTTTTTTTTACCAATTTTGAATTATAGAGTCTTCCTTATTTATTAGTAAAACATGTGATAATAGGTTTGCTTGTGCAATATTTTGAATATTTTTATTGCTTTATTTGAATTATTTCAAGCTTACAGAGTTACAGCAGTTACGCTGCTTAATACATTTTATCCCTGGGGAAATGGGGAAGTGAGTCAGCGCTAACAAATCCTAATAGGAAAAGGCAGCAATCCCAAGCAAGGACTCCATCAAGTATCCTTGAAAATAATTTGAAAGATGGCAAAAGACAGGATAATGGGGCTGTGCCTCAATAAAAAATGAAAATACAAAATAAATATATGTAAGTCCTAGCTTTGGTAAATTCCTGGATTTACAGAGTTCAGGAGGTAAGAACTGTGGTCTTGCGCTAATCTCTTGGGCTGCGGAGTTCCACTTCTTGCAGTGGTCAGGTATATAAAGGAGGGCAATAAGAGATGAGAAGGACTTATGGTGCGGTATGTTCTAAGAGGTGCCAATATAGAAGAAAAGGTAGAATTATTACTCACATTTGCTAGAGCTTTATCCAGCTCTGGTGTGTATTGCAGCGGTATGATCCCTGCTTGTGGGATATGCAGTGGGTGTCCTCTTTGCAAAGTATCGTAGATCCGGGGGGAGGGGGGGAGACAGTAAAAATGGAAACAATAATGGTGCAGTATGTTCCACAGTAAAATAAAGGATAATAAAATATAGGGATAACACTCACATTTAATAGAGCTTACACTTGCTTTAGTGTGCTAGGCATACAGCTGTACAATTTCCACCTCTGGGATATATGATGAGTGTTCTTTAAAGATGGTGGTAACAGGAATCCAAATGGAAGAAAATAAAAAAAAGCAATATTGGTTTCAATAAAATGCTTTAGGTATAAAATATATTAAAATATACTCACAGTATATAGAGCAGGCTAACTGCTCTTTGACAACAGCATAGGTGGTATGATCCCCACCTGGGATTCTTTGGAGTAGTGGAGAGAAGTAAAATGGCAGGTTGTAGTAAAAAATAAAATAAAAAATAAATTGTTAAATATTTTTATATTGTTAATAAATAGATTGTGGTTCTTTTACTTTTGTGTACCATCATCTTTTATTCACATTTGTATTATTTATTTTGTCTACCTTTTCTTCTATATTGGCACCTCTTGGAACGTACCGCACCATTAGACTCTCTCATCTCTTATCACCCTCCTTTATATACCTGACCACTGCAAGAAGCGGAACTCTGCAGCCCAAGAGATCAGCACAAGACCACAGTTCCTACCTCCTGGACTCTGCACATCCAGGAATTTACCAAAGCTAGGACTTACATATATTTATTTTGTATTTTAATTGTTTATTGTGGCACAGCCCCATTACCCTGTCTTAATACATTTTATACAATGTATTAATTTATATATTTCTGTTTATTGTTGTTTATGAGTTTTTATTTTTTCTTCTATATTGCCAATGTTTTGGTACAAACAACACTGCACAAGCAACTTGCAGTCCTTGGAGTGTTAACTATCTGAAGCGCTTTGCTTATGTAGGGAATACGAATATCCCATTACAATCTATATGGGTGAAGCCAGGGACACCTCATTGCCATAATATAGATGCATAAATGATGTCACTTTCAAATTGTATTGCTCATGACATAGCAATTAACCAATTTGATAATTAACAATAATGGGTTAAACACTCTCCATAAACTGAGGATGGCCTTCCAACAAATTACAACCTCACAAGCACTAATCGTGTATCACCAGGAGACACATTTGTATTCATAACCTTCCATGTTTTTCCTTAAAATCCTACCCTACCATATATAATGCAAATGCCCTGAACAAAATTAAAGGGGTAGTCATATTGTTTCACAAAGACTAGGTTTTCTCATGAACATCCCACTCTGTAGACTCCTTATTGCAGTAGGAAATTTAAATAACACCCAAATCACTGTAGCAAATCTTTATGTGTCCAACAACCACCAAATAGATTTTTTGCAAAAAGCCTTTAGTGATATAGACAAGATGAAAATAGGACATTTGTATGTATGTGGGGATTTTAATTGGGTACTTGATCCTATGTTAGACACCAATAACCACCCAATAGCTCGCAGCATGAAAATGAAAAGTAACACATTTTCTCATTTGCTTCAGAAATATGGGTTGCTTGATACTTGAAGGTCTTTATATCAAGCAATTAGACATGATTATTTTTTTTCTGAAGTACGTGCTAGCTACAATTACATAGACATGTGCGTGATGGACCCCTCTAACCTTCACAATTTATGGGCGGTGTATATAGAACCTATATCTTGGTCAAATCATGCCAAAGTAAGTTCTATCTTTGCTACTCTGTACCCAGTTCAAGGTAGAGTTACCTGGCATCTTAATGACAGGTTGATAGGCCAGCGGTGTGTGATATACCCATATCCACTATTTCCTATTTCTCTACTGAAAATCCTTACACCCCATAGTTCCTGTTTAATACTTGGTCAGCGCCTAAACTGGGACATCAGCGCGGCGCGCTCTTGGAGCTAGACGGGACACGTGACCGCATCTCGCGGTCAGTGCCCGCCGTCATTCGAGCCCCGAGCAAGCCGCCCACGACGGAACGGAGGACCTCGGCCGGCACACGGATAAGGTAAGCACCGCTACAGTACCCCCTCCTGAAGATACGCCCACCAGGCAGGGAGGTCCCGGCCAGGCAGGAAAACGAGAATGGAAGGAACGCACAAGGCGAGGAGCGTGAACAGCATCAGCGGAAATCCAACTGCGTTCCTCAGCCCCATGGCCCCTCCAATGCACCAGGTACTGGAGGTGACCCTTGAGAAAACGAGAGTCAAGCACAGCAGCTACTTCGAACTCCTCATGACCCTCCACAGAAACAGGAGTGGGAGGGGGAACATGCCGGGTATAATGGTTACACAGGAGGGGTTTCAACAAGGAGGTGTGAAAGACGTTAGGAATACGTAGGTTCCTAGGAAGATCCAAGGCATACAAAACAGAATTAACTTTATGTAAGATACGAAAAGGAACGATAAAACGAGGAGTCAACTTCATAGAAGGCACACAAAGGTGAATATTGCAAGTGGAAAGCCAAACCCTCTCCCCACGACATAGGATGGAGCCGCCCTGCATGCTTGTCAGCTTGAACCTTTTGGCGAGCAGCGGAGTCCACCAATGAACACTGAACCTGCTCCCAAGTAGTATGTAAACCAGCCAAATGCTCATCCAGAACTGGTATGCCCTGTTAGGAGAATGCAGCTGGAAGAACAACGGGATGCCGGCCATAAACAACGTAAAAAGGGCTTTTAACGGAAGATTCATGAGCAGCGTTATTACGAGCAAACTCAGCCCAAGAAAGAAGGTCAGCCCAATTGTTCTGATGGTGGGATACGAAACAACGAAGATACTGCTCTAGGGATTGGTTGGCACGTTCAGCAGCTCCATTAGACTGGGGGTGGTAAGCGGAGGAAAACAAGAGAGAAATACCCATCTCTGAACAAAAGGCTTTCCAGAATCTGGAAATAAATTGGCTACCTCTATCGGATACAATCAATTGGAAAATACCATGCAACCGAAACACCTCCCTGGCGAAGATAGAAGCAAGTTCCTTGGAAGAGGGCAATTTGACAAGAGACACAAAATGAGCCATCTTAGAAAACCGATCCACTATCATCAGGATGACTGTTTTACCATTCGAAGGAGGCAATTCAACAATAAAACCCATGGATAGATTGGACCAAGGCCTCTCGGGTATGGGCAACGGGTGCAACAACCCACATGAGAAGACTTCATACTGGCACAAGTAGTACATGCCTGTACGTAATCGGTGACGTCCTTGCGTAAGGAAGCCCACCAAAAATATCTAGAAACTGCTGATAAGGTTTTAGAAATACCAGGATGTCCAGCAGTTTTGGTGTCATGATATAATGACAATGTCCCGTCTTTCGGGGACATCAACAAACAGTTTATCAGCAGGTCTCTCTCTAGGTGCCAAGTTTTGTTTAGCCTGTATAACTTGCAAGAGTGAAGAAGAAATAGATAGAACCGTAGTAGCTATTATTCTGTCCGGGGAAATGACAGGGGTATCATCAAACTCTTGTTTTTTCGGTAGTTTCGAATTGTCTGGACAGAGCGTCGACTTTAGTGTTACGATCACCTGGTCTGTAGGTGATGATTTAATTGAAATGAGATAAAAACAGTGACCACCTGGCCTGCCTAGAAGACAATCTTTTGGCTTCACTAAGGTAGGAAAGATTTTTGTGATCCGTAAAAATGAGGATGGGATCCTTAGTACCCTCTAATAGATGTCTCCACTCCTTAAGTGCTAAAATAATAGCAAGGAGTTCTCGATTGCCTATGTCATAATTCTTTTCGGCTTTGGACATCTGTTTGGAAAAGAAGCCACAAGGATGTAATGGCTTTCAGGTGATTCTCTTTGAGAGAAGACAGCACCTACCCCAATATCAGAAGCATCAACTTCAAGAATATAAGGCAAAGAAGGGACAGGATGCTGTAAAATAGGAGCAGAGGCGAACGTAGTCTTAAGAAATTCAAAAGCCTCAAGCGCCTCTGGGGACCAGACACGAGTATTACCATCCTTTTTAGTCATACGGGTTATAGCCGCTACAATAGAAGAAAAACCTTTAATAAAGCGTATAGTTAGAAAAACCAAGAAAACGCTGAATGGCTTTCAAACCTTGGGGTAGAGGCCATTCTATGACAGCAGAAAGCTTCTGGGGATCAATACAAAAACCCTTAGCAGAAATTAAATACCCTAAAAATTGGATTTCGGATTGATCAAATAAGCATTTTTCTAGTTTACAATAATGTCCATTAACAAGAAGGGTTTTCAAAACTGTTTTAACATGCATATGATGAGTATGCAAATCTGTTAAATATATTATTATGTCGTCCAAGTACACTATTACAAATGTGTGAATAAACTCCCGTAAGACGTCATTAATAAATTCTTGAAACACTGCTGGGGCATTACAAAGACCAAATGGCATCACAGTGTACTCGTAATGAACTGTGTTAGTATTGAATGCAGTTTTCCATTCACGGTCCTTCTTTATACGTATTAGATTGTATGCACCTCTAAGATCCAGTTTAGTAAACACAGTAGCTTGTTTGAGCCTGTCAAATAATTCTGTGATTAAAGGTATAGGGTAAGCATTTTTTATGGTGATTTTATTTAGACCCCTATAATTGATACAAGGTCTCAAATCGCCCTCCTTTTTCGACACAAAGAAGAACCCAGCCCCAGCCGGAGAAGAGGATCTCCTTATAAACCCCTTTTGTAGAGATTCTTTAAAGGGACACTCCAGGCACCCAGACCACTTCTGCTCATTGGAGTGGTCTGGGTGCCAACTCCCACTACCCTTAACCCTGCAAGTGTAATTATTGCAGTTTTTTTATAAACTGCAATAATTACCTTGCAGGGTTAAGTCCTCCCCTAGTGGCTGTCTACTAGCCACTAGACAGCCACTAGAGGGAACTTCCTGGTCCCTAGCACAGATTATCTGTACTAGAGCGTCACTGGACGTCCTCACGCTGTGTGAGGACCTCCAGCGTCACTCTATTTCCCATAGGGAAGCATTGAAATTCATTTTCAATGCTTTCCTATGGGGTGCGCCAATGCGCATGCGCGGCATTGCCGCGCATTGGGACTCCTCGGACGGTGGGCGGGATCAGTCTCGCCCACTGGCCGACAGAGGAAGAAGGTGGAGCGGCAGGGGAGGAGCAGGCAGCGACGTGGGACATGTCGCTGCCTGAGGTAAGTGACTGAAGGGGTTTTCACCCCTTCAGTAACCGGGGATTGGGGGGTGGGAGGGAGAGGGACCCTCCAGTGCCAGGAAAACAGATTGTTTTCCTGGCACTGGAGTTTCCCTTTAACCCCTTAAGACCGCAGCCAAATGTACAAGTTGTGATCCAAAAAAAACCGTAAACAAAACCTGGCATTTGCGGTATATGTCTGTCCAACCGTAATTCACCTCTTTCATATTAAATGCACCCACACTTATTATATATCATTTTATTCAGGGGAAACAGGGCTTTCGTTTAACATCAAATATTTAGGTATGGAACATAATTTAATATGAAAAAAATATTACAAAAATGGGAGAAAATAAGAATTTTTTAATTTTTTTAGTTCTACGTGACATTCTAACTGTGAATATCATAATACTGTTTGCTTTTACTGCAGTAACATACACATATTTGTATTCAGCGATGTCTCACGTGTAAAACAGTACCCCCTATGTACAGGTTTTATGGTGTTTTGGGAAGTTACAGGGTCAAATATAGCATGTTACATATTTCAGTTTTTTCACATTGAAATTCGCCAGATTGGTTACGTTGTGTTTGAGACCATATGGTAGCCCAGAAATAAGAATTACCCCCATGATGGCATACCATTTGCAAATTAGACAACCCAAGGTATTGCAAATGGAGTATGTCCAGTCTTTTTTAGTAGCCACTTGGTCACAAACACTGGCCAAAGTTAGTGTTAATATTTGAAAATGCAAAAAACTAATTTGAATGCAAATTTTGGCCAGTGTTTGTGACTAAGTGGCTACTAAAAAAAACGAACATACCCTATTTGCAATACCCTGGGTTGTCTACTATTGCAAATGGTATGCCATCATGGGGATAATTTTCATTCCTGGGCTACCATACGGTCTCAAATGCAACCTGGCGAATTTTAATGTGAAAAAACTGAAACGCAAACCTTATATTTGACTCTGTAACTTTTGAAAACACCATAAAACCTGTACATGAGGGGTACTGTTATACTCAGGAGACTTTGCTGAACACAAATATTAGTGTTTCAAAACAGTAAAATGTATCACAACAATTATATCGTCAGTGTAAGTGCCATTTGTGTGTGAAAAATGCAAAAAATTTCACTGTCACTGACAATATCGTCGTAATTTATTTTACTGTTTTGAAACACTAATATTTGTGTTCAGTGAAGTCTTCCGAGTAAAACAGTACCCCCCATGTACAGGTTTTATGGTGTCTTGGAAAGTTACAGGGTTAAATATAGTGCTAGCAAATTAAATTCCCTATTGTTTCAGCATGGGTTGTCAGGCAGGTCCCGCTAATTGTAATTAATAAAATGACCTAATTATGTAAAATTATTACATAAATATATGCGTAGAATTATTATATATATATGTGTATATATATATATATATATATATATATATATATATATGTGTGTGTATATATATGTATATAATTTTTGTATTATTTTTATTTATATATAGGTATATATATATAGTGATATATACGTATATACTTATGTATATAGATATATATATTATTTCGTTCTACATGTATTTTGATATCAATATATATATATTAATTTTAAAATACAGTTAGAACGAAATTACGCATGTTTATATATTTTTTATCTATTTATTTTGTATTATTTTTTTTATTTTATTTTTTTATGTATTTATATATTTATTTATTTTTTATTATATATAAATATATATATAATAAAAATTATATATATATTTAATCAATATCATTTTACGTGTATTTTGATATTAATATATATATATATATGTAATTATGTATATATTAATATTAAAATACACGTAGACAGTGTATGTATATTTATGTGTATATATGTATATATATACTTAGATCATATATATAATAAATATATATATGATCTAAGTATATATAATGTTATTTTTACACTGATTTAACATCTTTTATTTTATTTTTCAGACAGCAGGGGGAGTACCTGTCATTACAGGCACTCCCCCTGCTGGCATTGACATGGACGGCTATGCCGTCCATGTGATCGTGGGGTCCTCGCAAGGACCTCGCGATCACATGGCCCTGGGGTGCCGAAGAGGACGGAGGGGGACTCCCTGGGCTCCCAGGTAAGTCCCCCATACCGCGATCGCCGGCGTGGGATCGCCGGCGTGGGATCGCCGGCGTGGGATCGCCGGCGACCAGGTAAGTACATAAGATCGCAGGACGTTCTATGCCGCCCTGCAGATTTTAGAGCCATCTAAATAAGGACGGCATAGAACGTCCTGCGGTCTTAAGGGGTTAATATATTCCTCCATGACACGGTTTTCTTGAGGAGATAAAGGATACACCCTACCTTTGGGAGGTATAGTGCCAGGCAATAAATCGATAGCACAATCGTAGGGTCTATGAGGCGGTAATTTGTCAGCCTCCCTTTTATCGAAGACAGTCTTGAGAGATAAGTACTGAGGAGGTATAACAGTAGACAAAGGAGGAGTAGTAGGAACATTAATAGAATTTAAAGGGGTGATTTTAACGATACAAGACTCTTGGCATGCATCACTCCAATATACTATTTGTCCTGACTCCCAGTCAAAAATGGGATTGTGAGAACGTAACCATGGGTACCCTAACACGATGTGAGAGGAAGGAGAGGTAATGACCTGAAACCGAATGGTTTCCAAGTGTAAAATCCCTGCATACATATGCAACGGTTCAGTTTCATGAGTAATAACTGGGGAGCATAATGGTCTACCATCTATGGCCTCAACATCCAAGGGTGTCTTCTTCTCTCTAATGGGTATATTGTTTTCCCTAACAAAACCAGAATCTATGAAATTCTCAGCTGCCCCTGAATCGACCAGGGCTAGTATGTTCCCAGCTATGTAATTATTTTCCATATGCAGAGAAACAGGGAGAAGTAATCAGTTAAGAGGCAATTTTGGGGACTTGGATATCACACCCAAGGCCAGTCCCCTATATGGTCTTAGGTGCGATAGTTTTCCGGAAGCACGGGACATTATTTTAGCATATGGCCCTTCCTACCACAATACAGGCAAAGTCCCTCCTTTCTCCTTTACAATTTTTCAGCATCATAGAGTTTGGCAACCCCTAATTGCATGGGTTCCTCCTCTGATACCTTGAAACTCTTAGGATTAGTAACTCTAGGAGTATTTAATGTGACAAAACGTCTATTCCTATTCTTAGTATAGAGTCTGTCGCAAATCCTATTGTCTATATCAATGAGATAGTCGATAAGGTCCTCTAATGGGATAGGAAGATCCCTAGCCGCTACCTCATCCAATATAGTGTCAGATAAACCTTCCATAAATGCAGTCGTTAGCCCATTAATGGTCCAATCTACCTGTGAAGCAAGGGTACGAAACTGAATAGCATAGTCAGCAACAGACCTAGATCCCTGTTTGATTCTAATTAATGCCCTGGCGGCATTCTTCGACCTTTTAGTTGTGTCAAAGGTTCTACAAAAAGCCGTAAGGAAGCTATTGCAATCATGCACCATAGGTCCATTAGCCTCCCAAATAGGATTTGCCCACTCAAGTGCTTTATCAGGAAGTTGGTGCATAAGGAAATATCAGTGGGAAAAGAACGTGGATACATCTGAAAGTGGAATTCCACTTGATTAATGAATCCCCTGCATGTCTTAGCTTCCCCTCCATACCTAGGAGGAGGGGCTAAATGTGCAGAGGCATTAGGCATGGTAGATACATCTGGGACAAGAGGTGCAGGAGGATTTGGTACGGTTACCGGAGTAGTTCTAGATAAAAGTGTCTGGAGGGCCTGGGCTATCTGATCCATACGGTGATCCTGCTCTACAAATCTAGCCTCATGAGAAGCCATTTGCTGAGCTAAATCTGCGGGGTCCATGGCCCTATTGTAATGTCATGGTAGTTTACCCCAACTTGCAAGATTTAGTCCAACAATTGACAATATAGAGCAGAGATACGTCTTACCGGAACTTAGAACTTAGAGAAATACAGAGTCAGGAACGATCCAAGGTCAAGGGTACAAAGAGACAGCGAAAACAAGAACTAGCCAAGCTCTGGTACACAGTAATCAGTAAGCTGGCAAACAGGACAAAACAGGGATAAAGAGATAAACGGAGTCAAATACAAAGCCAAGGTCAAGTACGAAAAATCACAACTGAAAACAACAAGCGCTAAAGGGAACTGAAACAGAAACCACGATAGGGCAGAAAGTTAAGGGAGAGGTAAATATAAATACCCTAACATTTAATTTGATTGGCCCCTGTCATATCCACGCCCCCAAAATGTGAGTGTATGGGGAATGTGGGATGACAGGGGCCAATGGGAGACCGTTTTAGTTTTCGGTTCCCACTTCCCCTTTAAGAGAGTGCCCGAGACACGCGGCGCGCTCTTGGAGCTAGGCGGGACACGTGACCGCATCCCGCGGTCAGTGCCTGCCGTCATTCGAGCACCGAGCGAGCCGCACGCGGCGGGAACTGAGGACCTCGGCCGGCCCCCAGATAAGGAAAGTACCGCTACACTACTTCAGACCCTGACAAAGCTAGAAACCTAACATAAAGAAAACCCTTCAGTGGCAATTCATTCCATAATTGTCAAAATCAGGAGGAAATTAGAAACATTATACGTCCATTTTACTGAATGGGGTTTATTGAAAATGAAGCAGATGTATTACTGCCAGGGAAATAAAGCAGTGAAGACCCTAACTTAAAAGTAAATATGCACAAACTAATATTCCTTACTTGAATGACAACAGTGGCACCAAGCTACCAAAACATGTGCCTATAGTCAACAAACTTAGCACTTTTTATGACAATTCGTATAATTTATCCTGTGATCCACAGTTGCTGATGACAGAGATTTATGCATATTTAAACAAAATCACACTTCCTATCCCCTGCCCTGTACAAATGCAAGTCCTAGATGAACTATTTATGCTGGATGGAATACTTCAGGCAATTAAGTCACTCCCAAAACACAAAACCCCAGGATCAGACAGATTTTGGAAATCCTTTAACCCCTTAAGGACCAAACTTCTGGAATAAAAGGGAATCACGACATGTCACACATGTCATGTGTCCTTAAGGGGTTAAAGGTCCCAACAAGAACAGAGGTAGCAAAAACGCTACTATAAGACTCGATCAAGAGATAACATAGTATAGGGGGGCATGCAAAAGTTTGATAATATCTGGTCCAGGTGGCACAAACTCCAATAATGATATGGTACCAAACTTATACCTAACTGTTTATGGATTGCATATGTATGATCGCACTGTATGTTGTTTTTTTAAGATGTTAATGTGTTGTAATGTATGAAAATTAAAAAAAAATGTTTAACAGAAAAAAACAAAATACACTTGGTGGTTTTTGTTATATAACACATGCATATACCAACCACATTCGTCTGCCTTTACTTGCCACAGTAATTCCTTTTGTGTTAACCAGTTGGCAAGATAATTTCTATACTAGTAAATTTAACGGACTAGTCCGGTCATCATGACAACTTACACAAGACTTTAAGGCAAGAACTCCCCAAAAGAGGTAAACTCACCTGGCTGGTCTTCAACTCATGTGCCATCCAGAACACTTATGACTTCTTAGCTGGCGTTAAAGACCCTCAGAGGTTGCCTAGGCTCATCCTAAATACTAAGCGTTTGGCCGGGAGATACCCTAAATTTCTCTGGAACTGCTCACAGAGTTGGAACTGTGCTTTGATCTGATGAAAATTCAAATGGGTCTCGCTTTCTCTCCTTACATATGCCCAAGCAATCGAAATGCTAAAGTTTCATGTGTGAAAGCATCCATGATGGATGAAAGTATCTAACTGTGCCCTACAAATTCACAAAACAACTAATTGGTGTTAACCATAATGGACAGGCTGGTGGCTTAGGAAAGATCTAGATAACCCATTTACTTATGAGCACTTTCTTGAATATACATATATTAACATAACATTTATTGGAAAGAAGGGATGCATAGATTGTACATATCTTCATATCATAACACAGCAGTTTAAATGAGGATGTATGAGACTTTATCGACTAGATTTCATATGGCACAACACATGAGTATAAAAACATTTATACGTGATTTGGGTATTGAAATGGCTAAACACATAGTTGCAGCAATTATCAAAAACACATCTTTTTACCTGGCTCTTGGAAGACATTTGTCGGATAAATACAAAAATAAAATATAATTGAGGGTTGTAATGTATTTTAGAACATATATTAAAAACTACGAAAGTAATAATAAAATCAAGTTCATATGAATCCTGGTCAAAAAATAAAATTGTGATATACATTTATTGAATATAAAAGATAGATATCAGACGACTCAGAAAAATGGCAAACCTCTATGTAACCATATTTACTAAGAAAATGTATAAATACAAAAAATCTAACTACATAATAAAGCCAAATATAATTGTGCGTGCTAGATCTGCCTAGCAAGCATATTAACTTTCAAAATGGTTTGCATAAGACATTCAATATATTTTTCATCTGGTTTGCCTTAAATATTTCCATGGAATATATATTTGTCTGTTATCACATTTTTATTTTATACTGAAAGGTTTAAACCTGGTTTGAATTGTTTTTTAAAGTCTGCTGCAAATAAGATTGAAATAAAATTCAGAAAATATTATAGTCATATAATAGAAATACATGGAATAAAAAAAGTTTGGACACACAAATCAAGTTGCCGTTACTTAAAATCACAAAAACATCCTTGCAGACTATTAATTAATCCACAAATGTGATCTTGGTACTGAAAACGTAAAGTTAGTTTTTTAAAGGTCAAATGAGTTTACCTTGGTTAGTTCTTTTCTAATTATTATTTGCAGGGTATTATATGCTAATTTTCTGTATAAATCTAGCAGAACATGCTCTGCATATTGATTTGTTCAAAATCACTCATTACCAGCAAGGAAATGGCTACTTTTCAAAAAGTCATTCAGGCTTAATTCACCTGCCCTTGAAATTGGTCATTAATTTCGTAAATGCCTTCCTCTCAGGGGAATTGACCTCATTCAGGCAACTATCTTAACCAATGAATGTTTCCATATTTTTCTAGAATGGTTTTATATGGCTAGCTTGAATCATTGCCTTATATTAATATGGTCAGTATTGGATGTAGTACTTTTGTCAAGGAGAATTACACTTTATATTTAATCTTTAATTACAGTGCTGATATATTTAGTGAATAATAGGTAACATTATTCATAGTTTGAAACATTATTGATATTTTGTAACATTTGTGCTAATAATGTAATTATTTTTACAATGTTTAACATATGTAAGCATAGGCATCCAATTTATAGAACATAAACTATGCAGAGTTTAAACATGTAAACTTGAACTTTAAATTGTGTATTTGCTCTTATAATTTGAAACATTAAATTACAAGTGTTTTAAATTAAAGAGTAAAATAATTGTAAAGTCATTACATAATGTTTCCTTGAATGATTGTGAGTTGTCTAAAAACAAGGATTCCAGCTTAACGATTGCAAGGCTTATGTGTGGTATAGCATTTGTTAAGGGTATTCACTAAGGTGAACTTTTCAAGGAACTCAAACTGAATTTTAAGTGAATCTAATATTAAAGGCCAAAATAGCCAAGCTATATGCCAAAATTGCCAAACTGAAAGGAAAGCTGACATGGGGATTTTTTCTAATTCAACTATTTTGGCCTAAAAAAATTTGCTTTGAACTACTTAGTGAATAAACATGATTGCACAATGTAGGACTTTGCAACCAGCTGGGTTATTTAGCTTCAGGAAAAAAAGTCCAAAGATGTAATTAATGGCAGTTTGAGTAATCAGTGACACACGTTAAAGTACCAAAATACAGGCTAAGCACTTAATAATGAATGATTATTCGTACCCACAGAAATATTATGGAAATAAAAAAATAATACATTGATTGTAGCGGGATTCAGTACTGTGGCGAAAGCCACTTCGCCAATGGGGTTTGGAGGGCACTACTGGCCAACCTTTTACCCTGTGACTATGGCCCCTTTAAATTATTATGGTTAAAAAAAATATATATATTTGTACCTGTTAGGACTTTGGACAATAATTCTTCGAACTTACGAAGTGGTTTGAAGTGCCACTTCGAACCACTGAACAGCCAGACCACACACAAGTGGAGTGTGCAGCCTATTAACCTCCCAGGCTGGTAGTTAACCGCAGCCAAATTGGCGAACAGCTGGGTGGTTGCTGTTTGTATAGTCGTGGCAGCGGCCATCTTGTTTTAGCAAGCATGTTCAGCTATGTTTTGTCATCGAGTTCATGGCACTCAAATCGGGCACGCGACAGCACAAACAACGCTGAACAGTTACCTTCCATGGAACTTCGACTATTCGAATGGGAACCGAACGGCATTCGGTGGGCAGAAGCCCATGAACAAGGGACTTATACTGACTACATTCGAGAATTGTATTCGAATGGTATTTGAAATAGATCGGCCACACAGCCTGATTCTGTGGAACTGTTTTGGGCATGAAAGCCTGCATGAGGTCGGTCAAAAAGAGACTTCCAGGAATTTCCTGAAGCCCTACTCTGATCTGTTTGATTTTTGGATATGTTGTTCACCCAGATCAGGGTTATCAGGGGATATGTTGTGTTTTGTGGTACTTATGGGGCTTTATAAAATATGTGTTTTTTCTGCCTGGAGATAATTGAGTTACATACAGTACTTTACTCAATTATCTCCCATGCAGAGGGGAGGGATTGTGTGCGGTTTGTGGGAGTGTCAGGCATTGTATCACTGTTTTTATTGGTTTGTCAACTTTGTAACCCTGTGCCCCATCAGGTCCAGGTGGTGTTCCTTTGCATGGGGACTTGCATGTAAGGCAAGCTGTGGCACCGTTAAAATTGAGTCCTGCTTAGCCCTCAACACGTAGCTTGGTCTCGTGATTGGAGATGAACTGCTATACTACTATATCACTAGCTCTTATAAGAGCTATACAGCTATACTCTCCTGGAGGAGAGGTCTTTCCTACATGGTCCTGGATATCAGAGGTTGGCCCAGGGTGGGAGGAAGACGGCGAGATCCCAGCTAAGCTATGGCGGTTGTGGAGTCTGCGGTGCTTGTAGTGTCCGGTGCGGTGCTTATGGTCCTCAGCATCAGCTAGGAAGCATTTCTTGGTGGAGGTGCCCAGTCGGGGTGCAAGGTGATCCATCACAAGTACCCAATGCGAATCTAATAAGATAGCACTAAAATATTCTTCCTCACCTCAGTTTAACTAAAGTATCTCTAAACTAAATTGTGGGCAATGTATCTGTGGTCTTCACTTTGCACTACAAGCATAATACACTAAAAAGTGTTTTACATCATTTTACATCATAAGCCTATCTCTTTAGGAATGCCTTGTCATTCCAGAAATAGGCCCATCAGTGCATAGAGCAGTGGAACTACTGCCGGAGCAGTGTGTGTGGCTGTACTGGGGCCCATTAGGTGGCCTATGCACTTAGGGCCACCTGATGGGCAGTGCTAAACAGTGGCCCAGTTGTGCACTGTGGCCACTTAACAGTGCAACCAGACCCTTTTTACATTGGCAGCCTGGAAGGAAGTGAGAAACTGTCACTTCCTCTCAGCTACAGATTGAGTGCCGCAAGGGACAGGAGAGTAGCAGAAAATACAGGAGAGGGAAGATCAACCTCAGCCACCAGGGAAGCAACCATCCTGCACATAAAAGGTATGCTAATGGGAGGGTGGCTGAAAATATAACAATTATGACGTGTGTGTATCTGTGTATGTATATGTCGGTGTATAAGTGTGTGTATATATTTATGTGTAAGTGTGTTTACATGCATGTATCTGTGTTTCTGTCTTTCTGTGTGTCAGAAATAGAGTTACCCTAACACGCAAACCTAAAGGTAACAGTAAAGGTACACTTACCGATCATTAGGGTGGTCAGGATAGTGCCTGAGACAGATATATGAAATGTCTGCAAGCAGACAGAAAATAAACGAGAAACAAGCAGGTCAGAAGATTTGAAAGTGCACGCGAGGTCGTTCCATATTTGCGGTACTTTGTAGGAAAATGAGGATCGAGCCGTTTAATTTTGAATTGAGATAGACCAAATAAAGTGCTGGTACTGGATTTGAGGTTCTTATGAAGTGGGAACAGCTGGGGAGAGCATTCTGCTCAGGTAGGGGGGAAGCTTCCCAGAAAAACTCTTAAACACAAGGCTAGAATGATAAAGGTTGCGTCGGGTTACCAGTGATAGACAGTTTAGCCTTTAACATGTCACAGTGGTGGGTCATGTAGTTACATTGTAGCACAAAGTGGCAGAATGAGTTATAAAATGTTATAAGTTTATTAAGGTTGGTTTGCGGTGCAGGTGCATATATTCAGGGCCGGATTAAGAGCCCAGTGGGCCTGGTGCTGATAATTATGATGGGCCTAATTACAAACTCTTATTGACCAAAACACTAAAACAGTCCTACCTCCTAAGCGTCATGTATCTGATGGAGATGATGCTGTAGGGAAACTCATAGGATGCAACTATGAGAAAAAACATACCCTTTGCTAATCTCATGCTTTCATCTTTCAAGTAAACCCATACCCCCTAACAGCAGTCTCCAGTAAAGCAGGAAGTCAATGGATGCGGTAAAATGGTGGGCTACTGACACAAATCACATAACCAGAACGGCCGAAAGGGCGAACATACACAAAAAGGGGGAATGTCTGTGTCCCTATGTCTCCCAGTCCCTTAGTGTTTGTGTCCTCATGTCTCCCAGTGTCCCCATGTCACTAGGGGACATTGAGAGACATTGGGACACTGGGAGACATGGGGACACAGATACTAGAGAACACTGGGAGACCTGGGAAATCTGAGACTCTTGGGGACACTGGGTGACAGACACGAGGGGACACGGGGAGACATGGGGCACTGAGACACTGTGATATATAGGGGACACTGGAGACTTGATAAAAACCTGGGTACAGGTCAAAATGTTGCGGTGTCCAATAAACCTGCTTAAAGCTATCACAGTGAGTGCCTGAGATTTTTTTCTTTTATACTAGGGGACACAGACCCTACGGGCACAGAGACACTACAGGCACAGAGACACTATGGGCACAGAGACAC
Organism: Pelobates fuscus; assembly: GCF_036172605.1. Lineage (NCBI taxonomy): Eukaryota > Metazoa > Chordata > Amphibia > Anura > Pelobatidae > Pelobates > Pelobates fuscus. Next base: position 159,373,469 of record NC_086322.1, on the reverse strand, counting down.
TACGGGCACAGAGACACTACAGGCACTGAGAGACATGGGGCCCTGAGAGACATGGGGCACTGAGAGACTGATACATAGGGGACACTGATACATAGGGGACATTGGAGACTTGATAAAGACCTGGGTAAGGGTCAAAACGTTGCGGTGTCCAATAAACCTGCCTAAATCTATCACAGTGAGTGCCTGAGATTTTTTATTTTATACTAGGGGACACTGAGACACTAGGAGACATGGGGACACAGAGACACTAGGAGACATGGGGACACAGAGACATTGGGAGACTAGGGGACTTTGGGAGTCTAGGGAACACTGAGACACTAGGGACACTGGCACACTACAGACACTGAGAGACACCAGGGACACATGGGGATACTGAGATACTACGGACACTGGCTGGGAGACATGGGGACACTGCCATGTCTTATGTCTCAAAGTCGCCCAGTGTCCCCATGTCTCCCTGTGTCTCCATGCCTCTCAGTGTCCCCATGTCGCCCAGTGTCCCCTAGTGTTTGTATCCCCATGTCTCCCAGTGTCCCTTAGAGTCTGTGTCCTCATGTCTCCCAGTGTCCTGATGTCTCTAGGACACTAGGGGACACTTAGAGACATGGGGACACTGGGAGACATGGGGCCACTGAGCCACTAGGGACAGTGGCTGGGAGACATGGGGACACAGACTAGGGGCCACTGGGAGACATGGGGCCACTGTGTCCCTAGTGTCTCAGGGTCATGGGCGTCTGAATGGGGGTGGTAAAGGGGGGTACTTGTCCCCCCCCCCCCACCCCGGATTTTTCAGCTTGTGCTGCTATTTTTCGTTTTAGTGTGAGAATACAGTGCAATACCAGCGCTGGCCAGTAGGTGGCGCTGTGAATTGAGAAAGGCAGGAAGCTACAGCTTATCCCTGCCTCTCTCTCATGACTGAAACCACAGGGGAGCAGCACAGAGGCAGCCTACAGAGCAGGTAAGTGAGGGATGGGGGTTGGGGGGAGACCGCATAGAGGAAGGTAAAGTAGAAGGAGCAGAAAGGTTCTGCAAGGGGCAGGAGAGGTCAGCAAGGAATAGAAAGGGGCAGCAAGAAGCAGGAAGGGGTCGAAAGGTTTTCATGGAGCAGGAGGGTAAAGTAGAAGGAGCAGCAAGGAGCAGGAGGGGTCAGCAAGGAGTAGAAGGGGTCTGCAAGAGGCAGGAGGGGTCAGCAAGGAATAGGAAGGGGATGCAGGAAGGGGTAGGGACGGTCTGCAAGGAGCAGGAGGGGTCACCAAGGAGTAGGAAGGGTCTGAAAGGAGCAAGACGGGTCAGCAAGGAGTAGGAAGAGGCAGCAAGGAGTAGGAAGAGGCAGCAAGGAGCAGGAAGGGGCAGCAAGGAGTAGGAAGGGGCAACAAGGAGTAGGAAGGGGCAGCAAGGAGTAGGAAGAGGGAGCAGGAAACAATATCAGTGTTAATGTGTTCACTTTTATTTACTGAGTGTCAGGAAACACAGAGGGCCGCTGGGTAGGGGTGCCGCTGATTGGCTAAAACATTGTTGGCTAAAACATTTTTAGGAATCGGGAACTAGTGATTGGCTTAGAGTGTCAGCTGACCACTCTAGCCAATCAGCGGCACCCATGCCCAACGTCAATCTGCACTTCCTGACACTCTGTTTCAGAAGTCGAATACCACTGAGCGACCTGGAGATCTGGAGCTGAAGGAAGCCTTTGGGGGTAAACCATTTGAGAGCGGTTTCACCCCTTCAAAGAAAGAGCACCCAGGGGCCTCTTTGCATCACAGCATTTTCATTTAGATAAAGTTGTTATGGTGACCAGAATGTTCCTGTAATTTGATGAAAGGAACACTATAGTGTCAGGAATACAAACATATATTCCTAACACCATAGTTGTGAAAACGCTATTCATCCTTGCTTTATGTGAAAATGACTATGCTCCTTCCCTTTCATGACACTGTCAAAAAGGGGCCAAGCATGGATGTCATTACAATTATGCCCCCCCCTCCCCCCCACGGAAAAATTCCTGCGGACGTCCATGCTCAGGGTCCCCATGTTCCCCAGTGTCCCAATGTCTCAGCGTCCCCATGTCTCGGAGCTGCTGTCTGGACTCTCTGTGCAGAGCTGCTCCCCCGCGGATCAGTGAGTAGAGAGAGGCAGGGAGGGAGATGCCGTTACTTCTTATCACTGCCTCTCTCCACACAAACAGCGACCCCTACTGGCCGGCGCTGGTATTGCAGAATAATCTATGTTTATACAACAGACATTTGTATTGCCGGTATTACTGCAATGCCGGCACCAGCTAGGCAGCCTCAAATACCTGAGAAATACTTCTGAGAAATACCTGGCAACCCTAAGAAATACATGAGAAATATCTGGCAACCCTAGGAGTAGTGTGTAAAAAAAAAAAAAAAAAAAAAAAAAATTTTTTTTTTTTTTTTTTTTTTAAAACCAATGGGCCTATTCCATGGGCCTGGGCCTGGAGCTGCAGCTCCATCAGCCCCTATGTTAATCCGGCCCTGCATATATTACATCCAAATAATTAATGATTGGCATTAACATTTGCTGTACAATCTTTTCCTTTACTTTGGGGCTTAGAAAGGATTTGTGTCTATACAGTGCACATTTGGTTTATATTGTTCAAATGAGTGTTACATCTAACTTTTATTCTTTTTTTTCCATTACTGATTTTTGTGTTTGTGTGTTTTTATTTATTTTTTTCCTTTTTGTCTTTTTATCTTTTTCCTTTTTTTATTTTCTATTTTACATTGCCAAACCAATTGCCAAAATGAAACATTCTAATATAGTGAAGGAGGTGATATACTTCTATTTTTGCATCCATAGAAATTTACTTTTTTCACTTTGGCAATATGTTTAAATGACATGATAAACCTATTATCATGCAAAGCAGTATTAGAAGACACACAGATTGACACACATCTAAAGGTCTTCATGTGTAAATGTTTTTACCTACCTTTTCTTCACTGCCAAGACCCCATCTGCCACCCATGGTCATCTGGCTCTCTAACTCCAATCCAATACACCTCACAGAGAGGCATTGGACACTGAGCTGCATGCATGGAGAGTGAGGCATGAACCATTCCACCCAGACCACTTCATTAAGATGAAACGGGCTGTGCAACTTTAGTGCTTTTTTAAAGTAGTTAGCCTTGTAATTTGACCTCTAAGACTGACATCTTCAAAAAAAATTATGGGCATTAATCTATGAGGATGTTCCTTATGAGATATTTTAGGTGATACGTTGTAATTTGGAGAAATTAATCCTTATACAGGGTCTTCTGTGTTTGTCTCTATAGTTATCATTACTTATTAAAATACACAAATATAGATGTTGTAGAGATGGTACAAAACTCTACCCAGTCCATTTCCATATCTGTAAGACTCCTCCTATCAACCCACATCTAAGCTAATAGATAGAGATAGTTTACATTTTGCCTGTATATTATAGTATGTGCATTTTATTACTATAGTCTCTTTTTCAAATCCTTCACGTTTTATTATATTATTATTATATTTTTTAACAATGTAATTTTCCCAAATAATCTTTTTCTCTAACTAATAGTGATGTATCGAACTGTTCGCTGGCGAATAGTTCCCGGCGAACATATAGTGTTCGCGTTCGCCACGGCGGGCAAACACATGCGCGGTTCGATCCGCCCCCTATTCGTCATCATTGACTAAACTTTGACCCTGTGCCTCACAGTCAGCATACACATTCCAGCCAATCAGCAGCAGACCCTTCCTTCCAGCCCCTCCCACCTCCTGTACAGCATCCATTTTAGATTCATTCTAAAGCTGCATTCTTAGATAGAGGAGGGAAAGTGTAGCTGCTGCTCATTTGATAGGGAAATGTAAAGCTAGGCTAGTGTATTCAGTGTCCACTACAGTCCTGAAGGACTCATCTGATCTCTGCTGTAAGGAAAGCCCTTTTTGGGGCTAGAACATCAGTCTGCTTTTTTTTTTGTGTAATCTAATTGCAGTTGCCTGCCTGCCTGCCAGCTTCTGTGTCAGGCTCACAGTGGATACTGTGCCCACTGTGACCACTCATATCTGGTGTCACAATAGCTTGCATTTAAAATCCAAAAACTTTTTTCACTGGTATAGATTGAATAGCAGTTAGTTGTCTTCAAGCGGGTGTGTCAGGCCTACAGCGTGTACTCTGCCAACCTCTGCAAGTGCACATTGCCACTCATATCTAGTTTCACAATAGCGTGCATTTAAAACCAAAAAACCTTTTCCACTGTTATAGATTGAATAGCAGTTAGTTGTCTTCAAGCGGGTGTCAGGCCTACAGCATGTACTCTGCCAACCTCTGCAAGTGCACATTGCCACTCATATCTGGTGTCACAATAGCGTGCACGCATAGTACCACTAGCAGTTACTTGTCTGCAAGCGGGTGTCAGCCCTACAGCGTGTACTCTGCCAACCTCTGCAAGTGCACATTGCCACTCATATCTGGTGTCACAATAGCGTGCATTTAAAACCAAAAAAAGTTTTCCACTGTTATAGATTGAATAGCAGTTAGTTGTCTCCAAGCGGGTGTGTCAGGCCTACAGCGTGTACTCTGCAGACCTCTGCCATTGCACATTGCCACTCATATCTAGTGTCACAATAGCGTGCATTTAAAACCCACAAACCTTTTCCACTGTTATAGATTGAATAGCAGTTCGTTGTCTTCAAGCGGGTGTCAGCCCTACAGTGTGTACTCTGCCAACCTCTGCAAGTGCACATTGCCACTCATATCTGGTGTCACAATAACGTGCACGCATAGTACCACTAATCCCCCCCAAAAAATGACAGGCAGAGGCAGGCCACCCCGCAGGGGCCATCGTGGTCGTGGTGCTGTGATTCCCTTTTGCCTTTGAATAATGCCCAGTTTTCAGAGGCCACGTACCCTGAACTCGAAAAGTTCTGAGGACATAGTTGACTGGCTAACACAGGACACCCAAACTTCTACACCCACCTAGGTACAACTGCTTTGCATAGGCACATGATCGCACATCACAAATGCCTATGGGATCATCACATGAGTACAAGCAGAAAACAAACTCAAAGCCGCCATCCTCCTCTTGGTCCAGCATCTTCAGCCATATCAACCACTGCTGTTCTCCTTGCCCCCTCTCAACCATCCGCCACTCCGTCTCTTGCCTTGAGCAGTTCCCGCTCATCTGCCCACAGTCAGGTGTCTGTCAAGGACATGTTTGAACGTAAGAAGCCAATGTCAGAAAGTCAACCCCTTGCCAAGCGTCTGACAGCTGGCTTGTCTGACCTATTAGCCCGCCAGCTTTTACCATACAAGCTGGTGGAGTCTGAGGCGTTCAAAAAATTTGCAGCTATTGGGACACCGCAGTGGAAGGTACCTGGACAAAATTTCTTTTCACAAAAGGCAATCCCCAACCTGTACTTGATTGTGCAAAAGGAAGTAATGGCATGTCTGGCACACAGTGTTGGGGCAAGGGTCCATCTGACCACTGATACCTGGTCTGCAAAGCATGGTCAGGGCAGGTATATCACCTACACTGCGCATTGGGTAAACCTGCTGACGGCTGCCAAGCATGGAATGCGTGGCTCTGCAGAGAAGTTGGTGACACCGCCACAACTTGCAGGCAGGCCTGCTGCCACCTCCTCTACTCCTCCTACTCCATCCTCTTCCATAACCTCCTCGGCTGAGTCCTCTTCTGCTGCTGCGTCTTGCTCCACATCAACGGCACCCACCCAGCTCCCCAAGTACTATTCCACATCCTGGATACGGCAGTGTCACGCCTTCTTGGGTTTGACTTGCTTGAAAGCAGAGAGTCACACCGGACAAGCACTCCTGTCCGCCCTGAACGCACAGGTGGAAAAGTGTCCACAGCAACTGGAGATCGGCAAAGTGGTTTGTGACAACGGAACAAATTTGTTAGCAGCATTGAAGTTGGGCAAGTTGACACGTGTGCCGTGCATGGCACATGTGTGTAATCTGATCGTACAACGCTTTGTGCATAAGTACACAGGCTTACAGGACATCCTGAAGCAGGCCAGGAAGGTGTGTGGCCATTTCAGGCGTTCCTACACGGCCATGGCTCACTTTGCCGATATCCAGCGGCGAAACAACATGCCAGTGAGGCGCTTGATTTGCGACAGCCTGACACGTCGGAATTCAACACTCCTAATGTTCGACCGCCTGCTCCAATAAGAAAAAGCCGTTAATGAATATTTGTATGACCGGGGTGCTAGGACAGCCTCTGGGGAGCTGGGAATTTTTTTGCCACGTTACTGGATGCTCATGCGCAATGCCTGTAGGCTCATGCATCCTTTTGAGGAGGTGACAAACCTAGTCAGTCAAACCGAAGGCACCATCAGCGACATCATACCATTTGTTTTCTTCCTGGAGTGAGCCCTGCGAAGAGTGCTGGATCAGGCCGTAGATCAGCGTGAAGAGGAAGAGGAAGAGTTGTGGTCACCATCACCACCAGAAACAGCCTTATAAGCATCACTTGCTGGACCTGCGGCAACGCTGGAAGAGGATTGTGAGGAAGAGGAGTCAGAGGAGGAATGTGGCTTTGAGGAGGAGGAGGAAGACCAACCACAACAGAGATGCCAGGGTGCTCGTTGTCACCTATCTGGTACCCGTGGTGTTGTACGTGGCTGGGGGGAAGAAAATACCTTCATTGAGATCACTGAGGAGGAGGAACGGGAAATGAGTAGCTCGGCATCCAACCTTGTGCAAATGGGGTCTTTCATGCTGTCGTGCCTGTTGAGGGACCCTCGTATAAAAAGGCTGAAGGAGAACGACCTGTACTGGGTGTCCACGCTACTAGACCCCCGGTATAAGCAGAAAGTGGCTGAAATGTTACCAAATTACAAGAAGTCGAAAAGGATGCAGCATTTGCTAAATAAATTAAAAAGTATGCTTTAGACAGCGTATAAGGGTGATGTCACAGCACAACGGGAATCTAACAGGGGAAGAGGTGAAAGTAATCCTCCTCCTCCCACGACCACGTCAGCAAGGACAGGACGCTTTAAAGACGTGTTGTTGTTGGAGGACATGCAGAGCTTTTTAAGTCCTATGCATCGCCACAGCCCTTCGGGATCCACCCTCAGAGAACGACTTGACCGACAGGTAGCAGACTACCTCGCCTTAACTGCAGATATCGACACTCTGAGGAGCGATGAACCCCTTGACTACTGGGTGTGCAGGCTTGACCTGTGGCCTGAGCTATCCCAATTTGCGATAGAACTTCTGGCCTGCCCCGCTTCAAGTGTCCTGTCAGATAGGACCTTCAGTGCAGCAGGAGGTGTTGTCACTGAGAAGAGAAATCGCCTAGGTCAAAAAAGTCTAGATTACCTCACCTTTATTAAGATGAATGAGGGATGGATCCCAAAGGGACTGACAGTGGGAGATACATTCGACTAAAAAAGGCCTGATGAGATGAGCTGCCTTGGGCTAAAAATGGTGACCCTATGTAGGAGGAACAGTCCCTATTCTGCTCTGTGTCAGTGTGTATCAGGGTCCCTGAGGACAGGTGTCAATCCATATCTGCCAAGTGACCCTATGTAGGGGGGACAGTCCCTATTCTGCTCTGTGTCAGTGTGTATCAGGGTCCCTGAGGACAGGTGTCAATCTATATCTACCAAGTGACCCTATGTAGGGGGAACAGTCCCTATTCTGCTCTGTGTCAGTGTGTATCAGGGTCCCTGAGGACAGGTGTCAATCCATATCTGCCAAGTGACCCTATGTAGGGGGAACAGTCCCTATTCTGCTCTGTGTCAGTGTGTATCAGGGTCTCTGAGTACAGGTGTCAATCCATATCTGCCAAGTGACCCTATGTAGGGGGAACAGTCCCTATTCTGCTCTGTGTCAGTGTGTATCAGGGTCCCTGAGGACTGGTGTCAATCCATATCTGCCAAGTGACCCTATGTAGGAGGAACAGTTCCTATTCTGATCTGTGTCAGTTTGTATCAGGGTCCCTGAGGACAGGTGTCAATTCATATCTGCCAAGTGACCCTATGTAGGGGGAACAGTCCATAGTCTGCTCTGTGTCAGTGTGTATCAGGGATCCTTAGGTTAGGTGTCAATCCATATCTGCCAAGTGACCCTATGTAGGGGGAACAGACCCTATTCTGCTCTGTGTCAGTGTGTATCAGGGTCCCTGAGGACAGGTGTCAATCCATATCTGCCAAGTGACCCTATGTAGGGGGAAGAGTCCCTATTCTGCTCTGTGTCAGTGTGTATCAGGGATTCTTAGGTTAGGTGTCAATCCATATCTGCCAAGTGACCCTATGTAGGGGGAACAGTCCCTATTCTGCTCTGTGTCAGTGTGTATCAATGTCCCTGAGGACAGGTGTCAATCCATATCTGCCAAGTGACCCTATGTAGGAGGAACAGTCCCTATTCTGCTCTGTTTCAGTGTGTATCAGGGTCCCTGAGGACAGGTGTCAATACATATCTGCCAAGTGACCCTATGTAGGGGGAACAGTCCCTATTCTGCTCTGTGTCAGGGTCCCTGAGGACAGGTGTCAATCCATATCTGCCAAGTGACCCTATGTAGGGGGAACATTCCCTATTCTGCTCTGTGTCAGTGTGTATCAGGGTCCCTGAGGACAGGTGTCAATCCATATCTGCCAAGTGACTTTATGTAGGAGGAACAGTCCCTATTCTGCTCTGTGTCAGTGTGTATCAGGGTCCCTGAGGACAGGTGTCAATCCATATCTGCCAAGTGACCCTATGTAGAGGGGAAGAGTCCATATTCTGCTCTGTGTCAGTGTGTATCAGGGTCTCTGAGAACAGGTGTCAATCCATATCTGCCAAGTGACCCTATGTAGGGGGAACAGTCCCTTTTCTGCTCTGTGTCAGTGTGTATCAGGGATCCTTAGGATAGGTGTCAATCCATATCTGCCAAGTGACCCTATGTAGGGGGAACAGTCTCTATTCTGCTCTCTGTCAGTCTGTATCATGGTCCCTGAGGACAGGTGTCAATCCATATCTGCCAAGTGACTCTATGTAGGAGGTACAGTCCCTATTCTGCTCTGTGTCAGTGTGTATCAGATTCCCTGAGGACAGGTGTCAATCCATATCTGCCAAGTGACCCTATGTAGGGGGAACAGTCCCTATTCTGCTCTGTGTCAGTGTGTATAAGGGTCTCTGAGGACAGGTGTCAATCCATATCTGCCAAGTGACCCTATGTAGGGGGAATAGTCCATTTTCTGCTCTGTGTCAGTGTGTATCAGGGTCTCTGAGGACAGGTGTCAATCCATATCTGCCAAGTGACCCTATGTAGGGGGAACAGTCCCTGTTCTGCTCTGTGTCAGTGTGTATCAGGGTCTCTGAGGACAGGTGTTGTTGTGCCTAATCATTAAATTCATGAAGCACCAATATCCAAAAAGTAATAATCAATTACCTAATAAGGCTTATAACGATACTGGCGGGCACACAACCCACTTCGGAATGAGTATATTGAGCTATAGGAAACAGAAATCACACAGAGACCAAGTTGCAGATAAGAATTCACATCACACTTTATTGCCCACAAAGGGACCCAGGACAAAATAAGCTTAATTCTCATTAAGTAGTTGCATGCATTCACATCAAAACAGCTTAGTATCTAGATATATCAACTTAAGTATACATCACCATTTAGAGGGGGCTTGGTTACGTCCTCGCTGCACGACCGGGGGAACTCAGACAGTCAGGCTTGGAGGGACCCTCTCTGGGAACAGCAGAGACCAGCAACACGCGTCCGCATTACAGGTGGGTAGTTCTCCAAGTGAGTGCCAAGTTTCTCCGTCTTTATACTTTTTACCAAGTTTTATCAGTGCAGCCCAGCATGTATCTTGTCACGCACGTTAGGTAGTCAGTACGGTTGATCAGGCCGGTCATGACCCCCAAGGCCCATGCTAGACACATGCGGTATCTTATCTATCTATGTCCCTACTCTAATCTTTCTAGCACCAAGTCCCTCTCTTATGCACAAGGGCCTTTTTGGATATTGGCCAGACATGCCATGGAATATTCCACGCCATGTCAGCGCAACACAGTTTCAGTATTTTATGCAATGTCATCTTAGTTGAATTTCTTAGTGCGACACAGTTACAGGCAAGTGCCATCTTAACTATCTATAATAGATTAATTTGCTCATTAGTGATCAATCAATCATACCTATTTATACCTATTTAGTTAATTGGAATTTTATCACAATTATCACATTCCATCCCTTGATCACTCAGTGAGCAAAACCTCACACATTTACGCATGCCATTCAGGTTATCAGCAGGGGGCAAGCCCATTAACCCACTGATCCCCATATTGTTCCTTTCACACCTGGAACCAATTCATGCACTAAAGCTCTCCGAGTCGAGGGTCACCCGTAGGACATGCCTCTTCCCGCTTAACATTCTCTATCTCTAAACAACATTTATCACACTTCTAACATTTGCTTTTTAAATGTAGTTACTCTTTGAATGCAGCAAATAACAATTTTGTAGCATAGATAAATACAGAGTATAATAAAAACACACCACACAATCCCCTTTAATATTTTCATCCCAAGTCCTCCTATCCATGATCCTATACCAAATGTCCAGTCAAAGTCTTGTGTAGCATTAGCTAGCCAGTGTTCCAAGTCATCTGTGGTCAGTGGTTTTCTAAAGCGTTTCTGTATCTCTTCTAAGTGATGAAGCTCATGTTTAACTTTCCCTGATTTATCTTCTATCCACACACAACATGCTTTGCCTCCTATTCTTTTGCATACCCCCCCCCCCCCCTCTGCTGCAAGCAAATAATCTAAGGCTATTCTATTTTGCAAAGCTACCTGTCTAATCTGTTCTTGCTCATAAGTAAGTAAGCTAATAGCAAGTCCTGTGCTATTAAAGGCATCATCAAGGGAATCAATTAAAAGGTTTAAATTAGTTATCATCATTCCCACCCCCACCATTGGAAAAAGAGAGACCCAAAACTGTGCGTTTCTATCCATTTTAAACCCTGATAACCCGGTGTCTCGTTTCCTCCAATGATGATGGGCGCTTTCAGGTAAAGTTTTAGTAGGGTAAATGGCAGGCATCACCATTCCCAAGGTACAATCAATTTGCATTTTACATGGGAGTTTTTTATAAGCCCATCTCCCACATAGCCAATAGAATCCTTTTGAAGGGATAGGGTGATTTATACAACTTACATCAGAACCAAACACTCCTGTGCCTACTATTCTATGCCACCATCGACTAAATGTCACTGCCTCACCTTCTCCTAAGACATATTTCCATCTGCCCTCTGTTCTTTTCTCTTCATTTTATGTCCCATTAAAATAGTCAAAACTCCATCCTGTGTAATAAGGAGATAATGCCATGGTATTTACATAACTGCCAGGTCTGTTGCTTATCTGGTAGTTACGGTCAGTGTAGTATTTTTGATAAACATTAATAGTCACTATCTCTTCTCGGTCGTCAGGGTATTCCCATTCCCCCATGCGCAGCTTAACTGCACCTGGCCTGTCCGTATGATTGTGTTCTTCCCAAGGAGAGGGGTGTCTGTCTGATTTAGTGGTGTCAGAACAAGTTGTCACAGAAGTCCTTTGAATTTTTAAAAGCAAATACCAAAAGGTATCAGGGGTGCTGTTAGTGCAGCAGTAGGTTGCACCACTATTCTCTATAACAGTGTATGTCCGCTTTTTGCTTTGCTCATTTGCGTAACCCACCCAATATTGGGTAAGTTCCTCTGAAGTAATATTAAAGTCAACATGTGTATATAGTATATGGCAGCCAAAGGGTGTTGTAGATTCTAACGTTAACATATCAAATGATCCGTGCGGCAGCTTAATATAGTTCATCTTCTCAGTGTCGTTGTGGCTGAAATAGCCTTCTCCATACAGGCTTGCCCTCATGTTTGGACAGTCATAAGTCCGGCAGGTTACTCGCATCTCGATCTCTTTCCACTTCATTTCTGCGGAATCACTCTGGTCCCAACTTCCAATCTCGTTGTTGGTATCTGATTCGACCAAAAGGGGTAGAGTAAGCGCAACCATCAAAATAACAGCCGGACCAATGAGCTTTGCCTGTAAAGATATGACTCATCTTATTCTCTCAAATAACATTTGCCCGAGGGCATGAAGGGATAGAGAGAGTCAATAAATGGTTAAATCTCATCCATTTAATATGCTATATTTTTCTAACATTTATAAAGAGTTATTTTTCTAACATTTATACAGATTTACACAAGAGCTAAAAAACCAGACTAACCACAGGTTATTTTTGATTTATAACTTCTGCTTTGCAACAACAGACGCATCCGCAAGTTGACCTGATGCTTCCGAGAAGAAGTATCATGAATAAACAGACGTGCTTGACCACACGAGGTTGTGGTTCTGCAAGATCAGCTATTGCCACATTTAGCATAAACATTTATCTTTTGTAAGCACATTTATTGCATTTTATGTAAGTCAAAGTTCATATCCGATACTGTATAAATATAACTGTCTATCCCTAATACATTTGAAGTACGTTGGACAGCAAACTGTGTGCGTGTCATTATTTGCTCCATCGTCCTTCCCTGAATTCAGCTAACAACGGAGACCAGAGAACGACTAAGTGGGACCGAGTCACTTAGGATAGAAGTTGCCTTTCAGCTTGGTGGCAGCGGTGGGATGTAGCCAAACCATTACGGGTGAGTAGTAATTCCTTGTGTCTATTATTGACGCCCTGAATCTATGATCCCCATGGTTTTGTAAGACTACATCCATTTAGGAAAGGCTATTTAGTATTGTATATTGTATTGTGACTCAGTTTACATAAAGGTCCAAATCTAGTAAGGGAACTAGACAGGTCTAGTAAGGGAACTAGACTGTGGTAATTCAAGGTACCTATAAAGAGATATAGGTGATTTCTTAGTATATAAGTGAATATACAAGAGTTAGAGATAAGTGTACACAAGTAATATCACTTGCCTTCTCTGGTCCCCAGTTGTCATTTTTCAAAAGTTTATTTTATCTGTTGTGGTAAAATTGTGTAGGACAGAGATTTTGTGAGTAGATATCTGTCCTATAACCTTGGTCCTAGAATGGGAAATAACCAGTCCATTTGCTACCCTCCACCACACCCTGGGGAGTCATGTATAAAATATGTGTCCAAAGTCAGTCCCACTGGTGGCTTCTATACCATGCCATTCGTGGCCAACCTTGCAGGTTGGACCGAGGCTATGGAATCCGCCAATCCCTTCCCCAGATTAGGAGCTAATGATGAATATCACATGAACATGATCAAAGGATTATGTCTTGGTGATAAAATGTCTTGGCCATGGTATGGTCCAGACCCAGATTGGGATAAAGAATATATGGAACAAGGTGGCATAAATTGGCTCCGAGTAGCCCCACATTGGTATCCTACTAACCCTGATGGTAAAGTATTGAAAGGGAAAAGAAAGAAGGAAGCTTCAAGTTTAGGCACAGGTACACCTATTACATCCCCTACAGCAAACCAGATCCCTTCCCAGATCCCTACTGCACCTCCACCTCCCTATGCCTCAGCCATTCCTGCCTCTACTGGCACATATCCATCCCTCAAAGGTCTTACAGGACCTACCAATGCTAATGAAGATGATGAATATGATGAGCTAGTTTTTGCCAGTGTAGCTGTAGAAGGCATTAATGAAAAAGAGGGAAAGAGACTCGGTAGCAAGGGGTGTTCTTCTTTAAAATATTCTACAGTACCAGGGGCTAGCAAAATTGTGCTTCACGACAAGACACCCAAACCCATGTTAACTAGGGCAACGAGTAAAGTAGAGCTGGTAGACATGAATTCCGACTCAGCCCAAACCTCTCAGTCTACAGATATGACAGTGAGTGATGTAGGTACATATCCTTTCATGACCATTGGCTCACAACTTATAATAAAACCCCTGGCCCCTAATGTACTTAGAGAAATTGTCAAGGGTGCCCCAAATCCCAGAAAGAACCCTTCTGCATGTCTCTTGTATTTGAAGAGAAGTTGTCAAGGTCAAAATATGACCCAAATTGATATGAGACTAATCATAGATGGCATTCTGGGATATGACTCAGAATCTGGATGGAACTGGTCTAACGTCCCTTCCATTAATACTCCAGATCTCAGTACTACTACCCCTGCTGACCAAAAAGAAGAGCCATTTAAGTTAGCCACAAGGGATGGGATTGAGAATATGTGGGAAGAAATTGAAAAGGAATTAACAAGATTGTATAAAAATAGTTCTTCCATGTCTACTGCTTTGTCATGCAAACAGACAAAGGGGGAAGATGTTGTAATATATGTAAAGAGATTCTTTAAATGTTGGAAAGAGGAGGCAGGATTGTCATCCACTAAAGAGATGGATGTATTAAAACTACAGACATGCATAGGAAACATGATACCTTCTATTGGTCTCCTGGTTAAACAGTTGATCTCTGAATGGCCATCTCTTACTAGTCAGGAATTTCTTGTGAAAATCCAAGAAAAAGACAATGCAGGATGTTTTACATCCCCACCCCAGTCCACTAAACCCAGTACCTTTGTGGTACAAGGGTTAGCACACACTCAACCCTACAACTCTAGACCCCGAGGGTGGGATGGGACACATAGGGCTAGACCCAGAGGTGGTGGTTTCCAAAGAGGGGGCCGTCCCCAGAGGGGAAGGTATCAGCACCAACAACAGTACCCTGACCGCAATACATGCTTTAACTGTGGCCAACAGGGTCATTGGCGAAGTGCCTGCCCTTTTCCCCCTAAAGCCCTGTCAAATTCAAATATGTCCCAAAACCATAATGCACAAACTACTACCCAAGACTCTGCTGCTCCGATGACATTCCCAGCACCTCCACCCCCTCAATTTCCCTTTCCCCCTCCTCCTCCACCTCCTCCGTCCCAACCCCAGCATGCCCATCACATTCCATGGCCACAATAGGGATGCCCGGAAGGAGACACTCCTGTTTTTCTCCAACTGTCCAGTAATAGTATGGCTCAACCCTTTTATGTGTTACACATTGAAGGTACCCCAATTCCTTTTCTTGTGGATACTGGAGCAACTTGCTCCAGCATATGCACTGCCTACTACGAAGGACCCAGGTCAAAAGCAGAACCTTCTGTGGGAATTAATGGAGTGTCTGTTCCAACATTCTGTACCCCCCTGCTTTCTGTCTACTGTCCTCTTAATTTCTCCCTAACCCTCCACTCTTTCCGCCTAATCCCTAACTGTCCTGTAAGCCTTTTGGGGAGGGATCTCTTGGGTATCCTGGGTGCCAAGATTTTATGCACACCTCCAGGGGGTTTAGATCTTACCATGTTAGCACAACAAGCAGAACAGATAGACCTGTCATCCATCCCCTCCACAGTTTGGGCCTCCTCTAAGTTAGACGTGGGTTTTGTTAACTGCACACCATACAAGGCTAAACTTAGGTTTACCAACCCAATCTACCTCAAACAATACCCATTGTCTGACCAAAAGGTCCATGCTGTCCGCCCAATGATAGAGTCCTTTTTGACCCAAGGAATCCTCACTGTAGCTGTCTCACCATACAACACCCCCATTAATCCGGTCCCTAAAGGTGAAGGATACCGTTTTGTACAAGATTTCAGAGCCCTGAATTCACTAATAGTCCCAATAGCCCCCATTGTCCCAGATGTGGTCTCCCTCATCACTGCCATTCCACATGACGCCACATGCTTCACAGTTATAGACCTCAGCAATGCATTTTTCTCTATACCTGTACACCCTGAGACTCAGTTGTTGCTAGCCTTCACTTTTGAAGGACGCCAACTGACATGGACAAGACTTCCCCAAGGCTATGTGGATTCACCAGCTGTTTATTCTCTGGTACTCCAGCATACTCTCAAGGCATGGCACCCCAGTCATGGTTCAGTCCTGTTACAATATGTTGATGACTTACTAATCTGTAGCCCAAGCCGTGTTGCATGTGTTAGTGACTCTATCAGTTTGCTCAAGCATCTGGCAGCTGAAGGTCACAAGGTTGCAAGGCATAAAATGCAGTTGTGTTTGCCTCAAGTTGTTTATCTGGGATTTGTTCTGGCAGCTGGAACCAGACAATTGAGTCCTAAGAGGATAGAGACAATTCAGAGAATCCCTATGCCCGTCACAAAGAAGGAGTTGCTCACCTTCCTTGGCATAATTAATTACTGCCGTCAATGGATTCCTGAATGTTCCCATTATGACTCAATGCTCAGAAAATCCACCTCCTCAGATAGCCCTGACCTTGTTCGTTGGTCCCCAGACATGAAAAATGCCTTTATGGTTTTGAAGGTGTCCATTGTTCAAGCTCCGGCTTTGGGTCTCCCTGTGTATACCAAACCATTTCATGTGTATGCTAAGGACAACTGTAAAACTATGGCTGCTGTGTGTGCTCAAGAGCATGGAGGTGGTTTACGCCCCATAGCATTTTTTTCTAAAGTCATGCCCATCCCCGTGCAAGGAATGCCGGCGTGTCTCAGGGCATTGGCGGCATGTGCCATGGCTGTTGAAACTGCTGCTACTATCACTCTGGGCCACACTACAATCCTACATACATCACACCAAGTCCAACACCTAGTTAAGCATTTAACAACCCAACACATGACAGCACAACGTCTTAGTGGCTATGAAATCATACTTCTCAACTCACAGAACCTTACCATAGAATATACACCACAAGGGTCAGGTCTCATGGCTGTTTTGCATGCTATTCTTTCCTCCCTGTCTTCTTCCTCTCCAAACTCAGTTCCCCCTGCAGCCCTTGAACATGACTGTCTTTCTGCAATTCACCTGCAAACCTCACCCCGCCTTGATCTACTGTCTACCCCTCTTTCTGATTCTGATGCTGTTTCTGTGTTTGTTGATGGGTCCTGTTCCAGACCCTCTGATGGCTCATACCTCACAGGTTATGCTGTAGTCCAATTACCTGATATCATTGTAGAATCGGGTTCTTCCCCCGTAGCATCAGCTCAAGCTGCTGAGCTGATAGCTCTCACACGTGCATGCCACCTATTCAAAAATCGCAAAGTTAACATCTACACTGACTCTCGTTATGCTCATGGGGTAGTGCACGATTTTGGAGTTATATGGCAAAGACGGGGTTTTGTAGGAGCAGATGGCAAACACATTGCACATAGCAAACTCATCACTGAACTCCTCACAGCTATCCAATTACCTTTACAGATAGCAATCATACACTGCAAAGCACATACACAAGGTAAAGATGTTGTGTCCCAAGGTAACGCCTTTGCAGACAGAGTAGCTAAGGAAGCTGCAAGTCTAACAATGGACCCTACAGGGCATTTGGACTGTTTTCTTTTATTGCCACCTACTTGTCCCGATCAAACTCTCCTCTCCCAGTTACAATCTTTTGCTTCCCCTTCTGATCTTGATTACTGGTCCAGGGAAGGATTGATTAAAGATCAGTTTGATCTTTACTCTAAAGAGGGGAAAGTAGGAATACCAGAAGCAAGTTCAGCTGTTTTTATCAGCCAGGCTCATGGTCCCGGACACAAAAGTATGCTTCATACTTTTAAAACTGTCCAAGATACATTTTACATCAACAATCTCCGCACACAGGTACAACAGTTCATACAATCCTGTGAACCATGTATGAGATCCAATCCCAACATTCCTAACAAATCACAACACGATCACCTCCCTCCACCTACTGCACCTTTTACACATCTACAGATTGATTTTACACATGTTCCAAAGACAGGAACTAGGCAACAGTATTTGTTGGTCATTGTAGACCAATTTAGTCGTTGGCCCGAAGCATTTGTAACTAACAAAGAAGATGCTAAGACTGTAGTGAAGATCCTAACCACAGATATTATCCCACGATATGGGTGCCCGCTTCAAATCAATTCTGATAATGGTCCTGCATTTGCAAGCAAAGTTACACAAGAACTAGCCAAGTGGCTACAGATAACGTGGAAGTTTCACATTCCCTATCACCCACAGAGTTCAGGGGTTGTAGAGCGAATGAACAGGACTATAAAAGATAAATTGATGAAGGCGACTGCTGGCACTTGGGTTAATTGGACAAAATATCTTCCAGCCATTTTGGCTGAGATAAGAATGACTCCCCATAAAGTGACTAAATTATCTCCATTTGAAGTTCTTATGGGACGCCCATTTCCCACTCCTTGGGCCAGGGAACCTTTGGTAATTATGCCTGGTGATTTACACTTAATACAAGAACAGTATGTGCATGAATTGTTGATCAAATTGAATGGTATATATGGCGATGTTTCTTCGCAGTTTCCTTTGCCTTCACAGGAACCTACACATTCTTTCAAGCCTGGAGATACCGTATACATTCGACAACTCAACCGAAAAAAGAAGGGTGGATATCCTTTTGGCCCACCAACTACCGTCATCGCTGTGACTCGGACGGCTGTCCTCACAGATTCCCAGGACCTCTGGATCCATGCATCACGAGTGAAAGGCAAAGACAAAGACAAAGACAAAGGCAAAGACAAAGACAAAGACAAAGGCAAAGATAAAGGCAAAGACAAAGACAAAGACAAAGGCAAAGACAAAGAGATCGATAAAGGCAACAATACAGACAAAGACAAGAATGCCGACACTGATGACCGGCGATGCCAGATTAATGCTCCTGATACTGATATGTTTACTATGCATTTTTCTCCCGATTTATTTGATTAGTGACTGTTTATATCCTTCCGCTAATCCTATACTGCCTTTTTGTAAACATACACAGAAATATTCTCAGATAGGGTTTACCAACAATACCAACTACACTCATACTCAAAATGATAACCCTAACCCTAACATTCCTTACAATTCATCTTATAGCCTACCAAGGAAATTAAGTATCCTCAAACGTAAGCCCCGTAGTCTCTCTTCTGATAACAAACCTCAGGTAACCATTATTAAGGGAGCAGATGACATTTTCCAGTTTTGGTTTAACTCATCCAGTACATCAGTAGCAACATTCACATTTGATTACTGTGACATAGTACCCTGTAGTCCTAAGGAACGTACTAATGAATGCATTCTATATACTCCACCAAGTCAACAATACATTTGCATTACTGATTACTACTGGGGAAACAATTGTGATCACTGGGGCTCGGTAGGCTGGAACACTGGTACAGATTGGGGATATAGACCATATAGTGCTATGACCAGAGTAGACAAAACAGGTGTACCACTTAAGGAACGTTTGACCCTAACTAGAACTGATCCTAAGCCTAACATATATTCCTGTTATAGGAAGAAATTGGGTAAACGAATGCCCTTGATACTTAACCTAGAAAACCCCAATAAAAATGATGAAGGTCTATACATATTATCTACCTATATGGATATGGTTTCTCCTGCCACTAAAGGACAGTTCCAATTTAAGGATATGTGGAACTCAGCAGAATGGGAAAAGCTTACTTCACATCAGACACTTGTCAACCCCCTCAAACCACATATACACACCCTTGGAGATATGATGGCCATAGCAGATGCAACTTTTGAGGATACTGTTGCCCTAGAAACAGGATACACCGACACTAATCTCTGGTTGGAATGGATGAGATATAATGCTCATTCCAATAACAGGTCCAATTGTTATGTGTGCGGCAGTTCCAGGCCTCATTTAGGAACAGTCCCACTCTTTGTCCCTGATGAATACTGGAACTGTTTTCTTAGTCTATTCACTGGTACAAATGATTCTACAGCTGGTTGTGAGACCTGGAAAGTAATTCATCCTTTAGGCGAGTCTAAAGTTAAATTACACGATGCCGTCTCCATTTACCCTGGTAATTATACATGCTTTAGAGGTAACAATACTGATAACAAAGGAAAACAATTTGGTAATTTTTCCAATGGTTTTTGTCTCCATTATAGTAACATCACCTTACTAAACCAAACTTCATCAGTTGGAGATGTATATTGGATCTGTGGGGATATGAAGATTAGATATAGGCTCCCCACTCCATGGAGAGGTGAATGCACCCCAGCTAAAATCATTATGCCATTACACATCTTTAGTGATTCTCTTTCCGTATCCAAAGCAATACCTGTCTCCAATCGCAGGAAGAGGGCAGTGCCCATTGGTAGCCTTGATCCACACATTTATTTAGATACTATAGGTATCCCCCGGGGTGTTCCTAAGGAATTTAAGGCAAGAGATGAAGTGGCAGCCGGATTTGAATCCCTATTCCCTATGATTACCGCCAATAAAAATGTTGATTGGATCAATTACATATATTATAACCAGCAAAGGTTTATCAATTATACTAGAGATGCCCTACAAGGCCTTGCTGAACAATTACAAGCCACTTCACAAATGACTTTCCAAAATAGAATGGCCCTGGACATGATTCTAGCAGAAAAGGGGGGAGTTTGTAAATACATTGCCTCAGGGGTATGTTGCACCTATATACCCCAGAATACTGGCCCCAATGGAAAAGTAACTTTAGCTATACAGAAATTGGAAGATTTAGCAAAGGAAATGAAAAGCAACTCTGGGATAGCTAACTACTGGGGGGATTGGTTTAATTTCTCCTCCATCCTCAATACAATAAAAACCTTAGGTCTGATCTTAGTTATGGGTGCATCTATATCTCTCCTCTTTTATGTACTCACAAGAGTGATATGCTGCATTTACAAAGCCACACCACCATCACGTCCAATACCTCCACCACCAGTTTATGCAGAATTCTTACAATTCTACATGCATGAGAGTAATGTTCCTGAGAATGTCTACATGTGATCTATATTAGCCAGGGTAATTGCCGTGGGAATAGTGGCCGAAGAACTAATGAAAGTCCTGCAGAATTGGCTAGCAATTCTGAATATACCATGATCAGTTACCCTGGCTAAATTAACCCTAAACCCTAAAAGGGTGTGAACAAGTTTTGTTCAAAGAGGGGAAATGAAGGGATAGAGAGAGTCAATAAATGGTTAAATCTCATCCATTTAATATGCTATATTTTTCTAACATTTATAAAGAGTTATTTTTCTAACATTTATACAGATTTACACAAGAGCTAAAAAACCAGACTAACCACAGGTTATTTTTGATTTATAACTTCTGCTTTGCAACAACAGACGCATCCGCAAGTTGACCTGATGCTTCCGAGAAGAAGTATCATGAATAAACAGACGTGCTTGACCACACGAGGTTGTGGTTCTGCAAGATCAGCTATTGCCACATTTAGCATAAACATTTATCTTTTGTAAGCACATTTATTGCATTTTATGTAAGTCAAAGTTCATATCCGATACTGTATAAATATAACTGTCTATCCCTAATACATTTGAAGTACGTTGGACAGCAAACTGTGTGCGTGTCATTATTTGCTCCATCGTCCTTCCCTGAATTCAGCTAACAACGGAGACCAGAGAACGACTAAGTGGGACCGAGTCACTTAGGATAGAAGTTGCCTTTCAGGGCACGTATTCCCATTTGTCTTGTCCTGACTTGGAGAGTATCACAGTGTTGTCAAGGATGTCAATACCAATTATGTATTCAGGTATGGGGACAATTAAAACTGAATACTTCTTTTTGGGCAACTGTCCAATTTTCAGTTCTACCCAGGTCTGGACTGCTTCTGTCCTTTTACCTCCCAGACCTGTGATCACATAGGGTGATCCAGAAAATTTCTTAGGGTTACCATAAATTAAGGTGGCTTCGGCTCCAGTGTCCACAAGGGCAGTAACCCTTTCAACATTTTTATGTTTCCAGTGAATTTCTACATTTACATGGGGTCTGTGGTTTTTTACTGAAAAGTCAATCACTGGAGCCTGCCTCACTAGTCAATCCTTTTGGTCAGAGTCCGTCACCTCCAGGTCTCCCAGGTCTCCTAACAGGTTTCCCAGGTCTGGCAAGTCTTTGGGTGCCTCAGGCACCTCCCTGTGTGCTGTACCCAATTGTCGGTGTGCATACGCATCAAGTGCTTTAAGGAGCTCGTAATGTGCCATTTCCTGCGGCAAGTTGGGGTATATTAGGCGCGGTGTGGGAGGGGGTGCACTATTTACATTTCTCTCCTGCCTTTCCCCTCCTGCCGCTAGCCTTGCCAACCAGTCCTGTGCCTGTTTACTGAGTTCGCCTAGTCTTTTGAAATTCTTTTCCAATTCCTCCCCCAGCTTACCTGGCAGGCTAGCTATCTCTCCTACCTCTGGTAAAAGGGGTGCGGTGGGGATCAAAGCGGGTAGCTTTGGTGGTTCCTGCACCGGAGAAAGGGATGGGGCTTTGTCGGGCCATCCCCAAGGATTTTGGGCACCTGTCTGTAGGTTATTTACCTTAACTCCTTTCTTGTGAAGTCCTTTCTGCTTGTACAACCTCCAGAGTGTAGGGGTATCTTTTCCATCAATCTGCTCTCTACTTACCCCTTCTTTGAGGAGAGCCATGAACATTTCTTTTCTACTTACCCTGTTTTCATTGTGTCCCTCGTTTGGGGTCCCAGACGGTCTGAACGTCGGTGGTCCTGATCTGAAGGGACCTCCCTCGCCAGGATTCTTGGGAGTCTGGGTCTTGGGGGCCCAGTCTCCCAATTCCCCCAATTGCATAATGGCTTCAGT